>NC_044034.1:197085714-197685714 GCF_901765095.1 Microcaecilia unicolor | reverse complement strand
GGGGGTAAGCAAACATGTGGACAATGGGGAGCCGGTTGATATTGTATATCTGGATTTTCAGAAGGCGTTTGACAAAGTGCCGCACGAAAGACTCCTGAAGAAATTGCAGAGTCATGGAATCGGAGGTAGGGTATTATTATGGATTAAGAACTGGTTGAAAGATAGGAAGCAGAGAGTAGGATTGCGTGGCCAGTATTCTCAGTGGAGGAGGGTAGTTAGTGGGGTCCCGCAGGGGTCTGTGCTGGGTCCGTTGCTTTTTAATGTATTTATAAATGACCTAGAGGAGGGATCACGTGGTGCGATGAGAGAGTGAGACGTGTTTTTTGCTCTCTCCGAGGCCCAGACGCGCTTAAACTCAAAAAACCCAACAACGATAAAAAAAGAATACCTCTCAGGCAGAGCAGGCCATCTGATTATACATGGACAAATTTTTGGAAGCGCCAGTTAAAGGAATGGCAAGTAGAGGGGCGAAGAAAGATAAAGAAAAGGCGAAGGCGCTAGAGGTGGCGGGAGAGAAATCGCCATCACGAGCTGGGCCGACGTTCTCGGCGGAACAATTGGCGCAGCTTACAGAGGTAATAGCAACGACGCTGGAGCCAAAAATAGATAAATTATCCAGCCAATTTGAGTCCTTCGAAGCCCGACTTACCGCTATTACAGAGCGGACTGGAGAGCTGGAACGGAGGGTATCAGACTTCGAAGATACTACTACACCACTTCAAGCGGAAGTGAAAAAACTTACCGGAACGGTAGTTTCTTTATCAGCAAAACTGGATGACCTGGAGAACAGGTCAAGACGGTCCAATTTGCGGATCGTTGACCTACCTGAAACTATCGGAGACAGAGTGCTGGCAACAACACTAGAACGCTGGTTGGCCTCCGAATTCGCCTTGTCAGATTCAGCGGGAAAACTATGCCTGGAAAGAGCACACCACGTGGGGCGAAGCAAAGATGGCGGGCAGGCGCCTCGGGTAGTGATTTTGAAAGTCCACAATTACATACATAAATCAGAAATACTGCGGGGATATCGGCTTAAGAGAGATGAGGTAAAGTATGATGGGCACCTCATAAGAATATTCCAGGATTATTCTGCCCACCTGCAGGACAGACGGAGACAGTATACACCTATCTGCAAGAGACTGGCTGATCTTAAAATCAAGTTCATGCTTCTATACCCAGCTCTATTAAAGATCAGACAGGATAACAGCTGGAAAGTTTTTGAAACAGTGAATGCTGCAAAAGAATTTGTCTCACGTCTGGAAAAAGATTTAGGAGAAATAAAGAGAAGCCCCACAGGAGACTGAACATCATTGTAAGGTTTGACTGCCTGAGATATATGAAGAGATGTTAACATTTGAAATGTTGGGTTGTATAGCATGCTGTTGTAATAAGAAAGGGTGTGGGGGCCTTGTGCATTGAAGTGTTTCCTACTGTTACAGTTTGGGAGGTGATGGGAGGGGAGGGGGGGAAGGGAACTATGTCAGGGGGGAGGGAGAGGGAGGAGATGAACATAAGTGCAAGAGGCGAGAAGAGAGGGGAAAACGCATCAGACCGGGACACGGAGATATAACTAGAGGGAAGCATAATAGCAGTAAGGTGGTGTGGCGAAACAGCAGTTCCCAAGGGTGAGGCTGGGCGCCCTGGGGTGGTTAATATATCACATAATTGTAGGACCGCACACAGAAGATCCTGGCTAAATTAAAGAGTAAAGCGGTACGCCTGGTCTCATGGAATGTTTGCGGCATTACATCCCCAGTGAAGCGCACGAAAATTCTAGCGGCCCTAAAACGCCATGACGCGCATATCGCTTGTCTACAAGAAACAAGATTATCACAAGAGGAGCATGATAAATTAAAAAGGCATTGGGTGGGGGAGGTGTTCTGCTCCCCGGCAGCTGGAAGGAAAGGAGGAGTGGCAATTTTGATTAACAAATCCCTAGCGTGTTCCACCAAATTGAGGTTTAAAGATGGGGAAGGGAGATACCTGGGAGTTCAAATTAACCTGCAAGGGAAAGAAGTGCTCCTAGTGGCGGTTTATGCGCCCCTGGTGAAAAGTAAGAAATTTTTTACACACTTGCTTAACAGATGTCAACAATACGCGCACTTACCGTTGCTAATAGCAGGAGACATGAACCAGGTATATGATATGCAGGCAGATAGATCAGGAGAACGAATGCAGGGAGGAACAGGGAGCGAGACCATACTGGAATCCTTTTGCACACTAGCAGGACTAGTAGACCCATGGAGATTGCTCCATCAAGAGGAAAGAGATTACACTCACACCTCAAGGGCGCATCGTACACAGTCCAGACTAGACTATATAGTGGTATCTCAGACACTATTTCCACAGGTGCTGGACGCTAGTATAGGCCCGGAGGAAATCTCTGACCATGCCCTGATTTGGGTAGACCTGGAGGCGCAGTTCTTTTTTCAACAATCCTCGGGCTGGAGATTTCCTGCATACCTATACTCCTCCCCTGAATTCAATAAATACATCCAAGACAGATGGGGGGAATACCTGAAGCATAATGAGCAACACCTAGAAGACCCCGGCCTGTTTTGGTCCGCGGCAAAGGCAGTGCTAAGGGGGGATGTAATTGCCTATGTTTGCAAGCGCAATCGGTGCATCAATCGGAAAGTCATCGCACTGGAGCGGAAGTTAAAAGAGGTAAAGAAGGCATACACAGCAGCTCCCACGCCAGCCGGGTATGATACCCTAATGGTGACCAGGATGGCATTGAATAGTCTTATACACGAGAGAATGACTCGTTCCCTGATTTACCGAAAGTTTAGACTACAGAAATATGGAGATAGACCTGGAGCCTATTTGGCTAAGGTGGTGAAAGCCGCCAGAAAACAAAATTTCATACCAGTATTACATACAAAAGCGGGAGGGGTGACAAACACAATGGAAGGGGTGGCTGAAGTGTTAAGGGAGCACTTTGCGTCATTATATAAAGATGCGGGGGAGCAGAAAGAAGGAAAGGCCAGATTGTTGGAATATCTGAACACCACTGGCATGCCTAAATTGTCACCGGCCGTGGTAGAGGCTTTGAATAAACCAATAACAGCAAAAGAGATCATGCAGAGCATCACGAAGCTTCGCCTCCATTCGGCGCCGGGGCCTGACGGCTTCACTGGCGAATTTTACAAAATGCTTAAAGCACAATTGGTGGGTCCATTGTTAGAGCTATATCACACGGTGGCCAAGCAGGGGGCCTTTCCCCGTCATGCGAATTCGGCATTGATAAGTCTGATTCCGAAACCAGGAAGAGATCTATTGCAACCTGGCTCATTCAGACCAATATCCTTAATAAACGTGGATATTAAAATCATGTCCAGGATATTGGCAGACAGATTGGCCCCTAGTTTGCCCCAAATCATACATGATGACCAGGTGGGGTTTGTCAGAGGGCGGAAATCAGTGCTTAATGTGCGGAAGCTAATAGCAGCACTGATGCATGCAAGAGACTCAGATACTAACAGATTGGTAGTCAGTTTAGATGCAGAACGGGCATTTGATGAAGTCGGATGGCCGTTCATGTTCGAGACGTTGAGGTGGGTGGGAATCCAAGGATGGTATCTAGAAGCAATTAAAGCTCTGTACACACAACCGAAAGCTGCAATCCTGGTTAATGGGGTCAGGACCAGGGAATTTGCAATAGAACGGGGGACCCGACAGGGCTGCCCACTCTCGCCCTTATTATTTGTGCTCACTCTAGAGCCCCTACTGTGTGTAATCAGGAATTCTAAAGATATCAAAGGGGCGCAAATTTCAGGACATAGGGTAGAATTGTTAGCATACGCAGATGACCTAATGCTTCTCTTGGATGAACCCCAACAGTCGCTGGAAAATCTGCTCAGAGTGATACAGGAATACGGAGAACTGTCCGGATTTAAGCTAAATCACACAAAGTCTTTGGCCATGCCGATAAAGGAGGAAATCCGGGCTGGCTGGCGGGGAGAGTTCCCCCTGAAATGGGCAACGGGGCAATTGAAATATCTAGGGGTAGTGGTGCTCACAGATCTATCACGGCTGTACGGGGAGAATGTGCTGCCGCTTTTGACTGAGACCAGGCGTACATTATTGTTGTGGGGAAGGTTGCCGCTTTCCCTGACTGCAAGGATCGCTCTATTTAATATGATGGTGGCACCCCGGTGGCTATACACCTTTCAGATGCTCCCGCTGTATTTGAAGCAAAGGGAGGAGAAGGCATTAACTAGGGCGACCCAACGGTTTCTCTGGCAGGGTCGGAGACCTAGACTCCCAATTAGTGTCCTGCAGAAGCCCAGGTTGCATGGGGGAATGGGCCTACTAAGTATAAGGTATCTAACTATTTCAAGCTCCATGAGGCATATAAGAGATTGGCTGGTGGGGGGCCAGGAGTTTTCAGCAACTTTGATAGAGTCAGCTGCATTCCCCAGGATACATCTGGGTTGGCTGCTGCACTCGCATAAATATCAGCGCGGCCCAGATATTAAGACCGCAACTAACCCCTTTGTGACATCTGCCAGAGCAACATGGAGATGGTTATGCAAACGCCATGGGTTCTCAGCGAGTTCAACACCCTTTCTACCCTTGCACCATAACCCTGACTTTCCAGTGGGCACCACCTCAGGAGTGTTTGCTCGATGGAGGCAGAAAGGAGTTCACTTCTTATATCAACTAATAAATGAAGAAGGACAATTACGGACATTTGCAGACATACAAAGGGAATATTCGCTACCAGCTGCAGACCTGTTCGCTTATATGCAAGTGAAACACTATGCTGTATCATTAGGATGGATTAACCTAAGCGAAGATGTACAAGATACGTTGAACACTGCACTGACTTTGGGGTCTCAGAATGAAGTCCCGTTAAAATACCATCACAGACATCTATTAGACACTACAGAAGACATAGATTATAAAAAACGGGCCCAAGACTGGTCGGCGGATCTCGGAGTAGAAGTATCAGAGAATGTACTACAAACTTACTTACTCGCTATATTACAAAACTCCCCATTCACAAGATACTGGGAATCACAGTATAAGTTTGCACTTCGTTTGCATGTATCACCGCACAGAGCCCACCAGGCGGGTTTTGGTGCAACAGGACAATGCCCACGCTGTGCCTCCCCTCAGGCGACTCTGGGACATATGTTTTGGACTTGTTCTAGAGTACAAAGATTTTGGAAGCAGGTGCTTGGGAAGGTCTGGTCATACTGGCACAGAAAGACAGAATTGCAGCCACTGATGCTATTTGATGTATATAGATATGCCAAGCCGTCATTGCCGGGGTACAGAAGATTTTTACAACGTGCAGTACAGATTGGAAAAAAAGTGATATTACATGGCTGGCTGGAACAAACGGACCCTAATGTCACCCAATGGAGAGTATTTATGATAGATCTATCAAGACTAGAGCGATGTGCAGTCCGAGACCTAGATTCAGCAGAAGGGAAAAGATTGCTGCAGACCTGGAGTAAATTTTGGAACACGCTACAACCATCAGCAAAGAGACAATTGTTTGTTTCCTAATCTCTATCTCGTTAGAATATAGTTATTAGTAACATCTGTACAGGGGAAAAGGGGGGAGAGGGAGGATGGGGTGGGAAGGAGGGAAAGGGAAAGGGACACATAACTGTATAAAGTTTGATGACAATGGAAATGATATGTAAGATTCTCACAAGAACCTGCTTGTAATTTTGCATTTGTTATCAATAAAAATATTGAAACATAAATGACCTAGAGATGGGAATAACTAGTGAGGTAATTAAATTCGCCGATGACACAAAATTATTCAGGGTCGTCAAGTCGCAGGAGGAATGTGAACGATTACAGGAGGACCTTGCGAGACTGGGAGAATGGGCGTGCAAGTGGCAGATGAAGTTCAATGTTGACAAGTGCAAAGTGATGCATGTGGGTAAGAGGAACCCGAATTATAGCTACGTCTTGCAAGGTTCCGCGTTAGGAGTTACGGATCAAGAAAGGGATCTGGGTGTCGTCGTCGATGATACGCTGAAACCTTCTGCTCAGTGTGCTGCTGCGGCTAGGAAAGCGAATAGAATGTTGGGTGTTATTAGGAAGGGTATGGAGTCCAGGTGTGCGGATGTTATAATGCCGTTGTATCGCTCCATGGTGCGACCGCACCTGGAGTATTGTGTTCAGTACTGGTCTCCGTATCTCAAAAAAGATATAGTAGAATTGGAAAGGTACAGCGAAGGGCGACGAAAATGATAGTGGGGATGGGACGACTTTCCTATGAAGAGAGGCTGAGAAGGCTAGGGCTTTTCAGCTTGGAGAAGAGACGGCTGAGGGGAGATATGATAGAAGTGTATAAAATAATGAGTGGAATGGATCGGGTGGATGTGAAGCGACTGTTCACGCTATCCAAAAATACTAGGACTAGAGGGCATGAGTTGAAGCTACAGTGTGGTAAATTTAAAACGAATCGGAGAAAATTTTTCTTCACCCAACGTGTAATTAGACTCTGGAATTCGTTGCCGGAGAACGTGGTACGGGCGGTTAGCTTGACGGAGTTTAAAAAGGGGTTAGATAGATTCCTAAAGGACAAGTCCATAGACCGCTATTAAATGGACTTGGAAAAATTCCGCATTTTTAGGTATAACTTGTCTGGAATGTTTTTATGTTTGGGGAGCGTGCCAGGTGCCCTTGACCTGGATTGGCCACTGTCGGTGACAGGATGCTGGGCTAGATGGACCTTTGGTCTTTCCCAGTATGGCACTACTTATGTACTTATGTACTTATGATGTAATCTCTGCCAGCAACAGCTATAAGTTTCTAAACTCGTGGTTGAGGAGAGAGAAACTGGACCTGAGGGACGGGGGAAGAGGAAGGTAGGGAGGTGATGCCAAACTTGCCAGAGAAGTAGCACTGATTCCAGTTGGGGTGGCAAAGGGGTGGCAACAGTGATGTGCACCATCTCCAAAATCCCCAGAGAACCAGAAACATTAAAATCACAATAAATACAAACAAGTACAAAATAACATTGATATCAGTAAACTATTGGTAATTACATTGAAATTTATTGTTGTATCTATCTTAAGCACAGAATGCATCTGTATTTTATAGCCCTGGAAACAAAAGATGGTCAGAGACTTACTATAGGTATCCATGGAGAATATGAAGTTTGGGTATCTCTTGTGTACATTCTTCAGATCTTCTACAGTCAGGTCTCTAAATTTGTACTAGAAAACAAATCAAACACAAAAGCTGTTTTATGGAAAACCACCAACAAAATCAATATACAATACCGACAACAATTCAATACAAAAAAGAGATTACAAAGTCCTTTGAACATATGCTACAAATGCAGAGTGAACTATTAGACCCAGCACAACAGATTTGTATGTATTTCTAGGGTACTATTGGGCTCATTTTCGACATAAATCAGAAGATGGGCGTCCTTCTCACAGGGTCGTCCAAATTGGTATAATCGAAAGCCGATTTTGAACGTCCCCAACTGCACTCTGTCGCAGGGACGGCCAAAGTTCAAGGGGGCGTATCTGAGGTGTAGCGAAGGCGGGACTTGGGCGGGCCTAACACTAGGATGTCCTCGACCCATAATCTAAAGAAACAAGGATGTCCCTGATGAACACTTGGACAACTTTACCTGGTCGTGTTTTTCTTAAGACCAAGGCACAAAAAGGTGCCCGAAATGACCAGATGACCACCGGAGAGAATCGGGGGTGACCTCTCCTTACTCCCTCAGTGGTCACTAACCCCTCTCACCCTCAAAAAACATCTTTAAAAATATTGATTGCCAGACTCAGATGTCATACTCAGGTCCATCACAGCAGTATGCAGGAACCTGGAGCAGTTTTAGTGGGTGCAGTGCACTTCAGGCAGGCGGACCGAGGCCCCCCCCACCTGTTACATTTGTGGAGGAAACAGCAAGCCCTCCCACACCCACCACAAACCCACTGTACCCACGTTTCTGAGATGGACGTCCTTGGTTTCCATTATCTCCGAAAATCAGAAACGAACAAGTCTAGGGACGACCATCTCTAAGGATGACCACATTTCTGGATTTGGGCGTCCCTGACCGTATTATCGAAACAAAAGATGGATGTCCATCTTGTTTCAAAAATAAGGGTTTCCCCGCCCCTGTATGGGGACGTTTTGCGAGGATGTCCAAATCGAAACGAGGACGTCCCTTTTGATTATGTCTCTCCACATCACCCTACTAATGCAAAAGTATTGGAATGGCAGAAAGTATCACTGATGAGCTCTAAATCTAATGAGAGAAGCTAGTTAGAAAGAGCTTCTGGTTTGTTTTTTATTTTGTTGATAGGGGTCCTTTTACAAAGCTGCGGTAAAAGAGGGCCTGCGCTAGCATCAACGACACCTAGATCTTTTTCTTGGGTGCTGACCCCCACAGTGGACCCTAGCATCAGTTAACTATGATTCGGATTATTCTTTCCAATGTACATCCTTTTACTATTTAACATTTCTAAAGCGCTACCAGGGTTGCGCAGCGCTGTACAATTAACAAAGAAGGACAGTCCCTGCTCAAAGGAGCTTACAATCTAAAGGACAAAAGGTAAAATTATGTATCATACCTGATAATTTTCTTTCCATTAATCATAGCATAGCATAGACTGGTGGGTTGTGTCCATCTACCAGCAGGTGGAGATAGAGAGCAATCTTTTGCCTCTCTATATGTGGTCATGTGCTACCAGGAAATCCTCAGTATAGTCAATATCAAAGCTCCATCCACAGGAATCACCAAACATAAAGAATTACACCTACAAAGGGACACTCCGCCACCCAACCACCGCCGAAGGGGGGGGGGGGGCACCCACCCCCGCCGACGCGGGGGGAACTGGCATGTCCTGCTACCACAACCGTGGGAGGACATGGCTTAACCCATCACCGCCAAAGCGAGAGGGAAACAAAGCTACCCTACTACCATACGAAGCGGGAGAGAGCACTGGCATAATTTAGTTATGAATCCAATCACCGTCGAAACGGGGAGAAAGAAGCAGCAGCTCACTGTAACACAAAGTCGTCCCAACTCCAGGGAAATCCAAGTGGAAGAACTTGAACTCGAAGTCCTCCTGAACAGGAACTGAAGTCTAAACTTGAACCTGAAATGTAACTGAACTAGAACAAACAGTACAGATATCTGGGAGGGACTATGGATTGATCTGCTATGATTAATGGAAAGAAAATTATCAGGTATGATACATAATTTTACCTTCCATATCATCAAGCAGATCAATCCATAGACTGGTGGGATGTACCCAAGCAGTACTCACCCAGGGCAGAACATGGAAATCCCAGAACGAAACACTGAAGCTCCAAACTGGGCCTCGGCCCGTGCAGCCACGTCCAAGCGATAATGCCGTGAGAAGGTATGAGCCGATGCCCAAGTCACCGATCTGCAAATCTCCTCCAAGGAAACGGACCTGGACTCTGCAATCGAAGCCGCCTGTGCTTGTTCTAAATTTAGGGGTCCAGAGCCCCCCAAGAAGGCTGGAGTGACCTTAAATCTGACTCCATCTCTAAATAGCACTAGTACTGGGGTAATCAAGGAGTTGTGAAGTTCTAAAAGGAATTGCCACTAAGAGAGATGTTAGGTCTAAGGAAAAGATACCAGCCTTATGACAAATTGGATTTAGGTTACAAGTTATACAATGCAGTGAAAGATAGCCTGATACAGCAAAAGCATTTATACTTACAGCCTCTGATCATAAAGTGAAGTCCACAAATCATCATTTGGAATGAGGAGTTTATTTGCCAAGGTACAAGTCAAATAAGTACATAAGTACATAAGTAGTGCCATACTGGGAAAGACCAAAGGTCCATCTAGCCCAGCATCCTGTCACCGACAGTGGCCAATCCAGGTCAAGGGCACCTGGCACGCTCCCCAAACGTAAAAACATTCCAGACAAGTTATACCTAAAAATGCGGAATTTTTCCAAGTCCATTTAATAGCGGTCTATGGACTTGTCCTTTAGGAATCTATCTAACCCCTTTTTAAACTCCGTCAAGCTAACCGCCCGTACCACGTTCTCCGGCAACGAATTCCAGAGTCTAATTACACGTTGGGTGAAGAAAAATTTTCTCCGATTCGTTTTAAATTTACCACACTGTAGCTTCAACTCATGCCCTCTAGTCCTAGTATTTTTGGATAGCGTGAACAGTCGCTTCACATCCACCCGATCCATTCCACTCATTATTTTATACACTTCTATCATATCTCCCCTCAGCCGTCTCTTCTCCAAGCTGAAAAGCCCTAGCCTTCTCAGCCTCTCTTCATAGGAAAGTCGTCCCATCCCCACTATCATTTTCGTCGCCCTTCGCTGTACCTTTTCCAATTCCAATAAGTGATTGACAACAGGCACGTACAATCAATTAGTTATAGGAATACAATAATCCAGCTGCAAACAGGTGTTAATTAGTTCCTAATCTTTTATAATTTCTTTTACCAATTAGAGGTTTTACAAGGGAAAGCAAGTAGGTAATTTGTCAATTCTGCTGGACACATTGGTTTCCCTTGGAGAGAGAGAGTGGCAACCCTTTTCTCTCACTTAAACCAGGAAATACCCTGATTTTTATAGGTGCCCTCAGGATATGGATAATATGACAGTAGATATACCTGATTGGATCTATGCTAATGTCATGGTTGTCACTGATTGGCTCATGCTAATGAGTAGCTTTTATCTTGCTACCATGGTTTTGTCTTTAGCTCGCTTGACCACAAATCTTAAGCAAGACCCTGCATCCAGCTACACCTTTCCTTTCTCACACCATGGCTGACCACAATCCTGCTCACAGGAAAGTCTCATTTCTCAACTTGTTTTTCTAACTTACATTAGAGAAAATTCCACTCTGCAACAGATACGGCTTCCATTTTGTGCTGAAATCCTCCATTTGTTTCCATATCTATTGACCTAACTTTTCCTAATTTAGCTTATTTAGGCCTCAATCCGGGCTACAAACTAGGCCATACTTTTCCAGTAAGCTCCCAGTTATGTCAGCCATCAGATTTCTGACTCAGCCAAGGTCTGTAATGGCCTGAGCTCTATGACTGGGCCCGCCACCATTCCAGTGGGGGGGTCTCTGGCTGTACCATAATTATACATGCTCTAGGAGAATGAGCCTTCAGCTGGATAGGCGGCACCTTCCCTGCGGCCACATAAGCTGCCGTAATTGTTTCCTTGACCCAACGTGCCTGTCACGTCTGTGGCCATGACCTCCCTCAGCCTTACCTTCTTTATGGGGGTCAGCAGCTCTGCTGGCTTCTGTTTGTGTTTGTCTTGTCTCTGGTCTCTGGGCTGATTGCTTCGCTGGACCTCGCCTGTGTGGGCTGTGCCTCTCTGGGGAGCCGGCATCTGAGGTGGCTGCCGCCGGCTCTGTGCCAGCTTCCAGGATGGCTCCTGCTTGTCTTTCTTGTGGGCTCACTTCCTATGTGTGTCAAGCCTCTCTTTGGGTCAGTGTACTTCCTGCTTCTGCCCTGCTGCTGGTGACTTATCAGTGAGAGCCTTCATAAGGAAGTGCTGTGCTTGCAGTCAGGGCCTTTTGCATGTGTTATGCTCTTAGGCCAGGTCAGGTTAGTAAGTGTCTGCTGCACTACTGCTTAGCCTCTCTCTGGGTTCCAATCCCAGCTTCTTTCTGTTGTCCTTCCATGGGGGGGTCTTCCCTGCCATTGTCTGTCTGTGAACTGCGGTCCTTCCTGGCTTACCTGAGTTGGGATGAAGCCTCTGTCTGTGGACTGCGGGTCCTTCCTGGCTTACCCTGTGTTGGGGTGAAGCCTCTGTTCCTGGCTTACCCTGTGTTGGGGTGAAGCCTCTGTTCCTGGCTTACCCTGTGTTGGGGTGAAGCCTCTGTCCCTGGCTTACCCTGGGTTGGGGTGAAGCCTTTGTCCTGGTTTACTCTCTGTTCTCCTGTCTGCCCCAATGACCCTTGGCCTGTTAGTCCTGGTTACTCTGTTTGCTCTGCTGCCAGCCCAAGACCCCTGGCCTGTTCTTCCTGGTTTGCTCTATTTACCCTAAGTCCTGCCTTGCCTAGCCTGTGTGCCTACCCTGCTTGTATATCCTGAGTGTATATCCTAAATCCTGTATCTGTCTAGCTAGTGTGTATTTCCTGGGTGGTTATTCCTGTATCCTGTCTCCACCTAGCTAAAGGGTTTACTCTGTGGGTATTCCCGGATCCCCGTTCTGCCTAGTGTGTATGCTGCCCAAGTCCTTGCTCCTGCTAGGCTTCTGTACGCCTTGTGTTCCTTGGTCTGTCTTCTGGGTCTAGCTAGTGGCCACTGTCTGTGTTTAGTTCCTAGTCTGGTCTCCCTCATGTATCCCAGACCCAGGGTGGGTCCTCTGGATCTTCAGTTCCTCCCTTATCCTGCAAGTCCTGCCGGCCACCTGTACTTCGGAGCTCAACTCCGGAGGAACGGTGGCTAAGTGCAGGTGAAGCTGTTCCTGTTTCGTCTGTTCTAGTTGCCTGCCTTGTACTACTCCAGTCCAGAGTTCCAGTACTGCTCTTCGGGGTATCCAGTTCCAAGGTGGTCTTGCCTGCCGCTGCCACTCCTCAGCAGTGGCCCAAGGGCTCACGAACTCCAGTCCTGCCTCGAGGACCTGACAGAATGCCAAGGCCCTCGAGAACGCAACAGTGCCATGGTAGGTTTAGATGCCTGCAGACCCATATGGGGGCCCGCAAACAGCACGAACAGGTGATTCGACTTCCGGAAATCGTTGGTCACTTCCAAGTATCTGATGATAACTCGTCTAACAACCAGGCATCTGAGAGCACGATACTCCTCTGGATAATCCTCCCTACGGAAGGAGGGTAGACAAAGCTGCTGATTCACATGGAAGAGAGAAACAATCTTGGGCAGGAAGGAAGGCACTGGGCGAATAGACACTCCTGCCTCTGTGAACCGCAGGAACGGCTCTCTACACAAGAGCGCCTGGAGCTCGGAAACCCTCCTGGCTGACGCGATTGCCACCAAAAAGACCGCTTTCAATGTCAGGTCCTTCAGAAACAGCCACGATAATGGCTCAAAGGGCGGCTTCTGCAAGGCCCGCAGCACCAGATTGAGATTCCACGTAGGCACTATCGAGTGCAGAGGAGGGCGTAGGTGATTAACCCCTTTGAGAAAACGCACCACATCTGGCTGAGAAGCCAGGGAAGCACCCTTCAGGCGACTCCTGAAGCAAGCTAGAGCCGCTACCTGGACCTTAAGAGAGCTGAGCGACAGGCCTTTCTCCAGACCATCTTGCAGGAACGCCAACACTGAAGCAATTGGCGCCGTGAAGGGCAACAGGGATCCTGCCTCGCACCATGATACAAAGGTACGCCATACCCTGGCGTACGTAGTAGAAGTAGAGCGCTTCCGTGCTCTCAGCATAGTGGCGATGACCTTGTCCGAGAAGCCCTTCTTCTTCAGCCGCTTCTGCTCAAGAGCCAGGCCGTAAGATCAAAGGGGGAGGGATCCTGGAAGCCGCAGAGGACTGTCTACGGAAAGCCGGATCAGGTCTGCATACCAAGGGCATCTGGGCCAGTCTGGACCCACCAGGACCACCCGGCCTGGGTGTTTCGCCACCCGGCTGAAAATTCTGCCCAGTGTTGAATAAAAGCATGAAAGATGGAAGTGGAAGGATTCAAAGAACATGATCAGAAAAAGCTATGTCAACACTATCCTGAGGCATGGAAAAGAATGTGGCAGTAACACATCAGCCAAAGGCACGGCTCCAGAAAGTCTGTGGGGAAAAGAAGGGGGAGCAATAAGGGAAAACAGATGTAGCATGTTCTGCACATGATTAACAGCGTTGTGGTATTCAGAGACTTGCACAGGAATGTTGTATGAGAGAATTAGTCAGATGCTAAAGAAGAACGGTATAAAAAACAGAGTGGAACAAAGAAGTAGTAAGCATTCTGACTCCTTTGCCTTAAGCATTCTGATTTCTTTGTCTGTATATAGCATTCTGATTTCTTTGCTGTATATTGCTTGTTTGTGTAGATATGCTTCCAGTGCAGAAATGCTTCCTGAATACCCAATTGATGGTATTCAGTAAAATTGTAAACTAAAAAAGTGAATAAACTTTTTATATTACATAGGAAATTCGTCTGGCCTTTTCTACAAAAGTGGCGACCGCGGCAGGACAGAAGATTTATGCCGCACACGGAAAAGAGAAGGCGAGACGAATGACAAATTAAGTGTTTGTTGTTAACGAAGTTTTTTACAGGATTTTGAGAGCAAGCGTTGTTTAAGCCTGATTTCTGTGCACCACGGAAGTGGGAGTGATCAACCTACTGAAGTGGACATACGGGCGACGACTCCTGGGCTTGCTAAAAAGAAACGAGAAGACGCGTGAGTAATCTTACATTGTGGACTTATTAGTGGTATATTTGTTTAGCTTTGTAGTTTTCTTTTTTGTATATTTTCTTTGTTTAGGTGCATTAGTATATTTTTGTAGGTTGTGGTTATATTGGAGAAATTGTAATAGTCAGAATAAAATGGAAGGGAAAGGGGCAGATAAGAAAGAAAAAACCCCTGTATATACTTTGTATTTAGATTTAGATAGTTCAAAAAAAATGTACCCCTTTGCAGCATGTCATAGAATTATTCCCGTTAGAAAAAAAACAGATTGAAGAGACACGTGAGAAATGGGTCAAATATGATGCAAAAGATTCTTTTTTGAGCTGGTCTCAGTATGGATCGTTTGATCGTCCAAAATTATTATCTCTCCTGAAATACATACAAGAAAATAAAAATAAGCAGAAAAGTTTAGAGAAGCATCTTACAATTTGGAATTTATTTTCTGTAGCAGCAGATCTTTTCATGCTGATGTAGATAGGATACAACAAGAGGCAGAAATGTATAAAAGAAATAATCCCCCGTCATATGAATCTAGCAGGGACACGTTGTGCCCCATAAGGGCGACTGATAAAATGAAGGAATCAAAGCCAAAGCGCCCTGTGCCATGCGCTGGGTATTCGGCTCTTGATGACCCCCCCAGTGATTCAGAAAGTGAAAAGGGAGGGGATAATGAGGACAGTGATGTGGGGACTAGGGAACAGAAAAGAGAAGCAAAACGAGTAAGAAAAAAAGAAAAGGGGAAAGGTAGCACAGAGGAAGGCAAATATCCCGATTTGAAAACTCTGGCTACTTCTGAAATGTATGATTTGGCCACACGGTGTCATTGTTTGTCTATGTAGATGATATTCTACTGTTTGCTGAGACTGAAGCAGAATGCCTAGAATGGACTAGAAAATTATTTTTGTTATTAGGAGAGTTAGGATATAAATGTAACAAGGAGAAATGTGTTGTAGCTCAGTCTACTGTCACCTTTTTAGGACAAAATGTTTCAGCAGAACATAAGGTCATTATACCGGAAGTTATATCTATTTTAAATGAGACTCCGGTACCGCAAACAGTTACCCAGTTACGTGCTGTTTTGGGAATGTTAAATTACTGCAGATAATGGATACCAAATTATACACAAAAAGTAATGAGACTTTATAAACATTTGAAACTGCCCGCAGCCACACCAAAGAATACTTTGATTGTGTTGGACGAGCAGGATAAGATAGTATTGGCTAAGATTGTGAGGGATTTGTTATCCCCAGGACCCTTAGCAGTAATAGATATCCAATCACCTGTGCATCTGTGGGTAAAAGACATGGGAAACAGTTGGGCAGCCATGATTAATCAAAATAATGAAGTAAATACACCAGTAGCTTTTTTGTCAGGCTCTTTTAATCATGTGGAAAAGGGAATGAAAGAAATACCAAAGTTATTGACAGCTATTGTGGCAGCAGTAGGCAAATGGAGAGCACAAATGCCTTTGTTCCTATTGTAATACATACCAACCACACGATTAAAACGCTGTTGAGCCCTAGCCAGACGGCATTGACAGCCACTAGATTTGGAAAATATCAAGCAGTACTTTTAGGACAAGATATAAGAATAATACCATTAACTAAAGAACAGAGAAATAAGATAGATCTGCTTTTTCCTGTCGATCAAGAGGTTGAGATCGATACTATAGAAATCCCTACATTTCACTGTCTTACTTTGAACCCTTATCTGATGGGTTGATATGGTTTACAGATGGAGCTTGTGAAAGGACTGTTGCAGGCTTTGCCTGCGTGCAGGTAGATGAGAATCTAAGAAAGATAATGCAAGTACAATATAAAACCCCTCCTGACCATACTGCACAGCATGCTGAACTTTTGGCTGTTATTACGGCCTTACAACACACTGATATGACTCAAAATGTCACCATATATACTGATAGTGGTTACGTTGCAAGTTCACTACAGTATCATATATTAAAATGGCAACGTAGGGGGATGATAACCAGTGCAGGTAAAAATCTACAACATTACACATATTGGAAATTGCTGTTTGAAATTCTGGCAAGAAGGGAACGTGAAGGTAGAAAAACTACAGTTGTGTGGACCCCGGCCCACACTGAAAGGCCAACCTTTGAGGCACTAGGTAATGCAATGGCTGATGCAGCAGCAACGGAGGTGGTTAAGCAAAGTGAAAAGATTTTGTATAATACTAGACAGACACAGGAAGGGCCACTTACGAATGTAGATAAGATTGAAATGTGGCAGCCAGAGGGACAGGAAAGTGAAAAATGGTTGAAGAAAGGATGTATGAAATTGGGAAGTGAATGGTTTAATGAAGAAGAAGGATTACCTTGCATGCCAATGAGCCAGGCGATTAATGTATTGACTGGGTGGCATGCAACCATGCATTGGAACAGAGAAACAATGAAACAATTGAGCAAAGATTTTGGACTTTGAAAATTGATAACTTGATTCAACAGGTTGTGCAAAATTGCATGGTATGCAATATTAACATACCTAAACGAGGTCCTAAAATATCACCTGGGACACTTCCAATACCAGAAGGCCCAGCAAAAGAATGGTATATTGATTTCACTGATATGATTGTTCCAGTGCAGGGAAAAAGGTATTTGTTAGTTTGGGTGGATGCTTTCTCAAGGTGGATAGAAGCATTTCCATGTAAAAGGGAGACAGCACGAGGTGGTACAATGCCTGGTAACTCATATTATGCCAAGACATGGGTGTCCGTCTAGAATAATTTCTGATAACGGGACGCATTTCAATAACAGTGTTTTGAAAGAAATGGAAACGATTATGGGTTTAACACACAGGAAAGTATCAGTGTATCGCCCCACCTCCAATGGTTTGGTGGAGCGCTACAATGGCATTTTAAAAACAAAATTGAGAGTCTTACTAAAATCTCTCAATAAAGAAATGGTGGGAAAATTATATACATGGCTTGATGTATTGCCATTAGCATTAATGACAATAAGGGCCCAACCTAATGGGCGTACTAAATTGACCCCATTCCAAATTCAGACAGGACGTCATTTCTTCCCGATGCAGACAGCAAGTACTGATAGCACAGCTCAGTACTGGCAAAAGCTACAACCGATGTTGAACCTGACAAGTGATATGATCCGAACAAATGTAGTATCACAGGCAGGGACTACTAATGATGTTTGTGCTTTTAAAGTAGGTGATTTAGTTCAACTAGCTTACAAGAGAGGAGACGGAAGTTTCATCCAGTGTGTACCCGCCTAGTTGAAAGAAATCAACGTTTCATGTTAATGTACCCAGCTACTCTAAAGATCCAACATGAGGGGAAATGGATCCCGTTTGTATCAGACCAAGCAGCCATGCAGTTTCTCAACAGAGACTTAAACCCCACTGGGGCATCCACCTGACAGTGAACATTGGTCTGAAGGGTCAGTCGGCCATGTAAGCTATTATGTACTTGCAGAATGCAGGGGCAAATATGCAAGGTTTTGAAAGTTGTTGTTCAAGAAATTTCTGTTGAGGAAAATGTGCAGTTGGAGGGTGGGGGTGGGGTGGGGATCGCAGCATGTTGTGACTCAGGTGTTATGGGAGTTTCTCAGTTGTGGGTTGATCAAGGGGAAGAGAAAGTAGGGGGGGAGGGAGGGCGGGTAGATCAAGGGGGGGTTTTGAGGGGAATAAGGATAATGGCAATGTCGCACAGTAATTTGAACTTTAGTGAAGAGGTAACTACACGCTATGTGGAATGGTTACGAGGGGAGGGTTCCGGGGTGAGGGCTGGGCACCCAGGGACCTTGCAAACACTACTGCATTTAAGGAGCACAGGGAGGGAGCTCTGGGATCCAGGTTAGATGCACTCGGTTAGATTAATATCATGGAATGTGGCTGGGATTGGATCGCCCATAAAAAGAACAAAAATTCTAAATGCCTTGCAACGTCACACAGCTTCCATAGCATGTATACAGGAGACAAAACTGTCTGAGGAGGAAAGTCAAAAGCTCAAGCAAAGGTGGGTGGGAGAATGTTTTTTCGCCCCAGCAAAAGGCCGTAGAGGAGGCGTGGCAATCCGGATTCATAAGTCCCTGCAATGTAAGGCTAGAGTGGTAACCCGGGATACTCAGGGGAGGTATATCCTTATACATTTGAACATACTGGGACAGGAAATATTCTTGCTTAATGTTTATGGCCCAAATGTATACGACCCAACATTTTTTCAGCATATCATTCACCTGGGACTTCAACACACAACTGCCCCTTGGCTACTAGGTGATTTTAACCAGGTGATGGATGGGAACTTAGATAGATCAGCGCCGTCAGCGGGGCTAGCATTGAGCAGGGGCAAGGGCATACAACATCTGTGTAGGGCGTTGAACCTAATTGATCCCTGGCGCCTGCTTAATCCCACGACATGTGATTACACCCACATGTCCCGGGCACATGGCACGTGGTCGAGATTAGACTATATTTTAGCGGAGGGTGCTTTGTTCCCACAGATTGTGAAAGCAGAGATAGGGCCTATGGAGGTTTCAGACCATGCCATGATATGGGTGGAAATGGAGTTGGGAGCGGGTAGACTCAGAGGACAACAGTGGAAATTTCCATCACACATAGTGGGGGATGCACATTTTCAAGATCACCTTAGGCAAAAATGGCAGTTGTTTGCAGATACCAATTCACAACACGAGGATGATGCCCTGCTCTATTGGGAAACATCAAAAGCAGTTATGAGGGGGGAGGTCATCTCATATATGTGTGCCAGAGCAAGGAGGTTAGCCCGGGGTATTGTCCAACTGGAACATAAATTTTCAGGTAGCAAAAACGGAGACACTTAGCGGCCCCCTCATCAAGAAGTAAGGAAGAGATGGTGTCGGCTCTTGCGGCATTGAATTCTCTTATACACGAACGCACTAAAAAACAACTGTTCCACAGATCATTTACTTTCCATAGATTTGGTAACAAATCAGGGAAATTACTGGCAAGAGTAGTAAAGAGGTGGGGGGGTAACAGGTTCATCCCATCTTTGATAAAGCCAGATGGCACACGTGAGACCCGACCTGGAGGGATAGTACAGATTTTATATGATTTTTATGCATCCCTTTATAGCGATCCAGGCGAGCGGAGTGGACCTGATTTAGTAGACTATTTAGAAGATTCAGGTATTCCCCAATTAACGGAGGAGGTGAGGGAGCGGTTGAACTCTCCTTTGTGTGCTAAAGAAATCCAGAAAGTGGTTAAAGCGTTAAAAAGGGGTACGGCTCCGGGTCCTGATGGATACACGACAGAATATTACCAGTGTATGTTGCCGCAGTTGTGCGGGGCCCTGGTCTCCTTTTTTGAAGCCTCGGTGGAGGGAGGAGGGGTTCCACGGAGCTCCAACGAGGCGTGGATTACTTTGATACCAAAGCCGGGGAAGGACCCAGAGCGCCCGGAATCGTACAGACCGATTTCTCTCATCAATGTTGATCTAAAAATTTTAGCTAGGGTGTTGGCGGAGAGGCTCAGTCCACACATGACCACGTTGGTGGGAGAGGGACAGGTGGGATTTGTGAGGGGTAGGCACTCTTCTATTAATGTCCGCAAAGTTTGCATGGCTGTAGCTTATAGTCACATGTCACAAGAACCATTGCTCTTGGTGAGTCTTGACGCCGAGGAAGGCGTTCGATAAAGTACGTTGGGATTACCTGTTTGGAGTTTTAGAATATGTGGGCTTGAGGGGCTGGTTTGCACGTGCGATTGCTGCTTTGTATTTTTACCCCCAGGCCGCTATACTGGTAAATGGGACCTGCTCAGCCAAGTTTCAGATATTGAGGGGAACGAGGCAGGGGTGTCCTCTCTCTCCGTTGTTGTTCCTGCTCTACCTGGAACCTTTACTGCGTACGATTCAAAGAGACCCAGGGGTAGCGGGAGTTGAGATGCCCTCCCTCTCAGTAAAAACCTTGGCATTCGCAGACGATATCCTGCTGACTTTGACAAACCCTTATAGGTCGGTACCGGGCCTCCTGGATATTATTGGAGAATTTGGCTTCTTTTCGGGGTTTACCCTTAACTTACAGAAATCAGTGGCATTCCCAGTGCAGAGCTCGATCAGAGAGAGGTGGGTAGGAGAATTTCCCCTTACCTGGTCCAAGGGGCCCTTAAAGTATTTGGGAGTACTAATCCCAGCGGATTTATCGGATTTGTATAAGGTGAATGTAGAGCCGCTACGGCGCAGTACACAACACACACTTCAGAGCTGGCACGCGCTTCCGTTGTCCCTCATGGGGAGAATCACATTATACAATATGATTTTGGTGCCAAAGTGGACCTATATGCTCCAAATGGTGCCGCTGTGTCTGTCGCAGAGGGATGACCGGTGGGTAACACGACTGGTAGCAAAATTTATATGGCAGGGTAAGAAATCACGTCTGCGGGCCACCCAGCTCTTCTTGCCAAAAACAGGGGGGGGGTTGGGTCTGCTGAGTATCAGACTTTTCTCGATTTCTAGTAACATGCGTCATCTCACGGACTGGTTCCGGGGATCATCTTATTTTTCATGTACGGGAGCCGAGACGAAGTTGTTTGCCCCAGACCACTTTAGCGCCTGGTTACATGCGAAACCGGGGAATCTTCGGACTCCGCCGGCCTTTGCACCAATAGTGATGCCACTGAGAAAAACCTGGAGGTGGGTCTGTAGGTTCTATGGTATGTCTGCGGAGTCCTCTCTGTTGCTCCCAATCCAGGGCAATAGAGACTTCATGCCGGGCATCAGCTCAGAGGAATTTATTAGGTGGGGGAAGGAAAACTTACAATATTTATATCAGTTATATGATCCGGAGGGCAATCTGAGGTCTTCTGAAGAACTGCAGTTGGAGTACGGGGTTAGGGGACCAAATTTCTTTTCTATGTTCCAGTTGCGTCACTATCTGAGGTCCCTACCGGCTTCCTCTTTGACACCACAGGCGTGGGAGCAATTGGTTACCATATGGGGATTAGATGCACAATTAAGGGTTCCACTCAGGTACTATCATGCCACACTGCGGGAGCGTTTGGGAGAAGTGGATTATGGTAAACTGACCGCTTGCTGGAATACAGAGCTAGTGATGAACCTCCAGATGGAAAAGGTAAAAGTCTGTCTTTTGGACTCCAAACGACTGACGGAGAATGTGACGTTGCAAGAAACACATTATAAATTTGTATTAAGGATGTACATTTCACCCCATAGAGCACACAGGGCGGCGATGGGGATAGAGGACAGATGTAAGAAGTGCGCGCAGTCCCCAGCAGACCTAGGACATATGTTCTGGAAATGTCCGGGGATCCTGAGGTTTTGGCGTCAGGTTACTCAGCATGTGTCTGTGATGTGGGGGGTAGTTTGGAGACCAATGCCAGCGCAATTGTTTGAGGTGTTTAGAGTGTCACCAATGGCTCCTCGGGGCCTTAAATGTTTCATGAAAAAATCAGTCTTGATCGGCAAGAAGTCGATCCTTCAACAATGGATAACTGGGGATCCGCCTACACTGCAACAGTGGAGATCTAACATGATACACCTCTGCGCATTAGAACGCAGGGGTGTAGAAGATTTGGACTCACCATCAGGAGATAGACTTTGCCAAGTCTGGTCACCATTCTGGGACTCGCTGACTGCAGTGGCGCGTAGTAGGATTTTGAATTCTTGAATGCGACAAGGTGGAGGGGTTTGGGGGGTGGGGGGAGTTGAGCTGTTTAAGAGGACAGGGGGGGGTTAGATGTGGGGGGGGGGGAATAGGGGGGGAAAAAAGGAAAATGTATTTGCACTGTTTTGTATTTGATATGAATGAGAAGATTTAAGTGATGTATGGAGAATTTTTCCAAGGGCAGTATTGTGTTTGTTTCTCATTGTACGAATAAACATATTTAAACATAAAGTAGGTGATTTAGTACTACGAAAGAACTTTACACATAAAACGTGGAAGGATCCTGTGTATGTAGGGCCTTTTGCTATCACGGCCCTCACTCAGACCGCTGCCCGTCTGGAAGGTCATACTTCTTGGATACATTTATCAGATATTCGACGAACTAATAATATTGAAATGGACAAAGAATAAACAAACATCATGTCCCTCAACATGATGGTATTGGGATGTTGTTGTTTGTTAATGGACAATGAACACATATGAGAATAGACTTGTTACAGCGGCCAAGATGTTGAATTTGACTGATTGTATCATATGTGCCCACATCCTTGTCCTTGCCAGCTATGATATATGGGACTACAATGATAAAGTTGGGTGGGCACCGTTATCCCAATAATACCTGTGTAAAGGATGATGGAAACCTTCATTGGACAAATGAGACTATTCATAAGCAAGCCTTGCTTACGGACAAGTATCCACAGACATCATTTTGGTGTCTAATCAATAGTATGACAACTGAAAACATTCCCCCGATAAAGTGCAATTACACGCACAATGTTGTAACAGGTAATTGGTCTATAGAAGGAAGTACAGTGATTGTAAATGTCACAGCCACCAAAGAAAAGTGTGGCAATAAAACAAGCTGCAATAAGACTTTAACTCAATGATATGTAACAACTGATTCAATGAATGTTAACACCTTGGAATATGCTTTTAATTTGTGTAATTTTTAATGCCACATCAGCTAATGAAAAGTAAGAATGAATGACAGTGTATTCCCCTTTGATGAAGCTCACTGTCCTATAAATTATATACCTCAAGAGATATAAATTTTGTACCCTAGTACAATTGAATCTGTTTAATGCTGTGTAACATGTGTATTAGCATGTTTGCAAAGATGTGCCAGGATGCTTTTAAAATGACAATGGTAACTGAAATCAAGAATGAATAGAACTTTAATATGTCAGCCAAAAATATTGAAAAACGTATGTTAAAAATGATAGAAAGACAAACCTTGTAGAAACTGAATACCACAAACATGGGGGAGGAGATTTAGAAGGGAGGTAAGGAAACAGACTGGAGCTGAAACAGCTGTGTGAGGCCTGGAATACCAGTCCTCAAGGGAGGATTTGTTGAATAAAAGCATGAAAGATGGAAGTGGAAGGCTTCAAAGAACATGATCAGAAAAAGCTATGTCAACACTATCCTGAGGCATGGAAAAGAATGTGGCAGTAACACATCAGCCAAAGGCACGGCTCCAGAAAGTCTGTGGGGAAAAGAAGGGGGAGCAATAAGGGAAAACAGATGTATCATGTTCTGCACATGATTAACAGCGTTGTGGTATTCAGAGACTTGCACAGGAATGTTGTATGAGAGAATTAGTCAGATGCTAAAGAAGAACGGTATAAAAACAGAGTGGAACAAAGAAGTAGTAAGCATTCTGACTCCTTTGCCTTAAGCATTCTGATTTCTTTGTCTGTATATAGCATTCTGATTTCTTTGCTGTATATTGCTTGTTTGTGTAGATATGCTTCCAGTGCAGAAATGCTTCCTGAATACCCAATTGATGGTATTCAGTAAAATTGTAAACTAAAAAAGTGAATAAACTTTTTATATTACATAGGAAATTCGTCTGGCCTTTTCTACACCAGCATAGGCCTAGGTGGGAACATGTAGAGAAGCTCCTGCACCGGCCACTGCTGGAGAAGAGCATCAACCCCCCAGAGATCGAGGGTCCCATCCTCTGCTGAAGAACCGTGGCACTTGGCAATTGCCCGAGGTCGCCATCAGATCCAAGGTCGGCATGCCCCAGCGCTTCGTGATCTCCAAGAACACCCGAGCAGACAGTTGCCACTCTCCCGGATCCAAGGTAGGGCGACTAAGAAAGTCCACCTCGACATGTCCGCAATGTGAGCCGCCGACAGCTGGTCCAGATTTGCCTCTGCCCACTGGCATAACTTCATGGCCTCCCTGGATAGGGGGGCGCTCCTGGTACCTCCCTGGCGATTGACATAGGCCATGGCCGTGGCATTGTCTGACAGGATTCAAACTGGCCTCAGTATCAGTACCTGAAGAAACGCTTGAAGCAGTTCCTAGGGTGGCTGACACCCGGGGCGGAGCGCCGATGCCCCCCCCCCGGCGAAACGACGGACATCCCCCCTCCCCGGGTGCATCTTTACCTGCTGGGGGGGGTGCCGCGCGTCTGTCGGCAACACTCGTTCCCTGCTCCCTCTGCCCCGGAACGGGTTACTTCCTGTTCCGGGGCAGAGGGAGCAGGGAACGAGCATTGCCGAAAGACGCGCGGCACCCCCCAGCGGCGAAACGACGGACACCTCCCCCCGGCGAAATGACACCCCCTCCCGAGTGCATCTTTACCTGCTGGGGAGGTGCCGCGCGTCTGTCGACTTCGCTCGTTCCCTGCTGTAACCCGTTTCGGGGCAGAGGGAGCAGGGATACGAGCGTTGTCGACAGACGCGCGGCACTCTCCCAGCGGCATGCACCCGGGGCGGACCGCCCCCACCTTGGTACGCACTGGCTTGAAGCGCCAACCGAATGGCCCGAAGTTCCAAGAGGTTGATGGACCACTCGCCTCCACCGGCGACCATATCCCCTGCGCTGTCCTTCCCAGGCAGTGGGCTCCCCAGCCCGTCAAGCAGGCGTCCCCTTTGATCGTAACGACAATCCACTCCGGGGACGTGAGAGGCATACCGGCTGACAACTTGTCTGACATCAGCCACCAACTTAGCGCCCTTCTCACCGCTGGGACCAGGGGAAGGCGAACTGCGCAATCCTCCGAAACCGGAGTCCAGCGCCGCAGAAGAGAGTGCTGTAGTGGCCTCATATGGGCCCTGGCCCAGGGCACTACCTCCATCGTGGCCGTCATGGAGCCCAGCAGTTGCACATAATCCCAAGCCCGAGAAGCTGAGAAGCTGCGCCTGAAGTTTGAGTCTCCAGTTGTCCGGCAGGAACACTCTGCCCACTTGGGTGTCGAACCGAACACCCAGATACTCCAGGGACTGAGTCGGGCGCAGCTGACTTTTCTCCCGGTTGATGATCCATCCCAGGGAGCTCAGAAGAGCAATGACCCTGTCCGTCGCTCTCCCACACTCCGCAAAGGAGGGAGCTCGAATCAGCCAGTCGTCCAGGTAGGGATGGACTTGCACTCCTTCCTTGCGGAGATAAGCCGCAATGACCACCATCACTTTGGAGAAGGTCCGCGGAGCTGTAGCCAACCCGAACGGGAGGGCTCTGAACTGGAAGTGCTGGCCCAGCATGCAAAGCGCAGGAAGCGCTGATGAGGCGGCCAGATGGGTATGTGCAGATAAGCTTCCTTGACGTCCAAGGATGCCAGGAATTCTCCTTACCGTAGCAATCATGGAGTGGAGAGTCTCCATACGGAAATGCCGTATTCGCAAGGCCGATTGACTTCCTTGAGGTCGAGAATAGGCCGAGAAGAGCCTCCTTTCTTTGGCACCACAAAGTAAATAGAGTAACGTCCTGTGCCACGCTGCTCTATGGGCACTGGGACCTCCGCCCCAAGGCGGAGCAAGTTGTCCAGAGTCTGCTGAACTGCTGCCACTTTGAGGGGAGACTTGCAGGGAGAGTTCACGAACCCGTCTCTCAGAGGCCGGCAGAACTCCAACTTGTAGCCGTCTCTGATGACTTCTAGAACCCAAGTGTCTGAAGTTACCCTGGTCCACTCGCCCAGAAAAGAGGACAGCCTTCCTCCTATCTGCTCTGGGCCATGGGCCAGGGCCCCGTCATTGGGTACGAGACCCTGGGGGAGGACCGGAGGAAGAACCTCCTGAGCGGTGGTCTCTGCGAAAGGAATGCTGCTTCGGGGGAGAACCTCTGCTTGAAGGAGGAGGAGCCCGACTTGCCCGGGCGATACCGACGGGCTTCTTGAAAACAGCCCTTAGTTGAACCAGGGCAAGCACTGCTGGCCCTTGCCTTGACCTCCGGCAACCTCTTGCCTTTAGAACTGCCGAGATCCGTCACGATCTTGTCCAGCTCATCCCCGAAGAGCAGCTTGCCCTTAAAAGGCAACTTGGCTACGCGGGATTTGGAGGCATGGTCAGCTGACCAATGCTTAGCCATAGCCATCGACGGGCAGAGACTGAGACATACAAAGGCTCTCAAAACATCATACAGCAAGTCTGCCAAGTAAGCCAAGCCTGACTCCAGGACCGGCCAATCCGCCCTCAAGGAAGGATCCGAGGGGGAGGCCCGCTGCACCACCGTCAGGCATGCCCTGGCCACATAGGAGCCGCAAACCAAGGCCTGCAAACTCAAGGCGGATGCTTCAAAGGCTAACTTTAAGGCCACTTCCAATTTCCTGTCCTGTGAATCCTTAAGGGCAGAGCCACCTTCCACCAGCAAAGCCGTCTTTTTTGTCACAGCAGTGATTTATAGAGTCCACAGCCGGCCAGCGCAAGGCCTCCTGTTCACCCTCTGGCAGAGGGTACAGACGAGTCATGACCCTGGCTACCTTGAGGCTCGCCTCAGGAGAATCCCATTGAGCCAAAATTAAGAGTTTTCATGGCTTCATGGATGTGGAAGGTCCTGGAAGGGTGCTTGGTTCCCAACATAATAGCGGAACCCGCCGAGGCTGAAGGAGGGCCTTCCTCCAGAGAGGAAATACTCAAGATGCTCATAGCCTGAACTAACAGGTTAGGCAATTCCTCTGAGCGAAAAAGCCGCGCTGCAGAGGGGTCATCTCCTCCATCAGGGCGAGGATCAGCCTCCTCCAAAGAATCCCCAAGGGACCTTTGGGAGAACTCAGAAACGCTGCCCTCATCTACATCAGAGGAGACAGAGTCCCCCAAGACCTGAAGATCCACCCGAGGGCGCTTGATCAGGGAAGCCTCTTCCCCCATATCTGACAGGGGAGCAGGAGCAGCGTTTGCAGTTGAAAGGCCTGATGCAGCAACAAAATAAACTCGGGAGAGAAACCCCCCTGTTTGTGCACCTCTGCAACCTGGGCCACAGCTCTAGAGGAATTCTCAACCTCCACTCAACAGAGCGGGGGAGAGGCGCGCTGCGCATCCAAAATGGCATCCGGCGCGTCACTCTCCGAAGGAGCCGCGCGGGAAGCATTGCGCTTAAACTTCGCCATCTTCTTACCGCCGCCCAACTCAAAGGCGGCCATACCAGAGGCCATCCGAGCTGCATGGGTGGCCGACGTCGGAAGGGCGGACATCGGGGGATGGGCGCCTAAGGCAGGAAAGGCCGCCGACGCCCCAGCGGAGGAAAAACCTGATAAATCAGCAAAGTCCGGAAGGGCACTCAAAAAGGGCTTCTCTGCCTTCGATCCCCGCGCCTCCCCACTAGCCGCGCGATCATGGTCCGGGGAGAGCTTTTTCGCGCCATTACCATCCGACGCCATGATCCACGAGGGAAACGTTCGTGGAACCCCCTGCCCGCTAGGAAAAGGTAAAATTACCTGCTTCTTGCTCCGAGCTGCAACGAATTGTGTCCCAGTGAGCAGCTGCAAGTAAAATCTTTTCTGCTTCAAGATTGTTATGTTTTGTTTTGTTTTTTAACGGAGCCAGCGGGAGGGGGGAGAAAAGGAGGGACCTAGCACCACCAGGTTTGCACTTGCTCACGAAGAGCCCTGAACCCCAGGTACTCAACAAAACCTAAGTAAATAAGCGTGGAGACCAAGCCAGAGCTGCTGCGTGTGACCACACACCTGCTAGATAGAATACTGAGGATTTCCTGGTAGCACATGACCACATATAGAGAGGCAAAAGATTGCTCTCTATCACCACCTGCTGGTAGATGGACACAACCCACCAGTCTATGGATTGATCTGCTTGATGATATGGAAAGTGCATTTGTCAACATTAAATTTCATCTGCCATTTGGATGCCCAGTGTTCCAATTTCCTAAAGTCTTCCTGCAATTTTTCACAGTCCACATTTCGGTGGGGAGCTCTTGAGATGGCAGTAAGTGCTCCCGTGCTAACCCGGTGGTAACCAGGCAGCGAGCGGCGTGCCCAATTACTTCCGGTTAAGTTCCAGCACTACAAAAATAGGACATTTTTTGTAGCACCAGAAATTGAGCACGCTAGGGGTGGCACGCTTAGCAAAAGGGCCCCTTAATATTGTTTGACATTGTTTCAATTCGCCACTTACAAGTTTACCTCAATGATTGTATTTATGTTTATATTTGGTCATTTTACTATTGTTATGCTGTAACAAAATTGTAAGTTTTATGTTAAACTGTACCTGCTGTATACCGCCTTGGGTGAATCTCTTCTTAAGACGACGGTTAATGTCAATAAATAAATAAATGTTGTATGTATAAAGTATATTTATGCTGCACAAGGCTCAGGAACAAAAAGCCAGTTTGTGAATTTATCTTTTTCTATTTACCTAATAATAATAATGATCATGTAAATCTCTGATATATGAATTTTCAAAACTGAACATTTCTTAAGATATTGAACACTGTACTAGTTTAGCACAGATCTCGTGCCTAACTTTGGACGCTAGATTAAACCTGCTAGAACCTGGTATAATGTTGGCGTCCAACTTAGGCACGGAAATGACATTCTATAACATCTTACCTGAGAACTAGAGAAGAACTGATAGTGAAGGATAAAGCAATGATGGAAGATGTAGATACGTATGAGATTAAGAGGAGTTAGAAAGTAAGGTGACTAATTTAAAGAAAGTTGCACATGAGGTCATAGAGATGATTAAAGATTATCTCAGCTAAGGTAGGAGTGGATAAACATGGCCTGCTGCAGTATGTGCAGCCCGTGTCACTCCTTGTGCATGTGAGTGAGACTAACAAGTTAGTTACTTCTTCCATTAAAGGTCTGGTTGAAGAGCCAAGCTTTCATCTGCTTCCTGAGACAGTCTTGTGTTAAGCGGAGCTTTTCAGCAGTGCATTCCAGAGTGTGGAGGCTACTCCAGAGAAGGCTTGCTTGTAATGTCTTTTGGAGAGGGTGTGGTTAGTGATAGTCCTTGAGAGGACCTTTGTGTTCTTGGTGGTGTGATGTAGCAGGTTTTATATCCAGATTTAACAAGTGAATTTACTCAGCACATTCAATAAAGAGTTTCATTATCAAGCTACTTGGTGTGGTCTTTAGTACAGTACCATTAAGGTTTTAGAACTTCAATCAGCAACTGACAGACAAAACCATTTTACATCTCCCATGCTCTTTTTGATCTTCATCTAATGTTAGAAAAACAATAGGCGTTTGAACTTCAATATATCTGAACCATGAACAACATAATAGCTGCTTTCTTAATAGTTAGGGTAGTGTCTCCAAATGGGTTTGTGTTGAACAGATAATGACTTGTAAGTACAGGGCATGATTCAAACCTCTCAAATTTACTCTAGTGCTCACCTTACGATATAATATGTACAAGCAACCTAAGGTGCACTTAAGTTATTTTAATGAGACCAGTGGCACCAAAAATAGTTGGGACTATTTCTTTGTAAAGATTATCTTATCCAGCAGAATTTGCATAGGCTTCAACACAGGCTTCAAGAAACCCAAAAACGTTCAGATTCTGCTAATTATTTCTTAAATACAATTTTAGTACTGTCTTTAAGTCTTGAGTAGATTGCTATATCCATAAAGCAGAGACAATTCTGAGCCTAGTGATTTTTAAAAACAGGGGGAACGGGAGAGGAAGTGACGTCACGAGATTAGATGGCTGCCTAAAACTATTGCTCCTGCACTTCCCTGCTAAATTGAGCTATTTTCTGTGGTGTCCCACTACAAACTCAGTGCCAAATCAGGTGGACGAGGTTGGATCAGCCTGCTCTACATAATGAGTAAAATATCGACTTCGCAGACACGGGAGGGAGAACGCCACTCGACTAGGCAGACAGTGAAAGGCCTGTCGCACCATGCGTCCCGGTAGCACGCGGCGTGTAATCCGACTCCGACACTGCATCTTCTCATGTGGATCAGCGATTTTCGGCTCTTAAAAGAAGAAAAGCTACCCCAAAGACTGCGAAATGCCTTGAAGCGATACGAGAAGAAATTAAGGAGTCCAGGGTGGAGATTCTGGACACAGTGGGACTCCATCAGCCTTGACCTGCGAGAGCTGGGAGCCGCGTGGTGGCACTAGAGGAGAAGGCCGACGAGCAGGCGGAGGCTAATGCGGTCATGGACGGCGCATCAATCAACTGGCTGAACAAGCGGAGGATCTACAATATAAGATGGACGATTTAGAAAACGAGGGCGCAGACATAATTTGAGATTCGGGGAGTACCTGAAAATGGTGGCGGCGAAGATCTCAACTATTGTGGGAAATCTTTGCGAGCATATCATGGGAGAGAGCTATACCCCTGGAGAGCTGGAGATCGATCGCGCCACCGGGCATTGGGTAAACCATTGGCAAACAGGCCTAGAGATATAATTGTGCGCTTCACATCCTTTACATTCAAGGAGCGGGTCTGGCAGCGGGCTCGTCAGCTGACCATACTAGAGTATAAAGAAGCGCGGGTCACGGTGTTTCAAGACCTTTCCTGTACACGCTGGCTCAGAGGAGGGCAATGAACCTGTCCTGGAGATCTTGAACAAGGAAAAAATTGCATATCGCTGGAGCTTCCCTTTTGCTGTATGCTTTGAATTAAAAGGCAAACAGCTCCGGTTTCGCCGGGTCTCCGAAGCATGGCAGAGTCTACACGAAGCAGGCCTGACCCCAACATCTGCGTTGCCAACAGAGATAGCGCCTTCCACGAAAGCTCACTTGCAGAAGTGGAAGCATGTGGGTCAGAAGACTCAGAAACAAGGGACCTGAGTTGGTTTGTACATTGGTTGACTTTGTTATAATTTTTGACGTCAGCGTAACGGGACTTATCAAACTGTTGGCAGTTGGAAAGTTTTCAAGTGGTAAATGTTCTAACAAGGGGTGGCGGTGTCACAGATGAATAGCATCATGAGCTATTAATCCATAGAGAGGGGATTTGTGTTCTGTGTGGGAGATGGGAGGGGTGGTCTATTTGGTCGGTGGGTTCCTTTCTCTGACAAGCCCATTCGGTGCCTGTGGCACTGTCTGGTGGGGGGATGGAGTTAGGTAGAATTGGTGGGAGTAGGGAAATTAGGTTGGTTCCTAGGGGTTGGGATCTAGATGGGAGGGTAGGTAAGGGGGCAGAACAGCGGGAGGAGGGAGGGATGCAGATATGGAAGGGATGTTGGTGTAGGGTTACAGGGGGGAGGACTGGGTGACTGAAATGATCTTACGTTCAGACTGTAATGCATATTGGAATGTAAAGTTGTTGCTGAACATCAAAGCTGTACGCTATTTACATCTTGAATAATGTGTGCTGAGTTAAAGCTATCTCTCTATATAAAAGGCAACACCAACGTTCTATGAAGCCTCCAGCCGGAAGTGTGAAGGGGGAGAGATATCCTGTTTCCCCATGAGTGTCTGCCCCGCCCTCTCTGTAACACAAACAGTCAGTGAAGGAAAACACAGCAAAGCAGTGAAGGACTCAGAGGGGGGAGGGGAGAGAGGGCAGAGGGCAGGGACACACACACTCCCACATGCACACAGAAGAAAACCTTGCTAGCCCCCGTTTCATTTGCATCAGAAACGGGGCTTTTTTACTAGTTATCCTATAATGTTAAAGGTTTGAATATGCCCCAAAAGAGGCAGAAGCTCTATAGAGAGCTACAACAGTTGAAGCCATACGTGGTTCTCTTACAAGAGACGCACCTCCGAAGCAAGCATGAAAAACTTCTCTCCTGCTCGGGGTACCCTGGGGTCTACTGTGCCTCTTCTGAGGCCTCCAAAAAAAGAGGGGTGGCCGTAATGTTCCACTCAGCAGTAGCGGTAAAGGTGCTGCGAATAAAGAAGGACCCAGGAGGGCGGTTTATATTTCTACATGTCCAAATAGATCAGGTTGATTTAACGATAGCATTTGTATATGCCCCCAATAGTGGACAGGCAGAGTTCTTTACTAGGGTGAAGAATTTGCTAGCCTTATTTGTACAGGGTCCTCTAATATTAGGGGGTGACTTTAATGCAGTCCTTAACCCAGGTATACATAGAACGGGACCTACTAATAAGGAGGGGAGAAGAAAGGCACTAGCGTTGGAGTCGTTGGCCCATTCCTTAGGTACACTAGATCTATGGAGATTGACACATATGGCGGACAGAGATTATACATATCATTCCCCAGTGCACAATTCTTATTCGCGTATCGACCACATATTTGTGGATGTCTCGTTGGTAGAGCACGGTCCAACAGCTGGAATAGGCAATGTAACGATCTCTGACCATGCACCTGTGTGGGTCACTTTGCCGAATATAAAATTGGAAATAAAGGATAAGAGATGGACACTGAACATCAACTTACTGCTAGAACAGGAGGTGGAGGACGGCTATAGAAAACTGTTGAAAGAGTATTTGGAGTTTAATATCAATTCAGGTCCATCCTTAGCTACTGTGTGGGATGCAATGAAGGCGGTCTCAAGGGGTTATTTTTTAAAACTAGCAAGTGCACGTTCTCGGGCACGTAAACTCCAGATAGCGAGATGTATGGACCGGATACAGGTGTTGGAGGGTCAACATAAAGCATATAAATCCCCTCACATATGGAATCAATTGCGCGGAGAACGGATGAAGCTGGATTCTATTTACTCAGAGCAGCTCAACATGGGCCGAGAGAGGTTAGGCTCAACATGGGCCGAGAGAGGTTAAGGGCTGGAGTATACGAGTTTGCCAATAAGGCTGGCCAGCTCCTGGCCATTAAATTAAAGAGGCAAAAAGTTGACCGTACGGTAAAGCAGATACGTGATGGCACAGGCTCGGTGTTATATAAATCGGACCTTATTCCTAAACATTTTAGGGAATTTTATCAAGCACTGTATACACAAGAGATCACACCCCCCTCGGAATCTATCGATACCTATCTGGCTGATAGTGAGATTTCATGCCTGACACTCCAGCACCGAGAACTGTTAGATAGGCCCGTTACTCCACTTGAGGTACAAGAGGCAATATGCAGCCTGCCCTCTTGTAAGTCGCCTGGACTGGACGGGCTTCCGAACGAATTTTACAAGACATTTTCAACAGAATTGGCTCCACTCCTCGCGGACCTGTTCAATCAGGTGGGAAATGGGGGGAAACTGCCCTCCTCAATGATGGAGGCTTGAATTGCGGTGTTGCCTAAGCCAGATAAAGACCCGGTTGAATGTGGTTCTTATAGACCTATCTCAGTCTTGAACGCCGATGTTAAAATACTGGCTAAAGTGCTGACAAATAGATTGGCACCGTTGATGCCGACACTCATACATCCTGATCAGGTTGGGTTTGTGTCGCACCGTAAGGCCACAGACAACATCAGGCGTACCTTGGACCTTATATATCTAGCAAAAAATACCAAACGGCCTCTGTGTCTATTTAGCTTAGACGCAGAAAAAGCTTTTGACAGGTTCCATTGGCCCTTCATGTATAAGGTTCTGGAGGCCATGGGGTTTGGAGCTCAATTCAGGAGATGGATCCAGGCATTATATGACTCTCCTCGAGCGTGTGTCCGGATCAATGGAAGTTAACTCAGATCTGTTTGGACTCCATAGGGGAACCAGGCAGGGATGCCCGTTATCACCCCTCCTGTTCGCAATGGTTATGGAGCCGTTTGCTTCAAAACTAAGGTTAGATCCGGGAATGTCTGGGGCTCGTGTAGCGGATAGAATGCATAAGGTGGCTCTTTTTGCAGATGATATTTTGTTATATGTTACTCGTCCTTGTGCCCACTTTCTCTACCCTTCTGAGTCTTATAGAGGAATATTCAGCAGTCTCTGGTTTCAAAGTTAATATGACAAAATCGGAGGCTTTGAATATTTCACTTCCAGAGGACATAGTAGAGACTCTGAAGGTGCAATATCCGTTTAGATGGGCCACAAAATGCATTAAATACCTGGGGGTAAATATCACTTCCAATCTCTCTGAATTAACTGAGGCCAACTATAAGGGACTGACTCGCAACATCAAGTTAGACTTAGAGCGTTGGGGGGGATCAGGAGGTTTCGTGGTTTGGAAGGATAGCCATTGTTAAGATGAACGTGTTGCCCCGTTTATTATATTTATTCCAAGCGCTACCTGTAATGCTGCCCAGGCGACCCCTTGCATCCATGCAAGATTCTATCATGCGATTCATTTGGCGGGTAAACGTCCGCATTTAGTGCGTCAGTTGCTCTATCAGGATAGGAGAAAGGGAGGACTAGGTGTCCCGAACCTCCTATGGTACTACAGGGCCGTTCAAGGGAAATCTGCGGTTGAATGGCATCAGAATTACCCGGATAGACAATGGATGCATATTGAACAACACTCTTTGGGGATGAGGCCCTTGGGATCGCTTATGTGGCTTCCTAGGCCCTTTAGAGTGCTGAGGGAGGGAATGTGTCCGTTCATATGTGTCACTCTTCACTATTGGGATAGTATGTTCCCACATGGGCGATGTATACTAACACTTATGGCCCCTATAGCATTTAATCCTGTTTCTGCCAGGGAATGAAGTGGGGGCTTTCCACCGGTGGCATATGGAGGGCCTGAGCACCTGGGGTCAGATGTTCGAGGAGGATTCTCTGATCCCGTTCGAGACCTTGAAGATCAGGTACTCCATACGGGATGGGGATGAATTTGCCTACTGTCAATTAGCCCGCTTCCTTAAAACTGAGGCTGTACGTCAGGTCATAAAAAGGGAACGGTTATGTTTGGAGGACATTAGTGAGAGATTTGCCTATTCCCGGGGTTTGATCAGTTGACTATATCGCAGTATTGCTGCGCAGGTACCTAGTTACACTCTACATAGGAAGAGTTGGGAGAAAGAGACTGGAATGGCCCTGGGGGAGACCGAGTGGGAGAGAATAGAACGACATGCGGCCGGTGTGTACACCCATGTCCCATTTAAAGAAAATGCAGTGAAAGTATTATATAGATGGTATCTTACTCCGGATCGTCTTCAGCGCATATTTCCGGATTCTTCCGGGTTGTGCTGGAGGGGGTGCGGACAAAGAGGGATTATGGGTCACGTGTGGTGGTGTGTAAATGTTCGGGCATTTTGGAAGTCAGTTCATACTCGGTTACAGCAGTGGGTGGGGTGTTCAATTCCGTGGACTCCTGAGTTCTACCTCTTCTCGGTAAAGCCTCCAGGCCAAAGTTGCCAGGTGAGCGGTTTTACTGCCCAATTGGGCGGGTTTTTGCCAGCGGCGGCGGGAAAATTTCGCTGGCCGCGGTTTTTTGGGCGGTTTTCCCGTCGCCGCTGTGCGAGTTCGGCGGTTTTTTCCGGGGCTTCTATTGGTCCAGTTCGGTCCAATAGAAGCTTTTCCGGGGCTTCTATTGGCCCAAATTGGACCAACAGAAGCCTTTCAGGGGCGGAGTTGATGTCAGGGATGACGTAGGGGGTGGGGCTAATGACATGGGAGGTGGGGTTAGTGATGCGGGGGGCGGGGTTAGGTGACGCGGGGGCGGGGTTAGGTGACGCGGGGGTAGGGTTCGGTGACGCGGGAGACGAGGATTGGCTACGGGCGGTTTTTGGGCAGGTTTACAGCTTGTTTGGGGCTGGGAAATTTTTCCCAGCTGGCAACCCTGCTCCAGGCCTAAAGAAGCCTCAACAAATCTTGGTGCAACAGGCTCTGGGGGCTGCCAGAGTAACCATAGCTTCCCATTGGAAACAGGCAGGAGTCCCGCCAATCACAAAATGGCATAGCAAATTGCGTTACGTGTGTGAGATGGAGAGGTTGATAGCTGTAAGAAAACGTCAGATGAGTAAATGGTAATCGATATGGAAATACTTTTCTGACCACTATGCGAAATCTGTAGCGTGATGTTATAATGACTGCAGTCTGTAAGGTCATACTACTAAGCTTACTGGGTGGGTAAGTAAGAAGTAGTGGGGTGGGATAATTATTGTATTCTGAAACGTTTAAGAAACCTTTGAAGTCTACTGAGGTTTGGTTTTGAATGTTACAGTTGTAGACGAGGGGTGTACTGGTTCTACCTATGTTTATGTAATATTTATGCACTGGTGCATCATTCTTTTTGTACTGAAGCAAATCTGTATTCTTCAATTGCATAATAAAGACTTCTTACAAATAAAAAAAAACAGGGGGAACGGCTGTAAGAAAAGATTACACAAAAACATGCCTATATTATATGACAAGAAATACGCTTGAACGTAAAGGGAAAGAAATTGAAAAAAATAATAATAGCAACAAAGAAGCTCCGAGCCCTCGGGCACGAATTTCACTGCATACCTACACAAGTGAAGTGCAAAGTATAACTGTACATTCAGAGATTCCTTCCTTATCCGCCGACAGCGACGGCACCCGAAAATGCAGCGAACTGAAAGAAAAGCAGAGCACTTGCGCCCCGCACAGCACGAGACCTGACGCACCTTTCCCAGCCGCAGCCTCACGTTCTCCTCCTGGAAATCCATCACCCTCACCCACAGACCCAAACAAATCGAGAGCATACATCCGGCGAGCTGGACCCCACAGTATCACTTCCTGCTTCACGGAAGCCCTGCATGGCCAAAATAGCAGGGAAAGCGTCAGCGAAAGGATGGGCAACTAAGTGGATGCACAGGTTCCATTTGCCTGTCTTAAGGCTGTTTGCTCAACCTTTAAGGTAAACATTCATTGGTTTCACAACCAAGGCTGAGTACGTTAGGGTAACATTCTGATGGATTTCCGTTCGTCTTCATCTATGGAAGAATGGAACTCTCTCTTGGCATACCAACTTAGTCAAGCTTAAGCAGAGGAGAGGCAATGCCAAATTAGTGAGTTCACAACTCAAAGGTCTCAAGTCCTAATACAAATTGGAGGGCTATCTCAGCAAGTTGAAGATAAACACATACAGTGTTGTGGATTGGGAACTGATTAAAACAGAGGGTAAGGTTAACTGGCTATTTCTTTCAATGGAGGAAAGAAAGTGGAGTTCCCCAGGGGTCTGTACTGGGACTGGTGCTACTTTTTAACATATTTAAAAATGATCTAGAAATGGGAGCAACGAATGAGATAATTAGTTTTGTCTCTTGCAACTTAAATTGTTAAAGTGTTAAATTGCATGCGTACTGTAAGAAATTGCAGTAGGACTTTAGGAAATTGGAAGACTAAGGAAGTGCCACAAGGCGCTGCACTTTCTGCCTTACTGTTTATTCGTTAGGTGGAATTTGCAGCAGGGGCGTAGCCACGGGTGGGCCCAGGCCCACCCAAAAATAGTGGATCGCAATCGCAACCCGCAGCTTCAGGTGACTCTTCTTTTCCCTCCCTCACCCCCACTGCAAAGCATCTGGGCGCCGACCGGCAGCGTTTCAGACCCACTCCGGAGCCTTCCTTCTGTGGCTGCTGAGATGAATCTTCAGTTCTTTCCCCTCCCTCACCCCTGCCGTAAGCATAGTGTCTTGTAAATTAAGGGCGCAGCCAGCAGTGATTCGCTGAGCACTCCGGAGCCTTCTCTCCGCCACGATCTGCCCAGGGCCGTGCCTAGGGTCTCTGGTGCCCCACTGCAGACTATCAGTTGGTGCCCCCCCCCCCGGTGTGGCACAAGATGCAAAGGAAATAGGAGCTGAAAGATGGAGTGCATCTTTGTGGGATTGCTCAACAAATAGAGGGTTTACAACCACTTAGCTTTTTGTGCTTTCATGCAGTGGCGTACCAAGGGGGGGGGGGGGGGCGGTCCGCCCCGGGTGCCAGTGGGTGGGGGGGGGGTGCTCCACTCCCACCGCCTCCTTTAACAAAAATCGGCGAAGCAGCGTCGCAGGCAGCACCTCACCTGCCCTTCTTGTGAAAAAATCAAATCTCCTTCTCCTCGTCTTGACGTCGACTTGGGCCTTCCAATCAATCACTATGTCCCGCCCTCCTCTAAGGTAAATTCCGCGAGGGCGGGCAGGACATAGTGATTGATTGGAAGGCCCGAGTCGACGTCAAGATGTCAAGACGAAAAGGAGATTTGATTTTTACAAGCAGGGCAGAGGAGGCGCTGCCTGTGATGCTGCTTCGCCGATTCAGACAGTAGTGAGAATGGGACTGAGGTGGGGAAGGAGAGGGGCGAAAGGGACTCAGGTGGGGGTGTTCAGTGGGGAAAAGGGGAGGGGAGAAGGGGACTGGGGTGGGGGTGTTCAGGAGGGGAAAAGGGGAGGGGAGAAGGGGACTGGGGTGGGGGTCTAGGGGGAGGGGAGAAGGGACTGGGGTGGGGATCTCAGACAGAGGAGGGGAGAAGGGGACTGGGGTGGGGGTTTCAGACGGGAGGGGGAGGGGAGAAGGGGACTGGAGTGGGGATCTCAGACGGGAGAAGGGGAGGGGAGAAGGGGACTGGGGTGGGGGTGTTCAGAGGGGAAAGGGAGGGGAGAAGGGGACTGGGGTGGGGGTGTTCAGAGGGGAGAAGAGGACTGGGGTGGGGGGTCACAGACAGGAGAAGAGGACTGGGGTGGGGGTCACAGACAGGAGAAGGGGAGGAGAGATGGGACTGGAACTGGTGGCTGAAAAAAGGGGGCGAGAGAGAGGGGACAGATCCTAGATGGAAGGGGGAGCGAGAGGGAGGGCAGACCCTGGATGGATGGGAGAGGGGAGGGCAAATCGGTGGATTGAAGGGGCAGAGAGAAAGGGCAGACAGTGAATGGAAGGGGCAGAGATAGAGGGCAGATGTGGATGGAAGGACCAGGGTGAGAGGGCAGACATTGGATGGAGGGGACAGCAGAGAGGGCTGACAACTGGATGGAGACAGAGAACGAAGACAGATGCTGGATGGAAGGAAGATGGTGAAAAGAAGATGAGGAAAGCAGAAACCAGAGACAACAAACTGTAAATAAAATATATATTTTTGTTTTTTGCTTTAGGATAAAGTAGTATTGTAGCTGTGTTAATAAATGTTTATAATAGAACATGTAAACAAGGTAATCTTTTTATTGGACTAATTTTAATACATTTTGACTAACTTTCGGAGAACAAAACCCCCTTCCTTAGGTCAGGATAGGATACTGTAACAGCACTATACTGTACTGACCCGAGGACGGAGGTTTTGGCCTCTGAAAGCTAAATGTATTAGTCCAATAAAATGGTGTTATTTTACTTTCTATATTTGTTTTATTTATATTTGTTAATTTGTAAAGTGGTGATTTGTACTTGTTAGTTTTTTTCAAATTTACATCTGCTGTCTTTATATTTTGCACAGTACTAGGGGACAGTTTCTGTGGTGTTGCATTGTATGCAGAGGCTGGCATTGGGGGTTCAGTTTAATTTTTGTCTAAATAGAAAGTTTATGATTACTTATCCTATAGTGGATTAGGGTGTATCTGTGTTTGTGAAAAAGACATGGCTTTCAGTTGGCATTGACTGTGCAGGATCTACGATCTGTACTATTCTGTCTGTTTTCGTTTTACAATAGGTGAATTGATGTTCTTTCTAATGCTCACTGTAGTGTTTAAGATGCTTTCCTTTTCCTTGTGTGACTCGTAGAAATGACTGCTTATGGTATGGTAGAATTGCTCTAAAGGTCTGAGTGTTTGTATTCTCGGCTGCCTAGTACTGGATTTTTTTTTTTTTTTGGGGGGGGGGGGGGTGTTAAAAAATGACCGGCCCCGGGTTGTCAACTACCTAGGTACGCCACTGCTTTCATGTTCACGAATTAGTAATTAATCTTTGATATCTAACTGGGCACATATATCATTCTCAATAGCAATCATGGCAAGGCTTACAAGCCTTTCTTGCAAAAATACTTGATCGCAAATATTTTTTATGATTTTTAAACCGTGAAAATGATCGCTCACCACTTGCCACACTGAAAGGAATTGTCAGCAATATCTTAGAAACAAATTGCTATACATTGCAAAATAAGATAGCAGATGTAAATTCTCAAAGTGGACATATTCCAAATGCTAAAATGAAAATAAAATTATTTTTTTCTACCTTTGTTGTCTGGTGACTTTCTTTTTCTGATCATGCTGGCCCAGTATCTGATTCTGCTGCTATCTGTCCTCTTAACTCCATTTCCAGGGCTTCCTTTCCAACCCTGCTGCTCGTTCCTTCCTCCACCTTCACTTCCCAAACTGTAAGGGTGTCAAGTACAAGAGGATCTTCGCCTCATCTTTCCGCTATTGGAGTCCTAAGCACTGGAATTCTCTCCCGCAACACCTTAAAACTCAAGCGGACTACGCCCTCTTCAAGAAGTTGTTGAAGACCTACTTCTTTGCCAAGACGTACTCCTCACTTTATACCGCTGCTTGATGCACCCTCCCTGGCTCCTACCCTGCTAGTTCACCCTGTTAGATGCTTCTCCCCCTGCATACTCCTTGTATATTCTTGTAAGTTTTCCTATTCTGTATTTTATTTAATGTTTGTAAGCCACATTGTGCCTGCATGAGTGGGAAAATGTGGGATATAAGTGAACAATAAATAAATAAATAAATAAAATTTATTTCTTTACTTTCCTCCTTTCTTCTTAATTTCTTGCTCTATATCCATAAGTAAAAGCTGGGTCCTCCGCAGACTTGACTGTCCAGTGGATCGAGCTTCTGCCTATTTTCTCCATCCATGTGCAGTTTTTCTCCTCTTTTCCTTTTCCCTCATCTCATCTCCTTCCTCTCTCTTCCCTCCCCTCCATCCATGCCCAGCATTTCTCTCTCTCTCTCTTCCCCTCCATCCATGTGCATCTCCTTCCTCTGTCTTCCCTTCCCTTCCCTCCATCCATGTCCAACAATTCTCCTCTCTCCCCTCCATGTCCAGCAATTTCTCCTCTCTCCCTGGGCCCTGCCTTCCCATCCATGTCCATCCTTGTCCCTCTCTGCCCTTTCCTCCTCCATCCATATCCAGCAATTCCATATCATCATGCTGATCAATCCATAGACTGGTGGGTTGTGTCCCTCTACCAGCAGGTGGAGATAGAGAGCAATCCTTTTGCCTCCCTATATGTGGTCATGTGCTGCCAGAAACTCCTCAGTATGTTCTCTATCTCAGCAGGTGGTGGTCACACACAGCAGCAGCTCTGGCTAGGTCTCCAAGCCTAATTCTTAGGTTTTGTTGAGTACCTGGGGTTGAGGGCTCTTCTTGAGCAAGTGCAAACCTGGTGGTGCCAGGTCCCTCCTTTTCTCCCCCCTCCCGCTGGCGCCGTTAAAAAAAAAAAATTTTGAACGTCCTTTAAGGGCGTTTATTTCAACGTTTATATCAGCGTTTATTGTAGCTGCTCACTGGGACACCAGTTCGTTACAGCTCGGAGCGAGAAGCAGGTAATTTTTACCTTTTATAGCGGGCAGGGGGTTCCCCATTCGGTCTCCACGTGGCTTTTGGCATCGGAGGGCGAGGGCGCGAAGAATCGCTCCCCGGACCGCGTGTGCGCGTCTAGCGGGGATGCGGGGGTTTCAAAGCCTGAATCGCCTTTTTTGGGCGTCAATTTGGAGGCTGGTCAGAGTCCCAGTTCTTCCTCCGGTGCGGCGGTTTTTCCTGCCATAAGTGCCCATCCCCCGCTGCCCCCCCCCCCCCCCCCCCCATTTTGGCCGGCCACTCTGCTCGGACGGCTTCTTCTTGGGCCGCCCTCAAGGTGGGAGACGTTAATGCTATGGTCGCCCTTAATTCGGGCGACGGCAAGAAAGCAGCAAAAGTTAAGCGCCGTTCTTCCCGCTCGGCTCCTTCTCGGAGTTTCGCGCCGGACGCCATTTTGGATGCGCAGCATATTTCTCCTCTGCTCTTGCGAGCACCGGTTGAGGGTGCGTCTAGGGCCGTGGCCCAGGCTCCAGAAGTGCACAGTCTGGGGGGTTTCTCCCATGAGTTCATTTTGCTGCTGCATCAGGCTTTTCTTATGCAAAACGCTGCCCCTGCTCCCCTGTATGATAAAGGGGTTGAGGCCTCCGGAAGTAAACGCCCTCGGGTGGATTTCCAGGCCCTAGAGGACTGTCTCCTCTGATGTAGATGAGGGCAGCGTATCTGAGTTCTCCCAACGGTCCTTTGGGGATTCCTTGGAGGAGACGGATTCCCGCTCGGATGGAGCGGATGACCCCTCTGCAGCGCGGATCTTTCGCTCAGAGGATTTGCCCAACCTGTTAGTGCAGGCCATGAGCATTTTGAAGATTTCCTCTCCGGAGGACGTCTCTCCCTCAGCCTCTGCTGGCTCTGCCATTATGCTGGGGACGAAGCGCCCGCCTAGAACCTTCCACGTGCATGAAGCCATGCACACCTTGATTTCGGCTCAATGGGATTTCCCAGAGGCGAGCCTTAAAGTGGCTAGGGCTATGTCCCGCCTCTATCCTCTTCCTGAAGGTGAACGGGAGGCCTTTCTTTGGCCTACCGTGGATTCTTTAATCACTGCAGTGACTAAGAAAACGGCATTGCCGGTGGAAGGTGCCACGGCCCTAAAGGACACCCAAGACAGAAGATTGGAGGCGGCTTTAAAGTTGTCCTTCAAGGCGGTTGCTTTAAGTTTGCAGGCCTCAGTTTGCGGCTCCTATGTGGCCAGGGCGTGCCTAACGATTGTGCAGCGGGCTTCCCCCTCGGATCCTTCCTTGAGGGCTGATTGGCCGGCCCTGGAATCGGGCTTGGCCTACTTGGCAGACTTGCGGTATGATGTCTTGAGAGCCTAGGCTAAAGGTATGGCTCAGACTATCTCTGCACGGCGCTGGCTTTGGCTGAAGCATTGGTCTGCTGACCACGCCTCTAAGTCTCGCCTGGCTAAGTTGCCTTTTAAAGGCAAGCTGCTCTTTGGGGTCGAGCTGGACAAGATTGTGACCGATCTCGGCACATCTAAGGGCAAGAGGTTACCGGAGGTCAGGGCTCGGGCCAGTGGTGCCCGCCCCGGTTCCCCCAAAGGACGGTTTCAGGAAGCCCGTCGGTATCGCCCAGGCAAGTCGGGCTCCTCTGCCCCCTCTTCCTTCAAAAGGCACTTCTCCCCCAAACAGCATTCCTTTCGCAGAGACCGCCATCCTGGAGGTGCATCCTCCAGTCCTCCCCCAGGGTCTCGTACCCAATAACGGGGCACTGGTCCATGGCCCAGAGCAGATTGGAGGACGCCTATCCTCGTGTCTGGGCGAGTGGACCAGGGTAACTTCAGACGCCTGGGTGCTGGAAGTCTTCAGAGACGGCTACAAGCTAGAGTTCTGCCGACCCTTAAGAGACGGGTTTGTGCACTCTCCCTGCAAGTCTCTGGTCAAAGCTGTGGCAGTGCAGCAGTCTTTGGACAATCTGATCCGCCTGGGTGCGGTCATTCTGGTGCCAGAAGATCAGCTTGGCAAGGGACGTTACTCCATTTACTTTGTGGTACCAAAGAAAGGAGGTTCTGTACGGCCTATCCTCGACCTCAAAGTGGTCAATCGGGCCTTGAAAGTTCGACACTTCCGAATGGAGACCCTCCGCTCTGTTATAGCGGCAGTGAAGGCAGGGGAGTTCCTGGCATCCTTGGACATCAAGGAAGCTTACTTGCATATTCCCATCTGGCCTCCTCATCAACGCTTTCTGCGTTTTGCAGTCCTGGGCCGACATTTCTAGTTCAGAGCCCTCCCGTTCGGGTTGGCTACTGCTCCGCGGACCTTCTCCAAAGTAATGGTGGTCATCGCGGCCTTCCTACGCAAGGCAGGAGTACAAGTCTATCCTTATCTGGATGACTGGTTGATCCAAGTCCCCTCTTATGCAGAGTGCGGCAGAGCTTCAGACCGGGTGAGTGCTCTTTTGAGCTCCCTGGGGTGGATCATCAACTGGGAGAAAAGCCAGCTGCGCCTGACTCAGTCCCTGGAGTATCTGGGAGTTCGTTTCGACACCCAAGTGGGCAGAGTGTTCCTGCCAGACAATCTGATTGTCAAGCTTCAGGCTCAGGTGGACCAGTTCCTAGTAGCCTCTCCTCTTCGGGCTTGGGACTATGTGCAGCTGTTGGGCTCTATGTCGGCCACGATGGAAGTAGTGCCCTGGGCCATGGCCCATATGAGACCTCTACAGCACTCTCTGCTGCAGCGATGGACTCCAGTGTCGGAGGATTACGCTGTGCGCCTTCCCTTGGACCCAGCGGTGCGCAAGGCGCTGAGCTGGTGGCTGAGGCCAGACAAGCTGTCCGCAGGAATGCCTCTTTTCACCCCGGAGTGGGTTGTCGTCACGACGGACGCCTCTTTGTCGGGCTGGGGAGCCCACTGCTTGGGAAGGACAGCGCAGGGGCTCTGGTCTCCTGCAGAGGCAAAGTGGCCTATCAACCTCCTGGAACTCAGAGCCATTCGGTTGGCGCTTTTGGAGTTTCTCCCGGTACTGGCGGTGAAGCCAGTACGGGTCCTGTCGGACAATGCCACAGCTGTGGCCTATGTCAATCGCCAGGGAGGTACCAAGAGCGCCCCTCTAGCCAAGGAGGCCATGAATCTATGCCAATGGGCGGAAGCGAACCTGGAACAGCTGTCGGCGGCCCACATTGCGGGAGTCATGAATGTCAAGGCGGACTCTCTCAGTCGCCATACCTTGGATCCCGGAGAGTGGCAGCTATCTGCTCAGGCGTTCTTGGACATCACGAAGCGCTGGGGCCAGCCGAGCCTAGATCTGATGGTGTCATCGGCCAATTGCCAAGTGCCGCGTTTTTTCAGCAGAGGACGGGACCCTCGATCTCTGGGAGTAGATGCTCTTCTCCAACAGTGGCCGACACAGGAGCTTCTGTTTATATTCTGGTTGCATTTCAGGTTCAAGTTTAGTCTTCAGTTCCTGTTCAGGAGTCTTCGTGTTCAAGTTTTTTCGATTGAATTCTTCTGGAGTTGAGACGATTTTGTGTTTCAGTGAGCTGCTGCATTCCTCTCCCCTCCGTTTTACGGGGCTGGATTGAGACCTAAATTCTGCCGGCGCTCCCTCCCGCTTCGTGCGGCAGTAGGGCAGCCTTATATCCCTCCCGCTTCGGTGGTGTTAGGGGATGAGCTGGGTTGATTCCCCTCCCCCGTTTCGGCAGTGGTGAGCTGGACAGAGTGTCCCTTTGTGGGTGTAATTCTCTAAGTGCGGAGTCCTGCGGATGGAGCTTTGATATCGACATACTGAGGAGTTTCCGGCAGCACATGACCACATATAGGGAGGCAAAAGGATTGCTCTCTATCTCCACCTGCTGGTAGATGGACACAACCCACCAGTCTATGGATTGATCAGCTATGATTAATGGAAAGAAAATTATCAGGTATGATACATAATTTTACTTTCTCCTCTCTCCCCTCCCTTCCATTTCCAGCAATTTCTTCTCTCCCTGGGCCCTGTCCTCCCATCCATGTCCCTCTCTGCCCCTCCCTCCTCCATCCATATCCAGCAATTCTCCTCTGTCCCCTCCCCTCCATTTCCAGCAATTTCTCCTCTCTCCCTGGGCCCTGCCCTCCCATCCATGTCCCTCTCTGCCCCTCCCTCCTCTATCCATAAACAGCAATTCTCCTCTGTCCCCTCCCCTCCATTTCCAGCAATTTCTCCTCTCTCCCTGGGCCCTGCCCTCCCATCCATGTCCCTCTCTGCCCCTCCCTCCTCTATCCATATCCAGCAATTCTCCTCTGTCCCCTCCCCTCCATTTCCAGCAATTTCTCCTCTCTCCCTGGGCCCTGCACTCCCATCCATGTCCGTCTCTGCCCTTCCCTTACCTCAGCTCCGCGCCACCCTGGGGGCTTTAAATCTTTTACCTCAGACGGTCGCAGCAGCTGAGCAGCGTCAGTGAAAGCGCTGCCGACGTCTCCAGCCTTCCCTTCGCACTCGCTCGTTTGTTCGTTCCCTCAGTGTCCCGCCTTCTTCTGACGTCATTTCCTTGCGAGGGCGGGACACTGAGGGAACGAACGAGCGAGTGCGAAGGGAAGGCTGGAGACGTCGGCAGCGCTTTCACTGACGCTGCTCAGCTGCTGCGACCGTCGGAGGTAAAAGATTTAAAGCCCCCAGGGCGGCGCGGAGCTGAGATAAGCGGTGGGGGTAAGCACCGCGGCGGTGCCCTCCAGAGGTCGGCGCCCTCCTGCGGTGCTTACCCTGCTTACCGTGTGGCACGGCCCTGGATCTGCCCTCTCGGAAACAGGAAGTTGCGCTGAAGAGAGCGGATCGTGGCGGAGGGAAGGCTCTGGAGCAGGTTTTCATCTGTGAATCAGCGAAGCGATAGTGAGGGAGGAAAACGGAGTGAGTAGCTGTACCTGTAGGGTGGGAGAGGGACAGGCTGGGAGACAGTGGCTTCACCTGCGTGGGGGGTGGGGGGGCTTGAGGCCATAGGGAAGGGATGGGAGAGAGGTTCTGGACCTTCAACGGGGGGGGGGGGGGGGGGTGTTGGCTGGAGAAAAGGGAGAGAGATTCTGAACCTGCAAAAGGAGGGAGATGGCTAACTGGCTGGAGGGAAGGGAGCCAGGTTTGGGACCTGTGGGGGGGGGGGGATGGCTGGAGGGAAGGGAGAGGGTTTTGGATCTGCAAAGGGGGGTGGTGGCTAGCTGGAAGGAAGGGAGGTTCTGGACCTGCAATGGGGGAGGGTGGCTGGCTGGCTGGAGGCAAGGGAAAAAGGCAAGGGAGAGAGGTGCTGGACCTGAAAGGGGGGGAGGACGATGGAGGGAAGGATGAGAGGTGCTGGACCTGCAAGGGGGGCAGGCTGGAAGGAAGGGAGAGAGGTGCTGGACCTGTGGGGAGGGGGGGGGGGCTAGAGGCTGGAGGGAAGGCCTGCAGGGGAGGCTTGATGGAAGAGAGAGAGGTGCTGGACCTGGAGGAGAGATTAGAGGGAAGGGAGAAAGATGACGGATCAAGGGGATGAAGGAAGAGGGAGACAAATTGTTTAACCCACAGTGGGAGAAAAGGCCAAAAGATGGAAGAGAGAAGCAGAGTAGCTGGATAGGTGGGATGGAAAGGAGAGAGAGACATTGGTGTGAGTGAGGAAGAAAGGGGAGATACAGAAACAGACGTGAGATGCTGTATTGGAATGACATATGAACACAGAGGGGTAATGCCTGACAGAGAGGGGGGAATATGGGAATAGAGAGGCTATGCTGGACACTGGGATGGAGGGGTATATGGTCACAGGGGAGAGATACTAGACATAGGGGACAATAGGAACTCAAAAGGGAGATATTGGGCATGTGAGGACATAGGGACACAAGGGGTGATGCTGGACACAGGGGTAGGGGATAGAAGGGTGGTGATGGATGCAGGAATTTGAACATAGTGGAGATACTGGACAAGGAACTATAGGGACACAGAGATGGGAGATGGATGGTGGACATGGAGAGAGAAGAAATGACAAATAGACAGGAGACCCTGGTAAGTGAATTAAGACAGAAGAAAGCAGAAACCAGAGACTAGAACCAAGCTGATTTGAAAATAAAATAACCAGACATCAAAAGGTAGAAAAAATATGTTTTTTCAATTTTGTGAATAGAATATGTCACATTTGGAATGTACATCTTGCCAGTGCTGGTGTTAGACACGACTGGAGCCCAGGCCATAAATTTGGGAGGGAACCCCAAAGTCCATCACTAGACTGCACTGCCTTCAGCTTCCATCATGCTTGTGGCTCTCTCTGGCCAGGCCGCCAGGGGACCAAGAGCAATTGCTCTAGTTGCACTCCAACACCATCCCTGGCACGTACTATGTTTATATTTTGCACAGGAGGAAATGCATTTCTTTCTGCATCTGTGGTATTGGCTTTTTGGGGTTTTGGTTATATTTATGTTTATACTTTTTAGTCAATTATTCTATATTTGGCATTTTTATTCCGTGTGTGTGATCAAGGTATGAATTTTCTATGTAGCCTTCTGTAGTAAGTTTGGTTTGTTTAGTTTTCCCAATAGATGTATTGATATTTTACGGCCCCACTGTAATATGTAGGGCAATGCCTTTTTCATAGGTAGGATCCTTCTTTTGGAAGTTAGTGCTGGCATTGTAGATTTGCACTAGGTTATGAGTGACATTTTGTTTTAAAGATTGTTTTATTTATATGGCGGCTGTTGAGATTACGGTGAGTTTTATGGGGAAGTGTCCTAACTCTGCTCTGTACCCATTGGGGGAGGGACAGGGGATTCTGTGGATGCAGAATTTATTTGCCTTTAATACTAGACTATACTTTCTGGGATCATTTCTATAGCGTGTAACTGGAAAGATATGTTGAAAAGTGTTTGGTCTTGCTATACAGGCTAAGTATGTGTGTTAGGGACCCGAGGCTCAATGGAGGCGGAAGAGTGCAATCTCTTGTACTTTCCCCTGAAGTCTGCACTGCTACCCTTATTGAAGTTATTGGGAGTGGGGTAGAGCTGGAGCATGGGGTGGGGTATCAGGTGGCAAGTTTTTCAATTTTAAAAAAGTTGGCAACCCTGGTGCCCACCCATCTGACCTGTTGGCCCACCCAAAAATTGCTTTCTGGCTACGCCACTGATTTGTAGGTAGAGTACAGGATCTATGCGGAAGATGTGCACTTTTTTCTTTCCAGTCCAAGGAGGTTTGGCAGGATTGATTAAACGATTGAGTGATTGTATGTCTGCTGTACAAAAATGGATGTGTTCAAATAGATTGGTTTTAAATTTTAGTAAAACTGAATTGATGTTTGTAGGAAAAGGTGCAGATTTTTTACGTCGGTCTGTGAACTTGGGTGATTCTGTGTTGCCATTACAGGAATGTATGTGTGTTGGGTATAATTTTGGACCCTTTACTGTCTATGAAAGATCAGGTATTGCAGGTGGTTAAGCCAGCATTTTCTTAGCTTCATTTGTTTGCAATTAGAAAAGGTGCAGAGAAGGGCGACGAAAATGATAAAGGGGATGGGACAACTTCCCTTTGAGGAAAGGCTAAAGCGGCTAGGGCTCTTCAGCTTGGAGAAAAGGCGGCTGAGGGGAGATATGATAGAGGTCTATAAAATAATGAGTGGAGTTGAATGGGTAGATGTGAAGCGTCTGTTCACTCTTTCCAAAAATACTAGGACTAGGGGGCATGCGATGAAGCTACAATGTAGTAAATTTAAAACGAATCAGAGAAAATTTTTCTTCACTCAACATGTAATTAAACTCTGGAATTCGTTGCCAGAGAATGTGGTAAAGGCGGTTAGCTTAGCGGAGTTTTAAAAAGGTTTGGCCGGCTTCCTAAAGGAAAAGTCCATAGACCGTTATTGAATGGACTTGGGGAAAATCCACTATTTCTGGGATAAGCAGTATAAAATGTTTTGTACTTTTTTGGGATCTTGCCAGGTATATGTGATCTGGATTGGCCACTATTGGAAACGGGATGCTGGGCTTGATGGACCTTTGGTCTTTCCCAGTATGGCAATACTTATGTACTTATTATGTGATTTTCAGTCTGTGGTTCAAAGTTTAGTGATATCACATATTGATTTCTGCAGTGCACTGTATTTTAGGTTTGCAAAAATCAAAAATACAGGCATTGCAAGTGATACAAAATGCTTCTGCTTGATTGTTGGCGGTTGTGTCCCAGTTGGAGCATGTATCTCCAGTGTTATGTTCTTTGCACTGGTTACCAGTCCACGTTCGAGTACCGTACAAAGTGGTACAGTAGGTACACCGAGAACTGTACTCTGTGCTCCCTGATATTTTAAAGATGTTGGATCATTGCAGTCTGAAAATTTGAAGTTTTTGGCGAATGCTAAATTGCAAACTGTGGCATATGCTAATACACAGAACACTGCATTCTCGATAGCAGATCCACATATCTAGAACAAAATACCAGGTTATTTGAGACTGTGTAGTAGTGGGGTTCAGTTTAGTAAGATACTGGACATATTTGTTTGAACTTGCATGGGGCTGATTTAGTCTGTTTTATTTTGAGCACTAGCTCTTCCCGCTGGCTTTGCTCAGAGATAGGTTAGTACTTTGTAACTGAGAAAAGCAAGGTTTATTTGTGTGTAATAACACTGTATAAGTATGTATTTTTAACTCATTTATGATGGTTGTTACATTTTTTTTGATGTCTTTAATTCGAGAAATTAAACATAAAGAATAGGTATAGATTTTTATTTGTACAGAAATAGAACACGAGCAAGTAAATATTAAATATGTTTAATATAATTTGTATTAAGTTCTCATTTGAGTACATTTTGATAGACAATTTTTGTTTTTTGATTTGGAGCATATATGTATAAAGACTTATTTCAGCCAACTCATGAACAGGCGATATATAATTAGCCATGTGAAAAACATGGGTTTTATAAGTTGACACCTGTGACTTTGAATGTTTCACCTTAAGCCTTATTTTGCTGAAGGGTGTGTGAGAAAGGGTGACAATGACATTGAGTTTAATACTCCCTTAAATCAGAAAATGTGGAGACTAGCACTAACTTTTCTTTTCTGATCAATTTGTTTAGGTTGATTTTCTTGATTAGTTGTTTCTTTCAATTTAGCCGGTGCCTACCAGTTGGCTTTCACTGTTTTCCTGTCAAAACACAGCCTTCTTTTCAAGGGCATTTTAAAATTCAGTTTCCCACCATTTTTGAGGAGTGTTCTCCTGGTGAGGTAGTGAGTTCATACACACACACATACTTCCCAGTCTGACCTCAATACCCTGTTCCCACCAGTCTCTGAACCTCCCTTGTACTGAAATTGTTAGGAAAGAGGGTATTGAGACAACTGCACAGTGCCTGTCCTTGTTTTGTTTCTCCCTACCAGTTTCTGAGCCCTCACCCTGTCCCAAGCAGTTTGTCACTTAGCAACAGCAAAAAAGAACTTTCCGACCTGCGGCCTATTCATTTAATGGATGAAGGTATTTCTCCCCTTCCTCTGAGTGCCCCCGTGAACCAAATTGCTTCAAACTACATAATAACCTCAGCAACAGCGGGTAGTCTGCATGCTGGGTTTGATGGCTGTAGCTCGTCGGGGGGCCAGAGAAGTTCGGACATGGACAAACAAACACAGGCGTCTGTCTGCTTTATATAGATACTAGTAAAAAAGGCTTGTTTCTGACACAAATGAAACGGGCGCTAGCAAGGTTTTCCTCGGAGTGTGTATGTTTGAGACAGTGTGTGTGAGAGTGACTGTGTGAGAGAGAGAGAGTGAATGTGTGAGTGTGTGTGTGTGTGTGTGAGAGAGAGTGAGTGTGGGTGCGAGTGTGTCTGTGAGTGTGTGTGCGATACACAGACTCTCTGTGAGATCGAGAGAGTGTATGAGATCGAGAGAGTGATTGTGTGACACATAGTGAATGTGATACAGTGTGAGACATAGAGTGTGTGAGAGAGACAGTGTGTGACAGAAAGACACTGACTATGAGAGAGAGAGAGAGTGTGTGTGTGTGTGTAACAGAGATACCTCCCCCCCCTCTCTCTCTGGTCTCAGGACCCCCTTCCCCCTCCCCCTCCCTTTATGGTCTCAGGACCCCTCCCCCTCCCTCCTCCCCTCTCTCCCCCTTTCAGGTCTCTGGACCCCCTCCCCTCTGATCTCAGGACCCCCTCACCCTCTCTGTTCTCAGGACCCCCTCCCAATGTCTCCCCTCTTTCTTTCTGCATCCTTCCATCCAGTGTCTTCCTTTTTTTCCCGTACCCTTCCATCCAGCATCTTCCCTCTTTCTCTCCCCATCCTTCCACCCATCTACCCTCCTGATCCTTCCATCTAATGTCTCTCTCCCCCTCCTTCTATCCAGTGTCTCTCTATCTCTCTACCCTTTTCTTTGTCACCACTGTCACTAGTTCCTTGATCGTGAGCCCTTGAGCCCAGGCCGCAAATAGGAAGGGAATCTAGGGAAGGCCTGGGGTGGACCGAGCCACAACTAACACAGTTAACAGATCACAGGGTACTCACCCAGGACTCCACTACTACTACTACTATTTAGCATTTCTATAGCGCTACAAAGCGTACGCAGCGCTGCACAAACATAGAAGAAAGAGAGTCCCTGCTCAAAGAGCTTACAATCTAGTAGACAAAAAATAAAGCAAACAAATCAATTAATGTGTAGAGGAAAGAGGAGAGGAGGGTAGGTGGAGGCGAATGGATACAAGTGGTTACGAGTCAAAAGCAATGTTAGAGGTGGGCTCCCGAGAAGAAGTGCGGAACCCCTCAAAGGATAGGGAACTTCAGGACACGTTCGGCCAGCACCAACCGGCTAGGCTGCACCTGGCTACTGGATACGGAGCCACAGGAACCGGCTGGCCACCGCAGGTACACACGGTTGCCACAGGGACACAGATACTGGAACAGCTTCGCCAGTCTTCACCTGCACTTAGCCACGGTCCCCCAGGAGTTGAGCCCCTGGGTTCGGGCGGCTGGCAGGACTTAGGGTAACAGCAGTAGTATCAGGAAAAGCTGAACCAGACTGGCAGGTAAGGTAAAAGAGTCCTGAGCAAAAGGAGTACTAGCCAGAACACAGACTTCTAATCACAGATAACCCACACACCGCAGACACAGAGACCGAGGGGTTAACACAGCACACTAACCCGAAACAAGAGGTGAAACCACATCAAACAGAACTAAAACAAACAAGTTAGCTAAAACAAACACGTTAACACATCACAGAAAGCACACACTAACCTTAACCAGAGAACACCATCCAGCTGCAGGAGGAAGTTAATTAACCCCACGCTGAGACAAACACATACAAGGGAACACAGAAAAAATGCTGACAAACCAGCACTAAAGAACACAGAGGGAGGGAAACAGCTCCCTCCCGCACACAGAGCAAGCTCTCAGGGACAGAAATAGATAAGAAGCTATAGCAGGAAAGTCCTAAAACGCTAAAGCAGTGCTTACCTGAAACTGCAAGTAAAAATAGCTCCTGGCTACTGACGTCAGTAGCTGCAGACTTCAGCTACCACCCAGCTGACCAATAGCAAGCAAGTCCCACCCAGCTAGCCTAGCAGAGAGATCCCTAGCCTCTCCCTAGCCCTAGCAGAGTGGGTACCAGCCTCTCCTAGCCTGCTTAGCAAAACATAACAGAAACATAACATTCTGTTCAGTGTCCCTTCTCTTTCCACATCCTTCCAGTCTCTCCCCTGTCTCTCTGCATCCATTCATCCATCTCCCCCTTTCTCTCCCCATCCTTCCATCTGTTTTTCCCTCTTTCTCTCCCCATCCTTCCATCCGTCTACCCCCCTCTCCTGATTCTTCCATCCCGTGTCTGTCTCTCTATCCCCTTCTTCCAGGGCCGCCCACCCAACACAGACCTGCCAAGTCTCCTGTGAAACACGTGGCGCCAGCTCCCATTTCCGGCCAGTTCTGCTTCTCCTGTTGAGCAGCAGCGGCCGGTACAAAAACAAAAAGAGCTATTTAAATCACCCAAAATGGATTGGTCTCGTGATGCACGGCTAGAGAGCAGTAGTCCTCGTGCGGAGCTCCCTCCTTACTTGCATCTATTTGAGCTTTACACCGTGACCGGAGTGTTTCCATTGAATCGGACCATACCTGCGTGTGGGGGAAGTGAACTGGCAGGTTTTTGTATACTCGGCCAGTGAGTAAGAGCAGAGGATGGCGGCAAAAGCGGGAAAGAAGGAAGGGGCGCGAGCCCGAGTGCTGGAACAAAAGATGGCAGACACAGGCAACGGAAGTCCTCCGACTGTGAGCTCCGTGGGGGCCGCAGAGGTAGCGGCAGAGGTCTCCTCCATGTTAGAGGCATCCGTGGATTTAAAGCTTCAGAAGATTGAGGATCAACTGCAGAGGATTGACGAAAAGCTGGGTGGTATACAATCCAAGTTTGCCCTGTATAAACAACGGCTATCGGATGTTGAGGACACGGTGCAGCAACAGGAAAGCTCAGGTAAGGCCCTGAAGCAGAAGGTAGAGCGACTTGAAGCAAAACTGGAGGACCTAGAGAATAGGCCTTGGCGGAGCAATATTTGGATGGTGGGGTTGCCTGAAACGATCAAAGAAGGCGAACTGAGATCCTTTTTGGAATCCTGGCTCCCCACAGTCCTTAAGTTGAATCAGGCAACGGGCCCGCCGAGAGTGGAAAGAGCTCACCGGTTGGGGCCTATGCGGAAGGAAGAGCTGCACCCCAGAGTGGTGATATTTAAAGTATGAACTCCGCACATAAGCAGGATATATTTCAGGCGCTCAGGAAGTTAGGGCAGCTGAAATACGAAAATTCGGTAGTGCGCTGCTTTCAGGATTTTTCCAGTGCGGTATCATTGCAACGAAAAGCATTCTGAGATGTGTGCCAACTTTTGTTCTCGAGGAAGATACAATTTGCTTTGTTTTAACCTGCACGTTTGAAGATCTGGCATCAGGGGTCCCAGCAGTTCTTTACCAAAATGGAAGACGCGTTGACGTTTGTGCAACAAGTTTCGGCTGCTGAGGGACCGGCATGAGTATCTCACTTCTGATGATAGTGCGCTTGGAGAAGAGGCCTGGTAGGCCGGAACTGTTCTGCACCTGATGTGATACTGATCTCCTCAGGTCACTTCACTGGCTTCCAACCAGATACCGCATACAGTTCAAGCTTCTCCTTCTTACCTCCAAATGCACTCAGTCTGCAGCCCCTCATTACCTCTCTACTCTCATTTCCCCTTACGTTCCCGCCCGTAACCTCCGCTCACAGGACAAATCCCTCCTCTCAGTACCCTTCTCCACCACCACCAACTCCAGGCTCCGCTCATTCTGTCTCGCCTCACCCTATGCTTGGAATAAACTTCCTGAGCCCTTACGCCAAGCCCCCTCCCTACCCATCTTCAAATCTTTGCTCAAAGCCCACCTCTTCAATGTTGCTTTCGGCACCTAACCTTTATACCTTTCAGGAAATCTAGACTGCCCCAATTTGACTGCCCCTATTTGACTGACTGTACATTTGTCCTTTAGATTGTAAGCTTCTTTGAGCAGGGACTGTCCTTCTATGTTAAATTGTACAGCGCTGTGTAACCCTAGTAGCGCTTTAGAAATGTCAAGTAGTAGTAGTAGTAGTCTTCTGAGTGCCTTACTGTACTGCTGTTGGACTGTGTAAAACATTATTAAGTAATATGTAATGTTGTTAGGTTTGGTTTAAAGATGGGGGTTTGGGGTATAGGTGTTTCCTAGTGTTGGGTTTGATGGGATATTGCATGGAAGTGGTTTGGATGGATATATGGGGGGGGGGGGGGTAGGAGCCAGTTGCACTAGGAGGTGGAGCTGCATGGTATGTATGTGCGGGTTCGATATAAAAGGTGTAAGAGTGAGGGTGTATGTAGTTAACTGTAATAGGTAGGGAGGGAGTTCGTGTGGTTTTGGCTCTATAGGGGTCAAGAGGAGTTGAGTAGGGAGTGGGTCGGGGAAGGGGGGAGGTTGTGGAGATGTCCGGGCACAATTTGGTGGAAATGCTATTGGTATGGGTGGCAGTTGGGGGGAGGCCCTAGGGCTGGGGGGCGTCCTCTGGTGTTCTGAGTTGGATTAGTCTTGTTAGGAGAAGTAACGATTACTGGGTTTATGAGTTCACTTAAAATCCTCTCATGGAATGTGGGGTGGGGGGGGTCACCTCGCCCATTAAGTGTACAAAGGTACTGCAAGCATTGCAAAGGCTGATGGGTGGGATCTTTGGTGGAGGCCCCTGCGGTGGGGAGGAGGGCAGGGGTGATGATTCTCTTCCGGAAGGGCATCCCGCTTCGGCTTCACTCGGTCAGGGCAGACCCCGATGGGAGATGGGTTCTGGCTGAGGTGGAGATTGTGGGTCGCCATTTAGTGCTATGTAATATATATTCCCCTAATGTTTTCAATGCAAGTTTTTTTGAGGCTTTGATCAGGAGATTGTCTCCGCACGCTGGGGGGGAACTGATCTTAGGAGGGGATTTCAATTTAGCGTTCGATCCCCTAACGGATTGTTCTAATCCGGGCGCCCGGAGTTCAGGGGGGGGGGAGGGGCGGCAGGGCACTATCGTCATTGTGCAAAGCTCTAGAGCTGGTAGATGTGTGGAGGGTGTTACACCCCTCTGAGATGGATTTTACCCATCTTTCACGGGCACATGGCTCTCAGTCACGTCTTGATTATTTGTTTCCCGTTCCCTATTTTCTCAGGTGCAGAAGGCGGAGATTGGACCTGTAGGGCTATTTCCCTGTGAGCCTCACTCTGCTGGTCTCAGCCTGTGTATACAACTATGTCAAGATGGAGTCTGTGAACTAAGACCCTGCACTTCAGTGACCAAGCAGATTCAACTTTCTGTTTGTGGCAGAGCTCTGCTTGTGGTAAATAACTGGCAGGTCTGGAAAAACTCAAGGATATGCAGTGGGCTACCTGACCCTTGCACCTCCCTGATGAGCTACAGGGGGTAAGGCCATGGTGCCAGCGAGTCTGATGAGAGACAGGAATGCATACCACAATGTAACAACTGGAAGATCAAAAAGGTTTTTTCTTGCTCAGGGAAGGAGCTGGACAAGATCCTGATTGGTTGCTGTCTGGTCACCTGGGAATCAGGGGCCAGAGAGCGGGAACGAGAAAGAGGAGGAGAAGACAGACAGAAAGAAGAAAGAAAAGAAGAAAGGGATAATTTGTCTGGTTCTACTGGAAGAAGGGTAGCTGGCAAGAAGACCAGCGAGACCTGAAGTGGTCCACAACCTTGTGAACTGACCATCTGAAGAAAGTACCTGTTGGTTCAGCTCTACCGGCCAGAGAGACTGTAATCCTGCATGCTGCAGAGAGCCTGTGCTGTTTCCTAAGACGGGGACTCGCTGTGGAAAACAGCTGGAGTCTAAAGGGAAAAACCTGTGTCCACTTCATCTGAGAGACCACCTAGAGTGAGCTCGGTGAGAATTACAGGGATTTATTTCCTATAGTCGGGGATTAGCTAGTGGGTTCTTACCTCAGCAAAGGCGGGTTAGTCAGAACTTTGTGATCAGGAAGATGTGCTGCTAACTGTATTACATCAGAAAGTGGAGAAGAGAACCAACTGAAAGTAACAGGATAGATCATAAGGAATGCCAAGCCAAATGCAAAGCGGAGATAAGGAGGGCAAAAAAGGACTTTGAGAAGAAATTAGCGTTGGAAGCAAAAATACATAGTAAAAATTTTTTTAGATACCTTAAAAGCAGGAAACCGGCCAAAGAGTCGGTTGGGCCGCTGGACGAAATTGGTGTTAAAGGGGCGATCAAGGAGGACAAAGCCGTAGCGGAGAAATTAAATGAATTCTTTGCTTCGGTCTTCACCGAGGAGGATTTGGGGGGGACACCGGTGCCGGAAAGAATATTTGAAGCGGGGGAGTCGGAGAAACTAAACAAATTCTCTGTAACCTTGGAGGATGTAATGGGTCAGTTCAGCAAGCTGAAGAGTAGTAAATCACCGGGACCTGATGGTATTCATCCCAGAGTATTAATAGAACTAAAAAATGAACTTGCGGAGCTACTGTTAGAAATATGCAATCTGTCCCTAAAATCGAGTGTAGTACCGGAAGACTGGAGGGTAGCCAATGTTACTCCGATTTTTAAGAAGGGTTCCAGAGGAGATCCGGGAAATTATAGACCGGTGAGTCTGACGTCGGTGCCGGGCAAGATGGTGGAGGCTATTATTAAGAATAAAATTGCAGAGCATATACAAAAACATGGACTGATGAGACAAAGTCAGCACGGATTTAGTGAAGGGAAGTCTTGCCTCACCAATCTAATGCATTTTTTTGAGGGGGTAAGCAAACATGTGGACAATGGGGAGCCGGTTGATATTGTATATCTGGATTTTCAGAAGGCGTTTGACAAAGTGCCGCACGAAAGACTCCTGAAGAAATTGCAGAGTCATGGAATCGGAGGTAGGGTATTATTATGGATTAAGAACTGGTTGAAAGATAGGAAGCAGAGAGTAGGATTGCGTGGCCAGTATTCTCAGTGGAGGAGGGTAGTTAGTGGGGTCCCGCAGGGGTCTGTGCTGGGTCCGTTGCTTTTTAATGTATTTATAAATGACCTAGAGATGGGAATAACTAGTGAGGTAATTAAATTCGCCGATGACACAAAATTATTCAGGGTCGTCAAGTCGCAGGAGGAATGTGAACGATTACAGGAGGACCTTGCGAGACTGGGAGAATGGGCGTGCAAGTGGCAGATGAAGTTCAATGTTGACAAGTGCAAAGTGATGCATGTGGGTAAGAGGAACCCGAATTATAGCTACGTCTTGCAAGGTTCCGCGTTAGGAGTTACGGATCAAGAAAGGGATCTGGGTGTCGCCGTCGATGATACGCTGAAACCTTCTGCTCAGTGTGCTGCTGCGGCTAGGAAAGCGAATAGAATGTTGGGTGTTATTAGGAAGGGTATGGAGTCCAGGTGTGCGGATGTTATAATGCCGTTGTATCGCTCCATGGTGCGACCGCACCTGGAGTATTGTGTTCAGTACTGGTCTCCGTATCTCAAAAAAGATATAGTAGAATTGGAAAAGGTACAGCGAAGGGCGACGAAAATGATAGTGGGGATGGGACGACTTTCCTATGAAGAGAGGCTGAGAAGGCTAGGGCTTTTCAGCTTGGAGAAGAGACGGCTGAGGGGAGATATGATAGAAGTGTATAAAATAATGAGTGGAATGGATCGGGTGGATGTGAAGCGACTGTTCACGCTATCCAAAAATACTAGGACTAGAGGGCATGAGTTGAAGCTACAGTGTGGTAAATTTAAAACGAATCGGAGAAAATTTTTCTTCACCCAACGTGTAATTAGACTCTGGAATTCGTTGCCGGAGAACGTGGTACGGGCGGTTAGCTTGACGGAGTTTAAAAAGGGGTTAGATAGATTCCTAAAGGACAAGTCCATAGACCGCTATTAAATGGACTTGGAAAAATTCCGCATTTTTAGGTATAACTTGTCTGGAATGTTTTTACGTTTGGGGAGCGTGCCAGGTGCCCTTGACCTGGATTGGCCACTGTCGGTGACAGGATGCTGGGCTAGATGGACCTTTGGTCTTTCCCAGTATGGCACTACTTATGTACTTATGTACTTCATGACCTAGTCAGTATTACTAATCAGGATTGTGTAATAACCTAGTAACCAGTGATATCAGTGTTTTAGTTAGACAATACATTCTACAGTTGCTTATCAGCATAAGGGAGTTACATTTGTACAGCTGAGCTGTAGTGTAGGGTGTATTATTCTATTTTCTTACCTATATAATAAATTAATATATTTCACAGCAGTGACTTTACTTTTATTCCAGTTCTCTCTAACAGAAGAAAAGTTCTGGTGTAGGCCCAGAACAGCCAGGTTCCTTTATAAATATAACCCCTGGACAGAGCTAGGAAGTTGGTTTAGCCAGACTCCTGTAAACGGAACCTGGGAATTACTCATTGGGTAGCTTTGCCCAGAAGAGTTATTCAGCTATAAATGCTTACAGACCGTATGCGGTATCTGATCATGCCTCAGTTTGGCTGATTCTGACTGATAAGTTGAGCGGCATGCGCAGTCGGATATGGCGATACCCCTTGGAATTTGTGCGTGATCCGAGATTCCAAGCCTATTTGGCAGATAGATGGGATGATTAGTATCATAATGGAGTTCATGTGGACCAGCCCGCCCTTTTTTGGGAAACGGCAAAGGCTGTGCTCCGTGGAGACATCATTTCTTATTCAGTGAGAGCCCGGAAAGTGAGGGATGGGGAAATTGTCCGACTAGGAGCACTGGTGAAGAGGCTGAGGAGAGTTTACAGACGTTCCCTTACTTCTGTGTGTAGGGAGGCTTTGTTGGAGGCACAGAAAGAGTTGAATGAATTGTTACATCAAAGGGCGGTTAAGACCCAGAGGTACTATAAATACCGTTTGTTTCAATATGGTAATAAGGCTGGAAGGCTGTTGGCTAGGATGCTTCACAAAAAGGGGGGTGTCAATCGTGTGTTGCAATTGAAGACAAAGGATGGTCGGATGATGCGTGCGGATGGGGATATTGCTGATACTTTGGGTCAGTTTTATAAAGCGCTGTATGCTTCTGGTCCGGAGGCGGAACGGGACAGTGGTATGTATTTGGACAATTTAGATTTACCCCAGCTCTCTGCCCGTCAACGGGAACGGCTAAATGCGCCCTTTACTGAAGGAGATTTAATGTTGGCCCTACAGCAGTGTGCTTCTCATAAGACTCCTGGACCAGATGGTTATAGGGTAGAATTTTATAAGCAGTTTCTAGATAAGGTTAAAATACCGCTACTATCTCTATTCAACTCGATGGTGGCCACCCAATCGATTCCAGACACCTTTATGGAGGCCCAGATAGTTGTGATTCCTAAGGAGGGGAAGAATGTGGTGGAGCCGGATTCTTATAGGCCTATTTCCCTTCTTAATGTAGACGCAAAGTTATACGCAAAAATCTTGGCCAATAGGTTAGCAGTGGTTCTCCCCTCATTGGTTGATGTGGCCCAGGTGGGGTTTGTAAAGGGGCGGATAGCAGTGAAAATGGTAGATCTATTGTGACATCTTTGGAGGTTGTGGCCCAGAAACATCTTTCTTCGCTTTTAGTTAGTTTTGACGCAGAGAAGGCGTTCAACAAGGTGAACTGGCTCTTCATGTTCGCGGTCCTAAGGCGTTATGGATTTTTCATAGAGGCTGTTCAGGTCCTGTATTTGGAACTGCGGGCTTACATGTGGGTGAATGGAGAACGTTCGGAGTCCTTTCGGATTCATAGGCAGGGATGTCCCCTGTCCCTCTATTGTTCGTCTTGTCCCTGGATCCCCTTATTCGTGAAATTAAGTACCATCCTGAGATTAAGGGAGTACCAATTGGGAGCTCGGAGTTTCTCCTATCGGCTTTTGCAGATGACCTGCTGGTACATCTTACGGAGCCTTGTACATCCTTGTCCGCTCTCCTGGAACTTTTTAGTGAATTCGGGGACTTTGCGGGCTTTAGTCTTAATTATTCAAAATCTCTCGCGTTGCCTCCTATAGATAGTTTACGGCAGGAGTGGGGTGCGGAGTTCCCTCTTCGTTGGGCGCAAAGATCTTTTAAATATTTTGGGCTGTATTTATCTATGCAGGTGTCGGAGCTGTACCAGTTGAATGTCTCTAGATTGTTGAAAGCTACAACAGAGAGGTTGCATGCTTGGATGTCATTGCCTTTGTCACTTAGTGGACGGATTCAGTTGTTTAGAATGGTGGAATTCCCCAGATGGGTATATCTGATGCAAATGTTGCCAATTTATCTAGGTAAAGGTGACTTGAAATTGCTTAGTGGTGTGCTCAGACGCTTTTGTTGGGGAGGAAAGAAGGCAAAGCTCCTATTGGGTATGCTGCTGGGGTCATGGGGCGAGGGCGGCCTTGGCTTACCAGATTTGAGCCGTTATAATTGGGCTTGTCTCTTGCGTTACTTAGGAGACTGGTTTTTGGCAAGAGATGATTACACCTGTAGACAATTGGAAAATCAGTATTATGCACCTTGTCACTTTCATTTCTTGTTACAAGCCCCTAGCAAGTTGTTGCCGGCTACAATGCGTAATAGCATATTATTGACCCCTATGCGACATCTTTGGAGAGATATGATGTGGATGTTTGGGTTAAGTTGATGGGTGTCGGATATCCTCCCTATCCAGGGGAATTTGTCGTTTCAGCTGGGCATGGAGAACGTGGTTTTTCGAAAATGGGCGCGGCAGGGTATAACTAGGTTAGAGCACGTGTTAAATCTGCAGGGTTCCATGTTGAATTTAGGAGCCCTTGGTGTGGGTTTTGATACGGGAGGTATCTTTGCTTACACTCAGTTGAAACACTATGTGGATTCCTTAGATAAAGTGGCTTTGGGGTCTAGACATTGTCATCTCTTGCGGCAATTTTTTCACTCGGTGCAGGGAGAGCGTTTATCCATTTCTGGTTTACACAAGGCGTTGGGAAAGTGCATCGCTCGTAAAGACTGGGAGCCAATTCAACAGCGTTGGGCAGGAGATTTGGTGCGGCCACACCTTTCTTTAGATTTTAATGTACTGATATCTAGAATACCTAGCCTGACGGGGAATGCAGGGCTACGAGAATGTCAATATCAGATTGTCAAAGGCTCAGATCTTTAAGATGGGAGGGGCACCTAACCCTCTGTGTGGGAAATGTGGGAAGGTCCCGGGGTCTTTCTTTCACTATTTGTGGGGGTGTTACAAGGTGAGACATTTTTGGAATTCTATTGTTCAGTATCTGGAATTACTATTGGGATCGAGAGTCATGTGCTCCCCGATGGGGCCCGTCAATTGATTCAGAAAGCTTGTCTGATAGGTAAAGGGCTTATAATGAGCCACTGGGTTGCGGATTCCCCCCCCCCCCCCCCCCCCCGGACTTTTGGCACTGGAGGAACAAATTGCATGAGTTTATGCTATTTGAAATGAGGGCGGTGGGCAGTTCCCCTAGGCGGCGGAGGCAGTTTTTGGAAATTTGGGGGCCATATATCCAAAGCTTGTCTGCAAGAGGGAGGAATTTGGTGGTAAATTCACTTTAGGTACAATGTATTGTGCGGGCTACTCATTCCGCATGAATCTTGGGAGTTCGGACATTTCCTCAGAGGGGGTGATGGGTGGGGGTGGGGTCAAGTGAAACTGGTAGTTTTCCCTTTCTCGTAATTTATTCTTATCTAAGATGAGTTGGAATTTGCATTCTGGTGGTACGGGGGGGGGGGGGGGGTCCTGGGATGGAATGGGGGAGGGGAAAAGTGGGATTAACTGCTTGATGATAAGACTATTTGCTGTTATTTAGATGCTTGTGTATTTGTTTTGTTCTATATGGAGCTTTGCTTAATTCTCTGGCCATATCATCAATAAAAATTGTTTAAATGCTAGGGGAGGGGTAAGATGGGGAGAAAATAAAAATTAGGATGAAGAAGCTTGCTGTAATTTTGACTGTTTTGCTATAAAGTGGAATTTATGTTTCTTCAATAAAAAATATTTAAACCTAAAGCACGCAAAATGTTTTTAAAAAACAAGCACGGGGAAGGAAGTGACGTCACGGAGGCGAATGGCTGCCTAGGCTATTAGCTCCTGCACTCCCCTACCTCAACGCAACACCATTAGCGTTATTAGTGCCTTATATCAGGCTAGTATCCTATCAGGAGACGTTCCGGATACTCTGCGGCATAAAATGAGCAAGTCAGCAGCGGCGCAACAGAGGGGAAGCGACCGTGCGCCGAGGAGACAGACTGCAAGGAGCCTTTCGTGCCCTGTTTCACCCGCGATGTCGGATTCAGACTCGGCTGCTTCACACGTGGCGTCGCGCCATTCTGCCTCAAAGAAAAGCTCGTCAGCTGATTTAGCAAAATGTTTGGAGGTGATCCGAGAGGAAATAAAAGCGTCCCGAGTGGAAATACTGGAGCATGTAGACGCTATTAGCTTGGATCTCAGAGAGCTGGCAGGCAGAGTGGAAACCCTGGAGGAACGGGTCGATGAGCAGGAAGAGCAACCAGGTGTGCTGAGTTCGCGTATAACACAGCTGCAGGAGCAATCTGAGGGCTTTAAATATAAAATGGATGATCTTGAAAATAGAGGAAGGAGGCGCAATTTGCGGTTCCGCGAAATCCCTGAAAGCGGAGATATGGAAGATATCCAGGTGCTGGTGAGGAACCTATGTGAAAAAATCTTGGGTGAGGCCTGGGATCCGGCTGCAGTGGCTATGGACAGAGCGCACAGAGTACAGAGAGTGGATAATAGACCCAGAGACATTCTTGTTCGATTCTCCTCCTATGCATTTAAAGAAATGTTGTGGCAGAAGGCTCGTCAGCTCCCAGCCCTGGAATATAATTAAGCTAGGGTATCTGTGTTCCAAGATCTATCCGTGTTTACACTAACGCAGAGGCGTGCCATGAAACTGGTGATCGAGGTTTTGAACAAAGAAAAAATTGCATATAGATGGGCTTTTCCATTTGCCATTTGTTTTGAGCTCAAGGGGCAACAGTGTAGGAAACGGAAAGTGGCTGAAGCATGGAAGAGCCTGCACGAGGCCAGTTTGACTGTATCAGAGATGTTGCCTACAGAGATGGCTTCAACGACTAAGGCACGTTTGCAGAAGTGGAAGAGAGTCCCACAGAAAATGAAGATATCGAGAGCCCAGACCTGAAAGCCCAAGGAGGACTCTGGTGATAAAGACCTAAGTGCACATAATTTTTAGACTTGTGCTGACATAGTGGACGAGTGTGGGAGACTGAGTGGAGCTTACTGCTATGCAAGGGGTTGCAGTTGGGGATGGTGTGTACATTTGATTTAAAATAAGAGGTGGGATGTGTTTGAAGTGTGGAGGAGAGACTGGGTGGTGTGTTGGCTTCTGGGGTTACTTTCTTCTAATTTCCCATTCAATGCTGGAAAGTATTGTCTGGTGGATGGGTGGAGAGGGGGAGGGAGGGGGGAGATAGAGTGGGGGGGTGGGGAACAGGGGACGGATAGGCACCTTTCTTTAAAAACCTGGTTTGATCAGAGTTGGTTCAATGGTGGGTTATAAGTTTTTCACTTATAATATAAAGGGACTAAACTCTCCTTACAAAAGGCATGCTTTATTGCGTGAATTGCGTTTGGTACAACCACATGTGGTCTTCTTGCAAGAAACTCATTTCTTAAAAAAGCATGAGAGATCACGTGATGCACGGCTAGAAGGTGGCTGTCGTCGTGCAGAGCTCCCTCCCTGCCCGAATTGTTACAGCGATAAACCGCGGCGACGAAAGCAGTGATTCACCCGAAATACAGGGGAAACACCTAGCTAACCTTGGCGCTGGAAGAGCGCGAGCAGGATAAGACGGATGGCAGCGAAATCGGGGAAGAAAGAGGGGACGAGAAGCCGGATCCCCGAATCCAAGATGGCGGACGCAAGGAGCGGGAGTCCTCCGACGGTGAGCTCCGCGTGGGCTGCAGAGGTAGCTGCAGAGGTATCCTTAATGCTAGAGGCTTCCGTAGACCTGAAGCTACAAAGGATCACAGACCAACTGCAGGGAATAGATGAGAAGTTGGGTGGCATCCAGACAGAGTTCGCCCAATATAAACAGAGATTATCAGATGTAGAAGATTGTGTGCAGTGACGGGAACAGTCAGATAAAACGCTGAAACAAAAGGTGGAACGCCTAGAGGCTAAATTGGAAGATCTTGAGAACAGAGCTCGGAGAAGCAATATCAGAATGATAGGTCTTCCCGAAAGTATCAAAGAAGTAGACCTGAGATCTGTATTGGAATCTTGGCTTCCCACTGCACTTAATTTGACATTGGCAACGGGCCCGCTACGTGTGGAGCGCGCCCACAGGCTGGGCACCCTGAAAAAAGAAGATCAGAGGCCCAGAGTGGTGATATTTAAAGTGCTTAATTTTGCACATAAGCAGGAAATATTTCGTGCGCTCAGAAAAGTGGAGCAGCTGAAATATGAGAACTCTGTGGTGCGTTGTTTCCAGGATTACTCCATGGCGGTATCTCAACAGCGGAGGGCATATCGAGATGTGTGCCAACTTTTATTCACAAAAAAGATCCAATTCGCTCTACTTTATCCTGCCCGGCTGAAGGTTTGGTACAGAGGGTCCCAACAATTCTTCAATACGGTGGAGGAGGCGTTGAAATTTGCGCAGCAGGCTGTGAGGGCTGAGGGACCGGCATGAGGGATCCGGCCTAGTTGACAAATGCTTTTGAAATTTAATGAGCCCACATGTTTTGACTGCCTGGCGTTTGTCTGGAGTTAAGTGTCTCTGGACATATACTTCAGAAGGACTTTATTACACTATGTGATATAATGCGATGCCATTTGTATTATGTTTTATGAGGCCTACAAGAGGGGGTCTGGATGAGTGAATATTCTGTTCATATGAATACCTGAGCAAAATTCGGGTGAGAGGATAATGGGGATACGAGAGGTGTGACTGACAATGAAGCATGCATAGGAAGGGGGGGGAGCTCGCGTGATTGGGCTTCTTTTTAGGAGCTATGCTGGGTTACACAGGGGATAGACAAGGGGTTGGGAGGGGGAGGGAGGGGTTGTGGAGATATTTGAGAGGAACTGGAAAGAAGTATGATTGGAATGGATGGTCAAGGGGGGGAGGCTCAAGGGCTGGGGGGCCTTCTCTCTCATTATTCGATAAATCTAACATTGTTATTCAAATATATGATTACTGGACTCATGAGTTCACTTAAAATAGTTTCGTGGAATGTGGGGGGTGTTTCCTCCCCTATTAAACGAACTAAAGTTTTGCAGGAACTACAGAGACAGAAGGCCGATGTGGCTTTGCTTCAGGAGACACATCTCTCCTCCGGAGAACATGCTAAATTTAAAAGAGGATGGGTGGGATCTTTGGTAGAAGCCCCGGCGGTGGGTCGGAAGGCAGGGGTGCTGATTCTCTTTCGGAGAGGCATCCCGCTTCGGATCAGCTCCGTCTGGGCCGACCCGGAGGGTAGGTGGGTTTTGACCAAGGTGGAAGTTAATGGCCGCCCTTTAATTTTATGCAATGTCTATGCCCCCAATGTGTTTAATGAAAAATTTTTCCAGGATCTGATCAGGAGGCTGTCTCCTCACGTGGAGGGAGAATTGATTGTGGGTGGAGACTTTAACTTGGTATGTGACTCTCTCATGGATCGTTCCACCTCAGCTTGCCAGAATCCGGGGGGGAGTCGTAAAGCGTTGTCCTCTTTTTGTAAAGCCCTGGCACTAGTAGATGTATGGCGGATGTTACATTCGTCTGAAAGGGATTATACCCATCTCTCAAGGGCACATGGTTCTCAGTCCCGCTTAGATTATTTGTTTGTCTCAAATTCTTTATTTTCTAAGGTGCGGAAGGCGGAGATTGGCCCATATGCAGTTTCTGATCATGCTTTGATATGGTTAACACTGGAAGATCGGTTAAAGGGCCGGGGTAATTGGATGTGGAGATACCCCTTGGAGTTGGTAAGAGATCCGAGATTTCAGAGACACTTATTGGACAAATGGGAGGATTATGTTTATCATAATGGTGCTCATGTTGATCAACCAGCTCTGTTTTGGGAAACAGCAAAGGTTGTGTTAAGGGGAGATATTATTTCTTATTCTACACATAAGAAGAGAATGAGGGACAGGGAAATTGTTCGTCTGGGAGGCTTGGTCCAGAAGCTACGGAGAAAATATGGACACTCACCCACGGCCTCATGTAGAGGGGCTTTATTGGAGGCGCAGAAAGAATTAAACGAGCTCTTACACCAGCGGGCGACCAAGACCCAGTTGTATTATAAATACCGTCTGTTCCAGTATGGTAATAAGGCGGGAAACATGTTGGCTAGGATGGTTCGTAGGAAAGAGGGGATCAACCGGGTCTCACAATTAAAAGCTGGGGACGGGAGGATGGTGAGAGAGGATGGGGATATTGCGGACACCTTTGGTAAGTTTTATGAGGTGTTGTATGCCTCAGATCGAGACGAAGTATTGGATAGCAATTTGTATTTGGATAATTTGGTTTTGCCTGGCCTCTCGGATAGGCAGAGGGAATGTTTGAATGCACCATTTACAGAGGGGGACCTGATGTTGGCTCTACAGCAGAGTACTTCCCACAAAGCTCCTGGACCTGACGGTTATAGAGTAGAATTTTACAAACAATTTTATGACCAGATTCAGGGGCCCTTATTGACTTTATTTAATTCAATGGTGTCAACGCGGACGTGCCCGGGCACATTCCGGGAGGCCCAGATTGTTGTGATACCTAAAGAGGGGAAGAATGTGGTGGACCCTGCATCTTACAGACCCATTTCTTTAATTAATGTGGATGCGAAGTTATATGCCAAAATCTTAGCCAATCGATTAGCCTTAGTTTTACCGTCCCTGGTTGAAGAGTCCCAGGTGGGGTTTGTAAGGGGGAGGACGGCCGTGAAAAATGTTCGATCTTTGTTGACCTCTCTAGAAGTTGTAGCCCGGAGACGCCTTCCGTCGCTTTTAGTTAGTTTTGACGCGGAAAAGGCGTTTGACCGGGTCAGCTGGTCGTATTTGTTTGCTGTCTTACGTACTTACGGTTTTGGGGGTTTTTTCCTAGAGGCTATCAAGGTCCTATACTCGGAGCCGGGTGCTTATGTGTGGGTGAATGGAGAACGTTCGAGATCTTTCCGGATTCATAGAGGGACGAGGCAGGGGTGTCCCTTGTCTCCGCTTTTGTTCATCTTGTCCCTGGATCCTCTGCTCCGGGAGGTGACGCACCACCCGGAGATTAGAGGTGTACAGATAGGAGATTCTGAATTCCTGCTCTCTGCTTTTGCAGATGATTTGCTAGTACATCTCACAGAACCGCGCTCTTCTTTGCCGGCTCTCTTAGAACTATTTGCGGAATATGGAGATTTTGCGGGGTTCCGCCTCAATTATAGTAAATCAATGGCGTTATCCTCGATGGAAGACTTAAGGCGGGCATGGGGAGAGGAATTCCCTCTTAGGTGGGCGCCGGGGTCTTTTAAGTATCTTGGCCTACATATTTCGATGAAAGTCTCAGAATTGTATAACTTGAACGTTTCTAGATTGTTGAGAGCCACAACGGAGAGGCTGCGTGCTTGGCAGCATTTGCCATTATCTCTTAGTGGGCGGATTCAGTTATTCAGAATGGTGGAGTTCCCTAGATGGTTATACTTATTACATATGTTGCCCGTCTATTTGAAAACAAGAGATTTGACCCTGTTGACCAAGATGGTTAGGCGTTTCTGTTGGGGAGGTAAGAAGGCAAAGCTGCCATTACAGCTGCTGCAGGGGGCTTGGAGGGAAGGAGGCTTGGGGCTCCCGGATTTGAGGAGGTATAATTGGGCTTGCCTCCTGAGGTATCTCGGAGATTGGTTTTTGGCGCGAGATGATTACACTTGGAGGAAGTTGGAAAGCCAATATTACGCACCGTGCCATTTCCATTTTCTTTTGCAGGCTCCCAGTAAGTCACTTCCTCCTGATTTGCATTCCAGTATATTAGTGTCCCCTCTGAGAGCGCTTTGGAGAGATATGATGCGGATGTTTGGCCTGAGTAGATACACCTCAGATCTTCTCCCTATTCAGGGTAACCTGCTGTTTAAGCCGGGTTTGGAGAATGCGGTTTTTCGGATTTGGGCGAGACAGGGGATAAGTCGGTTGGAGCATGTGTTGAGTAGACAAGGTTGCATGTTGAACCTAGGAGCATTGGGACTGGGGTATGATATGAGAGGTGTTTTTGCCTATGCCCAGTTAAAACATTATGTGGACTCCCTGGAGACGGAGGCTCTGGGAGCTGGACACTGTCGCCTTTTGAGGCAGTTTTTCCATTCGGTACAAAGTGAACGTCTTTCCATTTCAGGGCTGTGTAGAGCGTTAGGAAAGTTTTTGGCGCCCAAGGATCGGGAGAATATTCGACAGAGATGGGCAGGAGATTTGGAGAAGCCAAATATTTCTTTGGATTTTGATGTTTTGACGGCCAGGATACGAAGTTTGACGGGAAACGCAGGGCTTAGAGAGTGCCAGTACCGTATTCTCCATAGGGCCTATTTAACGAAGGCTCAGATATTTAGGATGGGGGGAGTTGATACACCCTTATGTGGGAAGTGTGGGAGGGCTCCGGGCTCTTTTTTTCATTGTTTGTGGAGCTGCTATACAGTGAGACACTTTTGGGATTCCATTGCTCAATATCTGGCGAATCTCTTGGATTTGAGAATCATGTGCTCTCCGTTGGGAATTTTGTTAGACAAACATGAAGCATTTCTTTTGCAGAAGGGATCGGCCCGCCAGTTGGTTCGGAAGGCCTTTTTGCTTGGTAAGAGGCTGGTGATGAGCCAATGGGTGGCAGAGACCCCCCCGGATTTCTGGCATTGGCGTAACAAGTTACACGAATTTATGTTGTTCGAGAGAAGAGGGGTGGGAGGCTCCCCTGGGCGGCTGCGACGATTCTTGGAAGTTTGGGGGCCATATATTCACAGTCTGTCTCCTAAAGGGCGCAGTTTAGTGGTGAACTCGCTTTAGACATATACTGAACTCAGACCATCCTCTGTGATAATAAATTGGAAGTCTGAATATCTCTCAACAAGGGGTGGGGGGGAGAGGGAGGGGGGAGGGAGGGATACTACTGTTTGATTTACAGTTCAGCACCCTTTTTGTGTTTGGTAATATTCTGTCCCTCACGAACATTTCAAGAATGGTGGATTTTGATGTGGAATGGGGGAACATATAAGTTTTTTCAAATATATTAGGTTAGAAGGTTGACAGGGAGGGAGGGAAATGTCTTATTAAAACATCAAAGATAATTGTTACTTGTATAATATCAGTAAAAGTTGCTGAAATATGAATATAAAGTATAATCGAGGGAGGGGGGATAGAAATATTGAAAGTATGATGACTGCAAGCAGAGGGGTATATCTGTTATGTTGCCACCGCGCATGTTGCAATGTTGTTTTGATATTAATGTGTGAAGGTGGATTTACATTTTGGTTTATGTTTATATCTTTTTTATTGGTGAACAGAAACATAGAATCTCTTAACACAATTATTGACTAACTGTCATCCAACTGTTAACCTCCTGTTTTTCTTTTTTGTACCCCTTTTCCCCCCTCCCCCCCTTTCCCCCCCAAAAGAGTACTAAACATTCCCTTCACTTTACCAGTCAGTCTTAAAAGTCTATTATATGCTATTACAAGTTCAAAAGGTAACTTCTTGCTGACGGGGTTAGAGTGCTCCAAAATGGTGCCCACCGCTGCTGAAATTGTATTCCTATTGGTGAGTTGACATCCGACACACTCAGTCTTTCCATTCGCACCATCCACAACATACGTGTCCTCCACTGCTGGAGAGTCGGGCCTCTCATCGATAACCATTCTGTTAATATAACTTGTTTGCCCACAATAATTGCTCGCTGAACAAATGACGTAAAACCTTTTTCTAGGTAGGGGCCCATTGTTAGTTGACCAAACAGAAAGGTAGGCTTATAAATCCAACGCTGCCTCCAAAGCGAATTTGTGTATTTGATGATTTCTTTCCAAAATCTCTCTATTACGCTGCATTGCCAAAACATGTGCCCCAAATTTGCGCCTTCTGTTCTACACTTTGGGCATTCCCCCCAGGGGGAGAGTCCCATATGAAAGGCTCGTCTGGGGGGCACATGTGCCCGCAGCACAAACTTATATTGGAGTTCCCAATGTGTTGATTGATAAGTGGTTCGCCTTATTGACAGCACGTGTGACCTTATCTGCGCTGCATTAATTTCAGTGTGGAGGTCTTTTGTCCACAGTTGAGCCAGACGCAAGTAATCCGGCTCTTCCGCTGTATCTTTTATGTGGCGGTGATGGTAAGATAAAGGCACTTTCTGCTGTGCTCCAAGTGAGAACGCCAAGGACAGTTCCTCCTGTGTGTCCTCTGCCAAAGACTCCCAAGGCAGTGAAGCCACATAGTGTTTCAATTGCTCATAAAAGAATTGTTCATTTTGTGGTATTCCATATTTTGATTGTAATTCCGTAAATGGCTGCATACGACCTTCTCTTGTGATTACTTGCATTAAGTAGCTTATCCCTCGTCTCTTCCACCTATGGAACACCGCATACATTTGTCCCGGGGGAAAGGCTGCATTATCACATACTGGTAAGTATGGAGTCACTTTCGAGGAGAAATGATGAAGTTTACAAATCCACTTCCATACTGCCACTGCACAGGGCATAATCCTTGTCCGTTTCAAAACTCGAGGTATCGGCGTCCCAGTAGAGTGTAAATAGTTGCTGAAATGAGTCCCCTTTGTGAGTTCGAGCTCCAGTGGAGTATCAGTAAAATCTGTTGTGCCCCGGAACCAGTCATTAATTGTCCTCATGCCACTAGCAATGTTCAGGTGCCTTATATTTGTCAGGCCCAGGCCACCATATTCCACTGGTACACAAAGCATGTTAAAGGCAAGACGGGCTTTTTTCCCCCGCCAGAGGAATTTCTGTATCATAGTCCTCAACTTTCGTTCATGTTTGTTATTGATATACAATGGCAACATTTGTAATACATATAGCCACCTGGGAGCTACAATCATATTGAATAAAGCAATGCGGCCTAATAGCGAAAGAGGGAGCCCAGCCCATGCCTTCAGACTGGTGTCTGTCTCCCTCAAAAGCCTACTGATGTTTAGATCATACATGTTATTAATATCCGCTGGGACTACCACTCCCAGGTACTTTATATGATCCCTCGTTTGTTGAAAAGGTAACCTATCTCCCCAGTCTTTCCCTTCATCTGCTCCAATTCCCATCGCTATTGACTTAGACACATTTAATTTAAATCCAGAGAGTTTCCCATACTGTGTAATTTTATCCAATAACTCTTTTACGGACCGCCCTGGATCTGTCAAGGTCAGCAGCAAGTCATCTGCGTATGCCAGTACTTTGACACACCGGGTACCTATGAGAACACCTCTGATTTTATCTTCCTCTCTAAATGCACACATTAGGGGCTCTAAAGATAATACAAAAAGTAGTGGCGAAAGGGGGCAGCCTTGCCTGGTGCCCTTCTCTATTTTGAACTCTTTTTCTTGGAGCCCATTGACTATCACTCTTGCTGTTGGATGGGAGTATAGGGATTTGAGTGCTTGTAAATACCATCCTGAAAACCCCATTTGACCCAATACATTGAATAAGTAGTCCCAACTGACCTGGTCAAATGCTTTTTCTGCGTCTAAGGCCACCACCAATGCTGGCCACTTCTCTTCCGAGCATGTTGCCATAGCCAGTAATAGTCTACGTACGTTTTGGGTTGCCTGTCTTTGCCGCACGAATCCTACTTGCTCTGGGCCTATTAGGTTAGGTAAAATGTCTGCCAATCTGTTAGCTAACATTTTGGCAAGTAATTTTATATCTACATTTAACAATGATATTGGTCTGTATGATTCCACTCTATCCATTTCCTTCCCAGGTTTAGGGATCAACGTGATCAGGGCCTCGTTAGCGTACTTAGGGAAAAAACCCCGGTTGATCACTTCTTCATAATATTCTAGCAAAGCCAATAGTGCCCTGGGGGGGAGTAGTTTGTAATATTCCCCTGTAAACCCGTCCGGACCGGGTGCCGAATGGAGTTTATGAGAGTTGATGGCCTGTTGTAATTCAGACATAGTCAGTGGGGCATTTAGTTTTTCGAGTTCTAGGTCTGCTAACTTGGGTAATTTCAGACCCTCTAGGAATCTTTGTGCTTGTTGAGGTGGTGACTGTGTATTAGCTTCATATAGGTTCGAGAAGTATTCAGTGAACATTTGCCCGATACGTTCTCTAGAGCTAGTGATTGTGCCCTGTGTGTCCCGCAATACTGGTATCGCCCTGGACCCCCCCCAATTCCTGATGAGCCGCGCCAAGAGGGTTCCTGATTTGTTCCCAAATCTATGTAACCTGTATTTATAATAAAGAGATGACCTTTTTGCTCGTTCATGTAGCAAGGAGTTCAATGTTGTTTGTATAATTTTTAGTTCATCTAGTGTTGCCTGATTAGGGTTATTTGTGTATCTCCTTTTTGCCTTCTGTAGTTTTTGTTCTAAGTGCAAGATACCCGCCAATCTTGTTTTTTTTTTCCTGCTGCAATAAGCTATAACTTCCCCTCTTATGACTGCTTTTGAGGCGGCCCAGAATAGACTGATTTTATTTTGTGTGTATTCATTATTATTCTTTTCATAATCTTCCCATTTTTTTCCTAGAAATGCCTTAAAGTGTGGATCATTATATAAAAACGTTGGGAATCTCCAGCCCCCTCCTCCCTGCTTGTCTGTGGGCACTTCTAAGTCTATCCAAATTAAAGAGTGGTCCGATATCTCCTCCGGACCCACCTCTGCTGTTATTATCACAGGGAAGAGTGATTACATTTTGGTTTAATTTTGTTGTCTTTTGATTCATCAATAAAAACCGTTGAAACATAAAAAAGCATGAGAGGTTACTGTTCTCTAAACAATACCCGCACGTGGTCTGTGCTTCGGATGTACTAGGGGCTAAAAAAAGAGGGGTGGCTGTAATGTTCCATAAAGATGTTACGGTGCAGATTGTACATACAAGAAGGGACAGGGAGGGAAGATTCCTTTTTCTGCATGTCATGTTGGAGCAGGAGGAGCACACACTGGTTAGTGTCTACACGCCAAATGAGAGGCAGGAACATTTTTTCTTGCGTCTCCAGAGGGAGCTCCAGGCCTTCGCTAGAGGGAAGGTGATGGTGGCAGGAGACTTTAATGCTACCATGCAGCCAGGGCTGGATAAATCAGCTCTTCCTGCTGACTGTAGAACCTCCCAGGCATTGAAAAATTTTGTAGAAGTTGTTAATATGTGTTAGAACTAGAGACCCCTCCACTGGAATAGTGGTGGGCCGAGCACTATAGCCTGCCCTAGGCTGCTAAGAAGCACTGACCAGGCCTGAGAATCTGATGATGGCCTTGCAGCTGAGTGCCTGCAGAAGCAGGACCGGTTGGCAAGCCTTACCAGGATCTGGTGTGACATTCAAATACAGTGTAAGGGTCAAGATGAAGGAATAAATGGCTGGAATAGTAGAAAGTTAGGTCAATAAAATGGAGTCTGGTTTTGTAAGAGTCCTGTTCATGAAATATGAATACTTGCCTTTGCACTTTTTTTTAAGACTTGTTTACAAGTCAGGATGTCAGGACCGCGAGGAACTGGCAAAAGTACACCTGAGAATGGAATGGATATAGCACCGTTCATGGACGAGTGTGTGTATCAACAACTTGGAAAGCTAAAGGTGGACAAAGCCATGGGACCGGACGGGATCCACCCCAGAATATTGAGGGAGCTCAGAGACTTTCTGGCGGGTCCTCTTAAAGATTTGTTTAATAAATCCTTGGAGACGGGAGAGGTTCCGAGGGACTGGAGAACGGCGGAGGTGGTCCCTCTTCACAAAAGTGGTGTTAGGGAAGAAGCTGGAAACTACAGGCCGGTAAGCCTCACTTCGGTTATTGGAAAGGTAATGGAAGCGATGCTGAAGGAAAGGATAGTGAATTTCCTAGAAGCCAATAAGTTGCAAGATCCGAGACAACATGGTTTTACCAGAGGGAAATTGTGCCAAACGAATCTCATTGAATTCTTTGATTGGGTAACTGGAGAATTGAATCATCGACGTGCTATAGACGTAATCTACTTAGATTTTAGCAAAGCTTTTGACACGGTTCCCCACAGGAGGCTCTTAAATAAACTAGATGGGCTTAGGTCCCGAAGTGGTGAACTGGATTAGGAACTGGTTGACGGACAGACGACAGAGGGTGGTTGAAAATGAGTTTGCTCGGAGGAGGGAAAGGTGAGTAGTGGAGTGCCTCAGGGATCGGTGCTGTGGCCGATTCTGTTCAATATATTTGTGAGTGACATTGCCGAAGGGTTAGAAGGTAAAGTTTGCCTATTTGCGGATGATACTAAGATTTGCAACAGAGTGGACACCCGGGAGGGAGTGGAAAGCATGAAAAGGGATCTGAGGAAGCTAGAAGAATGGTCTAAGGTTTGGCAATTAAAATTCAATGCGAAGAAATGCAAAGTGATGCATTTAGGGAGTAGAAACCCACGAGAGACTTATGTGTTAGGCGGTGAGAGTCTGATAGGTACTGAGGGGGAGAGGGATCTTGGGGTGATAGTATCCGAGGATCTGAAACAGTGTGACAAGGCGGTGGCCGTAGCGAGAAGGTTGCTAGGCTGTATAGAGAGAGGTGTGATCAGCACAAGAAAGGAAGTGTTGATGCCCCTGTACAAGTTGTTGTTGAGGCCCCACCTGGAGTATTGTGTTCAGTTTTGGAGGCCGTACCTTGCGAAGGATGTTAAAAAAAATTTGCAACAGAGTGGACACCCGGGAGGGAGTGGAAAGCATGAAAAGGGATCTGAGGAAGCTAGAAGAATGGTCTAAGGTTTGGCAATTAAAATTCAATGCGAAGAAATGCAAAGTGATGCATTTAGGGAGTAGAAACCCACGAGAGACTTATGTGTTAGGCGGTGAGAGTCTGATAGGTACTGAGGGGGAGAGGGATCTTGGGGTGATAGTATCCGAGGATCTGAAACAGTGTGACAAGGCGGTGGCCATAGCGAGAAGGTTGCTAGGCTGTATAGAGAGAGGTGTGATCAGCAGAAGAAAGGAAGTGTTGATGCCCCTGTACAAGTTGTTGTTGAGGCCCCACCTGGAGTATTGTGTTCAGTTTTGGAGGCCGTACCTTGCGAAGGATGTTAAAAAAATGGAAGCGGTGCAAAGAAAAGCTACGAGAATGGTATGGGATTTGCGTTCCAAGACGTATGAGCAGAGACTTGCTGACCTGAACATGTATACCCTGGAGGAAAGGAGGAACAGGGGTGATATGATACAGACGTTCAAATACTTGAAAGGTATTAATCCGCAAAAAAATCTTTTCTGGAGATGGGAAGGCGGTAAAACGATAAGACATGAAATGAGATTGAAGGGGGGCAGACTCAAAAAAGATGTCAGGAAGTATTTTTTCATGGAGAGGGTGGTGGATGCTTGGAATGCCCTCCCGTGGGAGGTGGTGGAGATGAAAACGGTAACGGAATTCAAACATGCGTGGGATATGCATAAAGGAATCCTGTGCAGTAGGAATGGATCCTCAGAAGCTTAGCCGAAATTGGGTGGCGGAGCAGGTGGGGGAAGAGAAGTTGGTGGTTGGGAGGCGAGGATAGTGGAGGGCAGACTTATACGGTCTGTGCCAGAGCCGGTGATGGGAGGCGGGACTGGTGGTTGGGAGGCGGGAAATACTGCTGGGCAGACTTGTACGGTCTGTGCCCTGAAAAAGGCAGGTACAAATCAAGGTAAGGTATACACATATGAGTTTATCTTGTTGGGCAGACTGGATGGACCATGTAAGTCTTTTTCTGCTGTCATCTACTATGTTATGAAGAAATAGGTAAAGGGAGGGTGGAATGGGCTTCCGATCTGCGGTTGAGCTAACTGTCAGAAAATATGATTCACATATGAAAAAACTGTGTGCCCATTGGGTTTAATGGGTAAAGAGAGGGTATTTAAGCTCTGCCAATCTGGGAGGAGTTTTGAATCTTTCCCCAACTCTACCCAGAGGGCAGAACTAGGGTCGGTCAACCTGAGACTTAGACTGATGAGTGTGCCAGATTGATTGAACTTGCATTGGGTAAGAATTAAAATCATTATCACCACTTATCTCTCTTGTCGGTATCCATTTCTTGGCTACATACTTATTTCTCTGAATACACCTACACAGACAAAATTATTCTCTATGATATCCACATAAGTGAGGAAACTCCTACCCAATTACCCATAATGTGGGAGCGTAGATACACAAAGATGCACTTAGGTGCTAGGAGTCAGAAAGCCGAGATCTCATTTAACAGAATGAGCCTTCTGAAACCCTCTCTTCACCTCCGTGGGCACGGGTCCAACGGAGATCTAGAGAGGGGTACATAAAAACAAGTGATGGGGTTGTACGATGTTTAGCGACTGGGGAATCCTAGAGGGAGAGATTACACCTTTTATTCCCATGTGCATCTTACCTATTCCAGATCTCTTTATATAAAACGCACCTCCAACGTTCTAATGAAGCCTCACTTTCCCAACGTTCTAAAAGTGAGGTGGCTGAGATCGTTTTTTCTCCATGAGTGTCTGCCCCGCCCACGCGTCAAACGTGATGACATTGAGGGCGGGTCATAATGACAACACTACACTGTAAGCAAGGAAGCCCATTGGTTAATCTCTGTTTCCACTCCCCAATGCAGCCGTCATTCCCATACACTCAAAACCAAGCAAAATCGCCGCTGGACCCCGTCCCCCCCGCCCAGTCCCCCTCACCCACCCTCCCGCAACCGCTCGCTCACCGTTCCGCCACCCTCCCTCTCCTCCCCGACTCTGGCCATGCTGCAGGACGATTACAATCAACTACACTGTAAGCAAGGATGCCCATTGGTTAATCTCTGTTTCTACTTGTCAGGCTTCTTCCCTGGAAGCACTGGGTTTGTGAGCCCTTGGACCACTACCGTGGAGCGGCAGTGGCAGGCAAGGTCACCTTCAAAGCAGAGACGAGGCAAGGCTGGACTGGAACCCAGGATCGGAGTTCTGCATTGGAATACACAGGACTGGAACCCACTGGACTGATACACACTGGAGTGGAGCCCACTGGACTGGAACACACGGGACCGGAACCTGCTGGACAGGAACACACTGGACCTAGGCTTCACCTACGCTTAGCCACTGTTCCCCGAGGGTTGAGCCCTCAGGTTCGGGCAGCCGGTAGGGCTTACAGGAAAACCGGAACTAGCAAGCAGGAACAACAGGAATCAGGATACAGAAGTGCCCCCAGGCACCTAGGCGAAAGCAAGGCAGACAGGCAGGGAATGTCCGGGTTCCGGCAATAGTCAGGTCTGGCCACAGGCAGAGAATATCCGGGTTCAGGCAGTAGTCGGGTCAGGCAGCAGGCAGCAAGTATCAGGGTTCAGGCAGTAGTCGGGTCAGGCAGCAGGCAGCAAGTATCGGGGTTCAGGCAGCAGGGAGAGAGTAGTCAGATACAGGCAATGGTCAGGTCAAGTAGCAAGACTATGGCTGGAGCTCCAGTAGCAAGGAGTACTGGCAGCGGACAGGACTAGGGCTGAAGCTCCAGAAGCAAAGGAAAACACACATGGGAAAACCAGAAAGCTAAACACAAGAAAACTAGTAAAGCTGTACACACGCTAACAAGAAAGCTATGCCCAAGCTAACTAGTCACAAGCTAGAAACTCACACTAAGCAAAACACAGGAGAACTAGTAAAGCTGTACACAAGCTAACAAGCAAAGCTATGCCCAAGCTAACTAGTCTCATGCTAGGAACTCACCCAACACAACACACAGGAGAACTAGTAAAGCTATGCCCAAGCTACTAGTAACAAGCTAGAAACTCACACTGAACTGGACAAGGTAGCAGTGCACAGAGCATTCATAAGTACATAAGTAATGCCATACTGGGAAAAGACCAAGGGTCCATCGAGCCCAGCATCCTGTCCACGACAGCGGCCAATCCAGGCCAAGGGCACCTGGCGAGCTTCCCATACGTACAAACATTCTATACATGTTATTCCTGGAATTGTGGATTTTTCCCAAGTCCATTTAGTAGCGGTTTATGGACTTGTCCTTTAGGAAACCGTCAACCCCTTTTTAAACTCTGCTAAACTAACCGTCTTCACCACTTTCTCCGGCAACGAATTCCAGAGTTTAATTATACGTTGGGTGAAGAAAAGTTTTCTCCGATTTGTTTTAAATTTACTACACTGTAGTTTCATCGCATGCCCCCTAGTCCTAGTATTTTTGGAAAGCGTGAACAGACGCTTCACATCCACCAGTTCCACTCCACTCATTATTTTATATGCCTCTATCATGTCTCCCCTCAGCCGTCTCTTCTCCAAGCTGAATAGCCCTAGCCTCCTTAATCTTTCTTCATAGGGAAGTCGTCCCATCCCCGCTATTATTTTAGTCGCCCTTCTCTGCACCTTTTCCAATTCTACTATATCTTCCTTGAGATGCGGCGACCAGAATTGAACACAATACTCAAGGTGCAGTCGCACCATGGAGCGATACAACGGCATTATAACATCCTCACACCTGTTTTCCATACCTTTCCTAATAATACCCAACATTCTATTCGCTTTCCTAGCCGCAGCAGCACACTGAGCAGAAGGTTTCAGTGTATTATCGACGACGACACCCAGATCCCTTTCTTGGTCCGTAACTCCTAACGTGGAACCTTGCATGACGTAGCTATAATTTGGGTTCTTTTTTCCCACATGCATCACCTTGCACTTGCTCACATTAAACGTCATCTGCCATTTAGCCGCCCAGTCTCCCAGTCTTGTAAGGTCCTCTTGTAATTTTTCACAATCCTGTCGCGATTTAACAACTTTGAATAACTTTGTGTCATCAACAAATTTAATTACCTCGCTAGTTACTCCCATCTCTAAATCATTTATAAATATATTAAAAAGCAGCACTTTACCAGATCTTTTTAACATTGCCCATAAGCAGTGCTTCTGCAGAAAGGTCTTTTAGCCGCCTAAAGCTGATAAAATCTTATTTGCGTTCTGTCATGAGTGAGGACCGACTATCCAGCTTAGCTCTTCTGTCAATAGAAAGGGAGCTCGCTGAGGCAATTGACTACAACACTGTGATTGATCATTTTTCCAGGATGAGGTCTAGGCGCAAAAGGCTTTGTTAAAGTTTGTTTACTTCATTAATTATAGCACCCCAAAATTATAGGCATAGCACTGAATAAAATCTAGTATTGAATCTTGAACAGTACTTACTTGGTCTGTACAAGTCTTTATCTGCTGTCATCTACTATGCTACTATTTTAGGGCCTGATATTCAGAAAATAAGAAATGTTCAACTTTGTTTATTGAAGTTTGTTTTTTCTCTCTGTTTTAAGAGACATAATACAAAACTTACTTGTAAGTTGATTAAAGTGTCTTTAAGTTTCAATAAAAAGATATCAGCGTAAACATTTGCTTTGTATTTATTAACCTGTATTTCTGTAAATTCAGATTCAGTACTGTACCGGCACTGTCACCAAATCCACCTCAGCATTTTACTAACTGCAGCCTATTGTAAGAAATTCCACTTCACAGTACACAAATGCCAACGTCTTGCCATGGTAATAGAGTGTAAAAAATATTGCTTCGGTCTATGTTTCTATTTGTGTTTTCACTTGGCTGCCACTTGGCAGTACATTGTAAAATGGTCAGAGAAGTTCCTATTTGGTTGTTACCTTTATAAGAGATTCAGAGCCTAGGTACATTCCCCTTGGAAAATGTGCTAATCCCAATGAGACTCTAAAGCAGCCACCAGTGTCCCCTAGGCTTAGCAGTGCCTTGACATTTCTAGGAATGTCTAATTGCATCTTCTCTGCTGTGGGATGCTATCGCTATGGGCAGCCTACCCTTCTGGTGCCTATTTTACAAAAGTCTGCTCCCCCAGACGTCAAAACCTAGCTACGCCTCTGCCACAGACATGACACTACTCCACAAAGCACACCTAGGAGCTGCTGATACACATTGTCGTTTTTTTTTTCCTTTTTCCATCTGAAACATGTCGGCTTTTTTTCCTTCTTCCATCTGAAACACGTCTAAAGCTGCTTCCCATCTGTACATATGAATATCATGAAATCTAAATTAAATATCACTAAAACAGCTTTAAAAATTATTCTATGTGGTAGAAACTGCAATTTTAAACTCTGTATTTTCTGATCATTTGTAAACAATACAAAGTTTATCCAAGTCACATAGTAACATAGTAGATGACGGCAGAAAAAGACCTGCACGGTCCATCCAGTCTGCCCAACAAGATAAACTCACATGTGCTACTTTTTGTGTATACCTTACCTTGATTTGTACCTGTCCTTTTCAGGGCACAGACCATATAAGTCTGCCCAGCACTATCCCCGCCTCCCAACCACCAGCCCCACCTCCCACCACCGGTTCTGGCACAGACCGTATAAGTCTGCCCAGCACTATCCCCGCCTCCCAACCACCAGTCCTGCCTCCCACCACCGGTTCTGGCACAGACAGTATAAGTCTGCCCAGTACCTTCCCCGCCTCCCGCCACCGGCTCTGCCACCCAATCTCGGCTAAGCTCCTTAGGATCCATTCCTTCTGAACAGGATTCCTTTATGTTTATCCCACGCATGTTTGAATTCCGTTACTGTTTTCGTTTCCACCACCTCCCGCGGGAGGGCATTCCAAGCATCCACTACTCTCTCCGTGAAAAAATACTTCCTGACATTTTTCTTGAGTCTGCCCCCCTTCAATCTCATTTCATGTCCTACCGCCTTCGCATCTCCGGAAAAGGTTCATTTGCAGATTAATACCTTTCAAATATTTGAACATCTGTATCATATCACCTCTGTTTCTCCTTTCCTCCAGAGTATACATGTTCAGGTCCGCAAGTCTCTCCTCATACGTCTTGTAACGCAAATTCTCTACCATTCTCATAGCTTTTCTTTGCACCGCTTCAATTCTTAACAAGATACGGCCTCCAAAACTGAACACAATAGTCCAGGTGGGGCCTCACCAATGACTTATACAAGGGCATCAACACCCCCTTTCTTCTGCTGGTCACACCTCTCTCTATACAGCCTAAAAACCTTCTAGCTACGGCCACCGCCTTGTCACACTGGTTCGTCGCCTTCAGATCCTCAGATACTATCACCCCAAGATCCCTCTCTCCATCTGTACCCATCAGACTCTCCCCGCCTAACACATACATCTCCCGTGGATTTCTACTCCCTAAGTGCATCACTTTGCATTTCTTCGCATTGAATTTTAATTGCCAAACCTTAGACCATTCTTCTAGCTTCCTTAGGTCCTTTTTCATGTTTTCCACTCCCTCCCGGGTGTCCACTCTGTTACAGATCTTAGTATCATCCGCAAATAGGCAAATTTTACCTTCTAACCTTTCGGCAATGTCACTCACAAATATATTGAACAGAATCGGCCCTAGCACTCCACTACTCACCTTTCCCTCCTCCGAGCGAATTCCATTAACCACCTCCCTCTGGCGTCTGTCCGTCAACCAGTTCCTAATCCAGTTCACCACTTCGGGTCCTATCTTCAGCCCATCTAGTTTATTTAAGAGCCTCCTGTGGGGAACCGTGTCAAAAGCTTTGCTGAAATCTAAGTAGATTACGTTCATAGCTCGTCCCTGATTCAATTCTCCTGTCACCCAATCTCATTATTCGTTTGACACAATTTCCCTTTGGTAAAACCATGTTGTCTTGGATCTTGCAACTTATTGGCTTCCAGGAAATTCACTATCCTTTCCTTCAGCATCGCTTCCATTACTTTTCCAATAACCGAAGTGAGGCTTACCGGCCTGTGGTTTCCAGCTTCTTCCCTATCACCACTTTTGTGAAGAGGGACCACCTCTGCCGTTCTCCTGTCCCTCGGAACCTCTCCCGTCTGCAAGGATATATTAAACAAATCTTTAAGAGGACCCACCAGAACCTCTCTGAGCTCCCTCAATATCCTAGGGTGGATCCCATCCGGTCCCATGGCTTTGTCCACCTTTAGCTTTTCAAGTTGTTCATACACACTCTCTTCCGTGAACGGTACTCTATCCACTTCAATCTCATTTGTACTTTTTCCAGTCCATCACGGTCCTTCTCCAGGTGCTCTATCCACTTCAATCTCATTTGTACTTTTTCCAGTCCATCGCGGTCCTTCTCCAGGATATCCAAGTAAGTGCCTGTGGCTGCGTCAGCCCCGCTGTTGCCTGTCAATGTATGAGGGAGCTCCAGCTGCCTGTGGGTCAGGACAGGACTTAGCTGCTGGACGCCAGAAGCAGTGTCTCCTTAGGTTGACAGCAAATAGCAACCCCCCCCCCCCCCCAAGCACCTTGGAAGGAGGAAGGAAGGGAGGGGACAGGACCGTGGAACTGAGAGGGAGGGGGAGGGACCCTTGAACTGGTAGGGGTACCCTGGAACTGGGAGGGAGGGAGGGGGACTATGGAACTGGGAGGGAGGGAGGGAAGGTGTCCCTGGAACTGGGAGGGTGGGGACCCTGAAACTCTGAAGGAGGGTGGGGGGACCCTGAAACTGGAAGGGACACTGGAACTTAGAGGGAGGGAGGGGGGATGACCCTGGAACTGGGAGGGAGGGATGGAGGGGGGACCCTGGAACTGGGAGGGAGGAGGGAGGGGCCCCTGGCACACACTCTGATTTCTCACACACACACTCTCTCTCACGGATACACTTGCACCCAGTCTCACTCTCTCTCTGTCACACACGCACACACTCGCACATTCACTCTCTCTCTCACACAGTCAATCTCACAAACACTCTCTCAAACATACACACTCCGAGGAAAACCTTGCTAGCGCCCGATTCATTTCTGTCAGAAACTGGCCTTTTCACTAGTTAGATTATATTTTTCTCGATAAAACTTTGTCTGAAGGGGGGGAAGAATCCTCTATAGGGAACATCACCATATCAGACCATGCTCCGGTCTGGACTGTTATTCCTTCCTTGAGGGAGGAAGAGCGAGACAAAAGATGGACATTTAACAACAGCCTGCCACAGGATCCGGAAACAGTGGCTAGTTTTATTCCAATCCTGAAAGAATATTTTGATATTAATATGGACTCTGGGCCGACACTGGGTATGGTGTGGGATGCATTCAAGGCTGTCTCTAGAGGACACTTTATCAAATGTACGAGTCAGAAGGCCTGAATTCACCAGGTGCGATTGGCTCAATGTATGGAAAGCATGGGGGTATTGGAGGATAGATATAGAGTTTCAGGCTCAGTGGCTGATTTTCGAAAGATACAAGCGGTGCGATTGGAAATTGCGGGGTTGCATGAAGAGAGTTTGAAATTTGTGACTGAAAGGATGAAACAGGTTCACCTCTGCTTATACTAATAAGCCGGGACGACTGCTGGCTACTAAATTAAGACAGATGAGAGCAGATTGACATATCTTGAGAGTTAGAGATGCCAACGGTGTCATGACGCATAAGTCAGTACTGATTAGGGAACGCTTCGCCCACTACTATGAGACTCTCTATAAGGAGAAGGATGCTGAACAGACTGGGGAAATTGATAAGTACTTAGCGGCCAGGGGATTGCCAGTCCTTTCTGAATTGCAAAAGAGGGAACTTGCGGAGCCGGTGCGGGTGGAGGAGGTCATTGGGGTGGTAAAAGCTTTACCTATGGGGAAGGTGCCAGGGTTGGATGGTTTCACGAATGAATTTTTTAAGGCATTTGTGGTGGAGTTGGCACCCTACTTGACGATGATAATTAATTCAGTGAGAGAAGGGGCACCTCTTCCTAAGACTATGATGGAGGCTTGGGTGGCGGTAATACCAAAGCCAGGCAAGGATAAAACTAAATGTGCCTCATACCGACCCATCTCGATTCTCAACACGGACATTAAAATATTGGCAAAGGTGTTGGCAAACCATCCGGGTAGTGTACTCCCTAGCTTAATCCACCCAGACCAGGTGGGATTTATAGCTAAGAGACAGGCTATGGATAATATACGCCGTACAGTGGTCCTCCTATATGCCACACAGATAAAAGCCCGGCCAATGGTGTTACTCGGATTAGATGCGGAAAAAGTGTTCGACTGAGTGCACTGGGGACACTTGGACAAGGGTCCTGCATAGAGTGGGGATTGGTCAACTCTTTAGAGCTTGGATTCAGGCTTTGTACTCCTCGCCGCAGGCCTGTGTGAGAGTAAATGGGGGGAACTCGGCGGCATTTGTGTTAGGGCGGGGAACACGACAGGGTTGTCCGTTGTCCCCTTTGCTGTTTGCTCTGGCGATGGAGTCTTTGGCAGCAGCTATAAGAAAAAATGATGACATCGCTAGAGTGCAGGTAGGAGAGCAGGAATATAAAATTGCGCTCTTTGCAGATGACGTGCTTCTGTCACTAACAAACCCACTGGTCTCTCTACCTAACTTAATGAAGGTAATAGAGGAATACACCCGGGTATTGAGCTACAAATTAAATGCTAGTAAATCTATTGGCCTAGCTGTGGGAGTACCACAGGGGTTGATGGAGACATTGAAGACATCCTTCGCATTCAAGTAGGAGAGTCGAGAAATATGTTATCTAGGAGTTAAGATTCCAAGTGACCTATCTGAGCTGTTTGAAGCCAACTATCCCACTCTTAAGAGGGCAGTGGATTTCTATGGGATTATCCTGGTTTGGGAGGATTGCGGCAATTAAAATGAACATTTTGCCCCGTCTTTTGTATTTATTTCAGGTTCTTCCATACGGTTGTCTCGAACCTTTCTGTCGGGATTGCAGGATATTGTAAGCCCACAGGGGTGCTCTCTGGTGTGCAGTGGCCCTCTAGTGGCTCCTGCCCAGCCTCACCAGCCCTTTGCCTCAGGGAACCACCTTGAAACCAGACTTCTCTGTGAGTGCGTTGACTCGGGCCTCTAGGTTTGGGCCTCCCCTTTCCCTCAGGGTGACCTCTTCATTAACCTTCAGTCCTGGCTCGACCTCCCCACTGTATATCCTGGTAACCAATCCCCCTTACCAGTTCTTCTGGTGGGGCCCCCTGGTCACCCTTCTCTGGAAGATAGCACAGCTTTCTCTGCTTGCAAAAATATGCAAATTAGCTGGTTGCATGTAAATTCAGTTTATTAGAGCTAGGTTACAGTCTTTTGGGAACCTGGCTTTCCAACTCTTCTTTGACTGCGATTCACCCCCCTGAGACCATTTACTGGGGGACATCTGGGTCTCAGGGTATAACAGCCACCTCCCCTGGATAGGACACACTTTATTCACCTTAACCTTACGGTCCTATCCTCCACCCCACGGCTGTTTGTTCTTTTTAAACACTTCACAGTTCCAACCACAATATTTTGGGGACTTCTAACCCCAGGCTTTTGCAGCCTGCTTTACCTTATCAGACACACAGTCCTTCCTCCTCAGCACCGGGATCACACAGCCCAGGCTTCCGGCCTCCAGGCTCCTATCTTCTCTCCCTCGGGCAAAAAAACTCCTCTCTTTCAGGCAAACCTCCCTCCTCTACTGAGAGGAAGCTATTTATGAAGTGTCCACTTAACCTCCCCACCTCTTGAGACCTCGCCCCTCTGGTTCCAGAAAGATCTGGCCTAGAAGACTCTTCTCACTCTTCCAGCTATCTCTCTGGAGCTCCCTCTACTGGCCAGAATGGGCATTTTCCCGGTTTACCTAGGAGAGCGCCCTCTGGCGGCCTCCTCATGTAAGGGCAGACACTGTGGTTATCACAATATATTGATCCGCTTTGTTTGGAATCACAAGAGACCAAGGTTGCCTCGGGCCCTTCTATATAAAAGTAAACGTGTGGGAGGGCTGGGGGTGCCGAATTTGTTCTGGTACTACTGTGTGGTGTAGTCCAGAGCGGCGGTGGATTGGTTCAGGAAGGAAAATCACAAACTGTGGATAGATATTGAACAGTCTTTGGTGGGATCTCGGAAATTAGGCCATCTAATGTGGCTTGCTAGTAAATATAGGGGAAGAGTTGATAGGTTCCCGCCCACAGTACAAGCTACTTTCTACTACTGGGACCTTATGTTCCCCGAACGTCAGCCACCGGTGTCAGGTCTAGCTCCTATAGTGGATAACCCTATGTTTGAGCCTGGTATAGGAAACACTACTTTTAGCAGATGGGCAGACTCTGGGTTAGACATGTTGGGACAATTGCATGTGGGAGGGAACATGGTACCCTTTGAAAAGTTGGCGGATGACTTTGGGCTCCGGCCTGGTGATTGTTATGCCTACCTACAGCTGCAACATTTCTTGACAGGACGGGTTTATATTGGATGTTTGCAACGTGACACACATCCAATGGAAGAGGTATGTGTAGACTTGAAGATCGAGCGAGGAATGATATCTTTCTTGTATGCATATCAGGTGACAAGTACTAAATTGTATGTACTGCACAGGAAGCGGTGGGAACACGAGACAGTTTACCCTATCGGAGGCAGGCTGGTTGACTTTGGAAAAACGGATTTTGAGATCAGCCTTGGCAGGAACTATGCAAGAGAACACTATCAAAGTTTTTTACAGATGGTATCTGACACCGGTTAGGCTGCACCACGTTTGCCCAGGTGCCCAAAGGATGTTGGCGGAATTGTGGGGGAGTGGGGACAATGGGGCACATTTGGTGGTCTTGCCCTAAGGCGCAGGCATATTGGAGAGGGATGCAATCACGTATTCAGGTATGGGTTGGCAAGTCTGTAAAGTGGCATCCTTTAGTTTTCTTACTTAGACAGCGGCCAGAGGGCCTCACGTCTGATCAGTGGCTCCTGTTGAGAGGATCCCTGCATGCAGCTCGCTTGAACTTAGCACAGCATTGGAAGTCACCGTTGGTTCCCTCAATGGTGAGATGGAATACTAAGGTGAGATACATACAGGGGCGTATCTGCGTGGGGCCTCAGGGGCCTGGGCCCCCGCAGATTTTGCCCTGGACCCCCCTACCGCCATCAACCCTCCCCCGCTGCCGTTCTTACTTTTGCTGGCGGGGGACCCCAACCCCCGCCAGCCGAGATCTGCTTCCACCTGCCGCTGCCGTAAAAACTTCTTCTTCAGCCGGCGGGGGACCCCAAACCCCCGCCAGCCGCCCCGCGGTGTTTAAAATTCATCTTCGGCCTCCGTGGCCGTGCTGCTGTGATAGGCGCTGTTGAAATCCACTTCGGAGTCTGACGTCGCAGCACGTACAACGTACAACGACGTCAGACTCCGAAGTGGATTTCAACAGCGCCTATCACAGCAGCACGGCCACGGAGGCCGAAGATGAATTTCAAACACCGCGGGGCGGCTGGCGGGGGTTTGGGGTCCCCCGCCGGCTGAAGAAGAAGTTTTTACGGCAGCGGCAGGTGGAAGCAGACCTCGGCTGGCGGGGGTTGGGGTCCCCCGCCAGCAAAAGTAAGAACGGCAGCGGGGGAGGGTTGGCGGCGGGAGGGGGGTGGAGAGAGTCATTGGTGGCGGTGGGGGCTCGGCGGTGGGGGCTCGGCGGTGGCGGCGGCGGGGGGGGGGCTAAAATGTGCCCCCTCCCTCTGGCTCTGGCCCCCCCTACCGCCGGAGTCCAGATACGCCCCTGGATACATATGTGAAATGGAGAGATTAACTGCTGTGAGACGAAAAACTTTGCCTGCATGGGAGAGGGTATGGGAACCCTTTCTAAAAAAGTGATCTGGTTAAAAGGTGTATACACAGGGCGATGGGGGAGGGGGATTCGAATAGGGGTTATTACCTGTATTAAAACTTAAAAATTTTTTAAGTAGAGTTTGTATTTGTTATAACATTGTTACCTAGCTGATGCTGCCTTTGTCAAGTACTCATTGAGTGATTAAGTAGAAGTGTGGATTACTGTACTGTCTTGAATTGAGAAGATATTGTATTGGTTTTGCAATGTTCAATAAAGACTTCTATAAATTAAAAAAAAAAAAAAAAAGCAAGCGCGGCACCGCAGGCAGCCATCAGGCATTGGCTGTTGGCTCTGCAGCCACTCCTCTCGCCTCTCACGTCACTCCTCTCCTCCGGGATCTGCTCCAGAGGCAGTGATGTGAGAAGTGAGAGGAGCAGCTGCAGAGCCGACAGCCAATGCCTGATGGCTGCCTGCGGTGCCACACTTGCTTTTTAAAAGCATTTTTGGTGCTTTAAATAGCTCGTTTTGTTTTTGTAGTGGCCGCTGCTGCTCAACAGGAGAAGCAGCAGTGGCCGGAAATGGGAGCTGGCGCCATGTGTTTTGCGGGAGACTTGGCAGATCTGAGTTGGGTGGGCGGACCTGGAGGGAACGTGGCTGGGCCTGGGCGGCGACCTTGGGGGGGGGTGGAGGGAGGAGCAGTGGCTGCGGTGACCTCGTGGGGGTTGGAGGGGGGAGCGGTGGCGACCTCGGGGGGGGGTGGAGGGGTGAGTGGCGATTGTGGCGACCTTGGGGGAGGGACATGGTGGTGAGGGCGGCAGGAGCAGGACCTCGTGCTGCTGTCATGCGGTTGGTCAGTGCTGCGTGTGACGTCAGCCTGATCTACGGAGCCTAGCAGACCAACTCTGAAGAAAGCCACGGACACAGGCAGCAAGATAGAACGTTGGAGGTGAGAATTATTATATAGGATAGATATATACAGTGCACTCCATTTAAGTGCACATCGGATAAGCGCATGCTCTGTTTAACTACATGCCATACTTCGGTCCCGTTTTTGGTGCCATCAATTTCTATGGGGACAAACTTCGGTTTAGCACACCACTGATAAGTGCAAGATTTGCTTACATTCATGGTTTAAGATGGCTCCTTTGCAGGGAAGACTCCGCATAAGCGCGCGCACGGAATATGGAAGCCGATTGGCATGTGACAACCAACGAGATTTCAAATTTACCGCCCCTTTAGCTGCCACAGGCAGAATAAGTGAAAGAATGTTGTTAGACTGTACACTGGGGTCATCATCATTGTTGTTGTGGCAGAACTGTAAGACTTTAACACTGGCTGAACGAATAGTTCTTAAAAAATTAGAGTGGTGTGGTAGCCGTGTTAGTCCACTTTTAAAGGTAATCAATAGAAATCAAACAAAATAAAACATGGAAAAGAAAATAAGATGATACCTTTTTTATTGGACATAACTTAATACATTTCTTGATTTGCTTTCGAAGGTTGCCCTTCTTCGTCAGATCGGAAATAAGCAAATGTGGTAGATGACAGTATATATAAGTAAAACATCCAAGCATTTCATTGACAGTCTAACAGGGTGGGGATGGGTAGGAGGTATGCATGGGAACATCAAAGCATTTCAGAGATAGTCTAACAGGATGGGGATGGATAGGTGAGAGGAGGGTGATAAACATAGCAATACAACTTTATGGTTTATAATGGGCTAGAAAACCCAGATCTTAACAAAGTCCTGTCTGTTGGGTGTCAAAATATTCAATCATTCTGACTTCAAAGGTCTTACGTTCCTGTATTGTTTTAAAGTTACCTTTCAGGATTCTTACTATGAAGTCACTGGTACAGTGATCTGGTTTTGTAAAGTGCTGGCCCCCAGGGGTGGGAACCTGGCTGGCATCAGTATTGTTCATGTGATGTCTGTGTAAATTAAATCTTGTCTTTAGCATCTGGCCTGTTTCTCCACTATAGCATCCTTCATTATCTGTCATTTGTGTATGTACTGTTCTTTAAATTGTTAGAGTCTAAGAAGGAATTTTTTCTCTGACCTGTTTCCCTTGTACTTTTGTTCAGAGCCTTGGCTAGTTGTGAGACGGTTAACGGCTTGTCACATTATTTACTACTGTATGCTTTGGAATTAAGATAGAAAAAAAATTACAGGAGAGGGATTATTTTTTTTACTTGTTAATGTTTTGTTTCACTTGCATCACTGAGAACTGCTTTTGTGACCTTGTACCTTTGATAAGAAACGCTCTATTTTTTAAAATTTTGTTCTTTCTTCCCTAAATTCCTGGCACAGTTTGCTTGGTTTAAAGCTTCTGTCTTTATTTTTTTCTTTTTCTTTTCCATTCAGCTTTATCTGTGGTCATGCGTACAGACTGCCCAGTTACTATTTTGTTTCAGGGACATTTCAGCTGCTTGTCTTCATGTTTAAATCTTTTTTATTCAAAAGATCAACACGTATAATGCAATACAACAGAAGGTATTTTCTAACATAAAACAGCTAACTTTATCAAACCCCCTCCCCCCACACCCTCCCTTAACAGCCTCTCCCCTGGCCTCTCCCCCCTCCCCCTACAAACCTCCCCCCCCCACCCTGCCCCGCACAGGAGTTTCAGCTGCATGTGTGATCCCTTAATTTAAAATTCTGCTCCTAGCTGTGGGTTGCAATGTGTCCCAAAAGTTCGCCCATGTCTTTTGAAGATGCTTCCCTTCCTTAGAGGACATGTCTGAAATTCCCCGTCTTTCCAGTTTCAGTAACTCGATCATCTGAGTTTTCCATGCTCCCACCGAAGGGCACTTAGTATCCCACCAATGCAACAATATAGTTCTCTTTCCCATCAGCGTGACTCTCTGTACGAATGCGCAAAAACCAGGCGGGGCCGGTCGTATATAGTTGTATTCCCCAAATAACATTAATGGCCGTTGTTTAATTGTGCAGCCCCAGTACCGCTGTAATTCACCCAGAACCTGGGCCCAAAATAGTCCAATGCATGAGCAGGACCAAAACATATGTCCTAATGTAGCTGGGGCTTGGTCGCACCACGGGCAAGCATCTGAGTCACCAAAGCCCGCCTTATATGCTCGTGCTGGTGAGATGTATAGCCTGAGAGTAAATTTATATTGCATCTCCCAATATCGGGTGAAGATGGACCGCTGCTGTATCGAGGTCATAAATTTGCACAGAATCTCAGCTGTTATCTCTGGCGTCAGGTCTTTAGCCCAGCATTCTGCTCCGGTGCAAAAATCAATATTTTGCGTTGAGTCTTGTAAATATCTATGATGGAATTTGAGAGGTATCGAATTCTGTGCACCCAATGTCAGTGCCGTATTTAAAGTATCTTGAACATCTTCACTCAGGTTAATCCAGCCCAATGCTGAGACATAATGACTTATCTGAAGATATGCAAAACGGTCTCTCTCTGTGAGTCCAAACTCCTGCTGCAAGTCTGTAAAGGGCCTCACTCTGCCTCCATCTGACACCAGCTGATAGACGTATTGTATTCCAAGCCTCCTCCAATGTTGGAAAGCCACCGAAGATGATCCATCAGGAAAATCTGGGTTATGAAGCAGTGGTAAAAAGGGGGTAGCTTTCCAGTCAAATCTGTGCCGCTTGCAAAGCCACTTCCATGCCGCTCTTGCTGATGCAACTAGGGGGTTCCATTCTCTCCCAGTTCCCAGCCCTCCTCCAGGTGCATGCAACCTCCACCCTAGGTGTATAGCGGGAACCAATGCCCTCTCTAGGTCTATTACTGAAAAATCACCTGTCCCCACCAGCCAATCCCTGATGTGTCTCATGGAGCATGCTATCGTGAGGTATCGTATGTTGAGCAGCCCCATCCCTCCCTGCTGTCTTGGTTTCTGTATAACCTGGATTGGAAGTCTGGTCTCTTCCCGTTCCACAAGAAATTCTGTATTAAACGATGTAGCGTCCGTTCCTCCCCCCTCCTCAGTTATAATGGCAGCATCTGGAACAGATATAGCCACTTAGGGGCTATCATCATGTTGAACAGACCTATGCAGCCCAAAAGAGATAGAGGGCATGCCCCCCACAACTTTAGTAACCGCCTCGTGGTGGCCAATAAGGGTTTTACATTTACCTCATATAGTGTCTCCATAGCCTTTGGGATGGTGACCCCTAAATATCGAAACTGACAATCCACCCACTGTAAAGGAAATTGGCCTCTCCATTCTGATTTCAAGTGTTCATCTAGGGCCATTGTCAGTGATTTTGATTTGTTGAGTTTGTAACCCGAAAGATTCCCATAGTCAGTAATAGTGTGTAGTAGGCCTTCCAAAGAGGGCTGTGGGTCGCTCAGGAGAACCATCACATCGTCTGCATAAGCAAGCACCTTAAGCTCTCTCCCCCCAACCTCAATCCCTTTTATGCTCTCCTGTGCCCGAATCTTTACTAGTAGGGGTTCCAGTGTCAACAGAAAAAGAAGTGGGGATAAAGGACAACCCTGTTGTGTGCCTCTACCAATGTCGAACTCTGCCGTTCTGACTCCGTTAACCTGAATCATAGCTTGTGGTTGTGTGTATAGTGTTTCTATGGCATTAAGGAGCCACCCACTTAGCCCTATTTCTCTCAAGGTACCAAACAGAAAAGGCCACCCCACTTGGTCGAATGCGCGTTCTGCATCTAAACTCACCACCAACCTCTGAGCACTTGGGTGCGGGGTGGACAGCATGGCCAAGATCAGCTTGCGGGTGTTCAATACCAATTGGCGGCCCCGGACGAATCCCACTTGGTCTTCTTTAACAAGACTCGGCATCAGGGGTGCCAATCTCTCTGCCAATATGCGGGATAATAGTTTAATTTCCACGTTGATCAGTGAGATGAGTCTGTAAGAGTTAGGTTGTAATGGGTCCCTATCTTTTTTGGGGATCAAACTGATTAACGCCGTGTTGGCATGTGGGGGGAAATGACCCATCTCTACTACTGTGTTAAGGTATTCGGTTAGTGGCCCTAGGATCTTTGTATTGAGCATTTTATAAAATTCTCCTGAAAGACCATCAGGTCCCGGTGCTGAATATAACCTCAGCGCTCCAATAGCCTTTTGTACTTCTTTTCCGGACACTGGAGCGTTGAGGAAGGTTAATTGGGCCGCGGGTATTTTCTCTAATCCTGCCTGCTTCAGATACTTCCGTATAGCCTCTTGGAGTCTCGAATTCTCTCGCTCCCCTCTATATAAGGTGGCAAAATGCTGGTGGAACATCTGCGCTATCTCCTGAAGATCAGTTGTTTCCCCCCCCCCCCCCCCGCCGGCGTGTGAAGCGCCATAATGAAGTGTGTCTTCCGTGTGCCTTTCACAAGCCTGGCTACTAGCCCTCCCGCTTTGTCTCCATATTTGTGCAATTTGAACTTTTTAAATAGGAGGGATCTCGTAACTCGTTCATGCAGTAGGGTGTTGAGGGCAACTCTGGTGGACATAAGTGTTTCGTAGTTTGCCTGAGTCGGAGCTGTGGCATAGGTTCTCCTCGCCGCTCTCAGCTGCCATTCCAGGGCTACTACCCCTTGAGAGATTTGTCGGTTCCGTTTGCTGGTGTAGGCTATAATCTCGCCCCGGAGCACAGCCTTGGCCGTGGACCAGAACAAGACTACATCCTCAGTGTGCTCTTGATTATGTGTGGCAAACTCCTCCCACTTCTTTTGTAAATATGTTGTAAAATCTTTAGAGGCAAACAAGTAAGCAGGGAACCTCCACCCCGGTGACTGCTGGAAGTAGGATGCAGATTCAAGATCCACCCAAATTAAAGAATGGTCTGAGATCTCCTCTGGACCTATGGTGGCATCTACAACCCTGGAGAATATAGTCTGCGATGTGAAAATGTAATCTATTCTTGACTGTGTCCGGTGGACTCTGGATGTGTGGGTATAATCCCTCTCCTCTCCATGGAGTATTCTCCATGGGTCCACCAAACCCATTTCCTGGCAGAATGTTTCTAAGACGGAAGGAGTTGGTGATGAACCTGAGTGTGATTGCCCAGAGCAATCTAGGTCCGCATCGAGTGCCTGGTTCATGTCTCCCGCCAAGATCAGAGGAAGCGGTTGATGCCCTCGGTATCTGGCCAGAAGTTGGGCAAAGAAACCCGCTGGCGCCGTATTAGGGCCATAGGCTGACACGAGTAGCATCTCCCGGCCCTGCAGATTAATCTGTATCCCTACTATCCTCTCCTCATCATCTTTAAACTCCAGTTTGGCCTTGCACATAAGTGATTTGTGAATTAATATCGCTACTCCCCCTTTTCGCCCTTTGGCTGGTGAGCAGAACACCTCCCCCACCCAAGAACGTTTCAATTTTTCATGTTCCTCCCGAGAAAGTCTCGTCTCCTGTAAGCAGGCGATCCCCATCCCGTGTCTTTTTAAAGCTGCTAGTATTTTAGTCCTCTTGACTGGGGAGGAGATGCCACCCACATTCCAGGAGATCAATCGTACCTTACTCGATACCGAACTGAATCTTAAAGTATGTGTGTCTCAAGATGTATTGTGGAACAAAGTCTCCTGGGCACCCAGCCTTGCCCCGAAGACTAGCCAGGGCCTTTGTCCTCCTGCCCACTAAGTGTCCCCTGTGCCTGCCCGTGTTAACCCCATCTCTACCATGCATCCTAATTTGGGTACTTGTACACTTTAGTAGCAGTTGATGCTTAAGGGAAGGAACGTAGATGGGTTTAAAGGGGGGGGGGAAGGGAGAGGGTAGGGGTTTGGGAGGGGGGTTGGATAGGGATGGGGGATACACAGAATACAAGTTTCTGTGTATCCCCCATCCCTATCCAACCCCCCTCCCAAACCCCCACCCCCCCCCTTCCCCCCCCCCTTTAAACCCATCTACGTTCCTTCCCTTAAGCATCAACTGCTACTAAAGTGTGAGAAGCCCCTTCCATGCCCGAGGCCTTCCCGCCCTCAAGAGAAACAGATCTGTCAAACCTCATCTCATGTTGAATTAGATTACTGCGGCAAGCTCCAGGCCATTTAATCACTCTCCCCCCCAGCTGTCCACTCGTGTCTGCTGGGTGTTGCTCCAGTTCTGTGATGAATTATTTCGCCGCAGTTTCAGATTCAAATGATTTTCAGCGGCCCTCATGGCGAATTTTTAGCACTGCCGGATAAACAAACATGAATCGTGCATGCAGTTCTTGAAGTCGACGACACAGAGGTGATGCTGAGTAGTCCTGAAAAATTCTAATCAGGTGTCCGTCATATTTTGTTTCCTCTCGTTTCATACGGTAACCTCTCAGAATCTCCTGTTTGTGTAAATAATTATGAACTTTCAGGATAACGGCGTGCGGAGCCTGGCGGCCATCTTGAGCGCGGCCTATGCGATGCACCCTTTCCAGGCACAGGGCCCCCACATGATCCGACAAGGCAAATTCTGCTTTCAGCCAGTTCTCCACCACTGTGGCAAGCGCCGAGTCACTGATCGATTCGGGCATGCCGATCAATCGTAAATTGCTGCGCCGGCCTCTATTTTCCAATTCATCTACCTTGTCTGTCAACGCTGTCACCATATTCTGCAGCTGACGGAATTGTTGTTGCATCGGGGGTCCTGCATCTTCTAATTCAGATACTCTGCGCTCCAGCTCCCCAGTCCGCTGTGATGTTTCTACCAGCCGTGCGTCGAGATTCTCGATCTGTGTCGAGATGCGTTCCAGCCGTGGTTTCAGAGCTTGTACCACTGCTGAGGTCAGTTGGGAGAGCTGCGCCTCCGAAAAGGCCAGCCCGCCTGTCTGCGATTGCTGGCCCGCGCCGGGATCCGTCACTCAAGGTGTGTCTTTTTCTTTCTTCACGCTGCGTGCCGGCATTACTTTTGAAGGCTTTTCGACAAATTTGTCCATCGATGATATAGCTGCCAGGAAATGCTCTCTGACTGGTCTGAGGTGAGGTTTAAGGTTCGTTTTTTGTCGATTTCGGGCGGTGAGCCTCGGAGAGCAGGAACACACGTCCTACTCTCTCAACGCATCACGTGACTCCTCGCTGCTTGTCTTCATAATTATGTCCTGTAACACAGCAATGATTCCTTTAAACCGTGTTTTATTACCTCAAGATTGTTACGGATTTCTCCTTGTAGCTACTCCGTTAGCTACTGTTCCTTTGGATAATGTTTGTATATATATATATATATATATATATATATATATATATATATATATATATATATATATATATATATATATACATATACTTCCTTATCTTTTTTTATTATCTCAATGCACTCCATCGAGATTTCAGCTGCAGTTTAATCCCGACAGAGCATTGAACTGTACTATTGTATAAGTCGTTGGTGAGGCCCCACCTGGAGTATTGTGTTCAGTTTTGGAGGCCGTACCTTGCTAAGGATGTAAAAAGAATTGAAGCGGTGCAAAGAAAAGCTATGAAAATGGTATGGGATTTGTGTTACAAGACGTATGAGGAGAGACTTGCTGAACTAAACATGTATACTCTGGAGGAAAGGAGAAACAGGGGTGATATGATACAGACGTTCAAATATTTGAAAGGTATTAATCCGCAAACGAACCTTTTCCGGAGATGCGAAGGCGGTAGAACGAGAGGACATTAAATGAAATGAGATTGAAGGGGGGCAGACTGAAGAAAAATGTCAGGAAGTATTTTTTCACGGAGAGAGTAGTGGATGCTTGGAATGCCCTCCCGCGGGCATTGGTAACGGAATTCAAACATGCGTGGGATAAGCATAAAGGAATGTTGTGCAGAAGGAATGGATCCTCAGGAGCTTAGTCGAGATCGGGTGGCAGAGCCGGTGGTGGGAGGCGGGGCTGGTGGTTGGGAGGCAGGGATAGTGCTGGGCAGACTTATACGGTCTGTGCCAGAACCGGTGGTGGGAGACGGGACTGGTGTTTGGGAGGCAGGGATAGTGCTGGGCAGACTTATACGGTCTGTGCCAGAGCCGGTGGTGGGAGACAGGGATAGTGCTGGGCAGACTTATACGGTCTGTGCCAGAGCCGGTGGCGGGAGGCGGGGCTGGTGGTTGGGAGGCGGGGATAGTGCTGGGCAGACTTATACGGTCTGTGCAAGAGCTGGTGGTTGGGAGGCGGAGCTGGTGGTTGGGAGGCGGGGATAGTGCTGGGCAGACTTATACGGTCTGTGCCCTGAAGAGCACAGGTACAAATCAAAGTAGGGTATACACAAAAAGTAGCACATATGAGTTATCTTGTTGGGCAGACTGGATGGACCGTGCAGGTCTTTTTCTGCTGTCATCTACTATGTTACTATTGTACATTTATTTACCTCTGGAGTAGCTATGTGTACGACGTCACTTCTAGTTCTAAGACACACACCATTTTGGTAATTTATCATATATATATATATATATATACATACATTTTAAGTTCTCTTACAGTGCTTTTCTAGGCAACTGCCTAAGTTTCCTCTTATTTGTTTAAATTGCCCTCACAAGTTATTGAGAAAAACAAAAGAAAGAATAATAGTCACATCAGTATTCAATTTTCAAAATTGTAACTTAATAACATGTGTATGTTTAATGATTTTTAAGCAGAGGCCCTCATTGTCGTACTCTGTTCAGGGCCGTGCCAACACGGTAAGCGAGGTAAGCAAGGCAGGAGGGCGCCCCGCCACACCATGCTTACCTCGCCTTCCCGCTCCCATGTCCCAACTGCCCGCCCTCTTCTCCCCCCCAAGATCCCTTTTAAATTTACCTCCGTCCGGCAGTGAAGGCGCAGTGTCAGTGAAGGAGGCGGTGCTCCCGACGTCTCTACTAGTCTTCCCTTCACTCAGTGTTCCGCCTTCTTCTGACGTCAAGGTCTGCAGGGGGGCGCCACAGACCCTTGGCACGGCCCTGACTCTGTTTAATTGATTTTTTGTTTGCAGTTATTTTTTTTTTAGGTTCGTAAAATTGTCTTTTTATTTCTGATGGCATGCTGATGGCAGTTTTCTGATGGCATGCTGATGGCAGTTTTCTTATTCCAGCTGGTTTCATTCCTCCTACTAAGATTGTACACAACTAATTTTACCTTGTTTGTGCCTCATCAGGAATTTTATTAAAGCTGATTTTTCTTATCTTGGTTTCCAAACTTCACATTCACTTTTGGATTTTGAAATTAACTGTGAGATTTGCTGTGGGGTTCTTGCCTGTGTTTTTTCTGTTGTGTCCAAATGCTAAATGCTTTTAAACTTTGTCCTACAGTTCCTGTTTTACTTACAGTATTTAGTTCATTAATATCTGTGTCACTCTAGACACTGCCTCACAGGAAACGTAAATCTATATGAATGTTTACATTAAGAAGAAATTAACATATTTTGTGTACCTTTCAAGAACATGTTTTCTACTGGAACAAGGACAGCACCTAGTTTGCCCCAATTGGTTTAAATTCCCTTCTCTTTCAATTTAATTACAACAGATGTTTGTGTACTGCACTATTACATGTGTTTCATTCTCATGATACTGTTATGCCCATGTATGCTCTGTATTCTAGGTCACTGAGATTTCACAGACATTTATTTATTTATTTATTTATTTATTTATTACATTTGTATCCCACATTATCCCACCTTTTTGCAGGCTCAATGTGGCTTACAATTCATCGTGGATACTGGAAATAGAAAAGAATGTACATTTGGTTTTATAGCAAGTTTTAGGTACATGATGGTGAAATACATAGTACTGGCAATAGAAAAGAGTATACATTTGTTTTAGCAGAAGTTTTGGGTACATGATGGTGAGATACATGATAGTGTTAAAGCCATAGACATTAGGTACATGATAGTGTGAAAGCAAAAGACATTAAAGAACATCCCTGGATATCTTAAAGAATGTAGAGTTACGCGTGTTGTTCTTTATGATATATTTTGTCGAATATCATCCCTCCCAGGCAGCTTGGACCTTAATGTGCTTTTAGAGTAATGCTGTTTCAGAAGCATTTTGCTTTGTCTGACTGACACTGTTGCTCTAGTGTGCCCTAATTAATTGCCTTCTCTTTCACGGCTAGAGAGCTATTTTGTTATCATCATCTCATTGCACACTTACTCACTGTTTTCCTTATTTTAGCCACTAGAGGGAGCTACTACCTTAATAATGATTTACAGTTATGTTTTGCATTGCAGGAAGTTTAATTGTGATATCGATGGATGAAAAATTCCCATTCCTTTTTGGGTAATTCTGTGAAATCTTATAGGGATGTTCCACTTAATAATGAATGAGACATTGTCAAAGTTGTTTGCTGCCACTTGAATGCATTGTTGGAAAGTCATATGGCACAATATCTAGAAAGCACACTGCACGTTGATTAGATGGTCAGAGCACGTAAATGGTGGTGTAGACGTATGTTGTACTGTTTATACAGGGAAATGTATACGGTATACTCTTTTGTATTTTTCTATTCCAAATTAACTTCGATTAGATCTGCATAAAGTATCAAACCTGACAATATTTTTGAGCTATTGCCCTTTTAAGAACTTGCCAGAAATTAGACCTCAAGTCTATACACCCGTATTGCTCTGCTTTTCCTTCCAAGTGCCTTTATTTACTCTACGTTGGCCTCCTTCTGAAGAATGCTGCGAGACTAGTCTCCAAACAGTGACACCTACAGCTGCATTACTGGAAGGAGAATATTTGGACTCATTTGTGTGATTAAAGACCTGCTTCATTTACTGGATGAACTGTTGAACTCTACCTCAGTGATTACACTATTGCTCTGATTGCAGGATTTTTGCCTTTATGTAATTTCCGTTCCATTTTTAGTTATAATGCTTTCTGTCTGCTTACTAGCTGTATACTCATATGTTTCCATATGTTTTTGCTTCTATTTTTCTGTGTCTGCCCTTTGGCTGTTGTCTTCCTTCTGGGCAGATCAGCCATTTGTAAGTCTGCAGCCCATAATAGATACACTAATTGTCCCTTTACATGACAGTCTTTTACAGATAGATAAAGAAGTACCCTTCCTGGATCAGGCACTCCACAAGAGGGATGGTAACAAGAATATTCACAGCATACCAGTTTTCCCAATACTGTATTTTCCCAATACTGTAAATTTCTGTTTGTCAGGCAGTATGTAGAAATCACTGGCAACATTTCTGAAGAAAACGTTAACTCACAAACCTGTTTCTCTATGTCATTCCAGATCAGCTTAAAGATCCTACACATACTTGTCAGTTGTTGCTGTAAAGCAGCAAACTCATACTTCCTGATTCAGATATCTGAAATCTGCTACAAAACTTGACTCAGTCGTACTTCATACTGTATGATTGGGGACTTATTTTTCATGTATTTCATTGTCATTATTCTCACTACCTTGCTAACAACAGTTTTGTTGATAAAAAAGAGAATTTACATTTTGTATTACTCCTCTCATGTCTGTTTTGAGTTAGGATCCTGGTCAAGATGATCACGCTGCCTGGAGTCCTTATCTCAGGTTTTCTATATTGTGAGAACCTTTACTTGACACTTGGACCACAGGCCCAGGAACTCTTATTTTAGTAACAATTGACCTCTATGGGATTGGTCTACTTAAACTTGAACGGAGAAGCATACCATTACCTAGACCTGGAGAATTGGTACACTTTTGGCTGAGCTCATATAAGATCCTAGATAGACATTGGTGCCCTTAGTTCTTCTTTAGGCAAAGGGGAGATAGTTTTGAGCTGTTTGAAATTGTTCACGTAAAAAATCCACTGGGGGGGGGGCATCCCTTTACCACTTCCATTCTGACTGTTTTTCTTTTTCTGTTGTTGGTTAATAGTGTCCACAGATCCTGAACTTATTGAGCTTGAAAAGGTCCAAGCAGGAGACTGGGTCCTAATCAAGGGTATCAAGAGGGAAAATTGAGCTTCACTTCGCTGGGAAGGTCCATACCAAGTACTGCTGAGTACCCCCACGTCTGTATCGATCTGCAAGAAGGTAGTAGACCCAGGAGCTGACATTAAGCAACCAGATTTGACCAACTTCTCGAAAGGGTAAGCCCGGCTGCAAAGGTGCTTCAATAGGATTTAGCTAATAGGAGATCACCAATAAGGAAAAAGAAAATAAACATATATGGCCTGGCCTTATCTACCCATTACATCTATTGATAATCAGATAACATCCATTACTTTGCAGGTTTTATGGACGATTTTTTCATCTCTAGAAACACTTTCAGATGTTCCGGTTCTAGAAAAGTATATTTTACACCTAAATATTTAACCAGACATTTACATGGGTAGGCAAGTAAATATGTTGCCCCCAAGGCTCGGGTCTCTTCTCTATATGAAAGAAATATCTTTCTCCTATCTTGGGTTGTCTTACAAACATCCGGATATATCCACACTCTTTGACCACAAAAAGTTTTTAAGGCATTTTTAAAGTATAACTTCAGCATAGCATTCAAATACTGCTGAAAAACAAAGGATATCAACAAACTTCTACGTTGTTCAATTTCAGATAAAGATGATTTCAGTATTAATGAAATGTCCAGCTGTGCTTGAGAGTCCAAAGGTGCTATCACCCGACCCAGCTTGCGAGGAAATAGGCAAATAATATATTCGATTTAAAGGAGGAATAGCTGAATCCAGATACAGCAGAATTTCTTTTAAGTATTTCTTAAGCAATTCAATAGGACTCAGTTCTACTGTCCATGGAAAATTCAATATTCTAAGTTTCAGCCTTCTATTAAAGTTTTCGAAGTGTTCAATTTTCTCATGTGTTACCATTTTGTCTGTTACCAAGAACTCCATCACAGATTTTAAGGATTTTACTTCTTGCCGAAGTGATTCAGTTTGTAAAATCGATTCCTGTTTGTTTTTTTCAAAAGAATTGGTCAAAAGATCAATTTTACTTACTAATTGGGAAGTCTCTCGAGCAGTTTTTAATACCGTCTGGTTTAAACCTTGCAATATCTTCCTTATCATCTGCAGGCTAATCTCTGTCGGAGGATTCCCCTCCAAAGAAGTTTCCTCAGCGGTCGGGGGGGGAGTAAGCGCCATCCGAGGTTTGTTCCAACATGCCCTCCGTAGCAGACTCATCCTCCTCTCTCCTCCCCCGAATCGCTGGCGGCGGCGGTCGATTATCTGGCGGCGAAAGTGAGATCTCCAGTTCCGAAGGAGCCACAGCTCCTCCAACAGCTCCCAAATCAGCTTCGCTCGCATTTCTACTGGGGATAAGCGTCGTGTATCGGTCCAGTGTTTGTTGGGACGGGGAGGAAGTTCAGGCCGCTGGCGTCTGGCTCTTAACTATCCCCTTCCTTTTAGTGTGAGGCATCGCAAACGAACAGGTAGGAAAAACAAAGCTCCCCACAAATTCACCGTGCTCAATGCACCAACGCTCAGGCCGCCATCTTGACACGCCCCCTGCAGCTCATCTCCTCGACACTGCTCCTGTCTATTCTGGACACTTTTGCATTTGGACGCTTACGCCAACATCATCTTTCCTTGGAGGAGATTCTTCCTGGAACCATTTATCTGATCTTTGCCCTTCACCTACTGTTTTGTCTAGAACTTTATAAGGACTTTATATTTTGGACTTTTGCCATAATGAAGTATTTGCTAAAATGCAATATTTGCTATAATGAAGTATTTGTTTTTATTCTTATAACTCTTTGTTTTTCTCCTATTCTTGTTGCTCACTCCCCACTCTTTGTTTCTCTTCTTAATCTGTCTGCTTGGTTTCATATGGTTTCTGCTGCTGCTATGCATGTTAACTATTCTATTCATGCTGTTTTTTTTCTTTTATGGATCTTTTCTGGCACTGTTCCACATACTTATACCTATATATTCCTGGGACTACTTCTGATATCTGAACACTTGCCCACTTGATTTTCTATGCCTGCTTGATTTTCTACTTCTGTTGAATTTTGTTTATTTTCTAACACTGATCTTGCTGCAGTTTCTTTTTCACTCCTAGTTTGCAGGCCGCTACTTATGCTAAGTGGCTTTAGAAATTTTGATATTACATGTTGCAATTTATTAATTTAGTGTATATTTGCTCATCCTGTTTTTTCTGTTGATGATTGTTTTTCAGGTTTCTGTCCTTGTGTAAGACATATGCCACCATAGGTTTAATTGTTAATGGCCCACTTTTACTCTACCATACCATTGCTTTATGTTTCCCCTTACACATATCATTCTCTCCTGGACCTCATTTTTGTCCCCTTAAATTCTCTTTTTGTTTTAATCATTAATTTTTTTAGCACAATCATCCCTTGTGACCTTTTTCTCTCTGCGGCACTTCCAGTATTGGCTGTGAAGAACCCAGTCCTTCATGTTTACCACCACTATGCTCCTTGTGTATGAAAGGCTTCTCGCTACTCGCTATTTAGCCTTTCAAGAGGGAAATGTATATGCCTTCCTATGCTTAGGCCTGTTCCTAAGGGCTAGGCCTAAGGCCTGTACTTTGCTCAGTTTGGTTCTCACATGTTAGCCTACTAACTCAGCGTCTTGTGTAACAATCATTGCTTTCTCAGGAGCTGAGAACTGACACTTCATAACATTTAGTTTGCAGCTTGTTTCAATATCAGAATTCTCCACCATTAAATATATGTTACAAGAAATGATTTATCTTGGGGGAAAGAGCTCTAGAGCACTCGCTACTGTTTATAATTTAAGAGCAGGCGCTGTATTTATAAGTTTTAGGATATTAATTTCTCCACCAATCACTAAAGGTGATAATTGCAATAAATTAAGTATATATAAAAGATACCATATACTCAGAACACAAAGAGACCGTATTTTTAGCTTCAAAAAGGTTGATTAAATATACAATTGCACACGAGAGGTAGGTTTTTAAAAGGATCTTAGAACAGAGAATTTGTGCATAAAATAGAACAAAGTAGCAGGTAGGTTAACTTACAAGTCCTTGTTACAAGCATGCTGTGGTCCAGCTGATTGATGAGCACATGGTCAGGACAGGAGCAGGGCTTCTGCAGTGAGTGGATCTGAGTTGCTTGCAGCTGAAGAGAGAATCTGAATCTTGGGGAAACAGCTTTTGCTTTTATATCTTGCAAGCTGCAGGAGGATATGATCACAGAGTCCCAGCACCTGCTTCCTGGTTTGCACTGGATAACTTGCAAGGTATTATGGTTATTGTAGTCTGTTCACATGATCTGCATTATAGGTCTCTCCTTTCTGCAGATGTCCTGGCGTCCATTTGTCTGATAGATGATGGGAGGGGCAGGTATACCTCTGATGACAGGCAAATGTTTTGTTTATGGTTTCCCCTCTAAAGTCTTTGTTATCAATAGCTGGAGTTATGCCTTTTCCAGACTATCTGTCTGCTGGTGGAGATGACTATGTGATTCTTCAAGTATCCACCTTAGTCATGCTTTTGTTGTCTTTTTACGTGGGAGGGTAGAGAGAGTTTTATTTCTCTTTGAAGCACAGTACCCTTTTGTCTCTTAAATGTCTTTTAAATGTTCCCCAAAGGGAGAGGGAAGAGGGCTTTTGGAATGAAAGCCAGTTCTGCTGCAGTGTCGAATATATATTTTTAAAAGCTGCGCAAATATATTGGTGTATATATATGTATCTGATCCAACACAACATCATGCTACACATTTAATTCTGATGATTGGCTTATACCATAACACAGCTGAGTATATTTTTCATATAAGGTGGATGTAACTTTGGCAGTTGCTGACAGGCTGAGGACACAGTATGAGGGCTAAGGAAGATAGAGCGAGAGAGGACACAAGGGTATTGTTCTGGCTGTGCACGCAGAACTGACACAGAACTCATAAGTAATTAACCAATGGCTACTGACTGTTCATGTGCAAACAAATCAGGCGAGACAGATAGAATACATGACCAATCCATATATGGTATAAGGCTACCTAATGGTTCTGGTTTATGCTGAAATCACATGATTTCTGGGAAAGTGTAACTTGTAACAGTATAAATGTGATGTCCAGGGCAGTATTAGCTGAGCTGACCTTGTTTTTCAGGATGTGCACAGCTGATTGGCAACCTGCTCCAGGGAGAGAACTATTTTTTTGTATTTGGCTCTGTAAGATATCAATAAAGATAATAACTGATTGTGCCTAACTGAGCCTAAGTTCTCTGTCTTATTCTTTTTTGTGTTTTCCCCTCCCTGCGAGGGCTAAGGAAGGGAGAAAATAAATCACAGTAGCTGTTGATTACGATCTACAAACAGCTGACGACAGCACTGATGTGGCGATATGCACCTACACGCAGGCAACAATGGCTGATGATGAAACAGAGGATGAAATGAGCAGCGAGGCACATGCTGACGAAATTCAACAACCTCCACCTGTCACTTTTGCAAGAGCGCTGGAGAGTCTCAACACCGTGGGGGCCTATCTGGAGGCTATGACAGTTTTTACTCACAGGCTCATTAGTGTACAGAGGACTATAACTGATAACTTCAAGTAAGCCTAATGTCAGTTAACGGAGAATGTATACTGTACGTATAATAATAAACAGTACTGTACATAAGTTTATCAGATGTCAAGCTTCTTTGGGTCACAACGGTTAAGTGCACGCTCCAGTTAACTGCATACATTTCTGTGGTCCCAGACCCTTGCACTTGAGCGGATTGCACTATATATCTCTTGTATAATTCAGTTCCTGTTACTGTTTTATTGTCTCTTTTATTATTTATGTTGATGCGGACTAAAAATTGAAAAATAAATAAATGGAGGATAAAATTTAATGTGGACACATACAAAGTGAAGCACAGGGAGATGAATAGTCCAAATCATAACTACATGATGCTAAATTCCACATTAGGAGTCAACATCCAAGAGAAAGATATAGGTGTCATCATGGACAATACATTGAAATCTGATTGTTAGGAGTTATTAGGACAGGAATAAACAATATTACAAAGAATTTTCACTGCCTCTCAAAAAGTATATAGTAGAATTAGAAGAGGTTCAAATGGTGACCAAAATGATTAAGGGAATGGAACTCCTCTGAGGAAAGGCTTAAGAGGTTAGAGCTTGGACACAGAAGAACCAGATTTGGGGTTGTAAGCTAGTATAGGGTCAAGTTGCTGAAAAATATTCAGCTCTCTGACAAAACAGGTCAGAAAAAAAGGGACTTTTTGCACCTGGTGACAGTAGACTTGTTTTCAGGTATGAGACAAGACGCTTTGCAGTGGAGATATTTCAGTCATGGAACAATGCAAGGAAGGCACAAAGCTGTAACATAAGAGGGCGCCAAGCCATAGAAAAAAAAATACCAAGATAAGGACTAATAGCAATACACGGTTGGAAGCTACACCACTTTGGGGAATTCCAGAATGACAGCTCAACTGTAACAAATGTGATGTGATAATGTATGACAGCCAGCCCTTAGCTGAGGTATCAGGTAGATGCTGTCTTCCCCATCGAACCCGTCTCTTTGTGTTTGCCACGCTTAGCTGTTGAATTTCTAATCTGTTTTATTTATTGCTCCATGATTAAAAAAAAAGTAATTCTTTATCCTAGCGTTGTAGCTTTTGTTTTACATTAAAAAAAAATTATTTCTAAGTAACTAAGGGCCCTGGTTACTAAGCCATACTAGAGGCATGTTAGTGCTTTTAGCACGGGCTAACCATTAGTGTGAGCTAACTGTGTAGATGCGCCCACAATATTCCTATGGGCGCCTACACAGTTAGCGTGCACTAATTTTGTGCACACGCTAAAAACGCTATCTCACCTTAGTAAACAGTTAAGTAAGGTATGAGAGCAGGAGCTACACCATCTGCATTTATAACTCTCAGGCTCTTCAGCTTAGAGAAAAGATAGCAGAGGAGGGATTTGATAGAGGTTTACAAAATCCTGAGTAGAACAGGTAAATGGGTATCAATTTTTTACTCTTTCAAAAAAATTCAATGGCAATCTATTCTAATCTGAATTCCTTCAGGAACTTGTCCAAACCTTTTTTAAACCCATATATGCTAACTGCTTTTACCACAACCTCTAACAATGAATTCCAGAGTCTTCATTCAGTGAAAAAAAATATTTTCTCTGTTTTTTTTCTTCACTGAATGAATAGTTAACCTCTGGAATTCATTGTTAGAGGATGTGGTAAAAGCAGTTAGCATATCTGGGTTTAAAAAAGGTTTGGACAAGTTCCTGGAGGAAAAGGCTATAAACTGCTATTAAGGTAGACACAGGAAAAGCCCTACTTATCCCTGGGGTCATTAGCATAGAATCTTGCAATGATTTGCAATTCTGCCAGGTACTTGTCAGGGCTGCCGAGGGGGGGGGGGGGGGGGGGGGGGGGGCAAAATTCCCCAGCACCGGGTCCGTCTCTTTCCTGTTCCTATCGGGAACCGGTCCTGGTACACTGGAGCAGGTGAGAGACGGGCTGTGGTGCTGGGCCCCCTCTTGGAGGCTGGGAAGGAGCAGATGCACTGACATAGGGGGTGGGGCCCCTCACATCAGTGCGTCAGCTCCTGCCAGCCTCAAAGGGGGGGGGGGCCTCATGCCCGGAAGCCACATCCAGAGTGTGGGGGGGGGGGGGGCCTGGCGGCGGCCTTGCCCCAGGTCCTGCTCTGACTCTCAACGGCCCTGGTACTGCCACTGCTGGAAGCAGGATTTGCTACTCGCTCTCCTTCCCTATTCCGTCAGCCACAAGCTGTTTCTTCCCACCCCAACTTTTTCTCTTCCAGTTTTTTTTCTAGTTAAAAGATATCCCACAATTTTAGCCCTGATCACTGCAAGGAGAACAGATGCAGCCCGCTAAGGAGCCAGTTGGGGCCTCCATCATGTTCTACACTAAAGTCCTACCCTATCCTGGCTGATTCAGTCTCCAGCTATTCTCTGAGTTTCACAATTTACCTCCCAGCAATTAAACCTTAAGAACAGCCTCAACTGGAAAAATGCCCATGGTATTTATGATTATATTTATGCAAGCTTGATATACAGCTATTATGTCAGACAAGATCAAATCGGTACAGGCTACACACACAGCAAATATGTTCCCCAATCTCACTTGCTTCCTCCTTTTGGCTGTACAGGTTGCTTGTTTTCAGCCTGTGCAGCCAATACGGTCTATTTTCTACATTTTACTTCGAGATGCACAAGGGAAGATATTGAGGCTGATGTTCTTTGCTTGCAGCCCATGCACCCATTGCTGCTGTTTCTTTCTGGTCCCAAGCCAAATTCTGCTCAGCACATTCATAATTCTGCATTGTTTAGGAATCCTGTACACATTCCACGCTGTGCAGAATTCCCACAGGAGATCTCTGGGTTGTTTCACTCGGCCCTCACTCCTAGTTCCACAACTAGTGAGGGCAGGGAGGAAACATTGAAACAGCACTAAAGGGCAGAAAAGAGCCTGTATCTCCTGCTTCAACTCCTCTCCCAGTCAATTCCCACCTTCTTACCCGTGCACTCCTCTCTGCTGTAGGCAAGGCTATGGCAGCCGTGAGCAGTTGCAGTCATAGCAAAACAATAGGTCTTGTCAGCCACACAAACTCCAAGAACCACCAGCATATACTTACTGCTGCCTTCTTCCCACACTCAGGAATTGGATAATTAAACTGAATGCTATAAAAATGCAGGTTATCAAGATTCAGTTTAATTATCCAATTCCTGGGTGTGGGAGGAAGGCAGCAATTAAGGGGCTTAAGTTTCACCTAGGGTACTTACCCTCACACTGGTTCTGTGGCAATCTCAGCCTTTCCCCTTAAGTACAGAAGGAAAGGGCTGGAGAACACATTACCCAGGCCATCTAGCTGTCCGCAGTACTGAGACATGGATCTCTATGTATGTAGGACCCTGTAATCTTTCAAGACCCACATGTTCAAATGTCAGATGGAAGCTAGTAGCATGAGCTGCACACAGGTAAGTGCTGTTCACCTTCGAGGGAAAGGGGATTGAAGATGATGGAAAATGTGGTTTGGTATACCACAAAGATTGGACAATCTTAAAAAATGTTGTATGAAATTAAAAAAAAAAAAAAAAAAAGCTGAGAAACAATGAAGATTTACCTAAGGATGGGACTAGAGACAAATATTGACAATACATTCTTTTATTCAGCACCTACATCAATGGATAAGGCTTTAATCATTTCATTGGCTCTTGAATTTGATAAAGAATGGTTACTTGAAACTATTGTCTCTAAATCAGAAAAAAATCTTAGCACCATCACTAGAGAAATCAGCTTTGACAAAAGGTTCCTGGATTATAAGGCTAAGCGAGTTATCTTGGAGCATTTTCTTTTCTTAATTATCCTTGCAACTGCAATTTTGTATTTCAGCTACAGAGTATCTCTTTCTTTCTTTTTTTTTTTTTTTTTTTTACCTTGACCAGTTAAGGCTTAATTGAGGGATGGATTCACACCCTAGCCAGAATGATCTTCTTTGTTTTATATATTCCTCATTTTTTGCTCACGGGATGGTGGACTTGAAACTTAGCTTTCTTTGTTCTTGTTTCGTTCAGCATAAATTTGATTACAAATAAAATGTAGGAAGTCAAATCTTACAAATTTTCATGTGTGTTTCATGGATAACAGCACAAATTTTGTTCACAACCATGTCTCCTTACACATCTGCAGCATATACATCTAAATTATACTTTATTCTGAAAAAAAATAATTATAAAGCACATAAATGCAAAAAAAATAGTTTAATGCATGTAATTTATTATATACATGATCTGAAAACTATTTTTTTCCCACATAAGTGCAAATGCAATAATTTTTATAGCACAATTACCTTTGACAGGACCAGAGCAGAGCTCAGCTATGTAAATTAATTTTTAACCATGAAAACATACAGCAAGTTTAGCAACACACAAAAAAAATTGAAGGAGAATCACCTTAGGGCTTCCCTTAATAATTCATTTAAAAATAGCTACTACTACTACTAATAGCATTTATATAGCGCTACCAGACGCACGCAGCGCTGAACATTTGACATAGAGAGACAGTCCCTGCTCAAAGAGCTTACAATCTAGGTAAAACAGACAGACAAGACATTGCAGGCAAGGGAATTACAGGGTAAAGAGGAATAGGGGAGGAGGAGGGCAAATGAGTAGCGGCTAGGAGCCAAAGGCAGCAGTGAAAAAGTGAGCCTTCAGCATAGATTTAAAAACAGGTAGAGATGGAGCTAGATGTATAGGCTCGGGAAGACGGTTCCAGGCATAAGGTGCAGCAAGATAAAAAGGAACGAAGTCTGGAGTTAGCGGTGGAGGAGAAGGGGGACGACAAGAGAGACTTGCTCAGAGAGCGGAGTTCACAGGGAGGAATGTAGGGAGAGAGGAGAGGTAAAGAGGGGTCATAGAGTGGATGCATTTAAAGGTCAGTAAGAGAAGTTTGAACTGTATACGGAAGCGGACGGGGAGCCAGTGAAGAGACTTGAGAAATGGGCTAGTGTGGGCATAGCGATTCTGGCGGAAAATAAGTTGAGCTGCAGAATTCTGGACAGATTGGAGAGGAGAAAGATGATTGAGCGGAAGACCAGTGAGAAGTAAATTGCAATAGTCCAAGCGAGATGTTACATTCATGATCACATTCTAAATTCTGTCAATTATTTTGCTCTCAATCTCTCACCATTGTGTTTTGGCCTTTTGCTTTTACCTGATAATGTGCTAAATACTTTTATATATATATATATATATATATATATATATATATATATATATATATATATATATATATATAACACATTCTGCACGTGAAAACTATTGTGAAAATATCTAAGAATTAAGCTATTTCACAACCCTATATCTTCTAATGGTTTAACTTCACATATTTTGAACATTTAATTCCTAAACTAATAATTGATAAAAGGCACATTTTCACCCCTGCATTAAAAATCTGAACATTAACAGTTATTAAAAATAAGGCATTAGTTGGCTCAGTTCTGGTTTCTGAACCTTAAGATAACATACATAGTTTTTACCTAAGTGAGAGTTTATTTACAATAGAACATGTTTTCTGATAAAAGTAAGGACAGGAGCATCAAACATTATTGATATAGCTCAACAAAGGATGCCCACATCACAACTGTTAAGAAGGGACTATACACACAACTACCACATCCTCTAATAAGCCAGGCTCATTAATGGAAAGCTAAAACTCGACATAGGCTTGAAAATGAAAGAAAGCTTCCATCTATTCACTAAATAGAAGACTTATGGAGACATTCATAATTTCAGTGAATCAAACATTTCTAGCTGTTGGTTCAAGATAAAAAAAAGTTTAGGCTCAATCCAGCAAAAACTGACCATGTAAGATGTTCCTTGGGTGTGCATAAAGTATGTCAGATTAATTTTTCAGTAGGCAGGACTTTATTCAGGAATTTTTATCTAGCACACTGTTCTTCACTGTGAGGAGAACACATGCCCAGTGTACCTCCCTCCTCCAACAAACGTATGGAGAGAAGGAAGAGGGCTGCTAGACCACCAGGTTGGGGGGGGGGGGGGGGGTTGATTTGCAGCCCACTTTGCCACCAGGATTTTTGGGGGGGTTAGGGGGTCTGAAGACCCACAGCTAAACTTACTAAAATGTGAAGTATTACATTACATATTATTTCACTGCAAGTCTTATTTTCTACAGTGCAACCTAGTTACTGATAACGCATATTACTAGTGGTAGCATGCAATAACATAGAGGGGCATAATCGAACGGGGCCGGCAATCTATAAGGGCCACCATCTTCAAGGCCGGCCCCATAAAGCGGTGTCCCGACCGTATTATCAAAACAAGATGGCCGGCTATCTTTCGTGTTGATAATACAGTTGGAGCAGGCCAAATCTCAACATTTGGGCTGGCTTTAGAGATAACTGGCATTGGTTTTCAGCAATAATGGAAACTAATGGCAGCCATCTCAAACCCGGCCAAATCCAAGGCATTTAGTCGTGGGAAGAGCCTGCACTGGTCCCCCTCACATGCCAGGACACCAACCGGGCACCCTAGGGGGCACTGCAGTGGACTTCAAAAATAGCTCCCAGGTGCATACCTCCCTTGTGTGCTGAGCCCCCCAAAATCCACTCCCCACAACTGTACACCACTACCATAGCCCTTAGGGATGAAGGGGGGCACCTACATGTGGGGAGTGGGTTTGGGGGGGGGGGGGTTTGGAGGGCTCCCATTTACCACCACAAGTGTAACAGGTAGAGGGGGATGGGCCTGGGTCCACCTGCCTGAAGTGCACTACACCCACTAAAAACTGCTCCCGGGACCTGCATACTGCTGTCATGGAGCTAGGTATGACATTTGAGGCTGGCAAAAAAATGTTTTTAATTTTGTTTTTAGGGTGGGAAGGGGTTGGTGGCCACTGGGGGAGTAAGGGGAGCTCATCCCCGATTCCCTCCGGTGGTCATCTGGTCAGTTTGGGCACCTTTTTGAGGTTGGTCGTGAACAAAAAAGGACCAAGTGAAGTCGGCCAAATGCTCGCCAGGGCCGGCTTTCTTTTTTCCATTATCAGGTAGAGCCAGCCATCTCGTAACCACGCCCCCATGCCGACACACCCCCTTGAAGTTTGGCCGGCTCCGTGATGGAAAGCAGTTGAAGCCGGCCAAAATCGGCTTTCGATTATACCGATTTGGCTGGGTTTAGGAGATGGCCAGCCATCTCCCAATTTGTGTCAGGAGATGGCCAGCCTTCTCGTTCGAAAATAAGCAGGATAGTGGCACAAGTTAGTAACTGTAGCTGTTACTTACATAAGTCTTTCTGGGCTACCAATGTCACTGAAGAGGACCCCTGCCCCACCTATGAGGCCTATGAGACTATGAAATATTTTTGCCTGGGTTGCCCCTTCTTCAAATAATTGTGAAGATCACTGATTTAGCCATAAAGGAGCATAAGGCTTGAGAAGTGGCCAGTGCAATGCTGGTCCTCTTTGATACAAATGTTTTATTGCTCCAGAATTTATTTCCTGTTCTTGTTGCCTCTACTTATGATGGTATTCACCAAGTATTTTTGAAGTGCTTCTACGCATCAACCCAGGACTTTCCTGTGTGATCATATAGGCAAGGAAAATGATTTCATACATGCCCACCTGGTGCCACTTGAGCTGCAGCTTGGTAGATATATCATAGGGAAATAATTGTCTGTGGAGGCACATAAGCATGGCTATTTCTTTTACAATTTTTTCCAGTGTTCCCACAAGCTGGCTTTCAATGGGAGATCGTCCTATAAAACACTGAGATAGACTTCTATGCATCAGTAGTTATTGCTAGTGGAATACAGCAAAAGGCTCAAGATCAGAAGTAGGGGCAGGATCTTTAAAATATATGACAGCTAATAAACAAGCTTGCAGATGTGTGCCCCAGGAGTAGGACCAGCAATATATATTATGAAACAATCAGGACAGAGACTGTTCAGTCTGTTCTCCACTGTCCCCTAACATTATGTCAGTGAATTAACCTCCCAGGTGCTTAGAGTTTGAACTGGAGATACAAAAAACTTCTTCGCATTTTGTGTCTATGAGGAAAATGCTTGGTACAGGGAGAAATTGTAAGTGTGGAATTCCTCAGTTCCTGCTGAGGTTGTGGTGCAGATTTCCAAAATGCAGATTTTGCTCTGGAAAGTACATTTTGAGGTGCTGACTGGTATTTGGGATCAGTAACATCCATTTGTCACTTGCAAAAAATGAAAATCCACATCTTAGCCCAAAATAGTATAACTTTTGCTAGAGTTTTCTCTTCTGCTGTGGGGGTGGGGGGGGGGGGGGGAGCATGGGCATAAAGCAACAACCATCATAGTCTCAGCACATTTAGGGTCAAATTTATCATTCTAAAAGTCTGATCAATGCAGCTCTTTGATGTCTCCAGGTAACAGTAACATTAAGTGGTCCCATTAAAAACATATCCCTAAAAATGCATGCAAAATGCATATTTGAATTCAGCCTTCCTGGAATTTGACAAGAAGCATGACAATGTCCCTTAAATAATTCTAGCTCTTTAGACACAGGAAGTAAAACTGTCTCCTTACTGTCGAAACAGTTACCCAGGCAATTAGCAGGTTCTCCAAAACACACTGTAAACTACATACCTGTCCCAACTATCTAATGAAATCCGCCCCTGACCGCTTCACAGCAGACCTCACATCCCACCTAAACTACATGCTTCAGTAAGGCCTCTTCCCCAAGGAAAATGGCAATATCCTACTCACCACTATACCAAAAGATACCAAGGAAAAGACAAATGAAATCATTAACTACCGTCCAGTAGCATCTATCCTGCTGGTAGTCAAACTGATGGAAAGCATGGTAACCAAACAACTTACAGACTACATAAATTCTCAATATTACACGAGTCACAGGATTTTGCCCCTCCACAGCACGGAAACAGTACTACTCACACTCCTAGCCAAATTCAAGCAGGAGATAGCAATAGGAAACAATATCCTCCTCCTTCAATTCAACATGTCTAGTGCATTCGACATGGTAAACCATAATATACTACTAAGATTACCAGATCACTTTGGGATTGGTAGAAATATGCTTAGCAGGATCAAGGGTTTCCTAACCACAAGAACATATCAAGTAAAATCAAACTCAAACATATCATCACCGTGGAAAGCTGACTGCGGAGTACAAGGATCACAGTTGTCGCAGACCCTCTTCAACCTAATGATGACCCCACTACCAAGTCCTTAGCTAACCAAGGCCTTAACCCTTTCATCTATGCAGACTGTCATTCCTTACAAAACTAAATTGACAGAAATCACCAACAAAATCAAGCTCAGCCTGAACATCATGGACTTATGGGCAAATGCATTTCAACTAAAACTCAATAAAGAAAAAACACATTGTCTCATTCTCTCATCCCAACACAGCTCAGACAACCCCACAAGCATCAACACCCCCCCTATCTCAGACAGCCTCAAAATCCTCGGCGTTGTAATGGACCGTAACTTAACACTAGAGAGCCAAGTGAAATCCACAACAAAGAAAATGTTCCATTCAATGTGGAAGTGCGGGATGCAAAGAACAAACCTTAAAGAAACTTCAGACCGCTCAAAACACGGCAGCCAGGCTTATATTTGGTAAAACGTGATTCGAATGTGTAAAACCCCTCCGTGAAAAACTACATTGGCTCCCAATCAAAGAATGCATCGCATTAAAAATCTGTACCCTGGTTCACAAAATTATCTACGGTGAAGCCCCGGGCTACATGACAGATCTGATCGACCTACCAACTAGAAACACATCCAAATCAACACGAACATATCTAAATCTGCACTACCCAAGCTGCACAGGACTTAAATACAAATCAACCTTCACATCCAGCTTTTCCTACATAAGCACACAACTGTGGAACGCGCTACCAAAAGCTTTGAAGACGACGTATGACCACCTAAACTTCCGGAAAACACTAAAAACCTGTTTCAAAAGGCATACCCCACCGACCCAACCTAAATGCCTGCTCTCTGCAACACAACAAAACCAAAGGACGTAATGGACATAACACAACTCTTCCACTGTACGATTCCCTAATGTGGCTGTGCCACATGAACTTTATCTTACCATAATATCACTTTGTATTTGTTCACACCGGAGACTGCTAACGCCTCTCCGATACTATGTAAGCCACATTGAGCCTGCGAATAGGTGGGAAAATGTGGGATACAAATGTAACAAATAAATAAATAGAAACTATCAAAACTGAAGAAAATGCACTCCAAATCATTGCAAAAAGAGTTATTTTTCTTATGTCAGGGAAAATCATTGGTCAAAGCCAATTCAGCTTATTGTCTGGGTTTTAGAACAGAGGGTGGTACTCTTAGCGCACACACAATACAGGTCTATTTATTCACATCCACCGATTTAATTCAGAATAACAACTGCCACATGACCAACCCAAGATGCACAGTGAATATGTTGGGTCGCTTCTAAGATGTTATTTGGAAAATCAATATTTACTTCCAGGTAAACAGAGGAGAGGATTTAGGGTAACCACAAAGCACACAACAAAAAGGAAAGGCAACCCTACGTGTAAAATCCAAACAGGAAAGAGTTGTTTCCTGCATTATCCAGCGGTGTTTGTGTCACTGATCATTTATGAGGTCCACGTCTGGACTTTTATGCTGACTCTGTACCCTTGTGATGTTTGTTTTGATAAATTTTGACAAAGCAGGTTTTGCAGACACACGACTCCTGAGGTAGGTGCCACGCACCAAAACACAGATCCTTGTTGAGTCTGCTTGCATTTTTACTGATTCTCTTCAATAAACACTTTCAGCATCATCTGCGTCTGTGTTTGGATTGGAGTGCTTTTCGTGCATCCCTACTTGTTTTTTTCTCATTTTTAGGGTGGCATTCAATCCAGCCTCTAGGCAAAATGCCAATTAATCTTACCTGTAGCATTTATAAGGTAGAATGCAATAACAACTTCAACCCAGTTTACTGTCAAATGAAAAATTAGTTGTGCTTACAACAAATTTAAGTTCTGCTTAAATTAGGGCACCAAATTTAAAAAATCTGTCAGACCCTAAATCAGGAATAGAGTAAACTAACTAGATATAAATGGGAACAAACTAAATTTGTATGTATATTATGTAAGTGAGAGACCTCAGTGTCAATGGGACAAAATTAGTTACAGCTTGTGAAAACACCAAAATGTGTCTATTTATCTCAGAATATCAGGGATAAGTAGCCACATTTTGGTGTTTTTGCGAGCAGTGACTAATTTTGTGTGTCCCCAATATAATACTAGGACCTGTGGACCAATGTGACACATTTTGATAGTTTAATAGATATATACATGGGAAATCTAATTGATAGAGTGCTATATTCATTTATTGTTGTCACTTTCAAATTATGAGTGATTTTTTTTTTGCTTGCACTACACATATGAGAGACCAATGATGGTTTATTAAACGTGAATGATAGCTTCTTATAAGGCTTATATTCTGGTATGGCTTGGGAGGGTTGGAATAAAAAAGGGACAACTCTTATTGGAAGTCCCATTTGCAATCTGAACTCTCTCACTTACATAACATACAAACAAATTTACTCCCCCTTCCTGTTTACTAAGCCACACTAGCGGCTTGCGTGTGCTAATGCCGACATAGGCCATTCACTTTGAAAGGGCTGCGTTGGCATTGCTGCGCGGCTTACTGAACAGGGGGGTTAGTTTGTTCCCATTTATATCTAGATATTTTTAAACGGGAATTTGATACATTTTTTTGTAAATTAGCACAATGGTTCAGTAGTAAGTCTTGTGCACTGCCAGGTGGAGGACCAGGCTTCTATTTTCAGAACAGGCAGGGAATCCTGCAGAAGTAGCAAGGGTGTCTCCGCCATGGCTCTGATGACAGCTAATGACCAGAAAGGAGCTCAGGTCAGGGGTTTGTCATGACAATGGCTGTGCCAGATGGGAAGGGGTCTATAACCAAAGAGGAAAAATCTGTAGGAAAAATCATAGTCCAACAGAGACTAATCCCACTGAGTGGGAAACTGAAAGAAATCAGAAGAAAATGGCAAGTCAAAGTACTATAAATTTAGCACCTCATTATTTATGCGCTCAGCAGTTCTGAATTTCAGTCCTGAAGATGTGTTAGTTATCTGGTGCTAAGAAGAACTCTTAAATCGTACTTTCCAGATTTTGTGTTTTTAGCAGTAATACATACTTATCAATATTTAAAAATATATATCTGTTTTATGAATTCTGAACAAAGGAATTAAACAACCCTTTATTCACTTGCTTCTAAATTTGGCATAAAATTTCAGCACTACATTATTAAATAAAACAACTTGAATGAACTCTATGTATTTCATTGAAACTCATTCAAGTGAAGCTACATATAAGGATACAAGACGTGTATTAGAGGAAATGCTTGAGAACTTCCCCACACAGCTGTCAAAGCACCTTACCCCCAAACTGCTGGAGACCAGATTCCCTTCTACTTTAGAAAATTAAATATATTCTTTGATTTAATGGTTCTTCCAAATTTGACACATATTACTGAAACAGCTCTTCAGTCCCCAAAACAGGATGAATAGTCTATAAAATCCTGCTCATTGCAGTTTAACTGATCAGTAGTCAGACAGAAGGGCTTAAGATCAGACAGACAGGTTTATCAGTTAAACACAACACTTAAATGTGAAACTGAATAATTTGCTACATCAGCCAAGTAGCAAACTATGTTTGTCTTGCAGCCTTCTGAAAGGTCAAATTCAACTAATTTCTTAAACAAGTACAAATCCAGTAAATCCTCTCTGCTGTCCACTGGTCTATTAACGGGAACTATTTTCCCAACTACTTAATTTGCATAACAGCTTCTCGTAAATAAAAAATAAATCTTCTAATTATAAATAAATAATTCTGGTCAACTAAAGCTTTTTCTTTTCCATTCGTAGAATTCTCTCTTCCATCTGTAGAATTCTCTCATCCTTGGAGAACAATGTGAAAAACAGAGCAAAAATGAAAAGATTTGATGAGGGAGGTGGTAGAAAGAATGATGTCTATATCATTCAGGTAACAGAAACCAGAACAAACACCGAAGAACAGATGCTATCAGGATTTCAGCTTCTTTGCTCGCCTCTTTGCTTTTAATTCTGCTTCTTCGCGTCTTATCTCTTCCAAATCTTCTTCCATGCCCAGCCTCAAACTGCCAAAATAGAGAAAAAAAATGGCAAAAATAACCAAAGTGAAACCAAATGACTCAATTTTTAAGAAAAACAGGGGAGAGTCCCAACCGAGTGCTCAGGCCTCGGTGGTCAAGTGAGCCGTGCAAAAAGTAAAGAAATCTTAAGTTGAAAACAACTAGAAAACAACAGGAGGATAAAAACAAACAAAAACTGAAAGAAAATGTCAAAAGACCTTTCTCTCTGCCATATTAAATCTAGGAACAGCTCAATGCATATCTGGACACCACAGAACATTTTTTTTTAACTTTGAATTTTTATTGAATATTCACCACTTAATGGCATATCATAACACCATATATCCAAACTGTACTACTACTTAACATTTCTAGAGCGCTACTAGGGTTACGCAGCGCTGTACAAATTAGCAAAGAAGGCCAGTCCCTGCTCAAAGGAGCTTACAATCTAAAGGACGAAATGTCAAGTTGGGGCAGTCTAGGTTTTCTGAGTACAGGTGTAGTGCTTAGGTGCCGAAGGCGACATTGAAGAGGTGGGCTTTGAGCAGTGATTTGAAGATGGGCAGGGAGGGGGCCTGGCATATGGGCTCAGGGAGTTTGTTCCACGCATGGGGTAAGGCGGAAAGGCAGAAAGGGCGGAGCCTGGAGTTGGCGATGGTGGAGAAGGGTACTGAAAGGCAGGATTAGTCTTGAGAGCGGAGGGTACGGGTAGGAATGTAAGGGGAGATGAGGGTAGAGAGATAATGAGGGGCTGCAGATCGAATGCATTTGTAGGTTAGTAGGAGAAGCTTGAACTGTATGCGGTACCTGATCGGAAGCCAGTGAAGTGACTTGAGGAGAGGGGTGATATGAGTATATCGGTCCAGGCGGAAGATAAGATATGCAGCAGAGTTCTGAACGGATTGAAGGGGGGATAGATGGCTAAGTGGGAGACCAGTGAGGAGTAGGTTGCAGTAGTCAAGGCGAGAGGTAATGAGAGAGTGGATGAGAGTTCGGGTGGTGTGCTCAGAGAGGAAAGGGCGAATTTTGCTAATGTTAAAGAGGAAGAAGCGACAGGGCTATCTGCTGGATATGCGCAGAGAAGGAGAGGGAGGAGTCAAAGATGACACCGAAGTTGCGGGCAGATGAGACGGGGACGATGAGGGTATTATCAACTGAGATAGAGAGTGGAGGGAGAGGAGAAGTGGGTTTGGGTGGGAAGACAAGAAGTTCGGTCTTGGACATGTTCAGTTTCAGGTGGCGGTTGGACATCCAGGCAGCAATGTCGGATAAGCAGGCCGATACTTTGGCCTGAGTTTCCACAGTGATGTCGGGTGTGGAGAGATAAAGCTCGGTGTCGTCAGCGTAAAGATGATAGTGGAAGCCATGAGATGAGATCAGGGAGCCCAGGGAAGAGGTGTGGATTGAAAAAAAGAAGGGATCCAAGGACAGATCCCTGAGGGACTCCAACAGAGAGCGGGATAGGGGTGGAGGACGAACCATGAGAGTGTACTCTGAAGGTACGATGGGAGAGATAAGAGGAGAACCATGAGAGGACAGAGCCCTGGAACCCAAAAGAGTGTGTGGCATATCATAACACCATATATCCAAACTGTCTGTAACAGCCCACGCAGGAGCCAACATAAACACAATCACTAGTACAAACACACTGCACATAATAACATCCTATATATAATCTAACCCCCCCTTCTACTCCACTATTAACCCCCACAAAACCCAGCACTCTTACCCCCAACCCCCTCCATCTCCCCCCTCCTGATAGTAATCATACCCAAAAACCATAAAGCTGAAAACAAAAGCTCCACACCCAGGCACTAACTGGACCCAGGAGTCGATATGATAGCAGCTCCGGGGCTCAAATATTAGAGTAAAGTTTAATCACACTTGAACAACAACCGCCACCCCGAGCTGCAAGCCAAAAATCTGCATAAACGCGAAAGCTTTTGTACTTCTCCTTTTCCCCAAGCAAAGCACCCCAATCACCCCAACTGTCCCCTCCCTACCCCCAGAACTCCAGCCCACCCCTACTCCCCCACTCCACATCTTACCCCCTTCCCCCCACCATAGACGCCTAAATTCTCTTTACCCCTGCTTTTAAACGAACCCACCCCCCTTTACATCTCAAGGGCCCCTCTCTTCTATAGGCTGTACGGTACTCCATATGTAGTAATTGTCCCAGCTTTTCCTTCCACTCCTCCAGGGTAGGAGAATCCAAAGATTTCCACCTTTGGGCTATAAGACATTTAGCTGCTGCAAATCCCCAGCGAAGCCACTTGCTAACTTCCCAAGAGTCCCTTTCATTGTATAAGCCCAATAGACATTCCCGAGGCCCGCACACCAAGGATGTATTCGTCAATTTGACCAACCCTTTCACCACCCCCTGACAAAAATCTGCCACTCTGGAGCATGGCCACCATATGTGAAGAAAGGATCCTTTTTGCGTCCCACACCGCCAACATCTGTCCGACGTTCCCGGGTACATTCTCTTCAACCTTTCGGGCGTGTAGTACCATCTAGTGAGAACTTTATAAGCATTCTCCTGAACCAGGACACATACCGACGCTCTATATACCTCTTGACAAAATCTCCCATTCCTGTTCATTAAATTTACATCCCAAATCTGCTTCCCATGCCCCCTGAAACCCAAACGGTCTGGGATCAATCTCCTAAAAGAATTTATAAAGCACAGATATAGGTCTGGGAACCCTTCTCAAAATTAATCACAAATGTCCCTCTCTCTTGGGGATTTATCTCCCTCCATCCCATTGCCCCCACAAAGTGCTGACCCTGCACATAAGCAAACCTATCCCCCTCTGCCAGACCATATCTGGAACACAGCATCTCAAAACTCAGCATTTTACCCCCCTGCAGCACATTTTATCCCTCCTTTCCCATTGTACAAATCTAGCATTTACCCTCCCCGCCCTAAATTTTGGTTCCCACCGCAGGGATGTCAAGGTCGAAACCTCACCCAGCTGACCCCATCTCCTCCTAACCACCCTCCACACCCCTAACAAATGTTTCACATATGGATTATGCAACCAATCACATAACCCCCCCCCCTCTCTCTGTAGTCCACAAGTATGAGTGCAGTTCCCTCCCCCTACTATAAGACTTTTCCACCTGGCTTCCTGGCTTCATAAGCTCACTCTCCCAGTCCATAAGCATCCTCACCTGGGCTGCATAATAATACCATTCAATATTAGGAACTACTCTCCCTCCCCTCTCAGGAGCCCCCCGCATAATCCGACTCCCTAACCTGGGGTGTTTCCCATTCCAAATAAACTGTGTTACCAGCCCCTGTATCTGTTTAATTATCCCACTAGGAGGTTCAACAGGTAAAGCTTGAAAGAAAAATAGCAACCTTGGCAGAACATTAATTACTGCCATCCACCCCCACCAAGACAACCACAACCCCTTCCATCGAGACAACTTGGACCTAATTTGACCCACTATCTTACCATAGTTAATACTGCTCACCCGTTTTAAGTCACAAGGAATTTGAATCCCCAGATACCGCATTTTACTTTTTGCCCATTTAAATGGAAATCTCCCCCCCCCCCCCCCCCCCAATCTAGTTGCCTCCTCTGGGGATAACGATATTCCCAATATCTCACTTTTATCCATGTTGACCTTAAACCCCGCACACACCTCAAACTCACCTATAATCTCCAATATCTTGGGCGTTTGCTCTGGATCTACCACATACAGCAACACATCATCCGCAAATAATGCCAATCTATGTTCCCTCCCCCCCACCCTAACTCTTCTCAAATCTGGATGTTGTCGTATTGTTTCTGTCAAAGGCTCCATATACAATGCAAACAGAAGAGGAGAGAGCGAGCATCCCTGTCTGGTCCCTCTCCCTATGGAAAAGAAGCTCGTATATCCCCCATTTATTTTATTTTTATTACATTTGTACCCCGCGCTTTCCCACTCATGGCAGGCTCAATGCGGCTTACATATTGTATACAGGTACTTATTTGTACCTGGGGCAATGGAGGGTTAAGTGACTTGCCCAGAGTCACAAGGAGCTGCCTGTGCCTGAAGAGGGAATAGAACTCAGCTCTTCAGGACCAAAGTCCACCACCCTAACCACTAGGCCACTCCTCCACTCCTGAGACAGCCACTTACAAAAGTTGCCTCCCAAGTCCATATGTTCCAACACAGCCCGCAGAAATCCCCAACTTACCCTATCAAAGGCCTTCTTGGCATCCATAGCTAACAATACCATCCCCCTACCCCCCTCTGCGCTTCCCATATCAGATGTAAAGTGCGCTGAATACTATCCCCCACCTGCCTTCTAGGAATAAACCCCGCCTGGTCCACATTCACTAATTTAGATAATACCCTAGCTAGCCTATTAGCCAACACCTTATCTACTACTTTTGCATCCACATTCAATAACGAAATGGGCCTATAGGATCCACAGCTCCCTGGATCTTTCCCTGGCTTAGGGATAACTACCACCCCCGCCTCAGACATAGACTTGGTAAGCCCTCCCCACTCCAAAACTCAATTTCCCACCCTCATTAATAAATCACTCCTTCATTTACATAACATTTATAGAATTTCCCTGAATAGACGTCTAATCTGGGAGCTTTCCCATTTGACAGCCTCTTAATCACCCCCTGTACCTCTCCCAATCTAATAGGCTCCCCAATTCTAACCTTCTCCTCGTCGTCCAACTGCTGCAGGGGAATCCTATCCAAAAACTGGACCCACCCTCCTCCCTGACCCCCCTTCTGCTCTGTACAAATTGCTGTAATATTTCAAAAAGTATTCTCTTATTTCCTTATCAGTATACTTCCAACTCCACCCCCTTGAATCTTTTGGATATTAGAGTGCCCCTTTCTCACCCTCAAATATCTGGCTAACATTTTGCTAGATTTATTTGCAAATTCAAAAAACTGCTGCTTTAATTTATAGCGCATGAACTCCATTTCCTCCATCTGCATTTTCATCAATTCTCCTCTCACTTCCCTTAACTCTTTCCAGACTCGCACATCAGGGTTCCTCTTATGCAACTGCTCCAGATATTGCAACCTCTTCCTTAATTCCAAGGACCACTTTCCTCGCTCTTGCTTCCTCCTGGCTCCCCATTTTATCAAAACCCCCCACACCACCACCTTCAAAGCATCCCAGAGAGTACCATCAGACACTTCCCCATTATCATTAAAACGCCTAAATTCCTGTATAGCCTAACATCCTCCCAAATATCCTCATCTCCCAAGAGTCTCATTCCAGATCCCCCTACGACCTTCCAGTACCATACCTTGCAATTTAACCCAGGTTGGCGCATGGTCCGAAACACTTGTTTCTATTTCCGCTCCCTCCACCATATGCCACGCATTACGATGGACCCATATCCCATCCAGCCTAGAATAGGACTGTGCTGTGTGGGAGTAAAAGGTATAATCTCTCTGAGTTCCATGTAGCAGTCTGCAGCAATCCACCACCTCTAACCCTTTTGTGAATTGCCACAAGGCTTTTCTCCCCTGACCACTATGATAACCTCCCCCTTTTGAATGGTCCAATCTAGCATCCGGGCCCAAATTGAAATCCCTCCCCCACCACTATATGACCTCCTGCAAATCCCAACAGTTCCACCTTTAACTTTTGAAAGAATTTCCCCTGATTCACATTTGGGGCATAAATATTAATCAGCGTAAATTCCTTACCCTCCAACCTTCCTCTAAGGGCCACACATCTCCCCTCTTTATCCCTAAACACCTTGTTAGTCACAAACCCACAGTTTTTCCATATTAAAATAGCTATCCCCCCTACCCTCTTCACCCCCTCCCCTTGATGCGTCACCACTTCTTGATATTGCCTACGACGTAACATATGGGCATCCCGTGGCCTCAGGTGGGTTTCTTGCAAAAATGTAATCTCCCAGTTCAATCTCCCCAGCTCTTTAAACACTCTACTAAGCTTCCCAGGGTTATTTAATCCATTCACGTTCCATGTACCTACCACCAAAGCTGCTACCCGCCCGACCCCCCTTCCCCGCCTCCCATCGCTACTCTCCCCAAGCCTCCCTGCCCCCCCCAACAGTGCCTGACCTGCCAACCTGCAGACCAGCCATCACCAAGGAAATGACATTCAGACCCAAAAGCTCCCCAGCTAATAACCCAAGCCCTATCTATCCTCTATCCCCCCCCCCACTCTCCCTCTCCCCCACCCCTACCCCCTAAGCTACTCCTACATCTATAACCCTCCCTTCAAATCCCTCCCCCATAACCCACCCACCATTTCTTTTACACTACCCCAGTCCTTTTTGCTGGTTGCCAATCTTATGCAACACCTCTCCACTCCACCCCTTCAAGCATTAGGCTTCACAGTTGTCTTCCCTCTCGCCATCTCAGACTGCCAAATCTTAACTGGACCAGAGTCTTTAACCCTCTCAGCCAACCCCAAACGATTCAGAAGTCCTTTGCATCCCAAAGCCTGTAAAGCGGACCACGCCTCCTCCAGGGTCTTAATCTTGCGGGATTTACCCTCCACCATTAGCCACATGGCAAAGGGAAACAACCACCTATATCGCATCCCCTTAGCCCTCATAAAAGCAGTCACTTCTCTTAAGGATTTGCGCTTCTGCAAAATGCTCCAGGCCAAGTCCTGATACACCCCGATTCTGCAATTTTTCCATTTGATTTCTCCTTGCTGCCTCATCTTAGCCAAAATCTTCTCCTTTATAGGGAAGTCTGCAAAACAGACCACAATATCCCTCGGAGCAAAGTCCTGCTGTGGCCCTGGCGCCCTATGAGCTCGTTGGATTTGCAGATCAGACCTATCCCTCCTTCCTTCAGGATACAGGATAAACTCACATAGCTCCTGAATCACTGCCGAGCAACTGACAAACAGATCAGACTCTGGGATTCCCTTAAAACGCAAATTATTTCTTCTGGACCTGTTTTCCAGGTCTTCCAACTGCTCCTTAACACATTGGATATCCTCCTGACCCTCCATGAGTACTTGTCGCACTGAGCCCACTTCTTTCTTGAAGGTGTCTACCTCCTCCTCTACCTCACCAACTCGAGACCCCAAGTCCCTCAACTCAGCATGTATGTCTCTCATTGCCATATGAATGTCTTTCCGCACTCCCACAAAGTCTTCCTTGAGGCCCTGGAACCAAGCCTTTACCGCATTGCTCCCCAACTCCCCCCATCTCAGATTCACTCTCCTCCAGCTGGCTAGCCTCGGACGGCACCGCTGCCCCCTCCATTCTGCTCAATCCACTCTTTCAGCTCCACCTCACCCATTGCACCTTGGCTTCAGCCCTCTCAGACTCCACACCTCCAGCAACTTCCTCCTCCTCGGCCCCTCCTGCAACACTCACCACCTCCATATCTGTATGGCACTCCAGGCCCCTCCGGTCCACCTGATCACAGGGCTGCTCCACTAAATTCGCCGTTCCGCCGGGCACACCCGTCCTCAGCTCCAGAGCACCCTCTGCTCCACCCGACGCTCCCCTCCAAGCTGAGGACACCGCTGACTTTCCAGTGCAGCGTTCCGAGCTTGCTCCTCCGACGGTACTGCTAACTCCACTGCAGGGGTCTCATCCACTTCACCCAAGCTCATTTCCAAAACTGCTTCACCCGCAGGCTCATTTCGCCGCACAGCTGCTGTCGCCGCCACCTTAACAGAGCCCCGCACGGACCCTGCCGACTTCGCCGCCCGTTTTCCTCCAGGCATCACAGAGAACTTAAATTCTCGAAACCCTTCTTAGGGGGCATCCTGCCACTTCCAAATACCTCTTTTCCTTCTTCTGGAACTTAATATGGACGGGTTTTTGCACTTTAAATCGTGTGCCCTGATGAAGCTCTCGTTTCAAGCTTCCAGCTCTCTGCGTGACATCACCACAGAACATTTTATGGTGCAAATAATACAGCCAATTCAGTCATGCTGATAGCACTAAGTCAACATTACTCTCACCCTTATGCCACTAAAATGTATTTTACCCAGAGAGTGTATTTCCTGTATTTTGGTCTATTACTTCCAATATGGGAGCTCATGGTGCAGACAGGAAGTGACAACTTGAAGAATTTCTGTGTTTTTGATCAAGGAAGATGAATTAGCTTAACCTGAAACAGATTTGGTCACTTCTGCCTTCATCGGCAAACTGCTTTAAAAAAATCACTTCTTATTTTCAGTGCTTAATCAAATTTAATGCTGTTAAACTAAAGGCTAAATTGTGCCATGGGCACAGCCAGTGGTTTTTTTTTTTTTGTAGAAAAAAAAAGGTGTCAGTACTCATTATAGGCGGGATCACCACATATGGCTCCACCCCTATGATAGCCACACCCCTTATACCAGTCATGGTGCATATAAACAGACATCATTGAAAATATTATACTAGTATAGGAGGAAAAAATAATGTGATTTTCTTTCATTATAAATAATTTCTGTAAGCTGTTACTGTTCCAGTATACCCAGTGCAAAATTAGACAGCAGATGTAAATTCTCAAATTGGACATATTCCAAACACTAAAATGAAAATAAAATGATTTTTTTTCTACCTTTGTTGTCTGGTGACTGTTTTTCTATCCATATTGGTCCCAGTCTCTGATTCTGCTGCTCTTTATCTGTTCTCTTAACTCCGCTTCCAGGGCTTCCTTTCCATTTATTTCTTTACTTTCCTCCTTTCTTCTTCATTTCTTGCCCTACAAGCATAAGTAAAAGCTGGGTCCTCCTCCATGGAACTGACTGGAGGAGGTATAACGTCCTCCGTGGAATTGACTGGAGGAGGTATAACGTGGATCCAGCTTTTGCCTATTTTCTCCATCCATGTGCAGTTTTTCTCCTCTCTTCCTTTTCCCTCATCTCCATCCATGTGCATCGTCTTTTTTCTTTCCTCCCCTCCATCCATGTCCTCAGCACTTCTCCTCTCCTCCATCCATGTCCAGCATGTCTCCTCTCTCTTCCCTCCCCTGTAGCCATATCTCTATATATAAAAGGCACCACCAACGTTCTAAATTAAGCCTCCAGCCGGAAGTGTGAAGGGGGAGAGATATCCGGTTTCCCCATGAGTGTCTGCCCCGCCCTCGCACTATCTGTAACACAAACAGTGAAGGAAAACACAACAAAGCACGAAATCAAATCGCTCTCTCTGTAACAGTGAAGGGCTCAGAGGGGGGAGGGGAGAGAGGGCAGAAGCCCTCACTATCTCTGTAACACAAACACAGCACAGCAGGAAACTTAACACTGAAGGACTCGACTCTCAGGGGGGAGGGGACAGAGAGCAGAGGGGACAGACAGCACAGGGAAAGGGGCAGAGGGCACTGACACACACACTCCCACATGCACACAGAAGAAAACCTTGCTAGCCCCCGTTTCATTTGCATCAGAAACGGGGCTTTTTTACTAGTAAAGCAATAATTCTCTCTCCCCTCTCCTCCATCCAAGTCCAGCATTTCTCCTCTCTCCCCGCCAACCCCTCCATCCATCCATGTCCAGCAATTCTCCTCTATCTCCTGCTCTCCTCTCCATCCATTTCTCCTCTCTTCCCTGCCCTCCTCTCCATATGCATCTCCTTCCTCTTCCCTCATCTCCATCCATGTCCAGCATGTCTCCTCTCCACCCTGCCCTCCCATGTCCAGCGATTCTCCTCTGTCCCCTGTCCTCCCCTGCCATCCATGTCCAGCGATTCTCCCTTCCCTGCCCTTCCCTCCCATCCATGTCCAGCAATTCTCCTCTCTCCCCTACCCTCCCTTCCCATCCATGTCCAGCAATTCTCTCTTCCCTGCCCTCCCCTCCCATCCATGTCCAGCAATTCTCCTCTCCTCACCCCTCCCTCTCTTCCCTGCTCTCCCCTCCCATCCATGTCCAGCAATTCTCTCTTCCCTGCCCTCCCCTCCCAACGATGTCCAGCGATTCTCCTCTCCTCACCCCTCAATGTCCAGCAATTCTCTCTTCCCTGCCCTCCCCTCCCATCAATGTCCAGCGATTCTCCTCTCTCCCCTGCCCTCCCCTCTCATCCATGTCCAGCGATTCTTCTTCCCCCAGCCCATCCTCCTTCTTCACTGCCTGCCTGCCAGCCAGTGAAGCAATAAAGGCTGCCAGCATCGGACTCGGAAGCGCAAACGGTGCAGCCATTGAAAGAGGCTGGCAGCGTCGGAGTTTCCCTCTGTGAGTCCTGCCTATGCGGAAACAGGAAGTTGAAACAAAGTTGGCGGGAAGTGACGTCATCTGAGAACATGGCAGCTTAAACGCTGTGCTCCCGAGAACCCACAGCATTTTATTGCAGTCTCCTGGCTCATAGCGAGTAATCTTAGCCAGATCGGCAAGTTGGTGGTACCTGAAGCATGAGGGATCTGGAGAAGTGATGCAAACCCGTGCAGAGCCAGTCAATCTCTCCCAATTCGCGTTTGAGAGCGACACGGCCAAGAAACGCATGGCGGCCTGGGCGGAGGAGGCTCTTGAGGAACAGAAGCTGAGCGGGGTGCAGTAATCTGGGGATATGTTCCCAACGCAGGATCGGGCGGAACCCAAAGAAGGAGGTTTCCCGGAGCTGCACTCCTGTCTGCAGGAAATCCGTACGGACTTGAAAGCAGTCTGGTCGGATCTGGCCGCCTTGGGAGCTGATCTGAGAGGCAAGATCACAGAACTGGGACGGAGAGTAGAGGAAGCTAAAGGCCAGCTCGACGACCACTCGGAGGCAATTGGATCTATAGATCGGCAGATCACTGATGTTCGCATTGGCCAGCAACTAATGTCCGACAAACTAGAAGACCTGGAAATCGGAGTAGACGTAATAATCTCCGGTTTCGCGGCCTACCTGAGACCCTGACATATCAGGATAGTGAGTAGGTTGTCCGAGTGGTCAGCTCACTACTATCAGCATCGAAGTCACCTATTGCGCCAGAAAAAGTAATTCTGGAGAGAGCCCATCGAGCTCTGGGACCGACTAGGAAGAATCTCTCTAAAGACATCATAGAATGCTTTCAGGATTTCAAGCTGAAAGAATGAGTAATAACAGCAGCACAACAAGCGAGTGGCTTTAAATGGGACTCCTATTCTGTGGAGATATATCAGGATCTTGCAGCAGCCACCTTGAAATGCCTGGCTGACCTGAAACCTGTCACAGCCAGACTACGGGACCTGGGCATTCGCTATAGGTGGAGTCACCCGTTTGCGTTGGTTTTTTATAAGGATGGAAAACAGCACCAGATTAAATCGGTTTCAGAGGCACACAAGGTCCTTCTGGTGGGAGAGCTGGCAGCAACACCATCAACATCCGGAATGTCTCGATCGGACACGGGCTTAAGGACACATCTGAAATGGCAACAAGTGGGGCACAAGCTCCTGCAGTGCCAGCAGTAACCTGAAGTTGGTCTTGGAGTTTATAATATACCTAGGTTTTTTCTGTGGTGACCTGGATGGGTCACTTTTCGGTGATCAGCTCTGAGCTGTGATGGCTGTTGCCTTGTTTAAAGGGGTTGAGAGTTGGGCTTGTTTGATGTTAAATTTGGGTGTATGGCAGAGTCAGGGGACATAGTGAACTGCCATGTTTGAACTAAGGGCAGTCGAAAGGGGGTTCAGTACAAATGGCAGCATAATTGGCTATGGATGAATGGGAGTGGGACGGGGAGGGGGGGAGGGGAAGAAACTTATTAGGGGAAGGGAAGGGTCTCATCAGGCAGGGGGGAGAGGTCGGGGGGAGAAGGGGAGGGCAGGCTGGCGGTTAGCAGAGGAGTGGGAGAGAAGTGGGGGTGGAGGGCCCAACAGACGGTAGGTGTAGGAGTGTAATACTGTTAGTATGTCAGACATAAAGTTAATGGCTCTTGAATGTCAGGGGTTTGAATGTATATATGAAGCGCCAGTTGCTATTTCTGGAACTGGTTCGCTTAAGGGTGGACACTGCCTTGATCCAAGAGATGCATTTAAAGCCACAGCATGAATATTTGTGTAAACACCGTAATTATCCTCATATGTATTTTGCATCCAATTGTGCGGGGGGGGGGGGGGTAAGATCAGGGGGGTTCTGATTGCATTGAATGATTCCCACCCTTGGGGTGTCGAAAAAATCATCCGAGATAAGGGGGGACGATTTATACTAGTAGTCTGTAAAGTGGGGACACAAAAATATACTATAGTAAATATATATGGGCCTAACGCAGACCATAGCGAATTTTTTCACCAATTAGATCAGTTAATACTGACACATGGGGAGGGGGCACTTTTAGTTGGGGGGGGGGACTTTAATCTCACCCTCAACCCTCAGTTAGACAATTCAACCCTAACAATACAATATGCCCAATAGAGTCGCTTACTGCTTCATACATTTCGAGCTAGGTGGCAACTGACAGATCTCAGGCGGCACAAGAATCCAGCATTCTTCTCCCCAGTTCACCGATCCTATTCATGTATAGATGCTTCCATTCTCTCTGGGGTTGTGGATCAGAGGATAGAGACGCGCACATGGTCGGATCATAGCCGGTTACTTTGTGTCTTCGTCTTCGGAATTGGTTGAAAAATACACCGCAATGGAGACTAGATGATGCCTTGTTGTCTGAGGTGACACATACAGTAAGTACATAAGTAATGCCATACTGGGAAAAGACCAAAGGTCCATCGAGCCCAGCATCCTGTCCACAACAGCAGCCAATCCAAGTCAAGGGCACCTGGCAAGCTACCCAAACGTACAAACATTTTATACAAGTTATTCCCGAAATTGTGGATTTTTCCCAAGTCCATTTAGTAGCGGTCTATGGACTTGTCCTTTAGGAAACCGTCCAACCCCTTTTTATGCTTAACTCTTATTTATTGACGATAATAGCAATACAAAACATTATGAATATACATACAGAATGTCAGAATACAAAAACAACAATCCACCAGCGTTCCCATAAACGTCAATGATTTTCGTTTTCCTCCCCTCCCCTTGCATGTTATGTTTAAATCCCGTTTATTCTTAAACTACCTAACACATTACATGTTTCTCATGTTGCATTTCTCATTTATTGCTTACAATATTTCTTTAAATCCCATCCCATCTTCCCTCCCCCCCCCCAACACAAAACTCTCTGTTCCTCATTATTGTATGGCTATTCTCCTTTAACCTTAACAGTTCAGCAGATGACTACGAGCCGCTGGGGTGAGGGTCTCCCAGAAGGGGGCCCAACATAATTGGAACTTTCCGCCCACCTCCGAGTCCCAGTTTGTAACTCCCATCCGCTCAAGGTGCAATAATAACAGCATCTTTCCTGCCATTGCTGTCCAGTGGGTGGATGAGGGGAGATCCACTCGGCTAGTATGGCTTGCTTGGCAACGATAACAGTCTTGTGTACAAAATCTGTAAATCCTCTGGGGCTAGGTACTCCTAATTTGGGTTGGCCAAACAATAATGTTACATCATAACTCCATGTTGAATCCCAAATCTTGGATACGTTAGAAAGGATACCCCTCCAAAACCTTCTCACCCCTGCACAGCTCCAAAACATGTGGCCCAGTGTCGCTCCTTCATGGCCACATTTCGGGCATGAGCCCCAGGGGGACACACCCATGTGAAAGGCACACCTAGGGGCTATGTATAGGCGTAAGGCAAATTTATATTGTAGCTCCCAATGACTCACTGCTTTGGACGAACGTCTAATAGACAGTACGTGTGCTTTCAGTTGTGCACTATCTATAGTTTCCAAGAGATCAGCACTCCATTGCTGCGCCAATGTTACATAGTCCAATTCCGCCGCCGTGTCTCATATGTGCCTATGGTGGAACGTGAGGGGCACCTCTTGCTGCGCTGCCAGTGAAAATGCACCGGAGAGCTCTTCTTGTACATCTTCCGCCAAGGACTCCCACTCTAAGGAGTCTACGTAATGCTTAAGTTGTAAGTAATAGAATTCTTCTTTTTTCAACAGTCCATATTCCAGTTGCAAGTCCGGGAAGGTCCTAATCCGGCCCTCTCTAGTAAGCACATCGGATAAATACACCATCCCTTTATTTTTCCATTTTTGAAACACTGGATAATCCGACCCAGATCAAAGTTCACGTTTTCACAAATGGACAAAATGGTGTTATCCTTGCAGAGAATTTATGCAAACGACATACCCAGCACCATACCGCCTTTGCCATAGTCATGATCATGGAGTGTTTTAGTATGTCTGGAATCGGCGGTCCCCCTACATGCAGATAATTTGTGAAGTGTATTTTAGGTTCTATTTGCAACTCCAGATCTGTGTTAGAAAAGTCCTTCATTCCTCGGAACCAGTCATTAACATGACGCATTCCACATGCCACCGACATCTGTCTCACGCTCAGCACTCCCAGTCCTCCATATTCCACAGGGATATTTAAGACAGACATAAGAAGGCGTGCCTTTTTCTTTTGCCAGAAGAATCTTTGAAGTATTTTATTTAGTTTCCTCTCGTCTGCTCTCTCCAAGTATAAGGGCAATGTTTGGAAGACATATAACCACTTTGGAATGATGCACATATTAAAAAGTGCTATCCGTCCTAGCAACATTATAGGCAGGGAACCCCACATGCTCAGCCTTTCCTCCGTTTCTTTTAACAACCAGCCCACGTTTTCTCTATATAGCATGCCCAGCTCTGCAGGGATCTTTATTCCTAAATATTTTATTGGGTCTATCGTTCAGATTAGTTGCTGTGGACCACTCCATCTTCCCACACCCTCAGCTGCAACTGGGAGGATATATTGATTTTGTATAATTTAATTTAAAACCCAACAATCCCCCAAATCTCATCATCTCATCCAGCAGAGACTCCAATGAGCTGGCAGGGTTCGTTATAATTAAGAGGAGATCATCTACATAGGCGAACACCTTAAGTTGCCGCTCTCCCACTATCACCCCCTGTATCTCCTTTTTCCTCTTCATGGCCCTCAGCAGGGGCTCCACTGCCAGCACAAATAATAGTGGTGAAAGGGGACATCCCTGCCTCGTGCCCCTGTTTATCGGAAACTCGCTCTCCCTCTCTCCATTAATTATTACACTCGCTCTAGGGTCCTTGTATAGTGTCTTTACTGCTCTCATATACCACCCTGTTATACCCATTGCTGACATAACTTGAAATAGGTAATCCCAGTTAACTTAATCAAACGCCTTCTCTGCGTCTAAGCATATCACCCATGCTGGGACCTCCCTGATCTTACACGCTGCCATTGTTAACAGTAGCTTCCGCACATTGTGCACTGCTCTCCGTTTTCTAATAAATCCCACCTGTTCCGGGCCTATCAGGTCTGGTAAACAGTTCGCTAACCGCGCTGCAAGAAGTTTTGCAAGTAGCTTTACTTCAACATTTAATAAAGATATCGGCCTATATGATCCTGGGTTTTCTAGCGGTTTACCGGCTTTTGGGATTAATGTTATGTGAGCTCTATTGGCATTAGCGGGAAAGTTGCCATCCGCCAACACCTCTTCAAAGTAGCTAAGCAGATGTACCAATGCTTTGGGGTGCAATGATTTGTAATATTCTCCCGATAGCCCATCAGTACGAAAACGCTGCTAAATCCGGCGTTTTGGGCTTTGGATGTGACATTGCCCGATTCAGCTTCTTTTCGCCTTCCGAAAGCAGTTTCTTCCATCTTTCTCCCGGGGGTAGGTGCGCTGAATAATCGCTGTTTTTAGACTGATAGACGGGAGCTCCGTTTTTACTTCACCATTTGCTAGCTTGACGTCACTTCCCCCAACCCCACTCTCTGTTTCCTAGCCTTCAACCAGTTTTTAATCCACAATAGGACATTTCCTCCTATCCCATGACCCTCCAATTTCCTCTGTAGCCTTTCATGAGGTACCTTATCAAATGCCTTTTGAAAATCCAGATACACAATATCAACCGGCTCCCCTTTGTCCACATGTTTGTTTACTCCTTCAAAGAATTGAAGTAAATTGGTCAGGCAAGAATTCCCCACACTAAAGCCGTGCTGACTTGGTCTTAGTAATCCATGTCCTTGGATGTGCTCTGTAATTTTGTTTTTAATAATAGCCTCTACCATTTTTCCCGGCACCGACGTCAGACACACCGGTCTATAATTTTCCAGATCTCCCCTGGAACCTTTTTAAAAAAAACTGGCGTTACATTGGCCACCCTCCAATCTTCCGGTACCACGCCCAATTTTAAGGATAAATTGCATATCACTAACAGGAGCCCCGCAAGCTCATTTTTCAGTTCTATCAGTACTCTAGGATGTATACCATCCGATCCAGGAGATTTGTTACTCTTCAGTTTGCTGAACTGCCCCATTATGTCCTCCAGGTTTACTGTGAATTTAGTAAGTTTCTCTGACTCGTCCGCTTGAAATACCATTTCCACACCAGTATCCCACCCAAATCTTCCTCGGTGAAGACTGAAGCAAAGAATTCATTCAATCTCTCCGCTACGTCTTTGTCATCCTTGATCGCCCCTTTTACCCCTCGGTCGTCCAGCGGCCCAACCGTTCTCTTGCCAGCTTCCTGCTTTAAATATACCAAAAAAGTTTTTTACTATGTTTTTTTGCCTCTACTGCTATCTTTTTTTCGTAATCCCTCTTGGCCTTCTTTATCTGCGCCTTGCATTTGCTTTGACACTCCTTATGCTGCTTCTTGTTATTTTCAGACGGTTCCTTCTTACATTTTCTGAACATAGTAACATAGTAGATGACGGCAGAAAAAGACCTGCATGGTCCATCCAGTCTGCCCAACAAGATAAACTCATATGTGTATACCTTACCTTGATTTGTACCTGCCTTTTTCAGGGCACAGACCGTACAAGTCTGCCCAGCAGTATTTCCCGCCTCCCAACCACCAGTCCCGCCTCCCATCACCGGCTCTGGCACAGACCGTATAAGTCTGCCCTCCACTATCCTCGCCTCCCAACCACCAACCTCTCTTCCCCCACCTGCTCCGCCACCCAATTTTGGCTAAGCTTCTGAGGATCCATTCCTACTGCACAGGATTCCTTTATGCATATCCCACGCATGTTTGAATTCCGTTACCGTTTTCATCTCCACCACCTCCCGCGGGAGGGCATTCCAAGCATCCACCACCCTCTCCGTGAAAAAATACTTCCTGACATCTTTTTTGAGTCTGCCCCCCTTCAATCTCATTTCATGTCCTCTGGTTCTACCGCCTTCCCATCTCCGGAAAAGATTTTTTTGCGGATTAATACCTTTTAAGTATTTGAACGTCTGTATCATATCACCCCTGTTCCTCCTTTCCTCCAGGGTATACATGTTCAGGTCAGCAAGTCTCTGCTCATACGTCTTGGAACGCAAATCCCATACCATTCTTGTAGCTTTTCTTTGCACCACTTCCATTACATTTTCTGAAGGCGTTTCTTTTAGCCCTAATAGCTTCCTTCACCTCACTTTTCAACCACGCCGGATGTCTTTTGTAATTCCGTCTTTCTTTTGTAATTTGCGGAATATGTTTGGCCTTGGCCTCCAGGATGGTATTTTTGAACAGCATCCACGCCTGTTGTACAGTTTTTACCCTCTCAGTTGCCCCTCTAAGTTTTTTTTTTACCGTTCTTCTCATTTTATCATAGTCTCCTTTTTTAAAATTAAACGCTAACGTATTTGACTTCCTATGTATAGTTACTTCAAGGTTGATATCAAAACTGATCATATCATAATCACTGTTATCAAGCGGCCCCAGTACCATAACATCCCTCACCAGATCATGCGCTCCACTAAGGACCAAGTCTAGAATTCTTCCTTCTCTCGTCGGCTCCTGCACCAGCTGCTCCATAAAGCTGTCCTTGATTTCATCAAGGAATTGTACCTCTCTAGCGTGTCCCTATGTTACATTTACCTAGTGTATATTTGGGTAATTGAAGTCACCCTTTATTATCACATTGCCCATTTTGTTTGCATCTCTGATTTCTTTTATCATTTCTGCGTCTATCTGCTCATCCTGGTGAGGCGGATGTTAGTACACTCCTATCAGCTTGAGCGTCTGATTAAAGAATATATTCAATTAAATGATAATGGGGAGGTTTCTTCGGGGGGGGGGGGGAGCTCTGGAAAGGGTTCAAGGTGGTAATGCGAGGGCATCTTATCGCTTTAAAGGCACATGTTCATAAAGAAAAACAGCATGCAGAGAACTCCTGGAGAGGACAGTTGGTGGGTGTAGCAAAACTTATATGACAGTAGGAGAGATGGTGTTAAGTAAGTTGGTGGGGATGGGGTCTGAGGGACAAGTGGTGCATTTCGAGGAAGAAAGAAGGTGGGCGGTTTCCTCTTCGGTGATGTCAGGAAAAGAGGAGAAGGAGGCCTGGGTTGGTTGATTGAGGGAGTGGGTTATAGGGTGAAGAGGAGAAGAAGGTTTGGTGGTGAATTCGAGGTTGATCTTCTGCACCTTGTCGCGGAAGTAGTCAGCCAGTGATTGAGGAGAGAGTGAGGGGGGTGGGTGGGAGCACTTTGAGGAGGGAGTTAAGGGTGGCGAAGAGACGACGAGGGTTAGAGCTCAGGGAATTAGTCAATTGGGTGTAATAGTCCTGTTTGGTGAGAAATAGGGAGGACTGGAAGGAGGATAGCATGAATTTGTAATGAATGAAATCAGTATGGGTGCGAGATTTCCTCCAGAGGCGTTCAGCCGATCGGGCGCAGGAGCGAAGGTATCGGGTGCAAGGGGTCAGCCAGGGCTGGGGATTAGTACGCCTTGTGGGACAGGAGATAGATGGTGCAAGGGTGTCCAGAGCAGAGGAGAGAGTGGCATTGTAAGTGGAGACGGCTTTGTCGACAGACTCGGAGATCATGATGGAAGGGAGGAGATTAGAAATACTAGAGGATAAGGTGGGAGGGTCGACAGCCTGGAGATTCCTGGAAGTAGTGGTTAGTGTTGGGCAGGACTGAGGGGGAGGGTGATGAAGTGTGAAGGTGATCAGGTGATGGTCAGAGAGAGGAAGAGCTGAGGCTCAGAAATTGGAGGGAGAGCAGGTAGAGGAGAGGATGAGGTCAAGACAGTGGCCAGATTGATGAGTGGGGGTGGTGGTGCTCAGTTGGAGGTTGAAGGAGTAGGTTAGAGTGAGGAACTGAGAAGCGTATGAGTCGGATGGGTTATCAGTGTGTATGTTAAAGTCTCCAAGAATGAGGGATGGGGATGAGGGCTCAAGAAAAACGGAGAGCCAGGCATCGAAGTCGGTAAGGAAGGAAGAGAGGGACTTATCAGGGGGGTGGTAAATGATTGCAACTCTGAGTGGTAGCGGGTAGAATAGACGGATGGCGTGAACTTCAAAGGATGAGAAGCAGTGAGACTGCGGTAGGAGGAGAGGTTGAAAACTGCAGGACGGCAAAAGTAGTAACCCGACGCCACCACCGCGGCCAGTTTGGCGGGGAGAATGGGAGAAAAGATAACCTCCATGGCATAGGGCTGCGATCTGAGGCAGAGCCATCAGGGGTGAGCCAGGTTTCAGTTAGGGCGAGCAGTTGAAGGGAACGGGAGATGAAGAGATCATGGGTGAAGGAAAGTTTGTTGCAGACCGAGCGGGCATTCCACAGGGCACACGAGAAGGGGAGGGAGGAGGGGAATAGAGATGAGATTGGAGACATCGCGGAAACGTTTGCATGGATAGGACGAGGACAGGTGAGGGAGACCTGGATTGGATTGATGTTCTCGGCGGAAAGCAGGAGAAGGAGGGTGCGGAGGAGGGTGGGGGAAGGTAGGGCGATGAAGGCGACGAAGATGGGATGAGCTTAGTAGGAATAGGGATGGACTAATAGCAGGAAGTAAGCTGTTGAAGGTTGGGGGGGGGGAGGAGAGATGGTGAGGTGGTGAGGGACGGGGGTGGGTAGGGTAATGCAATAGTGAGAACAGGAGAGGACATGGATGGGCAATGAGTTCCTGCGGTAGACAGCGGTAGGGGGAGTGGGAAAGATTAGGAAGGGACAGGGCGATGAAGAGAATGTGTATAGGGGCCATGGTCTGGGAGGCAGGCAGGTGATGGGTGAGTTGGTGGGCAGATGGGTTAATGGGCTGGTAGGCAGGCAAGCAGGTAGGCGGGGAGGGAGTTAGGTAGTTGTGCAGGTTAGAGGGCAGGCGGCAGGCGAGGAGGCAGTTAGGTAGTTGAGCAGGCTTGAAGGCAGCAGGTAGTTGATGGCTGATAAGCAGGCAAGTTGATGGACTGACAAGCAGGCACGATGGTTGCTGATAAGCAGGCAAGTTGATGGACTGACAGGCAGGCAGGTTGGTTGCTGGCAGGCAAGCAGGCAGTCAGGTAGGCTGGGGCAGATGCGATGTGAGTGGAACAAGCTGGAACAGGCGGACTGGAACAAGTTGGGATGAACGGACTGGAACAAGCTGGAACAGATGCACAGGAACAAGCTGGAATAGATGGACTGGAACAAGCTGGAGTGGGCAGACAGGAACAAGCTGGAACGGGCGGACTGGAACAAGCTGGAGTAGATGGACAGGAGCAAGCTGGAACGGACGGACCGGAACAAGCTGGAATGAGTGGACCAGAACAAGTGGGACAAACTGAAGCAGGTGGACTGGAGCAAGCTGAAGCAGACGGACTGGAGCAAGCTGGAACAGACGGACTGGAACAAACTGGAACAAGCTGGAACAGGCTGGAACAGATGGACTGGAGCAAGTTGGAGCCAAAGACAGTGGCACAGCGGGACTGGAACACGCTGGGACAGACTGGAACAAGCTGGAACGGATAGACTGGAACAAGCTGGAGCAGAGGACAGCGGAGCAGCAGGACCGGAACAAGCTGGAACAGACGGACTGGGACAAGCTGGACAGAAGGTCAGGAACAAGCTGGAACAGATGGGCTGGGACAAGCTGGAGCAGAAGGCAATGGAGCAGCAGGATCGGAACAAGCTGGAACAGACAGATTGGAAGAAGCAGGAGCAGAAGCAGAGGAGCAGAGCAGCGGACTGAAAGAATCTGGCCTGGAACAGGCCAGAGCCGAAGGACTGGAGCAAGCTGGGACAAAAAGACCGGTGGCAGATGGACAGGGCAGCAGGGCGGCCGGGCAGAGTTAAGGACCAGAGCCAGCAGGGAATCACAAAGACATGAAGAGTGGGCCTGAGGGAGGGGATCAACACCAGGGCGTAGGGATCAACTGCCCCAGGTCACCTGGCTCCCCATGCTCCGCTCCCCATGCTAGAAGGAACAACAGCAGGGCCTAGGGGTCAGCTGCCCCAGGTCTCCTGACTCCCCACGCCAGAAGGGACAGTGCTGCAATCGAGGAGATGGCCAGCAGCACTTCCCGGCGCCGATCACCCGCTGCCTTGCCCCCCACCTCAGTCACCTGGCCCACGCTGCACCAATTATCCGCTGCCTCGCCCCCCACCCCGGTCACCCGGCCCACGCTGCGCCGGTTACCAGGCGGCGGAACGAAGGATGCACATGCCTATACGATTTGCTTTTGGGTTTCACCCGGGGGTAACGGACCCTTTCTATGGCAGGTGGGAACAGCTAGGTCTACGTGAGCTGGGGCAATTGTGGGAGGATGGGAGGCCTTTAGCGTTTGGGGTACTACAAGAAGAATATGGAATACCTTCAAGAAATGCATTCCAATATCACGTGATGCGCGACTTTATGCTTAGGTGAGCAAAGGGGGAACTAAATTTAATGGAAACACAACTGGAACAGTTACTCACTACACACAGAAGTGGGAAAAGGCATTGGGGGTGGTCTATGAAAACACAGAGTGGGAGAAGATATTCAAACTCCTGTTACAGGTGTCAGTGTCCATCTCCCTAGTAGAAAATGCTCTATTGCTGGTATTACACCCCCAAAAGGCTGGCTAAAATGTTCAAGGGAGGGTCAGCTTTGTGCTGGCGCCAGTGTGGGGAGGAAGGTGATATGTATCACATATGGTAGTCTTGCCCCTCAACACAAGAGTTCTGGACAAAAGTTTTGAAACTTGTATTGAGCCTGACAGGAGCCAGTTACCCCATGAAAATGGAGCATTGTCTTTTACATGTTAAACCACAGGGTGTGAAGCTAAATGCACATCGACTGGCCACACAGGTGTTTGTGGCTAGTAGATTAGTACTGGCGGCAGCTTGGAAACAACAATCCCTACCTGATACAGCTGGGGTATTACACAAGCTGAAGTATATTCACTTAATGTTTAAACTCACAGAGATGCGTACAAATAGTGAATGATACATACCTGTAGCAGGTGTTCTCCGAGGACAGCAGGCTGATTGTTCTCACGACTGGGTGACGTCCGCGGCAGCCCCCACCAACCGGAAAAAGCTTCGCGGGCGGTCCGCACGCAGGGCACGCCCACCGCGCATGCGCGGCCGTCTTCCCGCCCGTGCGCGACCGTTCCCGCCAGTTGAATGACAAGCAAAAGATGAAAACGCAACTCCAAAGGGGAGGAGGGAGGGTAGGTGAGAACAATCAGCCTGCTGTCCTCGGAGAACACCTGCTACAGGTATGTATCATTCACTTTCTCCGAGGACAAGCAGGCTGCTTGTTCTCACGACTGGGGTATCCCTAGCTCTCAGACTTACTCAAAACAAGAACCCAGGTCAATTGAACCTCGCAACGGCGAGGGTACAACAGAAAATTGACCTACGAAGAACAACTAACTGAGAGTGCAGCCTGACCAGAATAAATTCGGGTCCTGGAGGGTGGAGTTGGATTTACACCCCAAACAGATTCTGCAGCACCGACTGCCCGAACTGACTGTCGCGTCGGGTATCCTGCTGGAGGCAGTAATGTGATGTGAATGTGTGGACAGATGACCACGTCGCAGCCTTGCAAATCTCTTCAATAGTGGCTGACTTCAAGTGGGCCACTGACGCTGCCATGGCTCTAACACTATGAGCCGTGACATGACCCTCAAGAGTCAGCCCAGCCTGGGCGTAAGTGAAGGAAATGCAATCTGCTAGCCAATTGGAGATGGTGCGTTTCCCGACAGCGACCCCTAGCCTGTTAGGGTCGAAAGAAACAAACAATTGGGCGGACTGTCTGTGGGGCTGTGTCCGCTCCAAGTAGAAGGCCAATGCTCTCTTGCAGTCCAATGTGTGCAACTGACGTTCAGCAGGGCGGGTATGCGGCCTGGGGAAGAATGTTGGCAAGACAATTGACTGGTTAAGATGGAACTCCGACACCACCTTCGGCAGGAACTTTGGGTGGGTGCGGAAGCACTACTCTGTTGTGATGAAATTTGGTATATGGAGCATGAGCTACTAGGGCTTGAAGCTCACTGACCCTACGAGCTGAAGTAACTGCCACCAAGAAAATGACCTTCCAGGTCAAGTACTTCAGATGGCAGGTATTCAGTGGCTCAAAAGGAGGTTTCATCAGCTGGATGAGGACGACGTTGAGATCCCATGACACTGTAGGAGGCTTGATAGGGGGCTTTGACAAGAGCAAGCCTCTCATGAATCGAACTACTAAAGGCTCTCCAGAGATGGCTTTACCTTCCACACGATAATGGTAAGCACTAATCGCACTAAGGTGATTCCTTACTGAGTTGGTCTTGAGGTCTTGATAAGTGCAGAAGGTATTCAAGCAGGTTCTGTGCAGGGCAAGAACGAGGTTCTAGGGCCTTGCTCTCACACCAAACGACAAACCTCCTCCACTTGAAAAAGTAACTCTTTTTAGTGGAATCCTTTCTAGAGGCAAGCAAGACACGGGAGACACCCTCAGACAGACCCAACGCAGTGAAGTCTACGCCCTCAACATCCAGGCCGTGAGAGCCAGGGACTGAAGGTTGGGGTGCAGCAACGCTCTGTCGTTCTGCGAGATGAGAGTCGGAAAACACTCCAATCTCCACGGTTCTTCTGAGGACAACTCCAGAAGAAGAGGGAACCAGATCTGACGGGGCCAAAAGGGCGCTATCAGAATCATGGTGCCGTGGTCTTGCTTGAGCTTCAGTAAGGTCTTCCCCACCAAAGGTATGGGAGGATAAGCATACAGGAGGCCGGTCCCCCAATGGAGGAGAAAGGCATCCGACGCTAGTCTGCCGTGGGCCTGTAGTCTGGAACAGAACAGAGGCAGCTTGTGGTTGGTCTGAGAGGCGAAAAGGTCCACCGAGGGGGTGCCCCACTCTCGGAAGATCTTGCGTACCACTCTGGAATGAAGCGACCACTCGTGCGGTTGCATGACTCTGCTCAGTCTGTCGGCCAGACTGTTGTTTACACCTGCCAGGTATGTGGCTTGGAGGAGCATGCCGAACTGGCAAGCCCAACGCCACATGCCGACGGCTTCCTGACACAAGGGGCGAGATCCGGTGCCCCCCTGCTTGTTGGTGTAATACATTGCAACCTGATTGTCTGTCCGAATTTGAATAATTTGGTGGGACAGCCGGTCTCTGAAAGCCTTCAGTGCGTTCCAAATCGCTCGGAGCTCCAGGAGGTTGATCTGCAGATCCTTTTCCTGGAGGGACCACAGACCCTGGGTGTGAAGCCCATCGACATGAGCTCCCCACCCCAGGCGAGATGCATCCGTCGTCAGCACTTTCGTGGGCTGCGGAATTTGGAATGGACGTCCCAGGGTCAAATTGGTCCGGATGGTCCACCAGAGCAGTGAAGTGCGGCAACTGGTGGAGAGGCAGATGACATCTTCTAGATTCCCAGTGGCTTGAAACCACTGGGAAGCTAGGGTCCATTGAGCAGATCTCATGTGAAGACGAGCCATGGGAGTCACATGAACTGTGGAGGCCATATGACCCAGAAGTCTCAACATCTGCCGAGCTGTGACCTGCTGAGACGCTCTGGTCCGCGAAGCCAGGGACAGGAGGTTGTTGGCCCTCGCTTCGGGAAGGAAGGCCTGAGCCGTCTGGGTATTCAGCAGAGCTCCTATGAATTCCAGAGACTGTGTTGGCTGGAGATGGGACTTTGGGTAATTTATCACAAACCCCAGCAGCTCCACAAGTTGAATAGTGCACTGCATAGACCGGAGGGCTCCTGCCTCCGAGGTGCTTTTGACCAGCCAATCGTCGAGATATGGGAACACGTGCACTCCCAGCTTGCGTAGGTACGCCGCTACCACCACGAGACACTTTGTAAACACTCGTGGGTCAGAAGCGAGCCCAAAGGGCAGCACACAATACTGAAAGTGCCGTGCGCCCAGGCGGAATCTGAGATACTGTCTGTGAGCTGGCAGTATCGGGATGTGAGTGTATGCGTCCTTTAAATCCAGGGAACATAGCCAATCGTTTTTCTGAATCATTGGCAGAAGGGTGCCCAAGGAAAGCATCCTGAATTTTTCTTTGACCAGGAATTTGTTCAGGCCTCTCAGGTCTAGGATGGGATGCATCCCCCGTTTTCTTTTCCACAAGGAAGTACCTGGAATAGAATCCCTGCCCTTCTTGCCCGGGTGGTACGGGCTCGACCGCATTGGCGCTGAGAAGGGCGGAGAGTTCCTCTGCAAGTACCTGCTTGTGATGGGAGCTGAAGGATTGAGCTCCCGGAGGACAATTTGGTGGCAGGGAGGCCAAATTCAGGGCGTATCCGCACCGCACTATTTGGAGAACCCACTGGTCGGAGGTTATGAGAGGCCACCTTTGGTGAAAAAATTTTAACCTCCCTCCGACCGGCAGATCGTCCGGTACGGACACTTTGAGGGCGACTATGTTCCCGTGGATCCAGTCAAAAGCCCGTCCCCGGCTTTTGCTGTGGAGGCACAGGGGGCTGCTTAGGCGCACGCTGTTGACGAGAACGAGCGCGCTGGGGCTGTCCCTGTGCCTGACGAGGCCTTCGGGCCGGCTGGGTGTACCTACGCTTTGCAAAGAATAGGGCACAGCCTGCCGGGCCCGGGAAAAACGTCCACCTGCTGAGGTGGATGCTGAAGGCGCCCGGTGGGAGAGCTTGTCGAGGGCGGTTTCCCGCTGATGCAGTTGGTCCACCAGCTGCTCGACCTTCTCACCAAAAATATTATCTCCCCGGCAAGGGACGTCGGCCAGTCTCTGCTGGGTGCGGTTGTCCAGGTCAGAGGCACGCAGCCATGAGAGCCTGCGCATCACTATACCTTGGGCCGCAGCACGAGATGCCACGTCACAGGTGTCATAGATACCCCTGGACAGGAACTTTCTGCACGCCTTCAGCTGCCTGACCACCTCCTGATAAGGCCTGGACTGCTCCGGCGGGAGCTTATCGACCAGGTCCGCCAGTTGCTTCACATTGTTCCGCATGTGGATGCTCGTATAGAGCTGGTATGACTGGATGCGGGTCACGAGCATGGAGGATGGGTAGGCCTTCCTCCCAAACGAGTCCAGAATGCGAGACTCCCGCCCTGGGGGCGCCGAGGCGGTATCCCTCGAACTCCGTGCCCTCTTGAGAGCAGAATCCACGACCGCCGAGTCATGGGGCAATTGGGGCCGCATTAACTCTGGGTCCGAGTGGATTCTGTACTGGGATTCTGCTTTCTTGGGGATGATTGGATTAGATAGCGGTCTCATCCAGTTCCGAAGCAGTGTCTCCTTGAGGACATTGTGCAATGGCACCGTGGAGGACTCTCTAGGTGGTGATGGATAGTCGAGGACCTCGAGCATCTCAGCCCTCGGCTCATCCACAGAGACCACGGGGAAGGGAATGCAAATAGACATATCCCTTACAAAGGAGGCAAAAGAGAGGCTCTCAGGAGGCGAGAGCTTCCTCTCTGGTGAAGGCGTGGGGTCCGAGGGAAGACCCGCAGACTCCTCTGAGGAGAAATATCTGGGGTCCTCCTCTTCCCCCCACGAGGCCTCTTCCTCGGTATCGGACATAAGCTCATGTAGCTGAGTCCTTAACCGGGCCCGGCTCGACGTCGAGGCACCGAGGCCTCGGTGTCGTCGAGCGGTGGACTCCCGCGCCGGCGGAGACGAAGCTCCCTCCATCAACGTCGACGGGGACTCCACCTGCGTGGCGGTCGAGACCGGCGCCGCAAGCGGCGGCGGTGTCGACGGCCTCAGCACCGGGCTAGAGCTCGCCGGCGCCACAGTCAACGGCGCCGAGGGCGCAAGCACCCCCGGCGCCGGCACAGCCTGGCGCATCAGCCCTTCCAGGATCCCCGGAAGGATGGCTCGGAGGCACTCGTCCAGGCCCGCTGCCGGGAAAGACGGGGGGGCCAGTAGAGGTGTCTGTGCCGGAAGCTGCTCGGGTCCAGGAGACTGCACCGAAGTGCTGGGACCCTGACGCGTCGGTACCTCCACAACCGAAGGGGATCTCTTCTCCCGACGCGGACGCTTCGGCGTCGACTCCTCGCCGGTACCGAGCACCGCAGGCGACCGATGACGGTGCTTCTTAGATTTCTTGCGGTGCCCGTCATCGGTGCCAGGTGGAACAGAGGAGGAGGTCGATCCCCCTCGGTCCCGAGGAACCGGGTCAGACAGGGTTCGGTCCCGAGGGCCATGGGCCGAGGGAGTGACCGGGGCCGATTGCCCACGCGGCCTCTCACCCCTACCCTCACCGGAGGACCGGCGGGCCGACGGGACCTGTGCTCCTGGGGTCGATGCCATCGGTGCCGATTTCTCGGGCCTCGATACCGGTACCGAAGAACCGGCCGTCGATACCGATGCCGTCGAGGTCGACGTCGAGGGGCCGGCGCAAGTTCCAAAAAGACGGTCCCGAAGAACTTGCCTCGCAACTTGAGTCCGTTTCCGGAGACCAAGACACAAAGAACAGGACTTGATATTGTGCTCCGGCCCGAGGCACTGGAGGCACCAAGCGTGGGTGTCGGTCTGCGAGATCGGCCGGCCGCACCGACCACACTTCTTAAATCCACTCGGGACCTTCGAGGACATCGACGGAAAAATCGCGTCGGCGAAATTAAAGTCGTCGACGGTGGCGGTAAATCACACCTCGAAAAATAATCGACCGCGCGGCCACAAGGCCGCAATGCGACACCCCCGCTAGAAACGAGGGAAAATAAAGCGCGTGCTCTCTTTTTTTTTTTAAAGAGGAAAAAAAGAAAACTGGAGCGCGCGGCAACAGAAACAAAAAATAACGAATTCGCGAAGAACGCGTACGGTTTTCCGGGGCTGACTAAGAGAGAGCGGCAATAGCACGACTCTCTCCAGGCGCGGAAAAGAAAGGACTGGCGGGAACGGTCGCGCACGGGCGGGAAGACGGCTGCGCATGCGCGGTGGGCGTGCCCTGCGTGCGGACCGCTCGCGAAGCTTTTTCCGGTTGGTGGGGGCTGCCGCGGACGTCACCCAGTCGTGAGAACAAGCAGCCTGCTTGTCCTCGGAGAAAGTACAATAGCTTATCATCATACAGTGAAACCTCGGTTTTCGTCGATAATCCGTCCGAAAACAATCGGCGAAATCTGAAACCGATGAAAACCGAGGCAATTAACGAGGACGCCCAAAATCGGGAGAAGGATGTCCATCTTCTGATACAAATTGGTAGATGGACGTCCTTTTTCGATGAAATCCGAGGCAACCAACGAAAACCGAGATACTACTGTATTTGGGACCCTTATGTCTTATGGTCAGCTCACTCGGAAACTGCTTCATAAGAATACCAGAGGGGGGAAGAAGAGAGGATGGGGAGGGGGGAGGGGTGGAGGGGAAATTACAATGATAAGAAAAGTTAATGTTTGATACTTTCTATGTATATCATTTTAAACTGATTGCGGATGGTTCTAATGTTGTTATATTGTAATGCAGATATTTCAATAAAACTACAAATAAAAACTGAAAAAAAAACCCAGAAAAAAAGAAACAAAGTTGGCGCGACTCGCAGAGGGAAGCTCCAGCGCTGCCAGCCTCTCTCAATCGCTGCACCATTCGCGCTGCTGAGTCTGTAAAAAAAACAGTAAGTAGGGGAGTGAGAGGAAGGGTGCAGGACTCGCAGGGGGAAAAAAAGGTGCCGGTACGCCGTACTGGTGCTTACCGGCACAAAAAAAAAGCCCTGCCAGTGCTTTTTTTGTAGAAAAAAGGTGCCGGTACTCATTATGGGTAGGATCACCACACATGATTCCACCCCTATGATAGCCACACCCCTTATACCAGCCATGGCGCATATAAACAGACATCATTGAAAATATTATACTAGTATAGGAGAAAAAAAATAACGTGATTTTTTTTCATTATAAATAATTTCTGTAAGCTGTTATAAGCTCCAGTATACACAGTGGTGTGCTGGAGCGGGCTCTCATGGGCTCGCGAGAGCCGTTTGTTAAGTTTTTAAGAATTTTGGGAGCCGGTTGTAAAAGTAGGTCTCCCCATGGCTATTCTAACTACTGACTCCCAAAATGTAGGCTTGGGCCCCCTCCTGAATTCTATTTTACTTTGCTGGCAGTGATGCTGGCCCCACCAGCCAAGTAAATAGACTGCTGCTGCTCCCTGCTCCTTGTTTCTGACTCTGAGCATTAGGCTGGGACTTTTCATGCAAGCGCAAGAAGGTTCCATCATGCTGCTCAGAGCCAGAAACAAGCAGCAGAGAAAGGTGGCAGTCCATTTATTGGCTGGTGGGGCTCGGCAAAGGTATGCCTAGCGTGCCCGCACAAAGGAAGGGAGAGAGAGGCATGTATTCCCCCCTCCCCCCATATTTTAGGGCCGGCTATGTCCGGAGAGAGAGCCCGTTGTTAAAAATGTACCAGCACACCCCTGAGTATACCCAGTGCAAAATAAGACAGCAGATGTAAATTCTCAAATTGGACAAATTCCAAACACTAAAATGAAAATAAAATGATTTTTTCTACCTTTTTTTTTTTTATAATTTATTTTTAATTTTTTCTACCTTTCTTGTCTGGTGACTTTGTTTTTCTATCCATATTGGTCCCAGTCTCTGATTCTGCTGCTTCCTTTCCTCCTTCCTTCTTCATTTCTTCATTCATAAGTAAAAGCTGGGTCCTCCTCCGTGGAATTGACTGGAAGAGGTATAACATGGATCCAGCTTTTGCCTATTTTCTCCATCCATGTGCAGTTTTTCTCCTCTCTTCCCTTTCCCTCATCTCCATCCATGTGCATCTTCTTTTTTCTTTCCTCCCCTCCATCCATGTCCAACACTTCTCCTCTCTCTTCTTCTCCATCCATGTCCAGCATTTCTCCTCTCTTCCCTCCCCTGTATCCATATAAAGCAATAATTCTCTCTCCCCTCTCCTCCACCCGTCCAGCATTTCTCCTTTCTCCCCACCAACCCTCCATCCATGTCCAGCAATTCTTCTCTCCCCTCCATGTGCATCTCCTTCCTGTCTTCCCTCCCCTCCATCCATGTCCAGCATGTCTGCTCTCTCCCCTGCCCTCCCCTCCCATGTCCAGCGATTCTCCTCTCTCCCCTTCCCTCCCCTCCATAAGTACATAAGTAAAGCCACACTGGGAAAAGACCAAGGGCCCATCGAGTCCAGCATCCTGTCCATGACAGCGGCCAATCCAGGTCAAGGGCACCTGGCGAGCTTCCCAAACGTACAAACATTCTATACATGTTATTCCTGGAATTGTGGATTTTTTCCCAAGTCCATTTAGTAGTGGTTTATGGACTTGTCCTTTAGGAAACCGCCTAACCCATTTTTAAACTCTGCCAAGCTAACCGCCTTCACCACGTTCTCCGGCAACGAATTCCAGAGTTAATTATGCATTGGGTGAAGAAAAATTTTCTCCGATTTGTTTTAAATTTCATCGCATGCCCCCTAGTTCTAGTATTTTTGGAAAGCGTGAACAGACGCTTCACATCCACCTGTTCCACTCCACTCATTATTTTATATACCTCTATCATGTCTCCCCTCAGCCGTTGTCACGATTGTGGTCATGACCCCTCTCAGGCTCACCTTATTTCCGGCGGTCAGCTTCTGAGCTGGCTTCTGTCTGTTCTTCCTGAGTTAGTTCCAGCATGGCTCTGGTTATTCCACTATACTGCACCTGTGTGTACTGCACCTGTGTGTGTTAAGCCTCTCTGTGCTTCAGTATGCTTTCTGCCTGTGTTTTGGTTTGTGTTCCTCTTGCCCTCTGGTGGACAGACCTGGTGGCTGCATTGGTTTGTCTGTGTGCTGTTTCCCGTTCCAGACTTCAGTCCAGTCCAGTCCTTCGGGCCTGCCAGATTTGCCTGTCTTGTTTGAGCCTGCATAGCACCCATAGCTGCCTGGTGTTTGCTGCAGCTGAATCTCAGCTGCTGCTGGGCTTATTAGCCATTTGGAAACTCTCTGCTTTGCTTTTGCATCATCTAAGGTCCCTGGTATGTTGGGGTGCTTGTGCACTTCTGCCTAGTCCAGTTTATAGTCTGTAATTCTTGCCTGATTCTAGTTTAGTCTTTGTGTAGCTTCTTGTTCTGTATTGCTTGTTTCCCAGTCTTGTTTCTTGTTTGTATGTCTTTGTCTAGTTCTTGATTGCCTGTGTTTCTTGTTCAGTGGCTGCCTGCAGCTTTCAGTTCTGTCTCTTATCTATCTGTGTGTGTTCCCTGTTTCAGTGGCTGCTTGCAGCTTTCAGTTCTGTCTCCTGTCTATCAATGTTTGTTCCCTGTTTCACTGGCTGCTTGCAGCTTTCAGTTCTGTCTCTTATCTATCTGTGTGTGTTCCCTGTTTCAGTGGCTGCTTGCAGCTTTCAGTTCTGTCTCCTGTCTATCAATGTTTGTTCCCTGTTTCAGGGCTGCTTGCAGCTTTCAGTTCTGTCTCTTGGCTATCTGTGTGTGTTCCGTTTCACTGGCTGCTTGCAGCTTTCAGTTCTGTCCCTTGTCTGTCTGAGAGTCCTAGTCTAGTATTCTGCCTAGCCTCCCTGTGTATTCTAGTCCCTGTGTGTATCCTTCTGGTATCCAGTTCCGGCCCTGTCCGGCAAGTCCTGCCAGCCACCTGCACCCAAGGGCTCAACTCCTGGGGAAGGGTGGCCAGGGGCAGGTGAAGTCTAGCCGTCCCTGTCAGAATTCTGTCTTATCCCTGTGTGGGGTGGTTTTGCCTGCCACTGCCGCTCCCCGGCAGTGGCCCAAGGGCTCACGATCCTAGTTCCTGCTTTGGAAAACATGATAGCCGTCTCTTCTCCAAGCTGAAAAGCCCTAGCCTCCTTAGTCTTTCTTCATAGGGAAGTCGTCCCATCCCCGCTATCATTTTAGTCGCCCTTCGCTGCACCGTTTCCAATTCTACTATATCTTTCTTGAGATGCGGTGACCAGAATTGAACACAATACTCAAGGTGCGGACGCAACATGGAGCGATACAATGGCATTATAACATCCTCACACCTGTTTTCCATACCTTTCCTAATAACAGATCTAATACAAATGCTTAGAACCAACCCTCCCACCCAAGTTCTTGAAAACATGGCAGAATTAGAACTAAGGCCTTTTCAGTGGTAACTCCTACCCTTTAGAACCAACTCTGCTCTGAAGAGGGAACTACCAGAGGTTCTGAAATGGTTTCAATTCCTATTTTCTAATACACTAGATTGCTTAATGTGCAGTTTGAACTCGGTGCTATACTAATTTTTTTGATTGTATAAAATTGTTTTTAAATTGTTCATTGCCTTGTCCCGAATTGCTCAAAACTGGCAATATATAAACTGTTAAATTCCTATCATAGTGTGCACTAAAGCAAACCTACTGGATATTCTACCTCCCTAAACGCCAGAGGCACATTTTTAAAGCACATAGACTTACAAATTTACATAGATTAATACATAACTTTATAAGCCTATGTGCTTTGAAAATGAGAACCATAAGCTATTAGCACCTTAGTACCTAAATAAATTGGTTGCTCTGTACCAGCCTCTCCCCACTGATCCTCTACACCAGTGGAATTCACTCCTCTATGCCCCTAGAGCTAAAGCCGATGTCTAAATTACTGCGAGATGTCTGAGCACACTCCACGGTAAGGCATTTTAAGCAGCGCAGCTTAAAATGCCTTACCGTGGAGTATGCTCAGACATCTCGCAGTAATTTAGACATCGGCTGTAGCTCTAGGGGCATAGAGGAGGCGAGTTCTGCACTAATCGGTTAGTACAGCTACACTGTAGCGCACTAACCTACTAGTACGTGGTTAGCGTACGAGTCCTTACCACCTACAAAATAAGTAGCGGTAGCGTCTCATACGCTAGTGGGAAAATTAGCATGTGAGCTAATAGAAAAAAGTAGAAATTCTGCCATTTTACACATGCGGTAAAAATGGCCTTATCATGACGTGTGTAAAGATGCACTAAGGCCACTTTTTATCGCAGTTTGGTAAAAGGGCCCTTCAAATGTCTACATGTCTTTATAAAACAGGCTGCAAATATTATGCCCTCTATTTGTCCTCTCAATCCAGGTGGCCAGTCCAGATGTTCACTGTAAGACCATAGTTCCAAACCTCCTATCTCACCCCCTTCCAAATCTCAGATGCAAAATCTCCGTGCTCAAATATACCTCCTAGATTCCTCCTTCTGCTGATCTTTCCAGCTGGTCTCCATATAACGTAGTGCATAGTCACTCTCATCTTTGTATCTGAAAAATACAAATCCAATATTGTCACTCAGCATATGAGGATGCAAATCAGACAATGGAAACTCGGAATAAAACCACATTAAAAAAAAAATTACATTCTCGCCCATGTGTTTCACAAGTTTGATGGCCTGTCTGCAAGCCATATTCTAGCCTGTTTCATATATACTGTACAAAGAACTAACAAATTCATGCTTGGTGAATATTTAACATATTTTCCTTGTTATTCAAAACTGAGGGAAGATATTTCTTAACTCATGACCCCTCTTCAGTGTAAGGGATGAGAATCTGTTCTATAGAAACATAAAAAAATGAAAGCTGACATGGCCTATCCAGTCTGCCCATGTCATCTACTTCTCCCTTAGAGAGCTTATGTACCTTTCCCACACCTTCTTGAATTCAGATACAGTTATCACCTCCACTGGAAGGCCGTTTCATGAATTCAACACCCTTTCTGTGAAGTAGGTTACTTCTGAGTCTATCCTCTTTCACCTTCAATCCTATGCCCCACCCTCCTCATTCCAGAGCTTCCTTTTACCTGAAAGAGACTCACCTCCTGTACATGTATACCATGGAGGTATTTAAACTTCTCCATCATATCTCCCCTCTCCTGCCTTTCTTCCACAATGGCTGTTCATCCAAAAAGCAATCATCCCACAAAGATTTAGTACCTGTGCACTTGTGTTTTGAAATTTGTCATATGTATAAAGTTCACTTTTGTGTAAGCAGAATTTTGCTGGAAAAGAATGTATGCAAATTTGAAAATGTAATTTTTATATACCGGATTTCTACCCTCTCCCAACCTTCCAATCTAAACACGCCCTTGGGAATGTCTCATCTTAATGTGGCTACAAGTACCTGTGTTGCGCAAGAACACAGTTTTACCTGCATTTGAGAGTGGGCAATTCTCAGCAGATTTATGAGATAAAAGTTACTTTGAAAACTGGCCTTTGTCTTCTGAATTCCAAGCAAATATTTATAAAATGTTTTCTTCCTTTATGCTTCTGGCTCAATTAGAACCACCCTCAAATGAGTCCTAAGCCATTAACTTTTCATTGTGGTAATAATCTACGATCATAGGCCATACGCTGTAGTTGACCTTGGACCCAGGAGTACATCTACCTGAAGTCTGGCCATCTGTTCTATTGAACAATGATGAAACTTGATTGCTCTCTGGGTGCTGCAAACTGAAAGATGGATCTATATTGACAGATGAATATGCAGAATTTTGTTTGCCCGACCTGGATTGCTTCTATCACTGCGAAACCTCGCTTTTCAACATTCTATACAGAGAATGGTTGCCAATCTCTCCTATACTGAACAATTGCCCCTATTAACCAACCTCCTATGACCAGAATTACAACCTAACCACAGACAGGTTAGGAAGGCCTGTGTAATATTGCAAGATCATTTTCTCAGCTTTACAATGCTAGCTTTGTTTTCTGAGATCTTACAGTTTCAACAAGCCTCACTGGATGGAGCAAGACTACAGGGCTTTAAAAAAAAACAACAACCTTGTATTCTAACAGAACAGCAGCATTTGTGGTTGGAAATACTCAACATGAAATGGTAATATTTACCACCTAGAATTTATTCAGACAGAGAAGTTTTATATATTTCAAATTTATGTGCATTGCTTTGAGTTAAAATATCAACTGCCAAAAGAAACAGAAGAACAAAACTCCACACTTCGCAGGAAAATGAAGATACTTACCTGTAGTAGGTATTCTCCGATGACAGCAGGCTGGACATCATCACGCGGACGACAACCCAAGAGCTCCGGAATTTAAAGAAAAAAAACTTTAAAAACTTATAGAAGCAGCTCGACGGGCGTGGGGACAACGCACTGCGCATGCGCGAGTGACTTCCCGCCCGCGACCCCCGTAAGCTTCCCTCAGTTATATAAAAAGCAAACAAGAAGAACAACTCCAAAGGGGAGGAGGGAGGGTTGTGATGATCTGCAGCCTGCTGTCCTCGGAGAATACCTGCTACAGGTAAGTATCTTCATTTTCTCCGTGGACAAGCAGGTTGGACATCATCACACATTGGGTATCCCTAGCACCCAGGCTCACTCAAAACAATGAAAAATGGTCAACTGGGCCTCGCAACGGCGAGGACATAACTGAGATTGACCTGAAAACAAACACAACTAAGTGAGCGTGCAGCCTGGAACAGAACAGAAAGGGGCCTAGGAGGGTGGAGTTGGATTCTAACCCCAAACAGATTCTGTAACACCGATTGCCCAAACCGACTGTTGCGTCGGGTATCCTGCTGAAGGCAGTAGTGAGATGTGAATGTGTGGACTGATGACCACGTTGCAGCCTTGCAAATCTCTTCAATAGAAGCTGACTTTAGATAAGCCACTGACACAACCATGGCTCTGACATTATGAGTCATGACATGGCCCTTCAAAGTCAACCCAGCTTGGGCGTAAGTGAAGGAAATGCAATCTGCTAGCCAATTAGAGATTGTGCGTTTTCCGATGGCAACCCCCATCCTGTTGGGATCAAAAGAAACAAAGAACTGGGCGGACTGTCCATAGGGCTTCGTCCGCTCCACGTAAAATGCCAATGCTCTCTTACAGTCCAAGGTATACAACTTGTCCTCACCAGGGCGGGTATGCGGATGGGGAAAAAATGTTGGCAAGACTGGTTCAGATGGAACTCCGACACCACCTTCGGCAGGAACTTAGGATGAGTGCGGAGGACTACCCTGTTATGATGAAATTTAATGTAGGGAGCATGAACTACCAGGGCAGCGCTGCGTACGCCTTGTAGCGCTATAGAAATGCTAAATAGCAGTAGTAGTAGGGCTTGGAGCTCACTGACTCTACGAGCTGAAGTAACAGCCACCAAGAAAATGACCTTCCAGGTCAAGTACTTCAGATGGCAGGAATTCAGTGGCTCAAAAGGAGGTTTCATCAGCTGTGTGAGAACGACATTGAGATCCCATGACACTGGTGGAGGTTTGACAGGGGGCTTTGACAAAAGCAAACCTCTCATAAAACGAAAAACTAAAGGCTGTCCAGAGATAGGCTGACCTTCTACACGCTGATGATAAGCACTGACTGCACTAAGGTGAACTCTTACTGAGTTAGTCTTAAGACCAGACTCCGATAAGTGTAGAAGGTACTCAAGCAGGGTCCGTGTAGGACAAGAGAAAGGGTCTAGGGCCTTGCTGTCACACCAGACGGCAAACCTCCTCCATTTAAAACCATAACTCCTTTTCGTGGAATCTTTCCTGAAAGCAAGCAAGACTCGGGAGACACCATCTGAGAGGCCTAAAGAGACAACTTCTAAGCTCTCAACATCCAAGCCTTGAGAGCCAGAGACTGGAGGCTGGGATGTAGAAGCAACCCCTCGTTCTGAGTGATGAGAGTCGGAAAACAGTCCAATTTCCACGGCTCTTCGGAGGACAAGTCCAGAAGAAGAGGGAACCAAATCTGACGAGGCCAGAAAGGTGCTATCAGAATCATGGTTCCGCGGTCTTGCCTGAGTTTCAGCAGAGTTTTCCCCACTAAAGGAATGGGAGGATACGCACACAGGAGACCCGTCCTCCAATGAAGGAGAAAGGCATCTGATGCTAGCCTGTTGTGGGCCTGAAGCCTAGAACAGAATTGAGGAACTTTGTGATTGTACTGAGTGACAAAAAGATCCACCGAGGGGGTGTCCCACGCTCGAAAGATCTTGCAGACAACGTCCGTGTTCAGAGACCACTCGTGAGTTTGCATGATCCTGCTCAACCTGACGGCCAGGCCGTTGTTTACACCTGCCAGATAAGTGGCCTGCAGAAGCATGCCGTGCTGACTCGCCCAAAGCCACGTTCTGACAGTTTCCTGACACAGAGGGCAAGATCCGGTGCCCCCCTGCTTGTTTGTGTAATACATAGCAACCTGATTGTCTGTCTGAATGAGAATAATGTGGTTGGACAGCCGATCTCTGAAAGTCTTTAGGGCATTCCAGATCGCTCGCAATTCCAAGAGGTTGATCTGAAGATGCGTTTCCTGGAAGGACCAAACTCCTTGAGTGTGGAGCCCATCCACATGAGCTCCCCACCCCAGAAGGGATGCATCCGTCGTCAGCACTTTTTGCGGCTGAGGAATTTGGAATTGGCGTCCCAAGATCAGATTGAAGCGAATGGTCCACCAGTGAAGGGAATTGCAAAATTCGGTGGAAAGATGGATGACATCCTCTAGATCCCCCGTAGCTTGACACCACTGGGAAGCTAGGGTCCACTGAGCTGCTCATGTGTAGATGTGCCATGGGGGGTCACATGAACTGTGGAGGCCTCATGGCCCCGAAGTCTCAACATCTGCCGAGCTGTGATCTGTTGGGATGCTCGAGCTGAGGACACGAGGGCCAGAAGGTTGTCCGCCCATGCCTGGGGAAAATAAGCTCGAGACGTCTGTGTGTTCAACAGAGCTCCTATGAATTCCAATTTCTGCACGGGAATCAGATGGGATAGTTGATGACAAACCCCAGTAGTTCGAGGAGTTGAATAATAATCTGCATGGATCATAGAGCCCCTGCCTCCGAGGTGTTCTTTACCAGCCAATCGTCGAGATAAGGGAACACATGCACTCCCAGTCTGCGTAGCGATGCTGCAACAACTGCCAAGCACTTTGTGAATACTCTGGGTGAGCATGCGAGACCAAAGGGCAGTACGCAGTACTGAAAATGCTGAGTTCCCAGACAAAATCGAAGGTACTGCCTGTGATCTGGAAGCACCGAAATGTGAGTGTAGGCGTCCTTTAAGTCCAGAGAGCATAGCCAATCGTTTTCCTGAATCATGGGAAGAAGGGTGCCCATGGAAAGCATCCTGAACTTTTCTCAGACTAGGAATTTGTTCAGGGCCCTTAGGTCTAGGATGAGACGCATCCCCCCTGTTTTCTTAGACTAGGAATTTGTTCAGGGCCCTTAGGTCTAGGATGGGGCGCATCCCCCCTGTTTTCTTTTCCACAAGGAAGTACCTGGAATAGAATCCCAACCCTTCTTGCCCGGGTGGAACGGGCTCGACCGCATTGGCGCTGAGAAGGGCGGAGAGTTCCTCTGCAAGTACCTGCTTGTGCTGGGAACTGAAAGATTGAGCTCCCGGTGGGCAATTTGATGGCTTCGATTCCAGATTGAGAGCATATTTGAAGAACCCACCTGTCGGAGGTTATCTGAGGCTACCTTTGGTGAAAAAATATAAGCCTCCCTCCAACAGGTAGATTGTCTGGTACAGACACTTTGATGTCGGCTATGCTGCTCTGGAGCCAGTCAAAAGCCCGTCCCTTGCTTTTGCTGGGGAGCCGGAGGGGCCTGAGGCGTGCGCCGCTGACGAGAGCGAGCTTGCTGGGGACGAGAGCGAGCTTGCTGGGGGCAAGCCTAAACAGGTTGTCGGGAAGCAGGAGTGTACCTACGCCTATTAGAGGAATAGGGAGCACTCCTCCTCCCTCCAAAAAACCTCCTAGAAGAGGAGGTAGTAGCAGAAGGCGTCTGGCAGGCGACAAAATCCATAGCATCATGGTGCTTCTTGAGGGAATCAACCATATCCTCAACCTTCTCTCCAAAAAGATTATCCCCCCAGCAAGGAACATCCACCATTCGGTGCTGGGTCTTCAATCCAGGTCCAAGACACGCAGCCATGAGAGTCTGCGCACCACGATGCCTTGAGCAGCTACCCGGGATGCAGCATCAAAAGTATCAAAGGCTCCCCTGGCCCGGAATTTGCGACATGCCTTCTGCTGCCTGACCACCTGGTAAAAAGGTTCGGCAAGCTCGGGAGGAAGAGCTTCAACCAAACTAGACAGTTGCTTTATCGAGTTCCGTAAGTGAATGCTGGTGTACAGCTGGTATGTTTGAATTTTGGCCGCGAGCACTCCAGCCTGATATGTACGCCTCCCAAAAGAATCCAAGGTCCTAGACTCTCTGTCCGGGGGCGCTGAGGCATAGTCCCTAGTACTCTTGGATCTTCTGAGAGCAGAGTCCACCACCACGGAATCGTGAGGAAGTTGCGCCTTCACCATCACAGGCTCACCGTGGACTCTGTACTGGGACTCGGACTTCTTGTTGACCACTGAGTTAGATAGAGGGCAAGACCAATTTCGCAACATCACTTCCCTCAGTGTATTGTGCAAGGGGGCCATTGCAACCTCTTTTGGTGGAGAAGGATAATCCAGGACCTCGAACATCGCCCTGGGCTTATCCACAGCCTCCATAGGAAAAGCAATGTCCCTAGACATTTCCCGCACAAAAGATGAAAAGGAGTGACACTCAGGTGGAGATTGCCTAACCTCAATACGTGGAGTGGGATCAGATGGAAGCCCCTGAGAATCTTCCTCCGAAAAATATCTGAAGTCTTCCTCCTCTCCCCATGAGTGCTCCTCTTCGGTGTCGGACAACAGCTCTCGAAGAGCAGCCCGAACCCAAGCCTGCCTCGACCTCGAGGATCGATGTCCTCGTGAAGGGCATTGAGAAGTGGACCCGTGCCTGGACTCCGGCAAAGCTTCCTTCACTGACGTCAAGGGAGAGTCCACCCGGGTGGCAACCGGCTCAGGCACCGCAAACGGTACCGAGGGCGGAGACCTTCGGGCAGGAGATGGGCCAGACGCCATCTCAGCAGTAGGTACCCGAGGCGCAAGCACCTCCGGTACCGAGGCAGATGGATGCATCATCCCTTCCAGAAGGCCTGGAAGCATGGCCCGGAGACACTCATCGAGGGTTGCCATCGGAACAAGCTGTGGGGAACAAGCAGGAGTCGGTGCCAGAGTCTGAAGAGCATCGAGAGCCGACGACCGACGCATCGGCACCTCCTGAATGGAGGGTGAGCAGTCCTCGCGGCGCCAGCGCTTCTCGGGTGCCGCATCCCTCGGCTCCCTGGAGCTCTCGGTACCGTGACTGGAAGGAGATCGATGGCGATGCTTCTTAGCCTTCGCCCAATGCCCGTCATCGACACTCCTCGGTACCGATGAGGAGGACGTGGAATCCTCAGGCCTCCTCAGGGCTGGATCCGACTCAGGGCGGTCCCGGGGGGCCTACATAGCAGTAGGCCTCGAGATGGGTGGAGACCCACTCGATGCTTCGCTGCTCCCAGCTCGAAGTGGTCTCTCGGCAGCCATTACCTGACCTCTCGATGCCGCTTCCCTCAAAGTCGATGCCGCCGACCTCGGTACCGATGTCGATGCCGACGTCGAAGGACCGGACCGATCCGGAAAAAGCTTCTCACGCTGACCCTTTCGAGCAACCTGGGTCCTCTTTTTCATTAATTTACAAAGCTTACAGGAAGCTGGTAAATGGTTGGGCCCGAGGCACTGAAGACACCAAGCGTGGGGGTCGGTCGACGAGATGGTCCAGTTGCAGCGGGAACAGCGCTTGAAGCTGCTGGGAGTCCTCGATGACATGGGAGGAAAAATAGCAGTCGAAAAATCAAACGACTCGATGGTGCCACCGAAAAAGGCACAAAAAAGGGAAACAGAAGCGCGACTGGGCAGCCTAAAAGCGGCTGCAATCGGAAGAGAAAGGAAACTTAGAAAAGGGGGTAAAACCCTATGAAAATAAGGCCTTTTTTTTAACAAAAAAACAAAAGAGGCAAAAAAGGGGACAAAACGGAGCGCGTAAACGCCAGAAACGCGAGGAGCGCTCGAAAAACAAACCCTCTCTCGTGAAGCGGAGAAAAAGAAACTGAGGGAAGCACGTGGGCATTTCAGACGGGAAGTCACTCGCGCATCTGCGGTGCGTTGTCCCCGCGCCCGTTGCGCTGCTTCTAGAAATTTTTAAAGTTTTTTCTTTAAATTACGGAGCTCCTGGGCCATCGCGGACGACGACCCATGCGTGATGATGTCCAGCCTGCTTGTCCTCGGAGAAAGCACAGGAAACAGTAGAGACAATACAAACCAAGACGACCAATGGTGCACAAATGACCTTTAATGAATATCTTCTAAACGACTTGCACTAGCTGCAAACGCTCAACTCAAAAGCAGGTTCTCAGGTTGCTGCACTAACAATAAGGCTGCTACTCCTACCGTAGTTTCAGACTCCTGATGTAGGCCATTTAGACGGCCATTGGTCGTCTTGGTTTTTGTCATCTCCACTGTTTCCCGTTCTTAAATATCAATTACCCATAGTTCACTGATCTGTGACAGTTATAGTGAAGCCTTAGTTTTAGACATTAAATAGATAAAAATTTGCCTGCATACTGGAAAATGCCAGCTAAATTACAATGAGATGTATGAATATTTCACAATGCTCTATCTGCTCCATTGGTACTGATTTGCATTTACTAACCTACAGGAGAGCAGCTTACAAAAAAAACTCTGTCAACCAATGGAAGGACAGATTTAAAAATACTCAACACAATGTGCTTTGACTTCCCTGAGATGACAAATGAATTGAGTTTCTTGTAGGAACACAGAGCAGCTAAGGGAAAGACTTGTTCTTCTGTGGTTTTGCCTGGTCTCCTCGCTCCACAGAGAATTAATGACAGCTAATTTCCAGGGTGTGTCCACATGTATACATGGATCCAAAAATACTGAAAATCTGGTGTAGATGGGACACTACAATCTTAGAACTGTTGGGCCAGGGCAGGACAGACATGGTGTTCTCATAAAGTTGGGCTGGGGCAGGACAGACATGGTATTCTCATAAACCTTTTTTTTTTTTTGGATACAAGCCTCTCCCTCCCCCATACCTCCAGCAATTCTAAGGGCAAGGGGGGGGGGGGGGCTTGGAAAACAATAAAAGTGTGAGCCAGGAGTTACTGGAAACTGTGTAAGAAATTGAAATGAAACTGGATGAATGACAAAAAAGTTATTGGGACACACCCACAGAAGGAGAAAGCAACAAACATGATTTTAAACAATCTGTTTTGCCTATAGGCAACTACATTTGTCTATTTTTTTTGTCTTACTTGGATTTATCATAGCCAAATATTTCTCGTATGTGCTTAGATATTTCATCCTGACTTTCTCCACCATCATCAATGAAGTCATCCATCTCAGAATCCCATTCATCACCATCATCCTCAATCTTACGTTTGTAAGCACTGGTTATAGGGGGCAAAGGACGTCCTGGGCACAAAAGTAATTACAAAGAATCATGGTTAGAAAAGGTAAAAGTCAAGGATCAAAAAATAATTTAAATTTTTTTTCCATTTAGTAAACAAATACTATAAATCTTCAGTATACTGCTTCACTAAAACTCATCATATTACAGATCATATAGACTACGTAACAACTGGTCACCCCTTCCATTCCATTACTACACCCTTGAATATTGTGTGCGGTCCAGTCCCCGCTATAGCTTCCAGACTATTAAAAAGGTACTTAGTCTATTTCACCATAATGCTGTCAGCTTAGACATACAATAAACATACTCCTGTTTACTGATCACTTTTGACAAAGCAGATTTATCTGGCTGCTTCCTTGCAGCCGCCAGGATCAGTTTGCTTGCTGTGATCACACACTAACGATCAGCTTGTGTCTTTGTATCGCTCTATGATGGATTGGTACCTGGAGCCAGTGGTGTGCTGGAGCCGGCTCGCACCGGCTCGCAAGAGCCGGTTGTTGCAAATAGCGAGCCGGCTCTGGCTCTTCTCCCTCCCTCCTCCCTCCCTTCGGATCCGCCTCACCTCCCGCTTTAAAAATGGCCGCCGAGACTTCCAGAGGCGGCCTCGCGAGACTTCGGCTGAAGTCTCGGCGGCCATTTTGAAGCGCGAATCGGCAAGGGAGGACTCAGACAGTCGGCGACTCGGCGCTGGAAGCGAAGAATTTAAAAAACAAGCAGGCGCGCGGTGAGAGACCGGATCGGGAGGGCGGGAGGGAGGAGAAGAAGAATTTCATAAAACAGCTCGGGAGGGGGTGGCAGGGGGGAAAAGAGAGTCGCTGCTGGGCATGGGTGGATGGAGGGGGTCGCTGGACATGGGTGCATGCAGGGCAGGGGAGAGGAGGGTCACTGCTGGACATCTGGGTGCATGCAGGGCAGAGGAGGGTCGCTGGGTATGGGTGCATGCAGGGCAGGGGAGAGGAGGGTCACTGCTGGACATGGGTGCATGCAGGGCAGGGGAGAGGAGGGTACACTGCTGGACATGGGTGCATGCAGGGCAGGGGAAAGGAGGGTCACTGCTGCACATGGGTGCATGCAGGGCAGGGGAGAGGAGGGGAGAGAGAAGAAATGCTGGACATGGATGGAGGGGAGACAAAAGTGAGAAAGGAGATGAGATGAGGGAAAAGGGAGAAAAACTGCACATGGATGAAGAAACTAGGCAGAAGCTGAGGACCAGAAATGAAGAAGAAAGGAGGAAATAAATAAATGGAAAGGAAGCCCTGGAAACGGAGTTAAGAGGACAGATAGCAGCAGAATTCTCTTCCTATGAAGAGAGGCTGAGAAGGCTAGGGCTTTTCAGCTTGGAGAAGAGACGGCTGAGGGGAGATATGATAGAAGTGTATAAAATAATGAGTGGAATGGATCGGGTGGATGTGAAGCGACTGTTCACGCTATCCAAAAATACTAGGACTAGAGGGCATGAGTTGAAGCTACAGTGTGGTAAATTTAAAACGAATCGGAGAAAATTTTTCTTCACCCAACGTGTAATTAGACTCTGGAATTCATTGCCGGAGAACGTGGTACGGGCGGTTAGCTTGACGGAGTTTAAAAAGGGGTTAGATAGATTCCTAAAGGACAAGTCCATAGACCGCTATTAAATGGACTGGAAAAATTCCTCATTTTTAGGTATAACTTGTCTGGAATGTTTTTACGTTTGGGGAGCGTGCCAGGTGCCCTTGACCTGGATTGGCCACTGTCGGTGACAGGATGCTGGGCTAGATGGACCTTTGGTCTTTCCCAGTATGGCACTACTTATGTACTTATGTACTTATGTACTTAGAATTGGATACTGGGCCAGCATGATCAGAAAAACAGTCACCAGACAACAAAGGTAGAAAAAAAATCATTTTATTTTCATTATAGTGTTTGGAATATGTTCACTTTGAGAATCAGGTGCTCAACATTAAAAGTTTATATTTATTTACTTATTTATGGCATTTTATCCCACATTAAACATGAATTAGATTGGAACCTGGGATCATTTAATTTTTTTTCCTGGAGAGAGTAATGCATTGCCCCCCTCCCCCGCTATAGCCAGCTCTGCAATTTTGGGGGGGCGCAGAGGTGGATGGGGGGGGGGTGCGCAGAGGTGGACGGTGGGGGGGGGGGGGTGCTGAGGTGGACCGGGGAGAGAGCCTGTTAAAAATTTACCAGCACACCACTGCCTGGAGCACTGCTTATCGCTCCATGATGGTATTTGGAGCACTGCTTGCAATTTTGGTTGACAAACCTGAGGAAGATTGTAGCAGAATTGGAAAGGGTGTAGAGAAGGGTGGCAGAAGTGATAAAGGGGATGGGACGACTTCCCTATGGGGGAAGGCTGGGGCTCTTTGGTTTGGGACCAAGGAGGTTGAGGGGAGACATGATAGATATTTATAAAATACTGAAGGGCCAATGCACAAAGGTCACCATTAAAAACAGCAGCTACGGGTGAACTTACCGAGTCATGAACAATGACCAATGCACAAACGAGACGAACGGAAATTTAATGACAACCATTTTGTATCAGCCCCTGGAAGTGCCCAACACATGGGCAGAATAGGAGTTTCCAGGACATTGGGGGGGGGGGGGGGCGGGCGGGGGAAGAACTCATGCACTCATGAAAACAAAACTTCGGAGCTCCTGCAGTGGTGCGAGGAACTGCATAACCACTTTGGACGGCAGTAGGGAGCTCGAGTGAGGTCAGCAGAGCACCGGAAGGAAGGGTGGGCTCCCTGCACCAGGCCAAGGGGTGATTGGGAGGCAGAAGCTGAAGAGAGAAAGGAACTGGACAGGGGGTCAGCCCTGGAGTTGCCAGCATGAATGTGGAGGGCTCCTCACTGACAGGCACTCCTTTATGTGCATCACATGGAATGCTCATTATAATACTAATGAGCTCGTAATATATTTGCATGGGATTCTCAGTAGCTGCTATGGCATATGGTTAATGCCAAACAAAACCCCTTTGTGCATTCGAGACCGGTCTAAAGCAAACGTTGCAACCACAAACGTCGGCCCCTGAGTTGGAGTTGAATGGGTGGATGTGAATCGCTTGCTTACTCTCTCCAAACATATAGGGACTAGGAGGCACGAAGTGAAGCTGCTGGGTGGAGGATTTGGGTCATTGTCAGAATAAAGGACTACATTTTTCTCAATCCTGAAGGCCCAGTGTTTGCTTTCCCCGTGTTCTTGTTTATATTTGTATGCTGTTTCCCTTTCTTTTTGTGACTGTAGACAATATGCTGAAATCTGCCTAGTGTGCAGCAGCGGCGGCCAAAAAAAGCAAAGAGGATGCTAGGAATTATTAGGAAAGGGATGGTAAATAAGACCAAGAATACTATAATGCCTCTTTTGCTCCATGGTGCGACCTCACCCTGAGTATTGGATTCAGTTCTGGTTGCCGTATCTCAAAAAAGATATAGTGGAATTAGAAAAGGTTCAAAGAAGAGCAACCAAAATGATAAAGGCGATGGAACTCCTCTCATATGAGGAAAGGATGAAGAGGTTAGGGCTATTCAGCTTGGAAAAGAAAGACAGCTGAGGGGAGATAAGATTGAGGTCCACAAAATCCTGAGTGGTGTAGAACGAGTAGAAGTGAATCGATTTTTTACTCTTTCAAAAACTACAAAGACTAGGGAACACTCCATGGAAACACTTTTAAAACAAACAGGAACATACAGTAACATAGTAGATGGCAGCAGATAAAGACCAGCATGGTTCATCCAGTCTGCCCAAGACAAACTCATTACATGGTATGAAGTGATATATCATATGTATACCTGATCTTGACTTATCCTTGCCTTTTTAACGACATAGATTGTAAGTCTGCCCGGCACTGTCCTTGTTCTAAAATTTCTGAAGTTGTTGTCATAGCCCCTGAAAAGCTCCACTCCAGCCCATCCAAGTATATTCAGCCTTGATCAAGGCAAAGACCATAGAAGTCTGTCTCAATAGCAGATGCTGGGCAGACATAGGGAAGCCACTGCTTGCCCTGGGATTGGTAGCATGGAATGTTGCTACTATTTGGGTTTCTGCCAGGTACTTGGTCACTGTTGGAAACAGGATACTGGGTTAGATGGACTATTGGTCTGACCCAGTATGGTTATTCTTATGTTATGTTCTCTATCATAGCTCCCCTTGTAATGGTATCAGTTTATTACTGAAATATGTAGCATATTTGCTGGATTATATATACACCAATATATTTGTGTATCTTTTAAAAATATATATTTGACACTGCAGAAGAGAGAATAGGTTCATTTCAAGTCCCTCTCTCTCCATTCCTTTTTCTGGGAACTTCTGATAGCAGGGATAGTTAAGTACAAACACTTAAACACAAAAGAGCTTCCTCTGCCCTCCCACCTAACAAAAGATGGACTAAGGTGGGCACCTGAATAAAACAAAGAACTCAGAGGAAGCATAAACAGGACATTTGCTTGTCAAAGGTATACCTGCCCCTCCCATCAGCTTCCAGACATGTGCAGAAAGGAAGGACTTGTAATGTGTATCTGCCCCAGAGACTGAACAGGACATCAAAAGACCATTTGCCAGACAGCAAGTCTCGTGATGTCATAAGACATGAGACCAGGACTCAGGGGTCGTGTGCAGACATGAGACCAAGATACCACAATGCTTTGCAAATGCCCAAGGGTCGTGTGGAAACCAGGACAAAGATCCACATGGAATATCCTCCTGCAGCTTGCAAGATATAAAAGGACAAGCTGTTTCCCAAGAGTCAGATTCTCATCAACTGCCTCCTCCTCTTGGAACCTGCCTCCTCTTGGGGTCTGCTGATGCCTTGCTCCTGAAACATGTGCTCATCAATCAGCTGGACCACAGCATGCTTGTAACAAGGACTTGTAAGTTAACCTACCTGCTACTTTGTTCTATTTTATGCACAGATTACCTGTAAAGATCTCTTAAAACCTACCTCTCGTGTGCAATTGTATATTAAATCAATCTTTTTGAAGCTAAAAATACGGTCTCTTTGTGTTCTGAGTATATACTTAATCTATTCAATTTATTGCAATTATCACCTTTGGTGATTGGTGGAGAAATTAATATCCTAAAACTTATAAATACAGCACCTGCTCTTAAATTATAAGCAGTGGCGAGTTGCTCTAGAGCTATTTTCCCCAAAATAAATCATTTCTTGTAACATATTAATTGGTGGCGAACGGGGGCAGGTATTCTGTGCGAGTAGAATACGGTAGCAGTGTTCTTAAATTATATTTTTGTATTTTGTTGCTTTATAGAGAACTGAGTATCAGGTTTCATTAATTAAATTTCTGATTGATAAATTGATAAGGTTTTCAGGGCACTACTTAAGATGTTGCGCGTAATGGACATTTGGTCCCTGCCAGCGTGCCAATACTTAAGTACTTACGCAATTATGTACCTTATGTACTGTATAACAAAAATTTTAGGCATGCTCTGGCATAAAATAAAAACTAATTTTGCGGATAATTCTGAGGAAGACATACACACAGAGAAACACACTATTCTAGGTGTACATAACCCCACTTTGCTTAAGCGATGCATAGAATCCTCGGGCCCCAATCCATGGACCCCTAGCGTAGTGGAGGACATTAGTAGCATCTCTGATATGGAGAGCAAATTCGAAAAATATTGTAATTTATATTCAATTAAGGAAGGGAGCAAGAGAATTTCTGCATGCACTTGGTTAATGTGGGCCATGTGTGAGAAAGCCTTAAAAGAGCATGCAGAATTGAACGACAAATTACTAGCTAAAGAGAAAGAATGCAAGCAGGTAGGCACAGAAAAGGATTTCTTGATCACAATGAATAGGTGCTTAAATTATCAATTGGACTCTTCTAGGCAGCAGATAGAACATCAGCAAGCTCAGGAAAATCAAATGAAAACCCAAATTTTAGCTTTAGAAATGCAAGCAAATCAGGTCCCAGGCCTAAAACAACTAACCAGAGAGCTAATACTGCAGACGTCCCCTATAGGTGAGAACAACACTGAAAAAATACAGGATTCTCATGTGCAGATATCAGCTATCTCAGGCCTTCCATGTGCCCCTCCAAATACAGCCACAGCCATGCCTGTTTCAGCCGTGTTAAAAGTATCTGAGGCTAGACAGCTACCGGGTGGACTCATCCAGACGATCAGTTCCCAGCCCCTCTCACAGACAGATATATAAGTGATAGCCAGACAAATAGGCAAGATAGACCCTGACAAGTTCCCCCAAGCTTGTGTGGCATTATGGAAATTAGAACAGGAAGGGAGGATTGATACAGAGGAATTAATTAAAGTGATCCGTCTCTGTATCAAACCTGAATTTGCAGGAGGGAGCTATTCAATTGGCAAGACAAAGGGGTTTCTCTTTGCTAAATTTGGCAATCGCTGCGAGTGTATCCTTTGGCATGAGAACGTTCAAGATCTTAAATACATATGTCCAGCAGGGCAAAAATGAGGGTATTGAAGATTATGTAAGGAGGGCAATTATTTTACTAATTATGACAGGGGAAGTGGAAGGAAGAGATTCCAGAAGGCAGATCCCAGGAGATCTACTAGATGTAAAAGTAGATGATGAGAGGTTGAGAGAAATTTGTCAGGGCATGCATCCTACTATTGCAAGAGCTCTCTGATCTTGGGCCTCTGCTAGGGATTTGTGCTTGAAGGCCAAAAATGTACAAAGGTATCAGCCTTATGCAGTACATCCAGTGGCGGCAGCTGTACCCACTTTATACCCTGATCTAGCTCCATACCAAGAGCAGGCCCCCCAGGCCCCCTCACGGCATCCAGCTCCCCAACCCAAGAATGTACCACCTGGGCTGCATTCTGACCGAAGCTCCCATAAAGGTAAACCTTTAAGAAAAAAATCCGCTCCTCTATATGTAGGTAATGAAACTCGCAGGCAAGCGGTTAGCATTTTAAAAACTCATGGTGAGAACATGGCATACTGGGACCAACAACCCCTTGATGTTCTTACCGTGCGGGCGCTGCAGGTTCTCTCAGGAAACAGGGAAGAGCCCCCCTCTGAAAAGGAAGAAGCCATAGCCGCCTGTCTGTCACTAACACACATGGTAGCCCCATCAGCCCCTCCATTAGAAGCCTAGGATAAGGGGTCCGGCCTGAATCGGAGGATGCACAGTGGACCCCACTCTGCAAACTGCAGTGGGACCCAGGGGGCAGACCTCTGATGTGGGTTGGACAAGGACACAGGAAAGTTTTGGCATTAGTGGACACTGGTGCCGCCGTAACACTCACTAGCTTTATACCTGCAGGATCACATCCCATAGGGCCAATAAATCTGTCCACCTTTGCAGGAGACACCAAAAGGGGGTACCAGTATGGAGATGTACAGTTTAAAATAGGAGATGATACATTTCATACCACAGTAGTGCAGTGCCCTGACACATCCACTGAAGTGATAATAGGCTCTGATTTTCTACACAAAAACAACATGGTAGTGGATCTATGTAATCAGATACTATGGAAATGCCCTCACTATGAGTGGCAGAAACAAATTGATCCGTATTATAAACCAAAGTGGCAGAAAATAGCAGGGATAATGCCAGAAGCAGAGCAGAGCAGGTGGAAAGAACTTTTCCCAGACCTCTGGACCACTAGTGCCACTGACTGCGGGAAAATAAAATCTTCTGTGAAAGTTAAGGGAGAATCTGTACCACCACAGAAACAGTATCCCTATCCTAGGGAAGCAATCCCTGCACTTCAGGGTGTTATATCAGATCTCATGAAACAGGGAGTAATTAGAGAAACCCAATCTCCTTTCAACTCAGCTCTTTGGCCTGTAAAGAAGGTTGATGGCATAAACTGGCGCCTCACAGTGGACTACCGAAAGATTAACAAAGGTACACAAACTATAGCCCCTATTGTTGCCTCTGCACTAGATATCTTAAGCTCCATCACCCCAGAGAGTAAGTGGTTTTCTGTAATAGACTTGGCAAACTGCTTCTTTGCTATTCAGCTTCATCCAGAAAGCCAAGACAGATTCGCATTTACATTTCAGGACAAGCAATACACATTCACCCGCCTTCCTCAAGGGTTTCATAATTCCCCTACCCTGTGCCACCTCCATGTTACACAGATGCTAGAAAAGTTGGGGGTCCAGGATAGAAAATATGTTCATTCATATGTAGATGACATTTTGATTGTGGGTTCTGACAGAGAGGAAGTTCAGGGTCGCACAGAAAGAGTCCTTGCTTTAATTCAGGAAACAGGTTTCAAGGTGAATCTGGGTAAAGCTCAATTGGTCCAACAGTCAGTTCAGTATCTAGGGACCATAGTGGGAAATGATGGGAGGCAAGCTGATACCCGTAAGGTACGTGCCTTGCTGGAAGCACCAGCTCCCCACGATGTCCATTCCTTGCGAGTCCTGTTAGGGGGGTTCAACTTCCTCCGCTCCTATATTTATCAGTACTCTAATATTGCAAGCCCCCTGTATAGGCTCCTGAAAAAGAAAAGTCACTGGGAATGGACTGAAGAGCATGAGAGAGGACTGTCTAGATTGAAAACTGCAGCAGCACAGGCTCCAGCACTAATATATCCAGACCCTGCTAAAAGCTTCACCATCAAGTTAGCCACAACTGAGACTGCTTTAGCTGCGGTCCTTCTCCAGCGTAATCAACAGGGAAAACTTTGCCCTGTGGCATATGAATCACGTAAACTGACTGATGTGGAGAGCAGGTACACTGAATGTGAAAGAGGATGTCTAGCTGCTGTTTGGGCAGTTCAGACATTCAAGCATCTCTGTGGAGAGGCCCAAATCTCTATTTGCTCAGGTCACACTCCCCTCAAGTATATAATTTCAGGTGCCCTTACTGGCTCACACATTTCAAACACAAGACTAGCACAATGGACTCTAGTTTTAATGAACAAAAGGGTTCAATTTGAAATCCAGAAAAGTCCAAGCCTTTTAGCCCATGCACTGATTGAAACTGGGTCCAATCACTCTTGCCCTTATCAAGAGAATCTGCAATCTCCCCTGCAATGTCCCTCAGCGCCCCCTGTAGAGGAGGCTAAGACTTTAGTACCACCTAGAAACATTTGGTTTACGGATGGGTCCTCCTTTTGGGACAAAGGTATACGATATACTCAGTATGCAGCCCTCAGCATAGACCAGGAAGTCCTAAAAGGTAAATCTGATAGTCATTCCTCAGCTCAGAACGCAGAAGTATTAGCTGTCCAGGCTGTATTGACTCACACATGTCCACATATAGACACTAATATATCTCATGAGTGCCTCATAACGCACCCTTTAATGATATACAGCGATAGTGATTATGTAGTACAAGCCTGTTTAGGGTGGCTGAGTCAGTGGTCTCGTAATGATTTCTGCACTGCTGATGGCAAGCCCTTGCAGCAAGGACAATTGTGGAAATGGATTGGGAATTGGTTACAGTGTCATCCAGGTAAATTAATGATACGTCATGTTAAATCACACCAGGACCCCCACCATTCCCTTGAAGCTTCTTTTAACCATCAGGTAGACATGTTGGCTTCTCAGATTTCTGCTGTCACTAGATCTGGTAAAGATACTTCTGAGCATATACCAGATCAAATATTTAGACAAGAGCTGATTTGTTTAGCCCACTCATATTTGCATGAGGGAGTAGAAGGAACCCTCAGTCGCCTTAAAGCCATGGCATCATGGCCAGGAATGAGAAAGGAAGTGGAGGATTGGGTAGGCGGCTGCCTACAATGTGCACAAGTTAAAGCAGGACAGACTAAACCAACACCACTTTTACATCAGAGAAGGGTAGGACCCTGGCACCGGTTACAAATTGATTTCATAGACAATTTACCAGTGACCAGAGAGGGATACAAATACCTTCTAGTTATTGTTGATGCTTTTAGTGGCTGGGTGGAAGCATTTCCTTGTAAAAATCATACTGCACAGACTGCTGCTAATAAACTGTTCTCTGAGGTAATTTGCAGGTTTGGCACTCCTCAAATCATCGACTCAGATCGTGGACCAGCATTTGTGGGTGAGATTTTCACAGTCCTGTTACAAGCCCTAAATATAAAACACAAGCTTCATGTTCCATATCACCCACAGAGTTCTGGGCAGGTAGAGAGAATGAACAGGACCATAAAAGAGGCCCTCAGAAAAGTTGTAAATTCGACAGGTAAAGATTGGGCTCAGAAATTGCCTTTGATACTAGCATCCATACGCAGTACATCCCGCCTGAATTCACATGTAACCCCTTATCAGATACTGTTCGGACACACTATGCCACTCCTAATTTCTAGTGACTATATCAATCAGGACCCAAATGATGATGAGACAGACCCTACTTTTGTACAATATATCAAACAACTAGTAGAGGATAAAACCACTCTGCAAGCCAGAGTCACTCAAGCCCTGGAGAAAGCAGCTCAATCTAAAAGTCTACATTCCGCTATCAGCTCCCTCTTTGAAGTAGGTTCTCAGGTAATGTACCGTAAGCTCTTCAAGGGAAAACGGGACCATGTCCTCTCTGCAGGATGGAATGGCCCTTATACAGTATCCAACCGTATATCCCCAGTGGTATATCAGATCAGCTTTCCACAGGGAAAGACAAAATGGGTACACATATCTCAGCTAAAGAAGTACACCTGATTGTTTTTCCAAGTAACACTAGGTGTCCCGAGCGCTCATGTGGGCTTCTGCGGTGACAGGAAAATAGAAAAAGTTTTTATTATAAACCCTTTGTAACCCTGATAAGAATTTAAAATGTAGCTTTTATTGTTCTTTTGATTTAAAATGTATCTTCTATTGTTCTAAAAATTTTAAATGTAGCTTCTATTGTTATTTTGAATGTTTAAGATTTAATAATGTCTCTCTGCAATATTAAGATTTAAAGATGTAGCTTCTATTGTGACTATAGTATGTTTGAGAAATAGATGTACCTATAGAATATTGTTTAAGGATTTAGAAATGTCTTTTTTTTTTTCTGATGAGTGACTCCCACTGGAGTTGAAACTAAAATACTGGGTAAGAAGTTTTAAAAATGCCTCCTTATAATAGGTAACTCCCGCTGGAGCTGAAACGTAATATTGTGCTTTAATGTGAATTAACAAGATATGCTTATTTTTATAGAAAAGAAACTAAAGCTTAAGAAAATAAAGCCTGTCTGCACTGCACGCTGCTCGCATACAATGGTCTAAGATTATGGGAAGGAACTGTGAACAAGAGAGGGATCCCCCCACCAGAACCAGCCATGTGACCTGCTAAAATTAATGTGAAAGTGTCTTTCTGTCTTTTTCAGAGTTCAAGTTCTAATGAAATAGTGATCCTGTTCCACTTATGAGATATTAATATTTTTAATGGTGCTAGTAACTAATATATATATATGGCTATCTCAGATACCTGTTCTACATTTTAAAATAGATCTATGCCTCTTCTACATTTTTAAATGAATAGATCTATGCTGTTCTACTTATGAGATAGTAAATGAAACGGCTGTGGTAATCCAAATGGATGCCGCAGGTGACACTTTTCGTGCTTTATTAATTTTGCTAATTGTTGCTTAGTTCTAAATGAATGAAAATGCTTTGGCAAATCCAAGATGGATGCAGCGTACGTTGCTTCTGTGCTTTTTGTGTTCTACGTGCAGGTTAAGCTCAATCCTGGATCTGGAATGGACGATCGGAGACCTAAAGGCCTAATAGAGTTCTTTGTTTGTCATGTGGTCTCCATGTTACATGTTTGTTTTATGTTATGGGGTACCCAAGAAACTATAAGCAGACATTAATAGACCCTCCCTACTAACAGTCCCTCCATTAGTTCACATTGTCCAAGAAAGAAAAAAAAAAGAGACCATTTTCACTGGCAGACTAGCTATAGAAAAGAAAACCATGTTCACTATTATTGGAGCTATGGCTACAGACATATATTAAGTTCTACCAATTGCTGTCTAAGGATATATATTCACATGTGTATATTTGAAATTATGAGCAAAGGTTTCTCTTTACATGATCTATCAGGTACAATCAGTACAGGGAATGTTTCTGACCTTTTTTAGTTTATTATACATCACAGCCAGTACGTGCAAAATGCTCTCTCTGGAATGAAATATTGGCTGTGTGCAAAGCAAAATTAACATATCTTTTCTAAATTCTTTACAACATTAAACACATGAGTATTGTCTATTAATTTGCTGCATTAAACACTGCTAAAGCAGATAGATATGGTAACCTTTTACCACACTCATTACCCATAAAAGGTTTCTCTCTGAAAAATAAAAAGTTTCTCTCTGAAAGGTAGTTCATGGCACTATACCATGACTCTGTTTTTTTTAATTTGGTCAATGATTAAGTAAATATTATTGCATAGGATTGATAGAATAATTATTTTGTGTGTAATAGTAACCTAGGAAATTATTATAATTGCATACATATGTCTTTCTTGTTTCTAATGAAACAGTAGTATAATAGCTCCACATTTACACTCTTGCTTATGTATTAGATCACTGATGTGAATACCTCAGTTAGCCTCTGAAATAGAGAATATAGGGAAACATTCACAGTGTTAGGAAACATTCATAGAATATTTTTCCTTGGAATGTCAAACGCTGAAAATATGACTGAATAGATTGGTCCATCCCATTGCAGTGGTAAATTGGTCAATTGCGCACTCTCATGCTATTGATTTGGCTAGCGTACTGGGTAAGATATCCTGTGGCACAAACTTGGGAGCAGCCTATGCCCCTGAGCAGGTGACACAAAAAGAGATGGTCTCTGGAAATAGAGCAAAATGGCACTTCTGTGGCTGAAGTCATATAAAGTGTACTTGCAATCCTATTTTAAACCAGAGCAAAGCCATACTCTGCCACCTGACTGAATGGAAGCCTAATGAAACTGACCACAGAAAACTTAACCCTAGCTACCTAAATGTAAGTCATGAGCAAACAAAAGTAATAATGATGAGTCTTTTTGCTTTATAACAGTCATATTCCAGCTAAGGACATATTCCAAGATTCATAGTGATGTGACATAGTAGATGACGGCAGGAAAATACCTGCACGGTCCAGTCTGTTCAATGTCCATTATTAAAAGATTCACCTCTTCCAGTACACATGCCCATGTAAACAGTTCAGTACCTTTGCTATTGTTCTTTTGAAATTATGCTACTGTACTAGGTTAGAGTTGTTTTTATAATTTTAGCTTTTATAGTTCATTTTATGGCTCCTCATTCCAATATATTAAAAATTTATTTTCACTCGGAGCCAAGAGAGGGAATGTAATAGTATCAGTTTATTACTGAAATATGTAGCATATTTGCTGGATTATATATACACCAATATATTTGTGTATCTTTTAAAAATATATATTTGACACTGCGGAAGAGAGAATAGGTTCATTTCAAGCCCCTCTCTCTCCATTCCTTTTTCTGGGAACTTCTGATAGCAGGGATAGTTAAGTACAAACACAAACACAAAAGAGCTTCCTCTGCCCTCCCACCTAACAAAAGATGGACTAAGGTGGGCACCTGAATAAAACAAAGAACTCAGAGGAAGCATAAACAGGACATTTGCTTGTCAAAGGTATACCTGCCCCTCCCATCAGCTTCCAGACATGTGCAGAAAGGAAGGACTTGTAATGTGTATCTGCCCCAGAGACTGAACAGGACATCAAAAGACCATTTGCCAGACAGCAAGTCTCGTGATGTCATAAGACATGAGACCAGGACTCAGGGGTCGTGTGCAGACATGAGACCAAGATACCACAATGCTTTGCAAATGCCCAAGGGTCGTGTGGAAACCAGGACAAAGATCCACATGGCATATCCTCCTGCAGCTTGCAAGATATAAAAGGACAAGCTGTTTCCCAAGAGTCAGATTCTCATCAACTGCCTCCTCCTCTTGGAACCTGCCTCCTCTTGGGGTCTGCTGATGCCTTGCTCCTGAAACATGTGCTCATCAATCAGCTGGACCACAGCATGCTTGTAACAAGGACTTGTAAGTTAACCTACCTGCTACTTTGTTCTATTTTATGCACAGATTACCTGTAAAGATCTCTTAAAACCTACCTCTCGTGTGCAATTGTATATTAAATCAATCTTTTTGAAGCTAAAAATACGGTCTCTTTGTGTTCTGAGTATATACTTAATCTATTCAATTTATTGCAATTATCACCTTTGGTGAATGGTGGAGAAATTAATATCCTAAAACTTATAAATACAGCACCTGCTCTTAAATTATAAGCGAGTTGCTCTAGAGCTATTTTCCCCAAAATAAATCATTTCTTGTAACACCCTCAGCCATCTCTTTTCTATGCAGAAGAGCTCCAACTGCTTTAGCCTTTCCTCATAGGGAAGTTGTCCCATCCCCTTTATAATTTTTGTCACCCTTCTCTGTACCTTTTCTAATTCTGCTATATCTTTTTTGAGATGCGGTGACCAGAATTGCACGCAGTATTCTAGGTGTGAGGAGCAATACAAAGGCATTATAACATTCTCATTTTTGTTTTCCATTTGTTTCCGAATAATTTCTAACATTCTAGATCTTTTTCCTGGGCAGTGACTCCTAATGTAGAACCTTGCATCATGTAGCTATAGTTTGGGTTCTTCTTTCCTACATGCATCACTTTGCAGTTGCTCACATTAAACATTATCTACCATTTGGATTCCCAGTCTCATAAGGTCCTCTTGCAATTTTTCACAATCCTCTTGCAATTTAACAACTTTGAATAACTTTGTGTCATAAGCAAATTTAATTACCTCACTAGTTATTTCTGTCTCTAGATCATTTATAAATATGCTAAAAAGCAGCAGTCCCAGCCCAAACCCCTGGGAAACCCTACTATCTACCCTTCTTCATTGAGAATACTGACCATTTAACCCTCTCTGTTTTCTTTTAACTAGTTTTTAATCCACAGTAGGACGTTACCTTATAACTCTCTAATTTCCTCAGGAGTCTTTCATGAGGTACTTTGTCAAATGCTTTTTGAAAATCCAGATACACAGTATTGAATGGCTCACCTTTATCCACATGTTTATTCACCCCTTCAAAGAAATGTAGTAGATTGGTGAGACAAGACTTCCCTTGACTAAATCCATGTTGGCTCTGTCTCATTAATCCATGCTTATGTAAATGCTCTGTAATTTTGTTCTTTGTAATAGTTTTTACCATTTTGCCCCGCACCGACGTCAGGTTCACCAGTCTATAATTTCCTGGATCACCTCTGGAACCCTTTTTAAAAATCTTCTGGTATCATGCTTGATGGACTTTGGAAATCAATTTCTTATTCCTGGGACAAGTAGCACAAAAACTGTTTTACTTTTTGGGATCTTGCAAGGTACTTGTGACATAGGCTTCATGAGCCTTCACTCTGTCCTAGTATGGCAATGCTAAAGTACTTCTGTACCCCTGGGTGCTCCAAAATTCCGCAAACAGTATTCCATTCATTTTTCCATCACCACTCCCATATCATCCTGAACCAGAGTCCATCCCAAAACTCTTGTGCTTTGGAGCAGATCTATCAAATACGCTGAAAAGTAACCAATTATCCACAACCCCACCAGCAGCCATACATTCGCTTCAGCTATATGGGAGTGTAAAACCATTTATAAAGCATCTTATACCCGTTCTCAATGAGGTTACTCACTATTGACACTTATCAGCTTTTAAAAAACGTTTTCCCACTCCTTCCACTTATATTGCCGCCCTATATCTTTCTCCCATTAGATGGCATATTTAATTTGGGGTGCTTCCTGAGAGCATTAGGAGAGTAGAATACAGTCCAGAGATTCCCCCCCCCCCCCCCATATGGCTTTACACTGTATAAAATTTCTTAGTTGCCAATATATATCCATGCTCCTCCACCAGTTCTTTATAGTCCACCATTTTGTCTTTATCAAGCATTTGTCTCAAGGTGCACAATCCCCTGGGAAACCCTGAATGTACTGTATTGAGGTTGTAAGGAAGTAGTTCCAGCCTCACAACTGATGTTTAATGAAGATGCACTAAAAACAATCATTTTATTTTTGCCAATGCCAGACCAGTCCAGAAAGAATGGGTTATGTCCACCTACCAGCGGAAAGAGACAAAAAAAATAGTACCAAATAATTCATCCCTAAAGGGTATCGAACAGCACAGAACGTTAAGTATTTTCCTCTTTCTTCAAGCGGATGGTAGATGGATTATGCAGCAACTTCTTGCACTTTTTCTGTCAGCTCCTATCTTGGTTTATTCTGAATTACAGTTGAGCAGAAGTTCCTCCTCCGAGTAACATGGAATGGTCCTACTCAGACTCTTCACCTTACTCAGACCAGGCTGAATGAGTATGTGTCTGCCTTGGCTCAGTAGAAGCATGTCCACACCCCAAAGAGCACCAAGGTACAGCCCTACTGTCCGACTCTGGGGAAGCGTCCTTCCCCTACCTCGAGAGCCGGCATTGAGGATCTCTGCACATGCATGGATTGAGCCTCAGGAGCAATCTGGGGCTGATCTGCAGCTGGTGCAAGTGCCCACGATGCCTGAGCAGTTTGCAGCTGCAGCATCTGTGCCAGCTCCTCCCTGAGCATGGCTCAGAACCACTAATCTAAGGAAGGCATTGGCAAAGGTGGGGGAGCCAGGAGAGAGGCAGCATGAAAAAGCATTGGTGCCAAACCAGTAGCGGGGACCTGGCTGCCTGGAGACTTCCACACTAGCACCTCTTCCACCTCACTCCTTCTGGTGACAGCGCTTTTTGGGTACCGGCGAAGTTGATGCCCTGGTGTTCCTAGCACCGTGCGCTGATGAAGACTGATACTTGTGCTTCTTGAGCTTCCCCCGATGTTCAGCATCGTGGTGCCAATGAGGACGATGTCAAATTTGTACATACCCTCTGTGTCGGGTCTGATGTTGACTGGTCCCAGAGCCTACTCTCAGTGCCAGATGTCGAGACCTTCTCAATGTCGGTGCACTCCCAATGAATGTTGAAGTCTTGGCAGCCATCGAGGTTGATGCTTCCAATGCCGATGACAATGTACTGGCCTTCGAGGAGCCAAAAAGTCTCTCCAGTTGGACCTGACCTGTGTCCTCAACTCTTGAAGCCACTGGAGGTCTTCTGAGACATCAAGAAAAGAATCGTGGCCAAATTAAAATCCTCAATTGTGAACCAAAAAAGGGCCAGCGTTTAAATTGAGGTTAGTGCTCTAGCCACTTGTGAAAATGAAAGGAAACATTGTGACAAAAAAAAAACTACAAAAAGTAAAAGGAAATAAAGTAAAATAAGGAGAAAATGAAAAATCTTGAAAAATTCCCGAGGCACTGTAAACGAAAAAGCACGCACTTTGAGGAGAACATGATTATGCATCCTCCCTCCCTCCCTGAGAGGTCTGCAGGCGGGAAGATACTGGTGCATGATGTGTGTGCCCAATGCAAAGAGCTCCTAGCTCTCAGGGAACGTGTCCGCTCTCTTGAGGCTAGAGTAGCAGACTTGGTGGAGCTGAGGGAGACAGAGAGGTACATAGAGGAGATCTACAGGGATGTTGTAGAGAAATCCCACCTCCAGTCTGGTAGCCTTTGTGCTACCTTGAAGGAGGGAGGTCTCCTAGAAGGAGAGCATCACCCTGGTGAAGTAGGAAGTACTCCTGTAGCCAGGACCTGCCCACCAGGGGATGTACTATCCTCTCGCACTGAGGATATGTCTCCAAGTGCTGCCCGGGAAGGAAAGGTTAGGACAGCTGTTGTAGTTGGTGATTCGATCATTAGGTAAATAGATAGCTGTGTGGTTGGTGGACGTGAGTATTGCTTGGTTACTTGCCTGCCTGGTGCGAAGGTGGCGGACCTCACGCATCACCTAGATAGGATTTTTTTTTTTTTTTTTTTTATTTGCATGAAGTCTTTATTGACAAGGTAAACATACAACAAGAGGAAAAAGAAGATAACACCAAGCCACATTAAATCAATCCACAGTCAACGCAATTATTAAAGACCTAACAGCAACAGTCTTGTCATTGTTGTTCAACCTTACATTTGTAGGCAAAAACACACACTCCAAAATTTGTAGAACATTTTTTATATACTTAACCAAGTCCCCCCCCCTTCCCTACGCCATTCCCCCCTCCCTCCCGGTTAGGTCCTCGCCTCCTCTAACAATGCTTGGTCTCCCATATGCCTCACTGACTCATGGTCGTGCTGGTGAAAGGGTCCCATATTGAGTGCCACCTTTGCTGCTGATTACGCCTTTCCGCCAGGAGCCTTTCCATTTCGCAAACATACCTCAGTTTACTAAGCCATCTCGCTATTGGAGGAGTCAAGGGCTTCTTCCAAAAAGTTGCCACAATCACTCCAGCCGCACTTATAGCATGCCTCAGCAAAGTCTGGCGAGCCTGCGAGAGACCCGCCACCTTCGCAGAGAAAAGAAAAGTAGTTGGATTCCACGGGACCACGCATCCCAGCCAGTACTGCAGCCTGCTGTGCACTGATTTCCAATAGGCCTGTACTTTCCTACAGGTCCACCAGATGTGACCCATCGTGCCCTTAACCCCACAACCCCTCCAACACAAACCCGTTGATGCGGGGTAAATGCGCTGGATGCGCTCCGGCGTCAAGTACCACCGGAACATCACCTTCACCGCATTCTCCCTAAATGGAACATGTGAAGACACCCTCGCCGTAGCTCTCTCCAACCTCTCCCATTCCCCCTCCTCCAAAGATATGCCCAACTCCTTCTGCCAACTCTTCCTATGAAGAGTGTAATTAGACTCCTTCAGATTAATGGTGCTATATAAGCGTGATATTAGTCCACTAGTCATGGTGGATCCCTCACAAATTTCCTCCAAGGTGGTTTTGTTCCTGCTTACCACCTCTCTAACAGCTCGTGTTTTGAGGAAGTGTGACAATTGGCGATAAGCAAAATCGTCACCCTTCAGATTTGGAAAAGTCCCCACCACAGCACTGAACGGTAGTAACTGATCACCTTCAAACAATTGACCCCACATTTTTAATCCTTCTTGGTGCCACCGCGTAAATACCCCCTTCTCTGTCCCAGGGTAAAATAGTGGGTTGAAAGCTATAGGAGATAAGCGGGACAATGCACACTTCCTTTTGGGAAACAGGCTATCCCAGTAATGCAAGGTAACCTGGATAGAGGGACATAACTCTTCCCCAAGCGCCCGAAACTGATTGGGGAGCCACATCACTGCCCCCAAAGGTCTCTGACCTATAGAGTATTGCTCCAAGTGTACCCATTGTCTATCTGGATAGTCCTGAAACCATTCAATGGCTGCGCGTGCTTGAGCTGCTCTATAGTACCAACTCAAGTTAGGGACCCCCAAACCTCCCCTTCTCCTAGCCTGGTACAAATACGCCCGCGACAAGCGCGGTCTTTTCCCCGCCCAAATAAATCTTACGATACGATCCTGTAAAGCTGAGAGATATTTTTTAGGCATCTTAATTGGGAGGGCCTGGAATAAGTAGAGCAGCCGGGGCAATACGTTCATTTTGACAACAGCTATTCTGCCGAACCATGATAGTCCCAGGTCACCCCACCCTTCAAGGTCAGCCGTAATAACCTGTGCTAAACCCTTGTAATTTGCCGTAAAGAGGCCACCCAACTTTGCTGTCAAGTTTACACCCAGGTACCTAATCTGCTTAGGTGCCCATCTGAAGGCAAATGAGGATTTTAATGACTGCATTAACTCATCAGGGAGAGATATATTCAGGGCCTCTGACTTTGTCATATTCACTTTGAAGCCAGACACTGCCGAGTACTTATCAATCGCCTCTAACAAATTAGGGAATGTAACCTGGGGTCGAGTAACGAACAGAAGCACATCATCTGCAAAAAGCGCCATTTTGTGCTCTCTGCCCGCCACTGTAACCCCAGTAATATTTGGATCCGCACGTATTGTGGAAGCGAAAGGCTCCATCGCCATGGCGAATAGCAAGGGAGACAATGGGCAACCCTGACGAGTTCCTCTGTACAAGGTAAACATAGCTGAATTTGCCCCATTAACTCGCACGCATGCTTTGGGTGAGTCATAAAAAGAGTGGATCCAGTTGCGAAACTGGGGGCCTATCCCAAATGCCTCCAACACTTTATACATATATGGCCATTGGACCCTATCGAAGGCCTTTTCAGCGTCTAAACTAAGGAAACACATTGGCCTCTTCACCCTCCCAGCCAGGTGCATTAGATCAACTACCCTTCGGGTATTATCCATAGCCTTCCTATATGGCACAAAGCCTACTTGATCAGGATGGATAATCGCCGGAAGCAACGGAGCCAATCGGTTAGACAACACTTTAGCTAATATTTTTACGTCCGCATTCAGAACTGATATTGGGCGATAAGAGCCACACTCCGTGTGATCCTTATCCGGCTTGGGTAAGATGGCAATCCACGCTTCCAGCATGGTAGGGGGCAAAACCTCACCCCCTCCAATCTGGTTAAACAGGTCTGCCAACAGGGGCGCCAATTCCAAAGCAAATTTCTTATAAAATTCATTAGGGAAGCCATCCAACCCCGGAGATTTGCTGGACGGCAAATGCTGAATAGCTTTTTGTATCTCCAATGGCGTGACTGGCTTTTCCAGCTCTGTTCTTTGTTGTAATGTCAGAGGTGAGAGATCACTCTCTGCCAAGTACTCATCAATGGCCTCCGGGGACGGATCTCCCCCTTGTGCGTACAAGGCTTGGTAGTATTCCCCAAACCTCTTACGTATGTTCTCAGATGTAGTGAGTATATTACCCTTACTGTCCCTCACCCTGGTTACTGTACGGTCTATTTTTTGTCTGCGTAATTTCGTGGCAAGTCTGCGCCCTGCTTTATTGGTAAACTCATAAGTGCTACTTTTAATTCTAGATTGTAACAGACTTAGTTGCTCTGAGTAAATAGAGTCCAACTTAAGTCTCTCACCCCTCAGTTCTTCTAATACTGCTGGTGATCTCCCAACCTTATGCTGTGCTTCTAAGCGCTGTATGTTTCCCAGACAACTCGCCACTTGTGCTCTACGGATTTTCGCTCTCTTACTTGCTAATTGTAAAAAATAACCTCTCGTGACTGCTTTCATTGCGTCCCATACCGTGCTAAGGGGAGGCCCCGATTCCATGTTAAGCTCTAGATAATCCTTCAAAACTCTCCTGCAACCCTCCACCACCTCTACCTCTTGGAGCATAGTCGTGTTGAGCGTCCACCTTTTTTCCTTAACCTCTGCCCGAATAGATGACAAGGTCACCCAAACTGGGGCATGATCGGATAAGGTCATATTGCCTATCCCTGTTATGGGGCCCCTCTCTACCAGCCCAATGTCCAGAAAGATGCAGTCAATTCGGGAATAAGAGTCGTGGACAGATGAATAGCATGTATAATCCCGCTCCCCCCCATGATTCACCCTCCACACATCCAACACACCCAAAGAGTATGCCATTGCTCCTAGTGCAATTGACTCCTTACTGTCCCCAGAGCGGCTGACTCCCGACCTATCCAGTGCTGGGTCCATTACAGCATTAAAATCTCCACCCAGGATTAGGGGGCCCTGTACAAAAGTGGCAAGTATGTTTTTCACCTTAGTGAAAAAGGCCCCTTGTTGTTCGTTTGGGGCGTACACAGAGGCCAGAGTTAGGTCTACTTGGTCAAGCATTATGTGCACAAACAAGAACCGTCCCCCAGGATCCCGTTTAATCTGCCTTATCTGCGCCGCCACCGATGCATGTAGCATCACCGCCACCCCTCTCTTTGACCCTTCAGCAGAGGATGCAAATAGAATAAGTGGATAGCTGGGATGAGAGAGGAGCTTTTCGTGCTTACGGCGAAGGTGCGTTTCCTGCAATAAAACTATTTGCGGCTTTAGGTGCATCAGCTCCTTAAAAAATTTTTGCCGTTTCTGAGGCATATTCAGGCCCCTGACATTGTAAGACATAATCTTTAAATCAGCACTCATGTGTATTTAATATCAAGGTCCACCGCATTTCCTGCCGGTGAATCCATCATAGAGGCAAACCATCTTTTTCAAACAATAGGCTGGACCTAACCTTCCCTCCCATCTCCCCCCCAGTATCCCACCCTCCCACCCCTTATCTCCCTTCCCCCACACTGAAACACCAACCAGAGGACACATTTCCCCTGAATGGGAATGAAGAAAGCAACCCATCAATCCCTGACAGCCCAGCCCTCATCCCTCCCCCACTCCCCCGACCCCACCTTCTTCCATCCTGTAACTTCCCAATCCATAACATAACAGTTCACAGCTCACCACATTCGGCCCCAAGTCACTCTTGCATATATTCCCAAAGCATTCCCCAGAACCTTCTTACAGCCCCACTAGCCATACCCCAAAGCCCAGGCTTCTGGCAAGGCCTTGCTCCGCACATTAAAACATTCAAGACTCCCCAGTAGAATTCAGGTTCCCTTATTACTGTCCAAAAACTCGAAAAGTCTCAACTCAAGCTTGTCCCCAGAATTAACAGTTCCATCAAACCTTCCTTGAGGTAGATCAGGTCTCCTCTGCTCCACCACGTCTTTTCGAGTTGCGCCGGTTACCAGAGTCAGGAACCCGCTTCCATCCTTGCAGCTTTGCCTTTGTGGCTGGCGCCATTGTCCCCTGCGGCACGCTCGACGAGACCAGGCCCGCTTCAAGAAGGGTCCCCCATACTTCTTTCAGTGATTGAGCTCTATGCTTAACTCCTTGCAGTGTGTATAAGAGCGAGAAGGGAAACCCCCATCTATAGGGGATATGTTCTTTGGCTAGTATTTCCAGGGCCGGCTTCATCAGCCGTCTTTGTTGCAACGTGAATTGTGAAAGATCCTGGTATACTGATATTTTAGCTTCAGCATATTCAAGGTCCTGCGCCTTCCGCGCTAAGTTAAAGATCTTCTCTTTCACCTCGTATTTATGAAATCTTGTGATGATATCCCGCACTTTATTGTCCTGCCTTTTGCCAAGTGCTCTGTGTGCCCTGTCCAGCACAATCTCCACTGCTCCATCCTCTGGGCCCAATAATGCCGCACACAGGGTTCTCACAATCTGTGGGACATCCTCGATCTCGCTTTCGGGCACCCCTCTAAACCTTAGGTTGTTCCTCCTGCTTCTGTTTTCTAAGTCGTCAATTTTGTACTCCAGCTCAGCATTTTTCTTTGCCAAATCTTGAAACTGTATCTCGTGGGCATTCAGGGTTTCGGCATGCTCATCCATTCTTGTTTCAACATCTTCTACCCTGCCCCCTAACTCTCGCAAGTCTGTGCTTAGCGCTTCCATGCGGTCGAGTATCTCGTCCTTCGAGCCCTTAATATCCTCTTGTATTTTTGACAAGAGCTGGCGAAGCTCAACTGAAACGCCTTTTTTTTTATTAGGAGGCTGCCGCGATTCGGCCAGGGATAGCGCTGAATCCGAGTCCGACGGAGACACGTGCGCCGCGGATTCATGGCGCTTAGACGCCCGGCTAGGCCCACCTCCCGTTAGCCGCTCCGCTTCTTTATTTCGCACCGCAGCTGATTTACTCATTGTTGCTGGCGCTTTGCTGATCTCGTCACTCGTTTTTCGGTCAAGTACAGACCCTGGGGCCGCCTGTAAATGCTTTTGTAAGTCGGAGGAGCGGGGAGCTCAAGAACTAGGCTGCCATTCTATAAGATGACGTCACTTCCTCACCTAGATAGGATTTTAGATAGTGCTGGGGAGGAGTCGGCTGTCTTGGTACATGTGTGGGTACCAATGACAAAGGAAAATGTGGAAGAGAGGTTCTGGAAGCCAAATTTAGACTCTTAGGTAGAAAGCTCAAATCCAGATCCTCTAGGGTAGCATTTTCTGAAATGCTACCTGTTCCACGCGCAGAGCCCAAGAGACAGGCAGAGCTCCGGAGTCTCAATGCGTGAATGAGACGATGGTGCAGGGAGGAGGGTTTTAGATTTGTTAGGAACTGGGCAACATTCTGGGGAAGGGGGAGCCTACTGCGAAAGGATGGGCTCCACCTTAACCAGGCTGGGACCAGGCTGCTGGCATCGGCATTTAAAAAGGAGATAGAGCAGCTTTTAAACTAGAAATGGGGGGGGGGGGGGGGGGGAGGCCAACAGTCGCTCAAAAACGCATGGTTGTGGATAAGTTATCTTTCAAAGATATCACCAAAACAGGGAAGATAGGGTATCCTGATAGTGAGGTTGCAAAAGAGACCGTAGTAGATCAGGAGTCCCTAAATAAAAATAAAAATCAGACAAAAGATTGCAAATTATTACTGTTAAGTACTAAGCATGATGTAAATAGGAGCAACAAACACAGTTTGAAAGGGAAAATTAGGTTCTTACCTTGGTAATTTTCTTTCCTTTAGTCATAGCAGATGAATCCATTACGAATGGGTTGTGTCCACCTACCAGCAGGGGGAGATAGAGAGCACTGAAAAACCATTGTGCCTCTTGGCCAGCTAGCTCCATCTGCCTCTCAGTATTTGAAGTTTCCAAAGCAGTGTTACACCGCAAAGTAGAATAACATGAACTTTCCTCACAGCAAACGAACGCCCCAGAACAGGAGCAGTAATTCAAAGGAGGGACAAGCTCAACCTCCTGTAACAGAACAGAAATCCTGAAGACTATTTTCCAACTTCTCCCAATGAGGGAACATATCTACAGAAAAAACTGAACCCAAAACAGCATCAATCAATCAATCAATCAGGGCAGGCTCATGGATTCATCTGCTATGACTAAAGGAAAGAAAATTACCAAGGTAAGAACCTAATTTTCCCTTCCTTGTCATCAAGCAGATGAATCCATTACGAATGGGATGTATCAAAGCAATCCCTAGATAGGGTGGGAACAGGCCACACCACGCGCCAGCACTTGTGCTCCAAAATGCACATCCCTCCTGGCAGCCACATCCAGCCTGTAATGTTGGGCAAATGAAAGCTTAGAAGCCCATGTCACTGCACTGCATATCTCTTGAAGAGAGAGTGCTCCAGTTTCAGCCCAAGAAGAGGAAATCGCTCTTGTGGAACGTGCCTTAAAGGCTTCAGGCAGAGGCTGTCCAGACAGCAGATATGCTGAAAAAGGTAAAATTATGTCTTACCTGATAATTTTCTTTCCATTAGTCCCAGCAGACAATCCAGAGACGAGTGGGTTGTGTCCCTCTACCAGCAGGTGGAGATAGAGAGAACTTCAGCCATCTTACTCTCAGTATTGTCGATACCAAAACAAGTGAAAAGCCAAGCAATCCACCATCAAAGTTCACTCCTGTCTCAAGAACACCTTTGCAGGCTCTTCCTCCACCACACCAGCGGGAGAGAAAACACCTAAGTGTCAAATTGTCAACATGAGAGTAGTCCATGCTTCGTAGTTGTCCATCTGTATCCAACAATCCCTTAAGAAAGAGAGAACCTAGTGGAACAAAACAGGAACAAACACCCCTCTGATAACTATGTACCTTAAGCCACCACACACACAATAAAGGGCGAGCCTCTGGATTGATCTGTTAGGACTAATGGAAAGAAAATTATCAAGTAAGACATACTGCGCTGAAAAGCAGCAATGGAGCTGCGATCAACCTACCGCAAAGAAGTCGTGTACAGGGATGGAGCCACGCTCCGCTTCCCAGAATGAAGTCGCGCTAAACATCCAGCACAGGATCCGCGCCCAACCTAAAGAAATGGAGATGTGTTGAACGGAACACGCTGGCGCCGAAATCAACATGACTCGATGGAGCCGTGCTCAACAGAAAACAATAGTGTCGATCCCAACCTGTATCAATAGAACAGTGCCCAACATGTGGCCAAGGAACTGCGTACAACTTATCGCAAAGAACATAGAGAAACTGCTCAACATGCCCCAAAGCAACCGTGCTCAAGATGCCGCAATGGCGGTGAACTCAACATGCAGCAACAAAGCTATGCTCAACATGTAGGAACGAAGCTGTGCTCAACCTGCATGAAAAGAGCCAAGCTCAACATGCCACAAGGAAGCTGTGCTGTGCTCAACCTGCATGAAAAGAGCCAAGCTCAACATGCCACAAGGAAGCTGTGCTGTGCTCAACATAGAACAAAGAACACAGATGGAGATCCGGAAAACAGCCATAAAGGCACTGCCAGGTGAGACTTGGTGTTTATCCCAAGCTCCAGAGGAATATGAAAGTAACACTGAACTAACCTCCTCAAATTAAAGGAAGCAACACACAGCCACAAGGCAGAAAGGAAGAAACAACTTGCCAGGCCAAAACGCAAAATGAAGCCGGCCTCTAAAAGGAAAGTGATTAAAACCAGCTAATGGAGAGAAGCCAAGCAAATCAGAACCTCCCTATGTCAAGGAGAAAAATACTGTTAAAAAAAAAGAAACAAATAGCAGGGGCTTCACCAGCAAATGCCAGGAGCACCAAAGACCCGACTCCTGAACAGGAACTGCCCAGTAGCCGTAAAAGACTGACAGTCAAGAAACATAGACCGAGCCTGCAGCCTACACGCAGCCAGCGAGAGACCCCTTCAGTTCGAACTGACAGGAGAAGACCTCCAAATCTAAAAGGTACCGATCCCAGAAGGACTCAAGACCAGAATTAGACGCCGGAAGTGAAAATGAAAGAAACTTCGCAAGCGCTCCCTTAGACAATCTGACCTCAAGCAGACCAAGCTGGACGGCCAGAGCCAGAACAACTGCGTTAGCTGAAGCAAAGCTCGCCGGTCTGATCCGAGCAAGGCTTGACGTTCCGATCCGAGCAAAGCTCAACGTTGAGATCCGTAGGCCGACCTGACAGCCTGAGTTGTAGCCAGGCCCTGGGCCGAAGAAATCTTAACAGCCTGGGCCTGCTCACCGGTCGTAGCCGGAGCAAGGTCGCTGGCCTGAGCCGGGATAATATGAATTGCTTCAGCCGAAGCAAGGTCGCCGGCCTGAGCAGGGATAATATGAATTGCTCCAGCCGAAGCAAGGCTCGACAGCCCGATCCGAAACAAGACTCGGCGGCCTGAGTTGAACTCAGGCTCGACGTCCGGAGCTAAGGCCAGATTCAATGGCCTAAACCGGAGAGAAGTTCGATGGCCTGAGCCGGAGCAAAGCTCAACAGCCTGAGCCAGAGCAAAGCTCGACAGCCTAAGCCAGAGCAAAGCTCGACAGCCTAAGCCAGAGCAAAGCTCGATGGCCTGAGCTGGAACAAAGCCCGACGGCCTGAGCCGGAGCAAAGTCAGCAAAACTTGATGGCCGGAGCCAGAGCAACGAGCCACGGTCTAAACCATGTACCGTGTTCAGTTTTCCCTGAAAATAAGTTCCCTCATCGGAAAAACTGAGCCGGAGCGAGGCTCAATGGTTAGATCAAAGGAGAGGCTCGATGGCCTGACCCCAATAGAGGCTTGACAGCCTGAGCCTGATCAATGGTTGATGATCTGTGCCAGAGTAAAGCTTAACAGCCTGAGCCGTAGCAAAGCTGAAGCAAAAACCTACTGCCGCAGCAGGAGCAAGGCCCGACGGCCTCAGCCGGAGCAAGGCCCGACGGCCTTAGCCGGCGCCAGGCCCGACGGCCTCAGCCGGAGCCAGGCCCGACGGCCTCAGCCGGAGCCAGGCCCAATGGCCTCAGCTGGGGAAAGGCCCAGCGGCCTGAGCAAGGCCCGACGGCCTGAGCAAGGCCCTTCATCCACATCTGGAGCAATGCCCGACGGCCTCAGTCTGAAGAATCCTCAACAGCCTAAGACTGACAAAGACCCGGCGGCCTCAGCCGGCACAACACCCGACAGTCTCCGCCGGAAAAAGGCCCTACGGCTTCCACTGGAAACTGACAATTTCAGCTGTAACAAGGCCCAGATGGATCAAATCTATCCGCTCTCCTGCACCACTAGCATCCCCTGAAGTCGCCAACCGTACGCGCTGCGCTGTCTGTCAACAAGGGAGACTACAGCAGACAGGAGCAGCTCCTGAGTCCTCTAAATAGGATAAGACCCAATACCTCAAAATGGGAAGAAACCAAAGCCACTTGTTAGCCAATGCATACAGACACAATGACACACAGACCGACAGGTCCCTTGTGCAGCCTTTCAACCCACCCCTAAGGATGGTGACAGAGGAAGCTAGCACGCACCACAGACCTAGAATGCAGCTTGCGGAAAATTCCAGCCGCCTGAAACAGAAGAGCCCATATAGCCAGAAGGGAATTAACCAAGGACTAGAGAATCTAAGACTCATTCTCAAACACACAGAGCCTGTGCTGAAGGAAGCCAGGAAACACATGTAAAATTATAAAGTCTACTGAGGCTGTGCTGAACAGCTCCAGACAGCAAAGCTGAGGAAAACAGACACTCTGCCTCTAAAGGCACCATTACCATGGAAACCTGCAGAAAGTAAAGAACTGCAGTGAAAAAAGAACAGGCCTTCCAGCAGCATGGAAACAGAAAAAATAAAGCAGCTAGGCACATGAAACTTGTATTGACACTGCATTAGACAGCAGACTGGACTACATGATTTATTGTCTGCCTGCTCCATGAAAATAAACCCCTAGAAAGACCCAGAGGCCACTCAGCATAAATTAGAGACAAAAGGGCCCCGGGCCCCCGCAAGAAGGGCCAGCAACGTGTACAGCCCCAAGGAAACCAAGAAATCATAGATAAGGCAAAAACCTTCATCGACAATAGCAGGAAGCATATAACTCTCTCCTGCTGCCGCAGTCTCGAAAACCGAGTCCCGGGGAAACGCACCAAAGAAACGAGGAGCCGCCCTCAGGCTATCCCTGCTAAACACTGAAGAACTCCGTGTCAGAAAAACAAACAGAGAAGCGAGCGGTTTACCACACACGCTCCCTTCTTCCCAGGCGGTCGACGAACAAATTCCGGGCAGGACCCAAATCCTACCACTCAGAGCACTTCCCCGCTGTGACTCCGATAACGTCCTGGAAACAGAACCATCTGAAAAGGGCGAAGGCCAAAAGCCCTGCACAAGATGGCATCCGCTACGGCGAAAAGCCCGCCAAAACCAATACCGCGGACTAAAAGGCTGCACCTTGAACAAAGAGGTGGGAAAATGTGGGATACAAATGCAATAAATAAAATAAAACACGCAGGGAATTATAGGCCAAGACTTTTTGTAAACCATCCTGCAAAAAGTCAAGTATCGGCGAGACAGAAGCCCGCATGGGTGTAATCGCTTTAGCAGCACACCAAGCCTCAAACTGGCGCCAAATCTGAGCATAGGCAACGGAAGTGGAACGCTTGCGGACCTGAAGGAGAGTGGAGATGACCTTGTTGGAATAGCCCTTGTCTCTCAATTGCGCCCTCTCAAGAGCCATGCTGTAAGACCAAAGCGGCAGGCGTCCTCCATGGTTACCGGCCCCTGTGACAACAGGTTCAGTACCAGAGGCAAAGGAAGGGGAGTCTCCACCAGCATCCGCCAGAGGTCCACATATCACAGCCGCCTGGGCCAATCCGGGGCAATGAGAACCACCTCTCCTTGATATAGCCGAATCCGCAGGAGTACTCGCCCTATCAAGGGCCCACGAGGGAACACATACAGGAGGCCCTGAGGCCAAGGTTGAGCCAAGGCATCCAACCCCACCGAGCGAGGATCTCTCCGTCTGCTGTAAAGCACGGGACTTTGGCATTTGCGCTTGACGCCATAAGATCCGCTACGGGCGTCTCCCATTTGGTACAGATCTGAAGGAACACTTTGTCTGCCAGTTCCCACTCCGCTGGGTCGATTTGATGCCTGCTTAGATAATCGGCTTGCACGTTGCTCTGACCTGCAAAGTGAGCTGCTGACAGAAACTGCAGATGTGGCTCGGCCCAGTGACAAATCTGCGCGGCCTGCGCAGCCAGTGCCCTGCACTGAGTGCCGCCTTGTCGATTTATGTAGGCCACTGCTGTCGTAATGTCCGACAGAACTCTGACAGCCAGTCCCCTCCAGGGTCATATGAAAGGCTAGAAGCGCCTGGAATATTGCTTTCAACTCCAAGAGATTGATGGACCACTCCAACTCCTTGGGTGTCCAGAGACCCTGGGCATGCCTTCCCTGGCAATGTGCCCCCAAGCCCTGCCGGCTGGCATCTGTTACCACCAGGCACCAATTGGGAAGTGCTAGCGGCATTCCTCGCCGCAGCATGCTGTCTGAGAGCCACCACTCCATACTGAGCCGGGCCGCATGGAGCTACGTGAGTCTGCGCTGGTAATCCTGAGATATTGGAGACCATCGTTGAAGCAGGGAACACTGCAGAGGTCTCAGGTGTGCTCTCGCCCATGGCACCACTTCCAAGCTGGCCATCATCGACCCCAACAGCTCGCGGGCGAGGCATCCTCAGGAGCAGACGGACCTGGTTCTGAAGCTTGCACCGCCTTTGCTCGGGTAGAAAGACAAACCCCGAGGCTGTGTTGAACCAGACCCCCAAACATTCTAGAGGTTGAGGGGGGGGGGGGGGGTCAGGTGACTTTTGGGTATATTGAAGACCCAGCCCAGAGACCACTCTGGCAGTTACATCCTGACTCTCTTCTGCAGAGTCCGCTCTGATGAGCCAGTCGTCGAGGTACGGGTGAACCCGGATACCCTCTCGCCTGAGAAAGGCAGCTACTACCACCATTATCTTGGAAAAGGTTCGGGGAGCTGTGGTGAGGCCACAAGGCAAGGCCCGAAACTGGAAATGTTTTCCCAACATCGCAAACCGGAGAAACCGGTGGTGCGGGGGCCAAATAGGAATGTGCAAGTAAGCTTCTTTCAGGTCCAGAGACGTGAGAAACTCTCCTGGCTGTACCGCCGCCATGACGGAGCGCAGGGTTTCCATGCAAAAATGCCGCACTCTTAGTGACTTGTTGACTTCCTTTAAGTCGAGTATGGGCCGAAAAGACCCTCCTTTTTGCGGCACCACAAAGTAAATGGATTAACGACCGTAGCCAATCTCGGCGGGAGGCACAGGGACCACCACCCCGAGGTGCAACAAGCCTAGCAAGGTCTCCTCTACCGCCGCCCTTTTGACGGCAGAGCCGCATCGGGACTCCCACAAACACGTCTCTCACCGGGGCATTGAATTCTAATCTGTAGCCATCTCTGATCAGGTTCAAAACCCACTGATCTGAGGTAATCTTTACCCATTCCTCGAGAAAGAGGGAAAGACGTCCTCCAACTGCAGGAATCGAGGAGTGGGCCGGCGCACCATCATTAAGAGGGTCGCCCATGAACTCCAGGCCTTGATCCAGCCGCTGCGGAATGCTTGTTCGAGTGAAAGGAGTTCCTCTGCTGAAAGCGGGCACGTGAAGTAAACCCAGCAGAACGCCCCGGGCGGTATCTTCTAGCTTCACGGAAGCGAGGTCTGGAAGAGGAGGGAACCGCCTGACCCTTGGAAGAAGGCCGCGGCCTACCCTTGGGGTAAGCGCTGGGGTTTAGTTTCCCCCCAGGCCTTTAACTATTTTCTCCAACTCCTCACAAAATAGGAGAAGGCCCTGGAAGGGCAACTCCACCAACCTTTGCTTAGAGGCCATGTCAGCCGCCCAATCCCGTAGCCATAGAAGGCGGCGAGCGGCCACCGCCACAGCCATCTGTTTAGCTGAAGCTCTGACCAGATCATAGAGGGCGTCAGACAAAAATAACAAGGCCGACTCCATCCGCAGTGCCACCTCTGCCAAGGGGCTCTGCTCCATCCCCGGGCTGTTCCACTGCCTGTTGCAACCAAGCGAGGCAGGCTCGAGCAGCATAACAACTGCACACAGATGCCCGTAAGGCTAGGCCTGAAATCTCAAAGGACCGTTTGATTGCTGATTCCAGACATCGGTCCTGCATGTCCTTCAGGGCGACCCCTCCCTCTAGTGGGAGGGTAGTCTTTTTCGTTACAGCCATGACTAGGGCATCCACTTTAGGCACGGCCAAGCGTGCCAAGTGCTCCTCACTGAGAGGGTATAAGTGCCCCATTGTCCTGGCAACTTTCAAAGGCCCCTCAGGGTCAGCCCATTGAGCCGAAATAAGCTCTTGGATGGAGTTATGCAAAGGAAAGGCTCGAGCAGGCTTCTTAGTACTTGCCATCCTCGGATTACCAGAGGAGGCTTCGCCCATCACAGGATCTTCAATAGAGAGAGAGCCTGTAAGGCCTCAGAAATAAGAGTTGGCAGTTCCTCGCGGTGGAAAATGCTAACCGCAGTGGTATCATCTGGATCCAGTGGCAATCCTACACCTTCCTCTGGCTCTTCGGACCACGAAGGCCTGCCAGACCCCTCAGAATCCCCACAGCCACCCCAGGCAGATTTTTGAAGGAGCTGAATAAGCTGTGTCCAACCCTGCTAGGGAGATAGAGAACACTGAGAGGCAGATGGAGCTAGCTGGCCAAGAGGCACTATGGTTCTTCAGTGCTATTTCCCCCTGCTGGTAGGTGGACACAACCCATTCGTAATGGATTCATCTGCTTGATGACAAGGAATGTCTATATGCAAATGCCAAGAGCCTAAGAAACAAGATGGGAGAGTTAGAATATATTGCACTAAATGAAAAATTAGATATAATAGGCATCTCTGAGAAGGAGGCTAACCAGTGGGACACTATCATACCAGGGGTACAAATTATATCGTAGTGATAAGGTGGATCAAATTGGTGGAGGGGTAGCATTGTATATTAACGAGAGCCTTGAATCAAATAGATTGAAAATTCTGCAGGAAACAAAACACTTCTTGGAATCACTGTGGATTGAAATTCTATGTGTAAAGGGGAAAAGGATAATGATAGGAGTGTACTACCGTCCGCCTGGCCAGGATGTACAGACGGATGCAGAAATGTTAAAGGAAATTAGGGACGCAAACAAACTGGGCAACACAATAATAATGGGCGATTTCAATAGCCCCAATATTGACTGGGTAAATGTAACATCGGGACACACTAGGGAGGTAAAATTCCTTGATGAAATCAAGGACAGCTTTATGGAGCAGCTGGTACAGGAACCGACGAGAGAAGGAAAGTTCTAGACCTAGTCCTTAGTGGACCGCATAATCTGGTGCAGGAGGTAATGGTGCTTGGGCCGCTTGATAACAACGATCAGATTTGATATTAGCTTTGAAGTAAGTATACATAGGAAATCAAATACGTTAGCGTTTAACTTTAAAAAAGGAGACTATGATAAAATGAGAACAGTAAAAAGAAAACTTAGAGGAGCGACTGCGAGGGTCAAAAATTTACATCGGGCGTGGATGCTATTCAAAAACACCATCCTGGAAGCCCAGGCCAAATATATTCCACGTATTAAAATAGGAGGACGGAAGATCAAATGACAGCCAGTGTGGTTAAATAGTGAGGTGAAGGAAGCTATTAGAGCTAAAAGAAAATCCTTCAGAAAATGGAAGAAGGAACCGACTGAAAATAATAAGAAACAGCATAAGGAATGTCAAAGTCAAATGCAAAGCGCTGATAAAGAAAGCTAAGAGGGACTTAAAAAAAAAAAAGTGCGTTGGAGGCAAAAACACATAGTAAAACATTTTTTAGGTATATTAAAATCAGGAAGCCGGCAAAGGAATCAGTTGGACCACTAAATGACCGAGGAGTAAAAGGGGCGATCAGGGAAGACAAAGCCGTAGCGGAGAGATTAAATGAATTCTTTGCTTCGGTCTTCTCCGAGGAAGATTTGGGTGGGATACCGGTGCCAGAAATGGTATTCGAAGCTGACGAGTCGGAGAAACTTAATGAATTCTCTGTAAACCTGGAGGATGTAATGGGGCAGTTCTACAAACTGAAGAGTAGCAAATCTCCTGGACCGGATGGTATTCATCCCAGAGTACTGACAGAACTGAAAAATGAGCTTGCGGAGCTATTGTTAGAAATATGTAATTTATCCTTAAAATCGAGCGTGGTACCGGAAGATTGGAGGGTGGCCAATGTAACGCTGATTTTTTAAAAAGGTTCCAGAGGAGATCTGGGAAATTATAGACCGGTGAGTCTGACGTCGGTGCCAGGCAAAATGGTATTAAGAACAAAATTACAGAGCATATTCAAAAGCACGGATTAATGAGACAATGTCAACATGGATTTAGTGAAGGGAAATCTGGCCTCATCAATCTACTACATTTCTTTGAAGGGGTGAACAAACATGTGGATAAAGGGGAGCCAGTTGATATTGTGTATCTGGATTTTCAGAAGGTGTTTGCAAAGTACCTCATGAAAGACTCCAGAGGAAATTGGAGAGTCATGGGATAGGAGGTAGTGTTCTATTGTGGATTAAAAGCTGGTTAAAAGATAAAAAACAGAGAGTAGGGTTAAATGGACAGTATTCTCAATGAAGAAGGGTATTTAGTGGGGTTCCCCAGGGCTCTGTGCTGGGACCGCTGTTTTTTAAAGCGAATGCTACATACCTGTAGAAGGTATTCTCCGAGGACAGCAGGCTGATTGTTCTCACTGACGGGTGACGTCCACGGCAGCCCCTCCAATCGGAACACTTTCTAGCAAAGTCCTTTGCTAGTCCTCGCGCGCCGATGCGCACCGCGCATGCGCGGCCGTCTTCCCGCCCGAACCGGCTCGTGCCGGCCAGTCTCATATGTAGCAAAACAAAGAGAAGGGAAGACACAACTCCAAAGGGGAGGCGGGTGGGTTTGTGAGAACAATCAGCCTGCTGTCCTCAGAGAATACCTTCTACAGGTACGTAGCATTCGCTTTCTCCGAGGACAAGCAGGCTGCTTGTTCTCACTGATGGGGTATCCCTAGCCCCCAGGCTCACTCAAAACAACAACCATGGTCAATTGGGCCTCTCAACGGCGAGGACATAACTGAAATTGACCTAAAAAATTTACCAACTAACTGAGAGTGCAGCCTGGAACAGAACAAACATGGGTCTAGGGGGGTGGAGTTGGATTCTAAACCCCGAACAGATTCTGAAGCACTGACTGCCCGAACCGACTGTCGCGTCGGGTATCCTGCTGCAGGCAGTAATGAGATGTGAATGTGTGGACAGATGACCACGTCGCAGCTTTGCAAATCTCTTCAATAGTGGCTGACTTCAAGTGGGCTACCGACGCTGCCATGGCTCTAACATTATGAGCCGTGACATGACCCTCAAGAGCCAGCCCAGCCTGGGCATAAGTGAAGGAAATGCAATCTGCTAGCCAATTGGATATGGTGCGTTTTCCCACAGCCACTCCCCTCCTGTTGGGATCAAAAGAAACAAACAATTGGGCGGACTGTCTGTTGGGCTGTGTCCGCTCCAGATAGAAGGCCAATGCTCTCTTGCAGTCCAATGTGTGCAGCTGACGTTCAGCAGGGCAGGAATGAGGACGGGGAAAGAATGTTGGCAAGACAATTGACTGGTTCAGATGGAACTCCGACACAACCTTTGGCAAGAACTTAGGGTGAGTGCAGAGGACTACTCTGTTATGATGAAATTTGGTGTAAGGGGCCTGGGCTACCAGGGCCTGAAGCTCACTGACTCTACGAGCTGAAGTAACTGCCACCAAGAAAATGACCTTCCAGGTCAAGTACTTCAGATGGCAGGAATTCAGTGGCTCAAAAGGAGGTTTCATCAGCTGGGTGAGAACGACATTGAGATCCCATGACACTGTAGGAGGCTTGACAGGTGGCTTTAACAAAAGCAAACCTCTCATGAAGCGAACAACTAAAGGCTGTCCTGAGATCGGCTTACCTTCCACACGGTAATGGTATGCACTGATTGCACTAAGGTGAACCCTTACAGAGTTGGTCTTGAGACCAGACTCAGAAAAGTGCAGAAGGTATTCAAGCAGGGTCTGTGTAGGACAAGAGCGAGGATCTAGGGCCTTGCTGTCACACCAGACTGCAAACCTCCTCCACAGAAAGAAGTAACTCCTCTTAGTGGAATCTTTCCTGGAAGCAAGCAAGATGCGGGAGACACCCTCCGACAGGCCCAAAGAGGCAAAGTCTACGCTCTCAACATCCAGGCCGTGAGAGCCAGAGACCGGAGGTTGGGATGCAGAAGCACCCCTTCGTCCTGTGTGATGAGGGTCGGAAAACACTCCAATCTCTACGGTTCTTCGGAGGACAACTCCAGAAGAAGAGGGAACCAGATCTGACGCGGCCAAAAAGGAGCAATCAGAATCATGGTGCCTCGGTCTTGCTTGAGTTTCAACAAAGTCTTCCCCACCAGAGGTATGGGAGGATAAGCATACAGCAGAACCTCCCCCCAATCCAGGAGGAAGGCATCCGATGCCAGTCTGCCGTGGGCCTGAAGCCTGGAGCAGAACTGAGGGACTTTGTGGTTGGCTCGAGATGCGAAGAGATCTACCAAGGGGGTGCCCCACACCTGGAAGATCTGTCGCACTACAAGGGAATTGAGCGACCACTCGTGAGGTTGCATAATCCTGCTCAACCTGTCGGCCAGACTGTTGTTTACGCCTGCCAGATATGTGGCTTGGAGCACCATGCCGTGACGGCGAGCCCAGAGCCACATGCTGACGGCTTCCTGACACAGGGGGCGAGATCCGGTGCCCCCCTGCTTGTTGACGTAGTACATGGCAACCTGGTTGTCTGTCCGAATTTGGATAATTTGGTGGGACAGCCGATCTCTGAAAGCCTTCAGAGCGTTCCAGATCGCTCGTAACTCCAGAAGATTGATCTGCAGATCTCGTTCCTGGAGGGACCAGCTTCCTTGGGTGTGAAGCCCATCGACATGAGCTCCCCATCCCAGGAGAGACGCATCCGTGGTCAGCACTTTTTGTGGCTGAGGAATTTGGAAAGGACGTCCCAGAGTCAAATTGGACCAGATTGTCCACCAATACAGGGATTCGAGAAAACTCGTGGACAGATGGATCACGTCTTCTAGATCCCCAGCAGCCTGAAACCACTGGGAAGCCAGGGTCCATTGAGCAGATCTCATGTGAAGGCGGGCCATGGGAGTCACATGAACTGTGGAGGCCATGTGGCCCAGCAATCTCAACATCTGCCGAGCTGTGATCTGCTGGGACGCTCGCACCCGCGAGACGAGGGACAACAAGTTGTTGGCTCTCGTCTCTGGGAGATAGGCGCGAGCAGTCCGAGAATCCAGCAGAGCTCCTATGAATTCGAGTTTCTGCACTGGGAGAAGATGGGACTTTGGGTAATTTATCACAAACCCCAGTAGCTCCAGGAGGCGAATAGTCACCTGCATGGACTGCAGGGCTCCTGCCTTGGATGTGTTCTTCACCAGCCAATCGTCGAGATATGGGAACACGTGTACCCCCAGTCTGCGAAGTGCCGCTGCTACTACAGCCAAGCACTTGGTGAACACTCTGGGCGCAGAGGCGAGCCCAAAGGGTAGCACACAGTACTGGAAGTGACGTGTGCCCAGCTGAAATCGTAGATACTGTCTGTGAGCTGGCAGTATCGGGATGTGCGTGTAGGCGTCCTTCAAGTCCAGAGAGCATAGCCAATCGTTTTCCTGAATCATGGTGCCCAGGGAAAGCATCCTGAACTTTTCTTTGACCAGATATTTGTTCAGGGCCCGTAGGTCTAGGATGGGACGTATCCCCCCTGTTTTCTTTTCCACAAGGAAGTACCTGGAATAGAATCCCAGCCCTTCTTGCCCGGATGGCACGGGCTCGATCGCATTGGCGCTGAGAAGGGCGGAGAGTTCCTCTGCAAGTACCTGCTTGTGCTGGAAGCTGTAAGACTGAGCTCCCGGTGGACAATTTGGAGGTTTGGAGGCCAAATTGAGGGTGTATCCTTGCCGGACTATTTGGAGAACCCACTGATCGGAGGTTATGAGAGGCCACCTTTGGTGAAAAGCTTTCAACCTCCCTCCGACTGGCAGGTCGCCCGGCACTGACACTTGGATGTCGGCTATGCTCTGCTGGAGCCAGTCAAAAGCTCATCTCTTGCTTTTGCTGGGGAGCCGAGGGGCCTTGCTGAGGCGCACGCTGCTCACGAGAGCGAGCGCGCTGGGGCTTAGCCTGGGCCGCAGGCTGTCGAGAAGGAGGATTGTACCTACGCTTGCCAGAAGAGTAGGGAACAGTCTTCCTTCCCCCGAAAAATCTTCTACCTGTAGAGGTAGAGGCTGAAGGCTGCCGGCGGGAGAACTTGTCGAATGCGGTGTCCCGCTGGTGGAGCTGCTCTACCACCTGCTCGACTTTTTCTCCAAAAATATTATCCGCACGGCAAGGCGAGTCCGCAATCCGCTGCTGGATTCTATTCTCCAGGTCGGAAGCATGCAGCCATGAGAGTCTGCGCATCACCACACCTTGAGCAGTGGCCCTGGACGCAACATCAAAGGTGTCATACACCCCTCTGGCCAGGAATTTTCTGCACGCCTTCAGCTGCCTGACCACCTCCTGAAATGGCTTGGCTTGCTCAGGGGGGAGCGTGTCCACCAAGCCCGCCAAATGCCGCACATTGTTCCACATGTGTATGCTCGTGTAGAGCTGGTAGGACTGAATCTTGGCCACGAGCATAGATGAATGGTAGGCCTTCCTCCCAAAGGAGTCCAAGGTTCTAGAGTCCTTGCCCGGGGGCGCCGAAGCATGTTCTCTAGAACTCTTGGCCTTCTTTAGGGCCAAATCCACAACTCCAGAGTCGTGAGGCAACTGAGTGCGCATCAGCTCTGGGTCCCCATGGATCCGGTACTGGGACTCGATCTTCTTGGGAATGTGGGGATTAGTTAATGGTTTGGTCCAGTTCGCCAGCAATGTCTTTTTTAGGACATGATGCATGGGTACTGTGGACGCTTCCTTAGGTGGAGAAGGATAGTCCAGGAGCTCAAACATTTCAGCCCTGGGCTCGTCCTCCACAACCACCGGGAAGGGGATGGCCGTAGACATCTCCCGGACAAAGGAAGCGAAAGACAGGCTCTCAGGAGGGGAAAGCTGTCTTTCAGGAGAGGGAGTGGGATCGGAAGGAAGACCCTCAGACTCCTCGTCAGAGAAATATCTGATGTCTTCTTCCTCTTCCCACGAGGCCTCACCATCGATGTCAGACAAGTTCACGGACCTGTGTCTGCAACCGTGCCCGGCTCGACTCCGTGGAACCACGGCCACGGTGGGAGCGTCGAGAGGTAGACTCCCTCGCCCGCACCGGCGAAGCTCCCTCCGCCGACGTAGTCGGGGAGCCTTCCTGGGAGGCTACCGCAGTCGGTACCGCAAGCGGCACCGATGTCGGAGACCTCACCCCGGACAATGGGCCAGCCGGCGCCTGGCTCGACGGTACCGGTGGCGCAAGCACCTCCGGTACCGGAGGGGTAGGGCGCAACAGCTTTCCCAGGATCTCTGGGAGAATGGCCCGGAGACTCTCGTTCAGAGCGGCTGTAGAAAAAGGCATGGAAGCCGATGCAGGCATCGACGTCAGAGTCTGTTCCGGGTATGGAGGCTGTTCCGGGCTGTCCAAAGGGGAGCGCGTCGACACCTCTTGAACAGAGGGCGAGCGGTCCTCTCGGTGCCGATGCCTACTTGGAAAAATTCCGCATTTTTAGGTATAACTTGTCTGGAATGTTTTTACGTTTGGGGAGCGTGCCAGGTGCCCTTGACCTGGATTGGCCACTGTCGGTGACAGGATGCTGGGCTAGATGGACCTTTGGTCTTTCCCAGTATGGCACTACTTATGTACTTATGTACTGGGTGCCGACTCCCTCGGCGACCCAGAGCTCTCGGTGCCGACATGGGAAGGGGACCGGTGACGATGCTTCTTCGACTTCTTGGGACGAAGCATGTCACCAGAGCTTCCCGGCACAGACGAGGAGGACGTAGAATCCAGCCGTCGCTTCCTCGGGGCCGAGACCGAAGGAGGTCGGTCTCGGGGGGGCTGTACCGCTGGAGCCCTCGGAATGGGGGGGGAGACCCACCCGAAGGCTCACCGCCACCAGCAGGGGAATGGACAGCCCTCACCTGCACTCCAGACGAAGCACCACCGTCCGACGACATCAGCAGCCAAGGAGGTCTCGATACCGACGCCGACGCAGCCTTCCGATGTCGCCCCGATGCAGAGGGCCGATGCCTCGATGCACTCGATGCAATCGGGGGCGAAGATGAAGGTCCAGGCGCCGACGACATCAAAGCAGTCGATACTCCCGGTGCCGATGCCGACGAAGAGCCCGAGAACAAAATGTTCCACTGGGCTAACCTCGCTACCTGAGTCCGCTTTTGTAAAAGGGAACACAGACTACAGGCCTGAGGGCGGTGCCCAGCCCCCAGACACTGAAGACACGACGCGTGCCTGTCAGTGAGCGAGATTACCCGGGCGCACTGGGTGCACTTCTTGAAGCCGCTGGAAGACTTCGATGTCATGGGCGGAAAAATCGCGCCAGCGAGATCAAAACTCGAAATGGCAAAAATGGCACCGCAAAAATAGGGGGAAGAAAAACTTCGACCGAGGCCTAAATAGGTCCTACCCCGACGACGAAAGAAAACTTACCGGGGCAAAGACTGGAAGTACGGGAAGGGAGAAAACCATAAAGGTCTCCTTCCGACACCATTTTTTTTTTTTTTTTTTTTTAACAAAGTCGATAAAACGACGCACGAGGTCAACTTTGGGGCGCGAACGGCGAAACACGACCGTACCGAGCACAGACAAAAGAAGACTGGCCGGCACGAGCCGCTTCGGGCGGGAAGACGGCCGCGCATGCGCGGTGCGCATCGGCGCGCGACTAGCAAAGGACTTTGCTAGAAAGTGTTCCGATTGGAGGGGCTGCCGTGGACGTCACCCATCAGTGAGAACAAGCAGCCTGCTTGTCCTCGGAGAACATATTTATAAATGACCTAGAAATGGGAGTAACTAGTGAGGTAATTAAATTTGCTGATGACACAAAGTTATTCAAAGTTGTTAAATCGCGGGAGGATTGTGAAAAATTACAAGAGGACCTTATGAGACTGGAAGACGGGGCATCTAAATGGCAGATGACGTTTAATGTGAGCAAGTGCAAAGTGATGCATGTGGGAAAGAGGAACTCGAATTATAGCTACGGCATGCAAGGTTCCACGTTAGGAGTCACGGACCAAGAAAGGGATCTAGGTGTCGTCATTGATGATACATTGAAACCTTCTGCTCAGTTTGCTGCTGCGGCTAAGAAAGCAAATAGAATGTTAGGTATTATTAGGAAAGGAATGGAAAACAAAAATGAGGATGTTATAATGCCTTTATATCACTCCATGGTGCGACCACATCTCATCTCAAAAAAGATATAGTGGAATTAGAAAAGGTGCAGAGAAGGGCAACGAAAATGATAACGGGGATGGGACGACTTCCCTATGAGGAAAGGCTAAAGCGACTAGAGCTCTTCAGCTTGGAGAAAAGGCGGATGAGGGGAGATATGATAGAGGTCTACAAAATAATGAGTGGAGTTGAACGGGTAGATGTGAAGTGTCTGTTCACTCTTTCCAAAAATACTAGGACTAGGGGGGCAGGCGATGAAGCTACAATGTAGTAAATTTAAAATGAATGAGTAAATTTTTCTTCACTCAACGTGTAATTAAACTCTGGAATTCATTGCCAGAGAATGTGGTAAAGGCAGTTAGCTTAGCGGAGTTTAAAAAATGTTTGGACGGCTTCCTAAAGGAAAAGTCCATAGACCGTTATTAAATGACCTTGGGGAAAATCCACTATTTCTGGGATAAGCAGTATAAAATGTTTTGTACATTTTTGGGATCTTGCCAGGTATTTGTGATCTGGATTGGCCACTGTTGGAAACAGGATGCTGGGCTTGATGGACCTTTGGTCTTTCCCAGTATGGCTATACTTATGTACTTATGATGCTACTAGAAAGCTCTCGGTCTCCTTAGTCAGCGTCCGCACCAGGCTTCGTCAGATGACGTCACCCAGCTGTGAGAATATGAAGGCCTGGTTGTCCTGGGAGAACCTCTCTTATCAAGTCACTTCATTGCCTCACTATTCATTTCTATATACAGTTCAAACTCTTCTTACTGACTTACAAGTGCATTCATTATGTGGCTCCTCAGTATCTCTCCCTACACCTCTTATCTGCACCTTTTTCCTCCATCACCAATTCCAGACTCTGTTCCTTTTCATCTTGCTGCACCATACACCTGGAATAGACTGAGTTGGTAAGACATGCTCCATCTCTGGCCCTATTCAAATTTAGGCTAAAAACCCACATTTTGAGGCTACTTTTAACAACATCAAACACACTTGTTCAGAACCCATGTTTGTTTTAATAATAAACAACTCTCTTATTTGTCCTATTTGTACTGAGTAGATTATTCGGCAGGGACTGTCTCTTATGTGTTTTGTGTACAGCGCTGTGTACATCTAGCGGTGTAGTCATTATGGCAATCCTGAAAACCAGGCTGATCTGTGGCCTTGGAAGATTTCAGTTCCCACCCAGTCAGTATAAATCTGAGTAGCTGATAAGCAGATGCAATCTTGAGGTGCCACAGCTTCTTATGGCCCTAAAGTGGATCTGAGGGATGACAGTATCACTGGACAACCTTCAAGCAGAATGGCAAAATACCCTCAGAACAAAGAACTGTCAAATGCTTGGATGCTTAATTTATGAGAAGAAAATACTGACACATTGAGCCTGAACACACAGAGATATTCACATAGTGGACTTAATCATGTGAGAAAGAATATAAACATTGTCACAGGGTACAGAGTTGTCCTCTGGGAAGCTGGGTAGCTCTGCCCAGTAACAAACCTCTGTCACAAGAATAGCAATCTGACCATTTCTTCATTGATAATCAACATGGAAAGAAGAAAAAAAGACCGAGAACAAAGCTAAAATAAGAGCAGTTAAACAGGAGCGCTTCACGAACTTCTGAAGAAAAGAATCAAACACCTGATAGCTAGGACTTTCTGCTCTGAGCAGTGGTGTAGCCAGATCTTACATTTTGGGTTGGCCTACTACCAAAATGGGTGGGCATAATGTCCTCTAACAGTCTGCCCCTTGCTCTCTGATCCCATCCCAACTCAAAATATTAAATACCTGATCTATCTGGGATCCCCAAACTCTTCCAGCTGAAGACTTCCTTGAAGGGTCCCTGAACTCCCTTCAGTGCAGCTTGGCAGTTGGTGGCAGCTTTAGTGAGCCAGCTGTCAGCACCAGGCACATGCTCAGTGTGAAAACTGAGCATGCTGCTGCGGACTGCCAAACTGCTATAGGGAGTTTAGAGAGCTTTAAGATAATCTTCAGCTGGCAGGACTTGGAGATCCCCACCAGCTGCAGAAAGGGTGTGCCTCTGCTGGGTGGGCCTGGGTTCACCCATGGCTAGGCCACTGGCTTTGAGCAAAAGAGCTTCAGTTCCAGAACTCCAATCATAAGGCAGGTTACAGTGGTGTACAACAGATCACACAGTACACAGAAATTGCTCATCAGAAGAAAACATCTGGGAGTTCAGGACGTTTTTCATCACAGAACAGAAGTGCATACACAATGCAATCATCTAATACATTAAAACTTCATTATAATTAAAACTCTTATAAAAAAGGGAAACAGCATAAAGATGGAAAATGCTCCCCTTTAACACATATCATACCTGGCGGATTTATCATAGGTCTATGGCCGAGATGTGGTGCTGGCCTTCTTTCATTCATCTGTCCGTTGCTAGGCCTTGTGACAAGGTTTTTGGATGAGATAGTTTCTGACACAACAGTGCACTTTGGCTTCGGTGCTGCTGATACTCCAGGCCTCATTCCAGAGTTAATACTTGATCGTCCAAGCACAGTGACTGGCCTCCCAGGGATAGAACCCAAGCTGCCCCCCGGCCTCCCAGAAGCAGAACCTAAGCTGCCCCCCGGCCTCCCGGAGGCAGAACCCAAGCTGCCCCCCGGCCTCCCGGAGGCAGAACCCAAGCTGCCCCCCGGCCTCCCGGAGGCAGAACCCAAGCTGCCCCCCGGCCTCCCGGAGACAGAATCCAAGCTGTCCCCCGGCCTCCAGGAGACAGAACCCAAGCTGCCCCCCGGCCTCCTGGAGACAGAACCTAAGCTGCCCCCCGGTCTCCCGGACACAGAACCCAAGCTGCCCCCTGGACAGTCTTTTGCAGACAGAGAACTCAAGCTGCCCACTGGCCGGTCCTTTCTGGAGACAGAACTCAAGTTGCCCCCTGGCCAGTCCTTTCTAGAGACAGAAAGCACGATGCCCCCTGGTCGGTCTTTTCCAGAAACAGGGTGTGAGTTTTGATGATCTCTGCCAGGGGCAGAATTTGAGCCACTCCCTAGCCTCCTAGGGACATTGCCTTGGCTGTTCTTTTCAGTGACAGATATCGAACTTGGTCGGTCCCTTCCAGGGGCAGAGCTCTGGCTGCCCCCTGGTCGTTCTTTCCCAGAGACAGAAAGGGAACCTGGGCGGTCTCTTTCAGAACTGCTACTTGGTCTTCCTGGTCCTGTACTTGAACCCTTGCCAATTTGTCCAGAGCTTGAACTAGCCATTATTTCTGGTTGAATGCACACAGCTTCTGATTTTGTTGACAGAGGGGCAGATTTTTTTTGACTGTGTTCTCCCTTTTGTGACAATTTCAAAGATCCATTTTCAGATGCCCTTGAAGCTGAGGGCTTCAGGTTTGTCCCAGATTTTTCAACTCTGTTGAAATCAGATTTATTACTTCCACTCCCTGAGGAATTTAAATGTGAATGTCCAGTTCCTTTCAGTTTTTTCTCTGTGTCAGTCAAATCACCTTTCAATGAGGAATGCTTTTCCATTGAGCTTTTGGAGTTTGTTATATTTTGTGTATCTTTCTGTGAAATAATTTGTTTTGAAGACATTACAGGAGGTGCAACCTTGAAATTCTTTTCCATTTTCCCTCTCTCTCTCTCATAGAGCAATTTTTTGCTTTTTCGTTCCAAAAACTCCTTTTCTCTCAGTTCCTCTGCAGTCATTGGCCTTTCTTCTATTTTCTTAACTACTTTGATTTCCACGGGTTCAAACTGCTTTTTCTCTGCTAACTTCATTAAATCTTCAAAATTCATTGGTGGAGCTGCCTTTTTCTCTGCCCTTGGTTTTGGAACTTCTTTGGGCGGTTCCTCCTCCTCATACCCATCAAGTTCTTGAGCATCGGAATCGGTCTGGGAGTACTCAAACAGTTCTTCCTCTGTTAGGTACTCTTCTTCTGTGCCCTGACTTAATTCCTGTTCTATTTCTTTACGAGAACAGCGCTTCCTGGGCTTCTCTTCTATGGGGATACCATTGTAGCCCTGAAAGTTGTCCTTTGTCCTCGAAGCCATGGCTCTTGCCTTCCGATCATGCTTCAGTTCTTTACGTTTTTCTAAGAGCTGCTCTTTCTTTCTTTTTTCTTCCAGTTCTGCAAAATAAAAAAATAAAAAAAAGAACCAAAATCAGTGAAACAGAATATGGAACATTATTATTTATTTATGACATTTGTTATACTGTCAATCACCAATCAGCATCATGTTGATTTATAAAAACCAGAAATGAGAAATTAGATCTTACCTGCTAATTTCCTTTCCTTTAGTCCCTCCGGACCGGTCCAGAATGTGACTGATGGGTTACGCACTCCTTCCAGCAGGTGGAGACTGAGAACTCTGATTCTCATGAGAGCCAATAAGAGCCTTGGCCAGCTAGAGTGAGATTCAGTATTATTTTTACGAAGCAGGATAGAAAGGAGAAAAGCTTCTGTGCAACTGGAGAACTCAAACAGGTACTGTGAGAATACAGGAAAAGACCTGTAGACCTTCACTTTACGGTCAATTGTCATTTTTTTTCTATTTTATTTTTTAAAATCATCACCAAAGTCAAACAGACATAAGTACATAAGTAATGCCATACTGGGAAAAGACCAAGGGTCCATCGAGCCCAGCATCTTGTCCACGACAGCGGCCAATCCAGGCCAAGGACACCTGGCAAGCTTCCCAAACGTACAAACATTCTATACATGTTATTCCTGGGATTTTGGATTTTTCCAAGTCCGTTTAGTAGCGGTTTATGGACTTGTCCTTTAGGAAACCGTCCAACCCCTTTTTAAACTCTGCTAAGCTAACCGCCTTCACCACATTTTCCAGCAATGAATTCCAGAGTTTAATTACACGTTGGGTGAAGAAAAATTTTCTCCGATTTGTTTTAAATTTACTACACTGTAGTTTAATCGCATGCCCCCTAGTCCTAGTATTTTTGGAAAGCGTGAACAGACGCTTCACATCCACCTGTTCCACTCCACTGATTATTTTATATACCTCTATCATGTCTCCCCTCAGCCGTCTCTTCCCCAAGCTGAATAGCCCTAGCCTCCTTAGTCTTTCTTCATAGGGAAGTCATCCTATCCCCGCTATCATTTTAGTCACCCTTCGCTGCACCTTTTCCAATTCTACTATATCTTTCTTGAGATGCGGCGACCAGAATTGAACACAATACTCAAGGTGCGGTTGCACCATGGAGCGATACAACGGCATTGTAACATCCTCACACCTGTTTTCCATACCTTTCCTAATAATACCCAACATTCTATTCGCTTTCCTAGCCGCAGCAGCACACTGAGCAGAAGGTTTCAGTGTGTTATCGACGACGACACCCAGATCCCTTTCTTGGTCCGTAACTCCTAACGTGGAACCTTGCATGACGTAGCTATAATTCAGGTTCTTTTTTCCCCACATGCATCACCTTGCACTTGCTCACATTAAACGTCATCTGCCATTTAGCTGCCCAGTCTCCCAGTTTCGTAAGGTCCTCTTGTAATTTTTCACAATCCTGTCGCGAGTTAACGACTTTGAATAACTTTGTGTCATCAGCAAATTTAATTACCTCGCTAGTTACTCCCATCTCTAAATCATTTATAAATATATTAAAAAGCAGCGGTCCTAGCACAGACCCCTGAGGAACCCCACTAACTACCCTTCTCCATTGTGAATACTGCCCATTTAACCCCACTCTCTGTTTCCTATCCTTCAACCAGTTTTTAATCCACAATAGGACATTTCCTCCTATCCCATGACCCTCCAATTTCCTCTGTAGCCTTTCATGAGGTACCTTGTCAAACGCCTTTTGAAAATCCAGATACACAATATCAACCGGCTCCCCTTTGTCCACATGTTTGTTTACTCCTTCAAAGAATTGAAGTAAATTGGTCAGGCAAGATTTCCCCACACAAAAGCCGTGCTGACTCGGTCTCAGTAATCCATGTCCTTGGATGTGCTCTGTAATTTTGTTTTTAATAATAGCCTCTACCATTTTCCCCGGCACCGACGTCAGACTCATCAGTCTATAATTTCCCAGATCTCCCCTGGAACCTTTTTTAAAAATGGGTGTTACATTGGCCACCCTCCAATCTTCCGGTAACACGCTCGATAAGGATAAATTGCATATCACTAGCAGTAGCTCCGCAAGCTCATTTTTCAGTTCTGTCAGTACTCTAGGATGAATACCATCTGGTCCAGGAGATTTGCTACTCTTCAGTTTGCCAAACTGCCCCATTACGTCCTCCAGGTTTACCGTGAAGTCAGTAAGTTTCTCTGACTCGTCTGCTTGAAATACCATTTCCGACACCGGTATCCCACCCAAATCTTCCTCGGTGAAGACCGAAGCAAAGAATTCATACAGTCTCTCCGCTACGTCTTTGTCTTCCTTGATCGCCCCTTTTACCCCTCGGTCATCCAGCGGCCCAACCAATTCTTTTGCCGGCTTCCTGCTTTTAATATACCAAAAAAAAATTTTTACTATGTTTTTTTGCCTCTGCTATCTTTTTTTCGTAATCCCTCTTGGCCTTCTTTATCTGCGCCTTGCATTTGCTTTGACACTCCTTATGCTGCCTCTTGTTATTTTCAGACGGTTCCTTCTTCCATTTTCTGAAGGCGTTTCTTTTAGCCCTAATAGCTTCCTTCACCTCACTTTTCAACCAGGCCGGCTGTCTTTTGGAGTTCCGTCTTTCTTTTCTAATTCGCGGAATATGTATGGCCTGGGCCTCCAGGATGGTATTTTTGAACAGCGTCCACGCCTGTTGTACAGTTTTTACTCTCTCAGTTGCCCCCCTAAGTTTTTTTTTTACCGTTCTCATTTTATCATAGTCTCCTTTTTTAAAGTTAAATGCTAACTCATTTGACTTTCTGTGTACAGTTACTTCAAGGTCGATATCAAAACTGATCATATTATGGTCACTGTTATCAAGCGGCCCCAGTACCATAACATCCCTCACCAGATCATGCGCTCCACTAAGGACCAAGTCTAGAATTTTTCCTTCTCTCGTCGGCTCCTGCACCAGTTGCTCCATAAAGCTTTCCTTGATTTCATCAAGGAATTGTATCTCTGTACTCTTGCACCACTGTGGGCAGCAGACATAAGGGAAGAGGTGACTCTAGAGGACTTCCAACAGTATTATGAAGTGGGAGCCCAAGTAACTGCAAACATAGGCCTTCAACAGATGCAATTTAACATACTCCACAGAGTATACATCACACAAGAAAAGGGATGAGAATTTAATTACGAGATGGGAAGGCATGCGAAAAGTTCAGACTGAAGGTAAGCATGCTTATCCACTCTTTCTAGAGTGCCCAAAATTGGAATGGCTGTGGACCAAAGCATTGGAGATGATTGACATTTCCTGGGACCATTTTAGACTCTCTTCCCCCCCCCCTTTTTTTTTGTTCTTCTCACCCTGTTCCTTCTATCCTCTCAGTTTGAATTGTAACCGTTTCACCACTGGTCTGGCGCTAGCCTAATCAGTACATTGTAAGCCACTTTGAGCCTGCTAACATGGTAAAAATGTGGGATATAAATGTGCTAAAATAAAAAAAAAAAATAGTAAATACAAAAGTAGAGTGGACTTATGGAATGCTCATTTTGAGAGATGAGAAGCCCTTATGGCAGCCCCCTAGGGCAGCCCCCATTGTCTTTCTATTTTTTTTTCCCCTTTGCTACTCTCTCTCTCTCTCTACCCAGGTTCAGAGCAGAAAGGGGAAAGCGGATGGAAGAAACAACCAAATGCTTGATGGCAGTGGTGTAGCCATGGAGGGAGGGGAACTTTGGAGCCTGGGCCCCCCCCCCCCAACTCCAACTGTTGACACTGGAACTCCTCGTGCATGCTCAGTTCACACGAACTGAGCATGCTTGGGTGGTCCTGCTGGTGGTGGGTGGCGGCATGCCGCCGACTTATTCTATACTGCAACAGTGCAAGGATGAGGTTTGACTGGCAGGGCTTTGGCGTCTCCACCAGGAAAAGTATTATTTTTTGGCATGCTGGGGGGAGGGTAGGGAGAGAGGGAATACACTGACCTCCCCAGACAAAGCAGCTCTTCCCTAAAGCACTGATGAGGGAGGGATCTGGGCAAGTCCGGAAGGACTAAAAGGAAAGCAAATTAGCAGGTAAGATCTAATTTATCCTTCCTTAGCGTCCCTCCGGACTGGCCCAGAATGTGACTGATGGGACATAACACAGCAGTACATTTAAGGGAGAGACTGAAACAATCTGGCTGTAAGAATACTGGTTCCAAAAAAACTGCATCCTGATGACACTGCACATCCAGCCTGTAATGTTTCGAAAAAGAACGCAAGGAAGACCATGTCAGTGTCATAAAGGAGGAACCAAAGAAAAAAAAACACTCTGCTCATGACATTGCCTGCCCTCTGGTAGAATGGACTTTCAGTCCCTCTGGAACTAGCTTCTTGGGAGAAGATACGCAGAAGCAATCATCTCTTTAAGCCACTAGAAATGGTGGGTTTAGACACGGGAATCCCTTTGTGGGAATCTCCCCCCTCTCCCCCCCCCCCCCCCCCCCCCCCCCCCCCCCCGATTAGAAGAAAATATGATCTGATCGTCAGTGGATTGTAAATAGTGTTTCAGAACTGTCTTGACATTCAGTTTACACAGGCTGAGCTGGACTTCCAATCTAGAGGATGAACCCAAGACCGGCAAAACTACCGACTGCTCAAATGAAATCTGGAAATGACTTTTGGAAGGAAAGAAGGAACGGGATGCAAAAAACCACCAGCTCCTTAGAAAACTACAAAAAAGGAGAGTGCAGGAAAACACTTGCCACACTGAAACAAGCGTAGCAGACACAACAGCCCGCAAGAATATTGTCTTGAGAGAGAAATCCTATAGAGAGCAGGCTGACAAAGGCTCAAAAGGAGGTTTAGTAAGAACTGAGAGAACCAAGTTGAGATCCCAACGACCTAGAAGGAAGACGAATTAAATTCACACCCTGAAGGAAACGAAAACAAGAAGCACCTTTAAAGTGCCAAGCCTTAGTGCAGCTAGAGTGGTGGTAGCAGCTTTTTGGAAGAAGCCCTTGACTCCTCCTATAGCGAGATGGCTTAGTAAACTGAGGCATGTTTGTGAAATGGAAAGGCTCCTAGCGGAAAGGCGTAATCAACAGCAAAGGTGGCACTCAATATGGGTCCCTTTTACCAGTTTTGCAACAAATTACTGAAGCATAGGGGAGACCAGGTGTTAATGGGGGCGGTGGGGACCTAACCGGGGAGTGGGGGGGGGGAGGGGGGAGTTTGGTTCACTATAAAACTGTATTATAAAGTTTGGAGTGATTTGAGCCTTACAGTGGAGGGTTAAAACAGATTGTTATTGTTATGTACCAACCAGTTAAGGTGAATGTTGATTGATGCACAGTGGTTTGGTGCCTTACTTCTTCCTTTTATTGTATGTTTAACCTGTTAATAAAGACTTCATGCAAATTAAAAAAAAAAGTGCCAAGCCTTTTATGAAAGCCATCCTGTAAAAAATGCAAAAAACTGCACTACTGAAGCATGTAAAGGAGAAATTTGATTCTCGGCACACCCAGACTCGAAAATGTGCCAAGTCGGAATATATCATTGTGACTATTGCTTTAGAAGAATCCTTTTAAACATCCGCGGCCTTCCAAGAGCCAAGCCATGAGACAAAATCAAGCCAGATCTGGAAGAATCAATGATCCCTGAAGAAGGCGGCCAGGAGACTCCGGAGCTTCAACAGAGAGTCCACCAAAAGGCACACAAGATCAATGTACCAAGGCCTGCAAGGCTAATATACGATGCTAGCTAGAAGACTGTTGTGGTCCTCGATCCTTTGAATGAGTCTGCCTAGAAGAGGCCACCAAGGAAATGAACTTAGAAGAGGAGCATCTATGCCCTGCACTTTGTGATCCTCTTCCTGCGACTGAAGAATCGTGGAACCTTGCAATTCAGATTTGGTGCCATGAGATCCATGACGGGGAAAGTCCAATGGTGGAGAACTGCTTGAAACACAAGTGCTTCAAAAGACTGTGATGACTGAGAAATCTGCTGGAAAATTTGTTGACCCCGCTACATGAGACGCTGACAGATCTGAAAGATTCTGTTCTGCCCAGGCCATGAGAAGAGCTGCTACCTGTTGTAAAGGTCGACTCTTCGTCCCTCCTTGATTGACATATGCTACTGCTGTCGCATTGTCCGAGAGTACCTGCACATATTTGGATTCCACTTGACGTTGGAAAGACTGCAGAACAAAACAAATTGCCAGTGTTTCCAACAGAGTGATCAAACAGCGTGCTTCCATCGGGAACCAGAGACCCTGTGCAAGATGCCCCATACAGTGAGCTCCCCAGCCCCCGAGACTGGCATCGGTTGTTATCGTTATCCACTGGGACGGATCCAAAGGAACACCCTTGTTCAGAACTGAAGCCATCAACGGAGACTCTCTCTTTCGAAAGTTCCGAGAGGCAGTTTGACAGTCAGCAGGTCAGTATGTGGAGACCAGTGGGACATCTGTAGAGGTCTCCTGAGCGTTCTGGCCCAAGGCACTACCCCCTCTATCGTTGCTGTCATGGAAGCGAAAATCTGAAGCTAGTCCCTTGCACAAGGTAATGGTTTGCGCAGGAGAGAACAAATCTGGCCTTGAAGAATGACAATCCTGTCCTACGGAAAAAAATACTCAGCCCTGAAGAGAATCGTAGGAGACTCTGGGATAAGGAGGCTCTGAGAGGGCTCCGAACGACTCGAGATGGTTTACTACTCAACCGAGGGACTGAAGAAACTGGACAACTGGAGTTGTAACTTGCAGCCTCTTCTGGAGAGACTTTGCGTCGATCAACCAATAGTCCAGGAAATGGTGAACTAGAATACCTTCTTATCTGAGAGCTGTCGCTACTACTACCGTAAGTACATAAGTATTGCCATACTGGGAAAGACCAAAGGTCTATCAAGCCCAGCATCCTGTTTCCAACAGTGGCCAATCCAGATCACAAATACCTGGCAAGATCCCAAAAATGTACAAAACATTTTATACTGCTTATCCCAGAAATAGTGGATTTTCCCCAAGTCCATTTAATAACGGTCTATGGACTTTTCCTTTAGGAAGCTGTCCAAACCTTTTTAAAACTCCGCTAAGCTAACCACCTTTAGCACATTCTCTGGCAACGAATTCCAGAATTTAATTACATGTTGAGTGAAGAAAAATTTTCTCTGATTAGTTTTAAATTTACTACATTGTAGCTTCATCGCATACCCCCTAGTCCTAGTATTTTTGGAAAGCGTAAACAGACGCATCACATCTACCCGTTCAACTCCACTCATTATTTTATAGACCTCTATCATATCTCCCCTCAGCCGCCTTTTCTCCAAGCTGAAGAGCCCTTGCCACTTTAGCCTTTCCTCATAGGGAAGTCGTCCCATCCCCTTTATCATTTTCGTCGCCCTTCTCTGCACCTTTTCTAATTCCACTATATCTTTTTTGAGATACAGCGACCAGAACTGAACACAATATTCGAGATGTGGTCGCACCATAGAGCGATACAAAGGCATTATAACATCCTCATTTTTGTTTTCCATTCCTTTCTTAATACCTAACATTCTATTTGCTTTCTTAGCCGCAGCAGCACACTGAGCAGAAGGTTTCAACGTATTATCAACGACACCTAGATCCCTTTCTTGGTCTGTGACTCCTAACGTGGAACCTTGTATGACGTAGATTTAATTCGGGTTCCTCTTTCCCACATGCATCACTTTGCACTTGCTCACATTAAACGTCATCAGCCATTTAGACGCCATGAACTTCGTGAATGCTCGAGGAACTGTAGTGAGACCAAAAGGCAAAGCTGGAGACTGATAATGCTTGCCCAAGACTGTAAAGAGAAAAAACCGCTGATGAAGAGGACAAATTGGGATGTGAAGACAGACCTCCGTTAAGTCCAGAGGTGTTAGAAACTCTCCTGAATGCACTGTGACTATAATGGAATGGTTTCCATAAGACAAGAGAAGATCTTGTGTGCTCAGTTGCCCACTTTGAGAACTAAAAATTGGCCTTAAGGACCCTGCTTTCCTTGGAATGACAAAATAAATAGCGTACGGCTCTGTTCCGATATCTGCCAGAGATATTGTGCAAACAGCTTGAAGTTCACAAAGCCTGTGTAAAGTAGCCCCAATAGCTCTTAATTTGAGACGTGACTGTCAGGGAGACTCTAGGAAGGTATCTGGCAGCTTCTGCGAAGCTCTAAGGTGCTTTGCTTCTGTCTCCCCCAAACCAGCAGCGTGTAGAAAAAATAAAGCTCCAATCACTAAAGGTAGCAAAGAGTAGTGAGAACTTAGGGCAACCATTATAAGAGGGCACTTGGCTGGTGTAAATGATATTGGTGAAGAATCTAATGGGCTCTGGTTGTCAGGACTTGCAGGAAGGAAGAATTGCAATTCCATAACAAAGGAAAGTTGAGATAGCAGTAATGGAATCAGTGCTAACTAGAGCCTTGTCCCAGAGCTATAAAACTTATGCCTAGAGTGTGCCACTTGCATGCGTGTCAAAGGTGTCTTTGGCATTTTTCCATAAGATAAGCATGCCACACTTGGAACATTTAGGCAAAACTGTTTTACACATGGCATAAAGGGAGTAGAGAGAAGCCTAATGGCCAGTGCAGGGAACTGAGAACCCGGAGAACTGGGTTAGACCCTGAGCCCCTACGTCTTGCCCCATCCTTGGCCACCTTTAAATCTAGACTGAAAGCCCACCTCTTTAACATTGCTTTTGACTCGTAACCACTCGCCTCCACCTACCCTCCTCTCTTCCTTCCCGTTCACATTAATTGATTTGATTTGCTTACTTTATTTATTTTTTGTCTATTAGATTGTAAGCTCTTTGAGCAGGGACTGTCTTTCTTCTATGTTTGTGCAGCGCTGCATATGCCTTGTAGCGCTATAGAAATGCTAAATAGTAGTAGTAGTAGACCCCCATTGCAGTCCCCTGCGACCCCGGGCATGGCACCCAACTCGCCACTGCCCCAGATACAAACTCAGATTGTGATCCCACTAGGGGCAGAAAAATTATCTGCATATAAGCTATGCAAACTGCCTTGGTTGTAACCACGCCTTTTTGTGTCAAGTTTTGGCACGTAAGTGTGGGTTTGCGCTAGTATCCTTTAATTTAGACGAGCCTAAATGCCATGCTAGAATAGAGAACCAAACGCACCCCAAACTGAAGAGCCAAGCTACAGAATTGCCTCTCCCCCCACCGAGGCATTCTGTGTTCTGAGTCTGATATGAATGTGTGTTTAGTGGGAGGTGAAAATTGAATTGTATATTCCAGAGGATGGAATGACATCTTTTGATTTGTGTATCTTTACTGTAATCTCCTGAAATATCAACACACTATACCAACGTTATGAATAGTCATGCATTTACAGCTACTATAACTGCTCAAGCAGTAGATATAGAATCTGACTACTGAAGGATCTTCTCCAGGTAGAAGTGCATCCTGAACCAAAATCATGGATTCAGTGCCCTCGGAAAACTCTGAAACATCCAAACGATTATTATCTTATCTTATAGAAGGGCATATCAGGGTCTGAATCAGACACAAGGTCATCCACCAGGTCCCAGGAAACCCTGGGACGTTTAACCGAAGTTAAAATCCTCTCTGCAGTAGAAGGAAAGGATTAAAATACAGACAAACACACACTACCAGCTTTTCCTACATGAGCACAAAGATGTGGAATACATTACCAACATATTTGAAAACAATTAACGAAATCTCTAACTTTTGCAAATCTCTGAAAACCTCTCTCTTCAACAAAGCCTATCATGAGAATCCATAGCTTAACTACAACACTCCACCACTCCACCATACTATAATGACGCCTTTCTATAATTGTCTGCTTAGCTCTTCTATTTCATCCTGATCTCATTGTAATACCAAATGTATCTTTTTGTATCTCATGGTAATACCAATTCTCTTTGTAATACCAATTGTATCTTTCACCCTGGAATGGTGATGTCATACAGATCTTTGTAAGCTACATTGAGCCTGCAAATAGGTGGGAAAATGTGGGATACATGTGCAATAAATAAATAAAAGAAAAAGCTGTGAAAAGAAGCCTCGGCAGTTTATTTCTCTAAAATGGTGACATTTCCCACCAAAACTGAAGCCAATGCTATCAAGAGTTCCCGCAGCGGTAAGAGGAGAAACCATGGCATTTACAAATGAAACTTCCGACACGGCAGAGAGAGAAACCATTGGGAGCTCTCTGGTCGTGCAAAACTCACAAACACCAGCCGCCAAAATGACCCATCTTTAACCCCAAAGTGCCTCAGTTTCTCTGCCAAAGCAGAGACCGGTGAACTCGGCTTTTTTTTTTCAACGCTGATACTCTCCAAGCAAGAAAAGACAGCCAACTAGCAGTGAACCAAATAAAAAGGTATGCCTGCTGAAGGAAGGTAAAATAGAGCTGCTTTGCTCATCTTCTTTTTTTTTTTTTAACTCAGAATCAGCGTGGCTGGATTCTCAGGACACCCTTCTCACGAATGGGCTGAGGCAGTGCAAATGAAAACTTCATTCCAACTTAGATAGATGCACTGAAACAAACATTTGGGAGGATTTTATAGGGGAGGGACCCAGCCATCCAAGTTTAGCACCCTCGAGGCTTACTGAAAACCCCCACGGGCATCAGCCTCTGACTTTAAAAGAAACACCGGAGCAAAGAATGCACTGAATATAATAATAATTATATTTTTTTAAGCCAAAAAGACTTAAATTAAAAGAAGACTTAAAAGAAGAAATTAGAAAGAGACTGAATGGCTCACCTCCTTCCACCTGCTGGAGACTGAGAATACTGAACCTCACTGTAGCTAGCCAGGGCTCTTATTGGCTCTCACGAGAGTCAGTCTCCAACTGCTGGAAGGAGTGCACAACCCATCAGTCACATTCTCGGCCGGTCTGGAGGGGTGCTAAGGTAGTCTAAAAATAAACAGGACAATGGGAAAGACCAGGTAAGGAGGGGAATGCATACCACAACAAACATTCTATAAGACGTTTAGTTCTGCTCTTCTGATGCAGCTATTATGCAAAACAAGGCTCTTGTTGAGGATTTATAAATATTCAAGTTAAGTGTGGATTGTGGATCACAAACGTCGGCTGATGCAAGAAATGTTTTTAGACATGCTTGATTTGGAATACAGGAATGTCAAGGTAAGTTCCGTTTGCTCAAGCATATTTTGTTGTGAACACTAGTTTTATTTGCTTTTGCTAGTAAAACTGAATACTCATTGCAACTATGAGTTTTGAGCTTTTCTTTTGCTTTACCTGTTCTTTTGGAACAGGAGTTTTCTCTCTTTTTGTAGTTTTTCTCCCGTTCTTTTTTCTGGGTGTTGCAGGTCTATGATAAAAATTGAGACTCCTAATAGAAACATTCTGCGTTTACAGCAGCGTTTTGGAGTTTTTGAGGCCGACTTTATCAAGTGCTATTAGCTTCACTCACTGATGCATGGAGTATACAGACTTTGCTATATATTTGTGATAGTATTATAGGTCTGTTCCCACATTTGCTATCAAAAGACTACCATTAAACAATGTGATTAGAGTCAGGGAAAGCTTACACAAATATCCATGTCTTCAAGGCTACCTTAAATTTACAGTGGGAGGATTCTAACTGGTATTCCTCATTTTATCTCCTCCTTTCTTCTCCTCTACTATCCTGCTCGCTCTTTCTTTCTCCTCGTCTAATTTATTTGTTCCTTCGCTGACCGAGCTCCCTGTAGATTTTTCATATGGCGTGTCACCTAGATAGGATTCTAGATAGTGCTGGGGAGGAGTCCGCTGTCTTGGTACATGTGGGTACCAATGACATAGGAAAATGTGGGAGAGAGGTTCTGGAAGCAAAATTTAGGCTCTTAGGTAGAAAGCTGAAATCCAGATCCTCCAGGGTAGCATTTTCTGAAATGCTACCTGTGCCACGCGCAGGGCCCAAGAGACAGGCAGAGCTCCAGAGTCTCAATGCGTGGATGAGACGATGGTGCAGGGAGGAGGGCTTTAGATTTGTTAGGAACTGGGCAACATTCTGGGGAAGGGGGAGCCTATTCCGAAAGGATGGGCTCCATCTTAACCAGAGTGGGACCAGGCTGCTGGCATCGGCGTTTAAGAAGGAGATAGAGCAGCTTTTAAACTAGAAATGGGGGGAAGGCCGACAGTCGCTCAAAAGAGCATGGTTCGGGATAAGGTATCTTTCAAAGATATCACCATAACAGGGAAGATAGAGTATCCTGATAGTGAGGTTGCAAAAGAGATTGTAGTAGATCGGGTATCTTTAAATAACAATAAAAATCAGACAAAAGATTGCCAATTAATACTGTCAAGTACTAAGCATGATGTACTTAGGAACAACAAACATAGTTTGAAATGTCTATATGCGAATGCCAGGAGCCTAAGAAATAAGATGGGGGAGTTAGAATATATTGCACTAAATGAAAAATTAGATATAATAGGCATCTCTGAGACCTGGTGGAAGGAGGATAACCAGTGGGACACTGTCATACCGGGGTACAAATTATATCGTAGTGATAGGGTGAATCGGATTGGTGGAGGGGTAGCATTGTATATTAACGAGAGCCTTGAATCAAATAGATTGAAAATTCTGCAGGAAGCAAAACACTCCTTGGAATCACTGTGGATTGAAATTCCATGTGCAAAGGGGAAAAGGATAGTGATAGGAGTGTACTACCGTCCGCCTGGCCAGGACGAACAGACGGATGCGGAAATGTTAAAGGAAATCAGGGACGCAAACAAACTGGGCAACACAATAATAATGGGGGATTTCAATTACCCGCATATAGACTGGGGTAATGTAACATCTGTACACGCAAGGGACATAAGATTTCTTGATGAAATCAAGGACAGCTTCATGGAACAGCTAGTTCAGGAGCCGACAAGAGAAGGAAAAATACTAGACTTAGTCCTTAGTGGTGCTCATGATCTAGTGCAGGGGGTAACGATACGAGGGCCGCTTGATAACAGTGATCATAATATGATCGGTTTTTGATATTGGCATTGAAGGAAGTGAAACTAGGAAATCAAGTACGCTAGCGTTTAACTATAGAAAGGGTGATTACGACAAAATGAGAAAAATGGTGAAAAAAAGACTGAAAGGAGCAGCTCGCAGAGTAAAAAACTTGCATCAGGCGTGGATGCTGTTTAAAAACACCATCCTGGAGGTTCAGGACAAATATATTCCACGTATTAGAAAAAAGGGAAAAAAAGACTAAACGTCAGCCGGCGTGGCTAAACAGTAAGATAAAGGAAATCATTAGAGCCAAAAAACAATCCTTCAGAAAGTGGAGAAGAGAACCAACTGAAAGTAACAGGATAGATCATAAGGAATGCCAAGCCAAATGCAAAGCGGAGATAAGGAGGGCAAAAAAGGACTTTGAGAAGAAATTAGCGTTGGAAGCAAAAATACATAGTAAAAACTTTTTTAGATACATTAAAAGCAGGAAACCGGCCAAAGAGTCGGTTGGGCCGCTGGACGAAAATGGTGTTAAAGGGGCGATCAAGGAGGACAAAGCCGTAGCGGAGAAATTAAATGAATTCTTTGCTTCGGTCTTCACCGAGGAGGATTTGGGGGGGACACCGGTGCCGGAAAGAATATTTGAAGCGGGGGAGTCGGAGAAACTAAACAAATTCTCTGTAACCTTGGAGGATGTAATGGGTCAGTTCAGCAAGCTGAAGAGTAGTAAATCACCGGGACCTGATGGTATTCATCCCAGAGTATTAATAGAACTAAAAAATGAACTTGCGGAGCTACTGTTAGAAATATGCAATCTGTCCCTAAAATCGAGTGTAATACCGGAAGACTGGAGGGTAGCCAATGTTACTCCGATTTTTAAGAAAGGTTCCAGAGGAGATCCGGGAAATATAGACCGGTGAGTCTGTCGTCGGTGCCGGGCAAGATGGTGGAGGCTATTATTAAGAATAAAATTGCAGAGCATATACAAAACATGGACTGATGAGACAAAGTCAGCACGGATTTAGTGAAGGGAAGTCTTGCCTCACCAATCTAATGCATTTTTTTGAGGGGGTAAGCAAACATGTGGACAATGGGGAGCCGGTTGATATTGTATATCTGGATTTTCAGAAGGCGTTTGACAAAGTGCCGCACGAAAGACTCCTGAAGAAATTGCAGAGTCATGGAATCGGAGGTAGGGTATTATTATGGATTAAGAACTGGTTGAAAGATAGGAAGCAGAGAGTAGGATTGCGTGGCCAGTATTCTCAGTGGAGGAGGGTAGTTAGTGGGGTCCCGCAGGGGTCTGTGCTGGGTCCGTTGCTTTTTAATGTATTTATAAATGACCTAGAGATGGGAATAACTAGTGAGGTAATTAAATTCGCCGATGACACAAAATTATTCAGGGTCGTCAAGTCGCAGGAGGAATGTGAACGATTACAGGAGGACCTTGCGAGACTGGGAGAATGGGCGTGCAAGTGGCAGATGAAGTTCAATGTTGACAAGTGCAAAGTGATGCATGTGGGTAAGAGGAACCCGAATTATAGCTACGTCTTGCAAGGTTCCGCGTTAGGAGTTACGGATCAAGAAAGGGATCTGGGTGTCGTCGGTCGATGATACGCTGAAACCTTCTGCTCAGTGTGCTGCTGCGGCTAGGAAAGCGAATAGAATGTTGGGTGTTATTAAGAAGGGTATGGAGTCCAGGTGTGCGGATGTTATAATGCCGTTGTATCGCTCCATGGTGCGACCGCACCTGGAGTATTGTGTTCAGTACTGGTCTCCGTATCTCAAAAAAGATATAGTAGAATTGGAAAAGGTACAGCGAAGGGCGACGAAAATGATAGTGGGGATGGGACGACTTTCCTATGAAGAGAGGCTGAGAAGGCTAGGGCTTTTCAGCTTGGAGAAGAGACGGCTGAGGGGAGATATGATAGAAGTGTATAAAATAATGAGTGGAATGGATCGGGTGGATGTGAAGCGACTGTTCACGCTATCCAAAAATACTAGGACTAGAGGGCATGAGTTGAAGCTACAGTGTGGTAAATTTAAAACGAATCGGAGAAAATTTTTCTTCACCCAACGTGTAATTAGACTCTGGAATTCATTGCCGGAGAACGTGGTACGGGCGGTTAGCTTGACGGAGTTTAAAAAGGGGTTAGATAGATTCCTAAAGGACAAGTCCATAGACCGCTATTAAATAGACTGGAAAAATTCCTCATTTTTAGGTATAACTTGTCTGGAATGTTTTTACGTTTGGGGAGCGTGCCAGGTGCCCTTGACCTGGATTGGCCACTGTCGGTGACAGGATGCTGGGCTAGATGGACCTTTGGTCTTTCCCAGTATGGCACTACTTATGTACTTATGTACTTATGGCCAAACTCATTCCAGAGAGCTGCACAGGATATGACCATCCACCTGCTGAGATAGAGAGTATACTGAGAGTAAGATGGCTGCACGTGTCTATATATATATAGTAAACTCTGAAGTTCTCTCTATCTCCACCTGCTGGTAGAGGGACACAACCCACTCGTCTCTGGATTGATCTGTGGGACGCTATGGAAGCATCTGGGGTTTTTTTCTCCTCCTCTCTCCCTCCTCCCCCGGCCCCAACATACCTCATCATGTTGTCCCTTATGTTCATCATCCACCCCTCACCACTGCCTGACCAACCCGGAGCCTTTTCTCTGCCGGATCCCACCCACAGGAAATTGCATCAGCGGGGCTGTACACTACTCGGCAGAGACAAGGCTCCGGGTAGACCAGTGTGCTGAAACAAAGAAATTGAAGCTGTTTAGGTTAGTCTGATTCCCCTTCCCGCGCTGCTGTTAAACCCAAAACAAAATCAAGCAAACTTATGAGCTGCTGCATCTACGTTGTCGTTCTTTATTGTTGGTAGCATTTTAATTTCATCTCACTCATATTTTCAAACATGCCAGCTTGTGCAGCACACGGATGTACACAGAGGATATAAATATATAAGTACATAAGTAATGCCACACTGGGAAAAGACCAAGGGTCCATCGAGCCCAGCATCCTGTCCACGACAGCGGCCAATCCAGGCCAAGGGCACCTGGCAAGCTTCCCAAACGTACAAACATTCTATACATGTTATTCCTGGAATTGTGGATTTTTCCCAAGTCCATTTAGTAGCGGTTTATGGACTTGTCCTTTAGGAAACCGTCTAACCCCTTTTTAAACTCTGCCAAGCTAACCACCTTCACCACGTTCTCCGGAAACGAATTCCAGAATTTAATTATGCGTTGGGTGAAGAAACATTTTCTTCGATTTGTTTTAAATTTACTACACTGTAGTTTCATCGCATTCCCCCTAGTCCTAGTATTTTTGGAAAGCAACAGACGCTTTACATCCACCTGTTCCACTCCACTCATTATTTTATATACCTCTATCATGTCTCCCCTCAGTCGTCTCTTCTCCAAGCTGAAAAACCCTAGCCTCCTTAGTCTTTCTTCATAGGGAAGTCGTCCCATCCCCGCTATCATTTTAGTCGCCCTTCGCTGCACCTAAAATGATAGCGGGGATGGGATAACTTTTAATAGGTAGAATAGTAACTTGTTATAAATGGTAATCACTCTGTCATTTGGAGGGGCTGGTTATAGGGACATCTTCTTGCATGTATTATATTTGTGCAGAGATTTTTTTCTCTTCGTAAAGGGCCACTAAAACAGATATCATGTTATAAGAATCAGGTGCTGCATCCATGTTGTGGTTCTTTATTGTTGGTAGCATTTTAATTCAAACATGCCAGCTTTGGCAGCTTACAGATATACACAGAGGTCAGAGAAGTATAGTAATGGAATAACTTTTCATAGAATAGTAATTTGTTATAAATCATAATCAGTGTGTCATTTAGAGGGGCTGGTTATAGGGACACCCTAGCATGTATTATATTTGTGCAGAGATCTTTTTTCTCCTGGTAAAGGGCCATTAAAACAAATGTCATATTATAAGGATCAGGTGCTCAACATTCAGAGTTTCTATCTATTTATTTATTTATTTATTTAGTTACTTATTTATGACATTTAACCCTGTTATTGGTGCAGAGACTTTTTCTCCTGCTAATGGGCTTCTAAAACAGACATCATGTTATGGGAATCAGGTTCTCAATGCTCAGAGTTTCTATCTATTTATTTACTTATTTATGGCATTTTATTCCACATTAAACTTGAATTAGATTGGAACCTGGAAGCATTAAAAACAAAAATTCCCAGAGAGAGTAATGCACGACCCCCCCCCCCCCGGCTCTCTCCCTGGGTATAGCCAGCTCTGCAATTTGGGAAGGGGGGGGGGGCGCAGAGGTGGACCGGGGAGAGAGCCTGTTAAAAATTTACCAGCACACCACTGGGTATGGGCTTTAGTTATTTCACTTGAAGGTCAAAGCAACCATTTTGAGATTGGAGCCAGCATAAGTAGGAGTGACTGCCCCACCTACATCACTAGACTACCAGGGACATCGAGATAGACCCAGGGGCTACTTCTGTATAGCATTTATTTATTTATTGCATTTGTGTCCCACATTTTCCCACCTCTTTGCAGGCTCAATGTGGCTTACAGTACATCATGGATGGTGTAAATATATTAGAAAATAGACATTTAGTGTAACAGAAGGATCTTAGGCAGCATGATAATGATGAAACATAATAGTAGTATAACAAGCAGATATTGTAAGACAGTTCTGAATATGTGTGGATTTTGTTCCTCAACCCCATTCTAAGTACAGTATGTAACCAAATTTGTCCAGACATCTCGAAGTGTGAGTTTTTGAATATGGATTTCTTTAGTCATTTATCTCATTTACCACCCAGGAATGCCAAAAGATCATCCCGCACATTCCTTAATCTGTACTTCCTTAACTGCAAAGGTCTGAAATACAAACTAATGCATGCGTCAAACTTTACCTACTTGAGCACACAGTTATGGAATGCATTGCCGCGCAAATTAAAAACGATTTACAAATTAACGAATTTCCACAAACTACTGAAGACCCATCTGTTTAACAAGGCAACCAATGTGAATATACACAACTCCTCCACACATATTCAGAACTGTCTTACAATATCTGCTTGTTATACTACTATTATGTTTCATGATTATCATGCTGCCTAAGATCCTTCTGTTACACTAAATGTCTATTTTCTAATATATTTACACCATCCATGATGTACTGTAAGCCACATTGAGCCTGCAAAGAGGTGGGAAAATGTGGGACACAAATGCAATAAATAAATAAATAAATAAATAAATGCTGTTTTGTAAATCACCTTGGGGAACCTACCATATGCAGTATATTATATTCAATAGTTTCCACTAAATGGATTCCTTTCTGTTTCCAGTCCCTAAAAATTGATTTCCTGGGATAAAGTCTGCATTGAATCAAAGTAGAATCAAGGGGGAAAGTCTGAGTATTTCAGCTGGTTTTGGTATAAGCAAAAATTCGTTCCTCCTGCTCCACTGTATTTTACTTTGTTAGTTATGAATATTTTCTAATTATAATTGTATTGATTATGAACCACTTAGATATGTTAATTTATATGTGGTACATCAAGTTAATAAACCATAACATAGTCTACAGTGAAGAATATATTGCAAATGGTGTTCCAAGAATACGACCACTGTCATACAGGTCTTATGTTGTTACCCAGATCTTAATACATATTTCTAATTGGGGAGACTCTGCCCGGTTTCCAATTCCTTCTTAGATTATACTATTCTTAGATTATATGGTGACCCCTCCATGTCCATACAAACTTTATAAATGGTGTGAAAAATATATTTGGATCTTTTTTCAGATGTCTGTACAGGGTGAGAGGGGAAGAGAGAGAGAGGTCACTCAAACTGCTAGGATCAAGAATGAGGGACAGCGAAGAGGGAGAGCTGCTGAGGACAGGGAGGGAACAGTGGCGTTCCTAGGGGGGTGGACACCCGGAGCGGCGCCCCGCCCCGATGCAGCGCGGACCCCCCCCCCCCCCGGCGAACCCCCCCCCCCCGCAAAACAGCCCCCCCCTGGGTGCATGCCGCTGGGGGGGGGGGAGGGTGCCGCAGCACGCGCCTGCTGCGAGTTTACTAACTTTGCTCGTTCGCTGCAGCTCCCTCTGCCCCGGAACAGGAAGTAACCTGTTCCGGGGCAGAGGGAGCTGCAGTGAACGAGAGAAGTTAGCGAACTCTCGCAGCAGGCGCGCGCCGCGGCACCCCCCAGCGGCATGCACCCGGGGCGGAGCCCCCCCACCGCCCCCCCCACCGCCCCCCCCCTTGGTACGCCACTGGGAGGGAATGGAGGGAAAGTACTGACTGCTGGAGAAAGGGAGGGGGTTGACAGAGTGAGTACTGGATGTGTTTGTGTTGGGGCTGGTTGGTGCGAGCCCTGTTTTTGGAACAGAAGTGCTGGAATTAGACTGGGGAGAGGTAATCTAAAAGAAGCAATGGGAGTAAAGAGGCTTCTCTGGTGACTTTCACTGTGTGCCTGCCTGCTTGTACTGTACATTGCCTTGAGTATTGCAGAAAAGAGTGATTCATAAGGTGTGAAGTCTTGGCTTTTAAGCCAGGAATCATTGCCCTAGGTGGGACCTTCCTAGCACGATTCCCTTGTAAGTGTTTTATTTCCTTATTACTTATTTGTTTGAACCTAAGAAATTATAAGAGTTTCTGGAAACAGATGAAGAATGCTCTGCAGCAACTTCCTTCAGTTACCACTGTACCGGCTGCAATAACCGATTAACCTTCCTCCCTCAGAAAATGTGAAGTGTAAGATTAACCATTTTGAGTTTTTCTTATTTTCTTTAAGATTGTTTTCCTGATCTTGGATTGTCCAATTGTGGACAATTATGTAAATATATATTGTTGAGAGAAAATGTTTTCCTTTTTATATTAATTTCTGTATTTCCTTACATTTATGTGATAAATGTGAATGTAATTAGTAAAATGATAAATAAATTAAATTAAAAAAAAAAGTGATTCACGAATAAACTTTTAGTCTGACCTTATAGTTGAGAATTAGGGCTATGAATCAAGGAAGGAAAAATTAATTCTTACCTGATAATTTTCTTTCCATTAGTCCCAACAGATCAATCCAGAGACTTGTGCCTGGAAGCCAATAAGTTGCAAGATCCGAAACAACATGATTTTACCAAAGGGAAATCGTGCCAAACGAATCTCATTGAGTTCTTTGATTGGGTGACAGGAGAATTGAATCAGGGACGAGCTATGGACGTAATCTACTTAGATTTCAGCAAAGCTTTTGATACGGTTCCCCACAGGAGGCTCTTAAATAAACTAGACAGGCTAAAGATAGGACCCGAAGTGGTGAACTGGATTAGGAACTGGTTGACGGACAGACGCCAGAAGGTGGTGGTGAATGGAATTCGCTCGGAGGAGGGAAAGGTGAGTAGTGGAGTGCCTCAGGGATCGGTGCTGGGGCTGATTCTGTTCAATATATTTGTGAGTGACATTGCCGAAGAGTTAGAAGGTAAAGTTTGCCTATTTGCGGATGATACTAAGATCTGTAACAGAGTGGATACCCGGGAGGGAGTGGAAAACATGAAAAAGGATGTGAGGAAGCTAGAAGAATGGTCTAAGGTTTGGCAATTAAAATTCAATGTGAAGAAATGCAAAGTGATGCACTTAGGGAATAGAAATCCAGAAGAGACGTATGTGTTAGGCGGGGAGAGTCTGATAGGTACGGACGGGGAGAGGGATCTGAGGATTTGAAGGCGACGAAACAGTGTGACAAGGTGGTGGCCGTAGCTAGAAGGTTGTTAGGCTGTATAGAGAGAGGTGTGACCAGCAGAAGAAAGGGGGTGTTGATGCCCCTGTATAAGTCGTTGGTGAGGCCCCAACTGGAGTATTGTGTTCAGTTTTGGAGGCCGTATCTTGCTAAGGATGTAAAAAGAATTGAAGCGGTGCAAAGAAAAGCTACGAGAATGGTATGGGATTTGCATTACATGACGTATGAGTAGAGACTTGCGGACCTGAACATGTATACCCTGGAGGAAAGGAGAAACAGGGGTGATATGATACAGACGTTCAAATATTTGAAAGGTATTAATCCGCAAACGAACCTTTTCAGGAGATGCGAAGGCGGTAGAACGAGAGGACATGAAATGAGATTGAAGGGGGCCAGACTCAAGAAAAATGTCAGGAAGTATTTTTTCACGGAGAGAGTAGTGGACGCTTGGAATGCCCTCCTGCGGGAGGTGGTGGAAATGAAAATGGTAACGGAATTCAAACATGCGTGGGATAAGCATAAAGGAATCTTGTGAAAAGGAATGGATCCTCAGGAGCTTAGTCGAGATCGGGAGGCGGGGCTGGTGGTTGGGAGGCGGCGATAGTGCTGGGCAGACTTATACAGTCTGTGCCAGAGCCGGTGGTGGGAGGCGGGACTGGTGGTTGGAAGGCGGGGATAGTGCTGGACAGAATTATACGGTCTGTGCCAGAGCCGGTGGAGGGAGGCGGGGCTGGTGGTTGGGAGGCGGGGATAGTGCTGGGCAGACTTACACAGTTTGTGCCAGAGCCAGTGGTTGGGAGGCGGGGATAGTGCGGGGCAGACTTATACGGTCTGTGCCCTAAAGAGAACAGGTACAAATCAAAGTAGGGTATACACAAAAAGTAGCACATATGAGTTGTCTTGTTGGGCAGACTGGATGGACAGTGCAGGTCTTTTTCTGCCGTCATCTACTATGTTACTATCCAGCTCATTTTCGAAAGTGATCGCCGGCCATCTTCTGACACAAATCGGGAGATGGCCGGCGATCTCGCAAAAGCGGCCAAATCTGTATAATCGAAAGCCGATATTTTGACACCATCGCCGCTTTCCCGTCGCAGAGCCAGCGAAAGTTCAAGGGGGCGTGTTGGCAGTGACGCGAAGGCGGGACATGGGCGGGGTTACGAAATGGCCGGCTTTAGCCCATAATGGGAAAAAAAACCCGGCGATGAAGAGCATTTGGCCGCTTTTACTTGGTCCCATTTTTTCAGGTCCAAGCTTCAAAAAGGTGGCCAAACTGACCACATGACCACCGGAAGGAATCGGGGATGACCTCCCCGTACTTGCCCAGTGGTTACCAACCCTCTCTCAGCATAAAAAAACAGGTTACAAATACTTTTTTGCCAGCCTCAAATGCCGTACCCACCTCCATGACAGCAGAATGTGTTCTGTCCTCTGACAGCCTTTGCCTGCTTGTGATGTGGCTCTGGGGTGAATGTGGCACCTTTTCTGTTATTTGCACTGCAGAGTCACATCAGCAATGCATTGTGGTGGGTATAGGTATTGGTAGTTGGTAGGATCTGCTTTTCCCCCTGCTTATTGGGTCAGAGTGTGCCCCGTTTTGTTTCCTGTTGTAGTCCATGCGGTAGTGGCCATTTTTGTAAGACAGTTTTAGATCCCTTCCCTGTGTTACCCACGTCAGAGAACGTAGTTCTTACCTTGAATGTTGCTGAAAGAGGGCACTGTACACCATTGTGCCAGCTCTGACCTACTGCTAATCTTAGTACCAGGGGACTCTTTGCCAGTGGGGCACAACCTCTGATCTGCAGTTAACTGTGAGTAAATGTGGTTATTTCAAGAAAGGACTTTTTCAAAGAGATTAGTCTTCAGGTTTGAACTGCTGTGCCAAAGTTATACAGCAGCAATAAGTCCTAGAGGCTGTATGCAGGTATCTGGAGCAGTTTTAGTGGGTGCAGTACATTTGCGGGTAGTGGGGTTTTTTTTGGGGGGGGGGGGGGAGGGGTTGGGGGGCTCAGCTCCCAAAGTAAGGGAGCTTTGCACGTGGGAGCTTTTCTGAAGAACACCGCAGTGACCCCTAGGGAGCCCGGTTGGTGTCCTGGCATGTCAGGGGGGCCAGTGCACTAAAAATGCTGGCTCCTCCCACGGCCAAATGCCTTGAATTTGGCCGGGGTTTGAGATGGCCGACATAACTTTCCATTATCACTAAAAAACGAAGCCGGCCATCTCAAACCCCGGCCAAATTCAAGGCATTTGGCTGGCCGGAACCGTATTATTGAAACAAAAGATGGCCAGCCATCTTTTTCGAAAATACGGGTCTGGCCAGCTGTTTGCGGCGCTGCCAAAATACATCGCTGGCCATGTATTTCGCCAGCGCCGTTTGATTATTCCCCTCTATGTTATTATGTGTCTCTCTACCAGCAAGTGGAGATAGAGAGAACCTCCGAGGTTTGCTATATGTGGACCTGTGCAGCCAACTGAACCTCAGTATGAACGATACTAAAACAGTGGCATGGAAACAACAGAAAACTCTGACATTGTCAGACCAACTGCCCAACATACTTCTTTCACCACTTTTTCAGTATTTTAAAAGCAGGAAGCCGGCAAAAGAATCGGCTGGGCCGCTGGATGACCGAGGGGTAAAAGGAGCAATCAAGGAAGACAAAGACATAGCAGAGAGATTGAATGAATTCTCTGCTTCAGTCTTCACCGAGGAAGATTTGGGTGGAATACCGCTGTTGGAAATGGTATTTCAAGCGGACGAGTCAGAGAAACTTACTGACTTCACGGTAAACCTGGAGGACGTAATGGGGCAGTTCAGCAAACTGAAAAGTAGCAAATCTCCTGGACTGGATGGTATTCATCCTAGAGTACTGATAGAACTGAAAAATGAGCTTGCGGAGCTACTGTTAGTGATATGCAATTTATCCTTAAAATCGAGCGTGGTACCGGAAGATTGCAGGGTGGCCAATGTAACGCCAATTTTCAAAAAAGGTTCCAGGGGAGATCCAGGAAATTATAGACTGGTGAGTCTGACATCAGTGCCGGGGAAAATGGTAGAGGCTATTATTAAAAACAAAATTACAGAGCACATCCAAGGACATGGATTACCGAGACCAAGTCAGCACAGCTTGTGTGTGGGGAAATCTTGCCTGACCAATTTATTTTTTATTTATTTATGTTACATTTGTACCCTGCGCTTTCCCACTCATGGCAGGCTCAATGCAGCAGGCAATGGAGGGTTAAGCGACTTGCCATTGCCTGCCGCATTGAGTCACAAGGAGCTGCCTGTGCCGGGAATCGAACTCAGTTCCTCAGGACCAAAGTCCACCAACCTAACCACTAGGCCACTCCTTCACTTCAATTCTTTGAAGGAGTAAACAAACATGTAGACAAAGGGGAGCCGGTTGATATTGTGTATCTGGATTTTCAAAAGGCGTTTGACAAGATATCTCGTGAAAGGCAACAGAGGAAATTGGAGGGTCATGGGATAGGAGGAAATGTCCTATTGTGGATTAAAAACTGGTTGAAGGATAGGAAACAGAGAGTGGGGTTAATTGGGCGGTATTCACAATGGAGAAGGGTAGTTAGTGGGGTTCCTCAGGGGTCAGTGCTAGGACCGCTGCTTTTTAATATATTTATAAATGATTTAGAGATGGGAGTAACTAGCAAGGTAATTAAATTTGCTGATGATACAAAGTTATTCAAAGTCATTAACTCGCGAGAGGATTGTGAAAAATTACACAAAATTACGAAAGCTAATCAAGAAATGTATTAAGTTATGTCCAATAAAAAAGGTATCATCTTATTTTCTTTTCCATGTTTTATTTTGTTTGATTTCTATTGATAACCTTTAAGAGTGGACTAACACGGCTACCACACCTCTCTACTTATGAAAAATTACAGAAGGACCTTATGAGACTGGGAGACTGGGCGACTAAATGGCAGATGATGTTTAATGTGAACAACTGCAAGGTGATGCATGTGGAAAAAAAGAACCTGAATTATAGCTACATCATGCAAGGTTCCACGTTAGGAGTTACGGACCAAGAAAGGGATCTGGGTGTCATCGTTGATAATACACTAAAACCTTCTGCTCCATGTGCTGCTGCGGCTAGGAAAGCGAATAGAATGTTGGGTATTATTAGGAAAGGTATGGAGAACAGATGTGAGTATTGTGTTCAATTCTGGTCGCCGCATCTCAAGAAAGATATAGTAAAACTGGAAAAGGTGCAGCAAAGGGCGACAAAAATGATAGCGGGCATAGGATGACTTCACTATGAGGAAAGACTAAGGAGGTTAAGGCTTTTCAGCTTGGAGAAGAGACGGCTGAGGGGAGACATGATAGAGGTATATAAAATAATGAGTGGAGTGGAACAGGTGGATGTGAAGCGTCTGTTCACGCTTTCCAAAAATACTAGGACTAGGGGGTATGCGATGAAACTACCGGAGAAAAGTTTTCTTCACCAAACGCATAATTAAACTCTGGAATTCGTTTCCGAAGAACGTGGTGAAGGCTGTTAGCTTGGCAGAGTTTAAAAAGGGGTTAGACAGTTTCCTAAAGGACAAGTCCATAAACCACTACTAAATGGACTTGTTGAAAATCCACAATTCCAGGAATAACATGTATAGAATGTCTGTATGTTTGGGAAGCTTGCAAGGTGTCCTTGGCCTGGATTGGCCGCTGTCGTGGACAGGACGCTGGGCTCAATGGACCCTTGGTCTTTTTCCAGTGTGGCGTTATATATGTACTTCTATATTTATGTATTTTATTTTTTTAATCAAACGACGGAACATTTAACAACGGAACCCAAAAAAAACCCTAACCAACCGCAACAAAACCGCAGACAGTAAACCCAGGGGGGCCTCTGGATTGATCTGTTGGGACTAATGTAAAGAAAATTATCAGTTAAGAATTTTTCCTTCCTTGGTGTCCCACAGATCAATCCAGAGACTTGTGGGATGTACCCAAGCAGTCCTCAAGTAGGGCGGGACACCCCCAACCCGGCAGAAATCACCGAGCCAAACACCGCATCTTGACGAGCTGCCACATCCACCCGATAATGACGAGTGAATGTATGGACCGAAGCCCATGCAGCTGCCCTGCAGATATCTTCCAGAAAAACCAAATGGGACTCTGCATAGGAGGAAGCTTGAGCTCGCGTAGAATGAGCACGAACTTGCAAAAGGGCTTGCTTGCCCAATGCCACGTATTCCAAAGAGGCCTCCCGCAACCAATGGGTTATGATGTCCTTGGACGCCATATGACCCTTCTTACTGCCTCCAAAAAGGACGAACAGATGGTCAGAAAGATGAAATTCATTCATCACCTCCAAATACCTGAGAAGAGCCCGTCTCATGTTGAGGCAGTGAAGAGCCCAGAATTGCTCAGGGTAATCTTCCCAGCGGAAGGCTGACAAATGCAGGGACTGCCCCAAGTGCAAACGAGAAACCACCTTGGGCAAAAACGAAGGAACTATCCTAATCGATACCCCCGCCTCCGTAAAATGCAGGAAGGGGTCTCTGCAAGGAAGGGCCTGCAACTCTGAAATTCTCTGAGCAGAAGTAATGGCTACTAGGGGGGGGGGGAGGAAGTGACGTCAGCGGAACGAATGGCCGCTTGAACATTGAGCTCCAGCACACCCGCGATAAAACGAGCGATTCCCCCCTCCCTACAGCGGCGAAACCGGGTGCAAATCATCTCAGAGATCTGCTACAGGACGCGGAAAGCAGAGAAGACATGCAGACGAGCGGAGGTGCAATAAATCTCTCCCAATTTGCGTTTGAAAGCGGTGCCCAGAAAAAAAATGGCGGAGCAAGCAGAGACTGTGCCGAACACGCAGGAGTCAGATAGGGAGCTGTTCCCATCCCAGGAGCAAACGGATCGTCTGGGAGAGCTGCTACCGGAGCAGCTCGAGTGGCTACAAGAGATTCGCTCTGATCTGAAAGCGGTCCACGCTGAACTAGCAACGGAGTGGCCTAGTGGTTACGGTGGTGGACTTTGGTCCTGGGGAACTGAGGAACTGAGTTCGATTCCCACTTCAGGCACAGGCAACTCCTTGTGACTCTGGGCAAGTCACTTAACCCTCCATTGCCCTATGTAAGCCGCATTGAGCCTGCCATGAGTGGGAAAGCGCGGGGTACAAATGTAACAAAACAATCTGAGAGGAGAAATTGCAGAGGTGGGCCACAGAATAGATGAGGTAGAGAATCGGATGGAAGAACAAACGGAAGCTCTGCACTCACTGGACATCCAGGTCTCCGACGTCAGATTGGGACAGCAGCAAATTAATGACAAACTGGAGGACCTGGAAAATAGAAGCAGATGCAGTAATCTGCAATTCTGGGGCATACCGGAAACTCTGGCCTACCAGGATGCTGAGGCGGTGGTGCAAAAAATAGTAGGTGCACTACTCTCTGTGGATGAAACTATAATGAACCCGGAGGAAATAAAAATAGAGCGAGCACATCGGGCACTGGGCCCGACACGACAGAATCTGTTTAAAGCGAATGCTACATACCTGTAGAAGGTATTCTCCGAGGACAGCAGGCTGATTGTCCTCACTGATGGGTGACGTCCACGGCAGCCCCTCCAATCGGAATCTTCACTAGCAAAGTCCTTTGCTAGCCCTCGCGCGGCCGTCTTCCCGCCCGAAACCGGCTCGAGCCGGCCAGTCTCATATGTAGCAAAAGAGATACAAGGGAAGACACAACTCCAAAGGGGAGGCGGGCGGGTTTGTGAGAACAATCAGCCTGCTGTCCTCGGAGAATACCTTCTACAGGTATGTAGCATTCGCTTTCTCCGAGGACAAGCAGGCTGCTTGTTCTCACTGATGGGGTATCCCTAGCCCCCAGGCTCACTCAACACAACAACCATGGTCAATTGGGCCTCGCAACGGCGAGGACATAACTGAGATTGACCTAAAAAAATTTACCAACTAACTGAGAGTGCAGCCTGGAACAGAACAAACAGGGCCCTCGGGGGGTGGAGTTGGATCCTAAAGCCCAAACAGGTTCTGAAGAACTGACTGCCCGAACCGACTGTCGCGTCGGGTATCCTGCTGCAGGCAGTAATGAGATGTGAATGTGTGGACAGATGACCACGTCGCAGCTTTGCAAATTTCTTCAATGGAGGCTGACTTCAAGTGGGCTACCGACGCAGCCATGGCTCTAACATTATGAGCCGTGACATGACCCTCAAGAGCCAGCCCCGCCTGGGCATAAGTGAAGGAAATGCAATCTGCTAGCCAATTGGATATGGTGCGTTTCCCCACAGCCACTCCCCTCCTATTGGGATCAAAAGAAACAAACAATTGGGCGGACTGTCTGTTGGGCTGTGTCCGCTCCAGATAGAAGGCCAATGCTCTCTTGCAGTCCAATGTGTGCAGCTGACGTTCAGCAGGGCAGGAATGAGGACGGGGAAAGAATGTTGGCAAGACAATTGACTGGTTCAGATGGAACTCCGACACAACCTTTGGCAAGAACTTAGGGTGAGTGCGGAGGACTACTCTGTTATGATGAAATTTGGTGTAAGGGGCCTGGGCTACCAGGGCCTGAAGCTCACTGACTCTACGAGCTGAAGTAACTGCCACCAAGAAAATGACCTTCTAGGTCAAGTACTTCAGATGGCAGGAGTTCAGTGGCTCAAAAGGAGGTTTCATCAGCTGGGTGAGAATGACATTGAGATCCCATGACACTGTAGGAGGCTTGACAGGGGGCTTTGACAAAAGCAAACCTCTCATGAAGCGAACAACTAAAGGCTGTCCCGAGATCGGCTTACCTTCCACATGGTAATGGTATGCACTGATTGCACTAAGGTGAACCCTTACAGAGTTGGTCTTGAGGCCAGACTCAGACAAGTGCAGAAGGTATTCAAGCAGGGTCTGTGTAGGACAAGAGGATCTAGGGCCTTGCTGTCACACCAGACGGCAAACCTCCTCCATAGAAAGAAGTAACTCCTCTTGGTGGAATCTTTCCTGGAAGCAAGCAAGATGCGGGAGACACCCTCTGACAGACCCAAAGAGGCAAAGTCTACGCTCTCAACATCCAGGCCGTGAGAGCCAGGGACCGGAGGTTGGGATGCAGAAGAGCCCCTTCGTCCTGCGTGATGAGAGTCGGAAAACACTCCAATCTCCACGGTTCTTCGGAGGACAACTCCAGAAGAAGAGGGAACCAGATCTGACGCGGCCAAAAAGGAGCAATCAGAATCATGGTGCCTTGGTCCTACTTGAGTTTCAACAAAGTCTTCCCCACCAGAGGAATGGGAGGATAAGCATACAGCAGGCCCTCCCCCCAATGCAGGAGGAAGGCATCCGATGCCAGTCTGCCGTGGGCCTGAAGCCTGGAACAGAACTGAGGGACTTTGTGGTTTGCTCGAGATGCGAAGAGATCCACCAAGGGGTGCCCCACGCTTGGAAGATCTGGCGCACCACTCGGGAATTGAGCGACCACTCGTGAGGTTGCATAATCCTGCTCAACCTGTCGGCCAGACTGTTGTTTACGCCTGCCAGATATGTGGCTTGGAGCACCATGCCGTGACGGCGAGCCCAGAGCCACATGCTGACGGCTTCCTGACACAGGGGGCGAGATCCGGTGCCCCCCTGCTTGTTGACGTAGTACATGGCAACCTGGTTGTCTGTCTGAATTTGGATAATTTGGTGGGACAGCCGATCTCTGAAAGCCTTCAGAGCGTTCCAGATCGCTCGCAACTCCAGGAGATTGATCTGTAGATCGCGTTCCTGGAGGGACCAGCTTCCTTGGGTGTGAAGCCCATCGACATGAGCTCCCCATCCCAGGAGAGACGCATCCGTGGTCAGCACTTTTTGTGGCTGAGGAATTTGGAAAGGACGTCCCAGAGTCAAATTGGAGCAAATCGTCCACCAATACAGGGATTCGAGAAAACTCGTGGACAGGTGGATCACGTCTTCTAGATCCCCAGCAGCCTGAAACCACTGGGAAGCTAGGGTCCATTGAGCAGATCTCATGTGAAGGCGGGCCATGGGAGTCACATGAACTGTGGAGGCCATGTGGCCCAGCAATCTCAACATCTGCCGAGCTGTGATCTGCTGGGACGCTCGCACCCGCGAGACGAGGGACAACAAGTTGTTGGCCCTCGCCTCTGGGAGATAGGCGCGAGCCGTCCGAGAATCCAGCAGAGCTCCTATGAATTCGAGTCTCTGCGCCGGGAGAAGATGGGACTTTGGGCAATTTATCACAAACCCCAGTAGCTTCAGGAGGCGAATAGTCATCTGCATGGACTGCAGGGCTCCTGCCTCGGACGTGTTCTTCACCAGCCAATCGTCGAGATATGGGAACACGTGCACCCCCAGCCTGCGAAGTGCTGCTGCTACTACAGCCAAGCACTTTGTGAACACCCTGGGCGCAGAGGCGAGCCCAAAGGGTAGCACACAGTACTGGAAGTGACGTGTGCCCAGCTGAAATCGCAGATACTGTCTGTGAGCTGGCAGTATCGGGATGTGTGTGTAGGCATCCTTCAAGTCCAGAGAGCATAGCCAATCGTTTTCCTGAATCATGGGAAGTAGGGTGCCAGGGAAAGCATCCTGAACTTTTCTTTGACCAGATATTTGTTCAGGGCCCTTAGGTCTAGGATGGGACGCATCCCCCCTGTTTTCTTTTCCACAAGGAAGTACCTGGAATAGAATCCCAGCCCTTCTTGCCCGGATGGCATGGGCTCGACCGCATTGGCGCTGAGAAGGGCGGAGAGTTCCTCTGCAAGTACCTGCTTGTGCTGGAAGCTGTAAGACTGAGCTCCCGGTGGACAATTTGGAGGTTTTGAGGCCAAATTGAGGGTGTATCCTTGCCGGACTATTTGGAGAACCCACTGATCGGAGGTTATGAGAGGCCACCTTTGGTGAAAAGCTTTCAACCTCCCTCCGACTGGCAGGTCGCCCGGCACTGACACGTTGATGTCGGCTATGCTCTGCTGGAGCCAGTCAAAAGCTCGCCCCTTGCTTTTGCTGGGGAGCTGTGGGGCCTTGCTGAGTCGCACGCTGCTGACGAGAGCGAGCGCGCTGGGGCTTAGCCTGGGCCGCAGGCTGTCGAGAAGGAGGATTGTACCTACGCTTGCCAGAAGAGTAGGGAACAGTCTTCCTTCCCCCGAAAAATCGTCTACCTGTAGAGGTAGAAGCTGAAGGCTGCCGGTGGGAGAACTTGTCGAATGCGGTGTCCCGCTGGTGGAGCTGCTCTACCACCTGTTCGACTTTCTCTCCAAAAATATTATCCGCACGGCAAGGCGAGTCCGCAATCCGCTGCTGGATTCTATTCTCCAGGTCGGAGGCACGCAGCCATGAGAGCCTGCACATCACCACACCTTGAGCAGCGGCCCTGGACGCAACATCAAAGGTGTCATACACCCCTCTGGCCAGGAATTTTCTGCACGCCTTCAGCTGCCTGACCACCTCCTGAAAAGGCTTGGCTTGCTCAGGGGGGAGAGCATCAACCAAGCCCGCCAACTGCCGCACATTGTTCCGCATGTGTATGCTCGTGTAGAGCTGGTAAGACTGAATTTTGGCCACGAGCATAGAAGAATGGTAGGCCTTCCTCCCAAAGGAGTCTAAGGTTCTAGAGTCCTTGCCCGGGGGCGCCGAAGCATGCTCCCTAGAACTCTTAGCCTTCTTTAGGGCCAGATCCACAACTCCAGAATCATGAGGCAACTGAGTGCGCATCAGATCTGGGTCCCCATGGATCCGGTACTGGGACTCGATCTTCTTAGGGATGTGGGGATTAGTTAATGGTTTTGTCCAGTTCGCAAGCAATGTCTTTTTTAGGACATGGTGCAAGGGAACAGTGGACGCTTCCTTAGGTGGAGAAGGATAGTCCAGGAGCTCAAACATTTCAGCCCTGGGCTCGTCCTCCACAACCACCGGGAAGGGGATGGCCGTAGACATCTCCCGGACAAAGGAAGCGAAAGATAGACTCTCAGGAGGAGAAAGCTGTCTTTCAGGAGAGGGAGTGGGATCGGAAGGAAGACCCTCAGACTCCTCGTCAGAGAAATATCTGGGGTCTTCTTCTTCTTCCCATGAGGCCTCACCCTCGGTGTCAGACACAAGTTCACGGACCTGTGTCTGCAACTGTGCCCGACTCGACTCCGTGGAGCCACGTCCACGATGGGGGCGTCGAGAGGTAGACTCCCTCGCCCGCATCGGCGAAGCTCCCTCCGCCGACGTAGTCGGGGAGCCTTCCTGGGAGGCGACGGCAGCCGGCACCGCACGCGGCACCGACGCCAGAGACCTCACCTCGGGCGATGGACCAGCCGGCGCCACGCTCGACGGTACCGGTGGCGCAAGCACCGCCGGTACCGGAGGGGTAGGGCGCAACAGATCTCCCAGGATCTCTGGGAGAACGGCCCGGAGGCTCTCGTTCAGAGCGGCTGCGGAGAAAGGCATGGAAGTCGATGCAGGCGTCGACGTCAGAACCTGTTCCTGGCGTGGAGGCTGTTCCGGGCTGTCCAGAGTGGAGCGCATCGACACCTCCTGAACAGAGGGTGAGCGGTCCTCTCGGTGCCGATGCCTACTGGGTGCCGACTCCCTCGGCGACCCAGAGCTCTCGGTACCGACACGGGAAGGGGACCGGTGACGATGCTTCTTCGATTTCTTAGAACGAAGCATGTCACCGGAGCTTCCCGGTACCGACGAGGAGGACGTAGAATCCAGCCGTCGCTTCCTCGGGGCCGAAGGAGGTCGGTCTCGGGGGGGCTGTACCGCAGGAGCCCTCAGGGTAGGGGGAGACCCACCCGAAGGCTCACCGCCACCAGCAGGGGAATGGACAGCCCTCACCTGCACTCCTGACGATGCACCACCGTCCGACGACATCAGCAGACGAGGTCCCGGTACCACCGACGTCGATGCAGCTATCCGATGTCTCGGCGCCGATGCCTCGATGCACTCGATGCACTGGCAGCCGAGGATGAAGCTCTGGACGCTGAAGACGTCGATGCACTCGATACCCCCGGTGCCGATGCCGACGAAGAGCCCGAGAACAAAACGTTCCACTGGGCCAATCTCGCTACCTGAGTCCGCCTTTGCAAAAGGGAACACAGACTACAGGCCTGAGGGCGGTGCTCGGCCCCCAGACACTGAAGACACGACGCGTGCCTGTCAGTGAGCGAGATAACCCGGGCGCACTGGGTGCACTTCTTGAAGCCGCTGGAAGGCTTCGATGTCATGGGCGGAAAAATCACGCCGGCGAAATCAAAATCCGAAATGACGAAAATGAGCACCAAAACTTTGAGGGAGAAAAATCTCGACCGAGGCCGAAAAGAGGCCTACCCCGACGACGAAAGAAAACTTACCGGGGGAAAAGTCTGAAAATACGGGAAGGGGCAAAACGAAACCCGAAGGGGCTTCCGGAGCACTTCCCAACAATTTTGAAAGATTTTCCGAAGAAAAAACAACACGTCGAAGACAAGGACGCGCGAGGTCGACTTTCCGGGGCTCGACACGGTGAAAACACGACCGTACCGAGTGCGGACAAAAGAAGACTGGCCGGCTCGAGCTGGTTTCGCGCGGGAAGACGGCCGCGCATGCGCGGTGCGCGCGGGCGCGCGAGGGCTAGCAAAGGACTTTGCTAGTGAAGATTCCGATTGTAGGGGCTGCCGTGGACGTCACCCATCAGTGAGAACAAGCAGCCTGCTTGTCCTCGGAGAAAGATATTATCGCTTGCTTCCGGGAATACAAGATGAAGGAGAAAATTCTGCAAACAGCCCGCCAATTCACTGACTTTAAGTGGGATACCTACCATATAGAGGTATATCAGGACCTGGCTGCAGCAACCTTAAAGAGAAGAGCGGAGTTGAAGCCAGTGACAATTAAGCTACGACAGATGGGCTTACGCTATAGATGGCGGCACCCGTTTGCGCTGGTGTTTTATAAGGATGGAAAGATGCACCAGGTCTGCTCGATGGCAGAAGCGCGGGAGGCGCTCCCGGAGGGCGACCCCTTGGAGACTCCAACAGCGAACAACAAGAGAGGGCCGATAGGAGCACTGGTCACCCACCCAAAATGGCAGAGAGTGGGGCGCAAGAGGCTACAGCACCAGCAATCAGCGGGACGGCTGACCTGAAGTTCCTGGAGGAGATTTATCCAAACCGGAGGGTCAGTTGAAATGAGCAGCAGTCCAAAGGACTGAGACAGAGAAGAAACAGTTGATGTTGGTTGTTGAGTTTGAGAGGGAGGGGACATATATATAGATAGATATATAGATATATATAGATACAGTGGGGGAAATAAGTATTTGATCCCTTGCTGATTTTGTAAGTTTGCCCACTGACAAAGACATGAGCAGCCCATAATTGAAGGGTAGGTTATTGGTAACAGTGAGAGATAGCACATCACAAATTAAATCCGGAAAATCACATTGTGGAAAGTATATGAATTTATTTGCATTCTGCAGAGGGAAATAAGTATTTGATCCCCCACCAACCAGTAAGAGATCTGGCCCCTACAGACCAGGTAGATGCTCCAAATCAACTCGTTACCTGCATGACAGACAGCTGTCGGCAATGGTCACCTGTATGAAAGACACCTGTCCACAGACTCAGTGAATCAGTCAGACTCTAACCTCTACAAAATGGCCAAGAGCAAGGAGCTGTCTAAGGATGTCAGGGACAAGATCATACACCTGCACAAGGCTGGAATGGGCTACAAAACCATCAGTAAGACGCTGGGCGAGAAGGAGACAACTGTTGGTGCCATAGTAAGAAAATGGAAGAAGTACAAAATGACTGTCAATCGACAAAGATCTGGGGCTCCATGCAAAATCTCACCTCGTGGGGTATCCTTGATCATGAGGAAGGTTAGAAATCAGCCTACAACTACAAGGGGGGAACTTGTCAATGATCTCAAGGCAGCTGGGACCACTGTCACCACGAAAACCATTGGTAACACATTACGACATAACGGATTGCAATCCTGCAGTGCCCGCAAGGTCCCCCTGCTCCGGAATGCACATGTGACGGCCCGTCTGAAGTTTGCCAGTGAACACCTGGATGATGCCGAGAGTGATTGGGAGAAGGTGCTGTGGTCAGATGAGACAAAAATTGAGCTCTTTGGCATGAACTCAACTCGCCGTGTTTGGAGGAAGAGAAATGCTGCCTATGACCCAAAGAACACCGTCCCCACTGTCAAGCATGGAGGTGGAAATGTTATGTTTTGGGGGTGTTTCTCTGCTAAGGGCACAGGACTACTTCACCGCATCAATGGGAGAATGGATGGGGCCATGTACCGTACAATTCTGAGTGACAACCTCCTTCCCTCCGCCAGGGCCTTAAAAATGGGTCGTGGCTGGGTCTTCCAGCACGACAATGACCCAAAACATACAGCCAAGGCAACAAAGGAGTGGCTCAGGAAGAAGCACATTAGGGTCATGGAGTGGCCTAGCCAGTCACCAGACCTTAATCCCATTGAAAACTTATGGAGGGAGCTGAAGATGCGAGTTGCCAAGCGACAGCCCAGAACTCTTAATGATTTAGAGATGATCTGCAAAGAGGAGTGGACCAAAATTCCTCCTGACATGTGTGCAAACCTCATCATCAACTACAGAAGACGTCTGACCGCTGTGCTTGCCAACAAGGGTTTTGCCACCAAGTATTAGGTCTTGTTTGCCAGAGGGATTAAATACTTATTTCCCTCTGCAGAATGCAAATAAATTCATATACTTTCCACAATGTGATTTTCCGGATTTAATTTGTGATGTGCTATCTCTCACTGTTACCAATAACCTACCCTTCAATTATGGGCTGCTCATGTCTTTGTCAGTGGGCAAACTTACAAAATCAGCAAGGGATCAAATACTTATTTCCCCCACTGTAGATAGATATAGATATATATATAGATAGATAGATATAGATATGTATAGAGTTAAATGTATGGGGAGGAATGTAAAAATGCCCCATGGAGATGTTATCATGCTAAGTTATTGTGAAGCTTTTAGTCAGGGTGACAAGAGGGTGAAAGGAGGTCACTTCCTACCTGAGTAGCACCTACTGATTAAGGTTCTGGTGCTTATGTTGAATGGGGGAGGGTGGGGGAGGGGAGGGAGGGGGGATGGGGACGCAGATGTGGGATATGGGGGGAGATGCGACGGGGAGGTGGCCAGAGGTGTGGCACGTTAGGTAAGCAGTATATCAGTAGACAAGATGGCTCTTAACTGTGTGACTTTGAATGTCAGAGGCCTTAACACCCCTCAAAAGCGATCTCAGATGTTCAGAGAGATGATACGCATGAAAGCAGATGCAATGTTCATCCAGGAGACGCACCTGAAGCGAGGACATGAGCGGCTTGTGAGGCATAAGAAAAATCCCTTAATACAGTATGCCTCCAATAGAGAAGTGAAAAAAAAAAAAAAAGGAATTTTAATAGCGTTTTCCAGTGCATGCCCGTGGATCATACAGGAAACGATAAGAGACCCTGAGGGGAGGTACCTTATGATAATGGCATCGCTATATAATGTACAATATACTCTGATATGTGTGTATGCTCCTAACAATGGAAAAGGGGGTTTATAGAACAGCTGGAAAAGATAATTCAGAAGAAAACCTAATGGCATCTCCTGAGAGGAGGCGATTTTAATATCACATTAGGCCCACAAGTAGATAACTCGGGGGGTACAGCGGGATATGCTCAGAAAGATAGAAAGGCTATGAGAAGTTGGATGGCACGGAAGGGCCTAGTGGATGTTTGGAGAGAGCTACATGGGTCTGAGAGAGGTTATACATATTATTCGCCCAAATATAAAACATATTCGAGAATAGACTATTGGCTGGGTGATGGAGCCATAAGGGGCAAAATACTGCAGACCGAGATTGAGCCCTGTTCCTGGACTGATCACTGTATGGTGAGGTTGGTAGTAGCTATCAGGGCAGAACATAGGGAGAGCAGAAACTGGCGTATGAATTAAGCTATATTATTAAATCCCAAAACTGCACGAGAGGTCGAAAAAGGCATAGAAGAATATATCAAGATTAATGATACAGGGGAGGTCCAACCTGTAAGCGTCTGGGAAGGGCTGAAAGCAGTAGTAAGAGGCCAATTAATTGCCTTACAGGCACACTTAAACAAAGAAAACAAGGATAAGGAAGCTAATTTAAGAGGACATCTGGAAAGGCTAGAAAAAGACCATAAGGCTGATCCCACCAATAGTAAAAAAGAGAGGGAATTACAGCAGATAAGAGGGCAACTTAATGCAGTGCAGATAGAGGAGCTAGCCATTCAGCTACAGTCAGTGCAACAAGAGCACTTCGAATTTGGCAATAAAGCTAGCAGGCAGTTGGCCCATAAACTTAAAAAAAGAGAACAGCGTAATTATATAGCTGCTATAAAAAATATAGAGGGGATCTGCTTACTAAAACGGAGAATATACAAGAAGTCTTCTGGGACTTCTATAGTCAACTATACAAGGGGGAGCAGACAGCCACCAGGGAGGAAATGGAGAGATATGTGGAGGGGATAGAATTACAGAGGGTAATGGAGGACGAAAGAGACAGAATATCAGCAACAATAACCTTAGAGGAAGTAGAGGAAGCAATAATTGACCTCCCTAATCATAAGGCCCCGGGGCCGGATGGATTTCCAGTACGATTTTATAAGATACAGGAAATGGTTGGCCCCCCTGATGCTGAAGGTACACATCTCCTTTGATGAAGCACAGGAGATACCCTATTCCTGGAGGCTAGCGGAAATAATACTAATATTGAAACCAGGAAAAGTCCCGCAGCAATGTGGTTCTTATAGACCAATATCGCTTTTAAATACCGACTACAAGTTCTTTACTAAAATACTGACGCGTAGACTGCGAGGAGTGATGCCACGCTTGATTCATAGTGATCAGGCGGGGTTTATAAAGGGCCGCCAAGGAGGTGATAATATTAGATGCCTGATGCATGTGATCCAACAGGTAGAGGATGAGAGGGACCCGGTACTCTTGCTCTCAGCAGATGCAGAGAAGGCCTTCGACAGGGTGGAAATGGGAGACAGATTTTACAAGTGGCTCCAACTGAGCCCATGGCAACCCTGAAAATTAATGGTAGGCAGTCTAGACCGGTACGATTATATAGAGGTACGAGGCAGCGTTGTGCTCTTTCCCCTCTGCTATTTGCACTGTCTATAGAGCCCCTAGCCCAGAAAATTAGAGAACATACAGGAATTAAGGGGATGGTTAGAGGCAAACGAGAACATAAGATTATGCTCTTTGCGGATGATATTCTGTTGACTCTCTCGCACCCGAGCAGATCCCTTCACGGGGTGATGGAGGTGATAACACAATATGGGTGGATGTCAGGATTTAAAATTAATCTCGCAAAATTGGAAATTCTCAATCTAACAGTATCCCAAAAAGAGGTTCAGGAGATAAAAGAGATATCCATTTATGTGGGCCCCAAAATCTATCAAATATTTGGGGGTACAGATTACCCCTAAGGTGGAGAGGCTATATCTGGCTAATTACCCCAGTAAAGTTAAAGAGCTCTTTGCAGAATTAGATAGATGGGAGGGGCTAACAATGTCATGGACAGGTAGGATCAATGCGATAAAATTGATATTACCCAAATTGTTATACCTGTTTGCGGCTCTCCCAGTGCCGATTCCGCGCACGTTTTTCCAGCGTCTACACCAGAGAGTATTTGCATATATTTGGAGAAAGAAGCCGCCGAGGGTCCGTAGGGGGGGTTATGCACCAGCCCCCAGCGTTAGGGGGAATTGGGGTCCCAGACTTCCTTCTATACTACCAAGCGGCTCAACTAAAAATATTGGCTGACTGGACGCCGACTAGCACCAAGAAATGGCTTAAATGGGAAAGGGCATGGATGGGCTCCCGTTCTCTAGGAAATATATTGTGGAAGCCGAAAGCAATGGCTATAGCAGAGGCACGGCAGCTCCCGATTGGGATGAATCATCTGCTTAATACCTGGCTTCAAATTAGAGCTAAAGTTTTTCCTGAGCGCCGCTACTACATGCAAATGGCCATATGTGGAGCTCCGGGCTTCCTATTGGGAGAGGAAGAGAAAACTTACCAGATCTGGGCTAATAAGGAATTATATATGCTGGGACAGTTGTGGGAAGATGGGGAGGTAAAGGGATTTGAGGCAGTGAAAGAGGACTATGATCTAGACGATAAAGACCTGGTTTATTATCACTGTGTGAGGAACTTCATCCAGAGAAGGGCAAGAGAGGAGCTAGAGTTGGTAGAGACGGGACTAGAGAGGGCGCTGAAAGGAGGCAGGGAGAAGGGATGTATAACATGAATATATAAGGCATTGTTACTCTTGACTTCACCACAAGGTTTCTATACGGAAAAAGTATTACATAAACACCTTTCGCCAGGATGGTGGACGAGCTGCTTTAGGTTTTTATTGAAATCTATCACCCAGCCATTAGTGGAAAATAGATATAAGATCCTGTATTGGTGGTACTATACACCAGACAGGCTCCATAGGATATATGCGAATGTATCAGAAGATTACTGGAGAGAATGTGAAGAAAGAGGGACATTCATACATATTTGGTGGGAATGCCCCAAGGTACAAATGTTCTGGGAAAAGATAGTGGAGGTGGTCAATGAGCTGGGAAGGGAAAATTAGGTTCTTACCTTGGTAATTTTCTTTCCTTTAGTCATAGCAGATGACGCCATTACGTATGGGTTATGTCCATCAACCAGCAGGGGAGATAGAGAGCACTCAAACTTTCACAGTGCCCTCTTGGCCAGCTAGCTCCACTGCCTCCTCAGTATTTGAAGCTTCCAAAGCAGTATGGCAAACCGCAATGGGAATCACAAGAGCTTTCCTCACAGCAAACGATGGCCCATCACAAGGGCATGAACTCATAAAGGAGGGAATGCACATCCTCCTGGAGGGAATAAACTCATCCTCCTTATTGTATAAGTGGAGGGGAACACACGCGCCTCCTGGAGGGAATCACACATCCTCCCAACACACTGGAGGGAATGAACTCATCCTCCTATTTATAGAACTGGAGGGGAACACGCGCGCCTCCTGGAGAGAATCAACACATCCTCCAAAAAAAACATGCTGGAGGGAATGAACACATCCTCCTAAATTTAAACTGAACATGAATCCTGAAGATTGTTTTCCAACTTTCTCCCAAGGAAGGAACTTCAGGAAATTAGAACAGAACCTGAAAAACAGATTCACAGCATACAGACAATCATACAGGGAGGGCTCATGGCTTCATCTGCTATGACTAAAGGAAAGAAAATTACCAAGGTAAGAACCTAATTTTCCCTTCCTTGTCATCAAGCAGATGAAGCCATTACGTATGGGATGTAACAAAGCAATCCCTAGATAGGGTGGGAACATGCCACACCACGCGCTAGCACTTGTGCACCAAAACGCGCATCCCTCCTGGCAGCCACATCCAGCCTGTAATGTCGGGCAAAGGAGAGCTTAGAAGCCCATGTTGCTGCACTGCAAATCTCTTGAAGAGAGAGTGCTCCAGTTTCAGCCCAAGAGGAAGAAATCGCTCTAGTAGAATGTGCCTTAAAGGCTACAGGCGGAACCCTGCCGGCCAGCAGATAAGCTGAAAAGATAGTTTCTTTGAGCCAGCGGGCAATAGTGGCTTTAGACGCTGGAGACCCTCTGCGAGAACCGGATAGCAAAACAAACAGATGATCAGAAGTCCTGAAAGAGTTAGTAACTCGCAGATACTGCAGCAGAGTCCTGCGCACATCCAAAAGGTGCAGCTGCCCAAAAGATTCTGGAAACTCTTCCTCTGAAAAAGAGGGCAAGAAAATAGGCTGGTTTAAGTGAAAGGCTGAAACCACCTTAGGCATAAAGGAAGGCACGGTCCGAACCGTGACTCCGGACTCTGAAAATTGCACAAATGGGTCTCTACAGGACAGCGCCTGGAGCTCTGACACCCGTCTCGTCGAGGTAATGGCCACCAGAAAAACGGCCTTCAGTGTCAAGTCTTTCTCTGATGCTCGCCGAAGCGGCTCAAAAAGAGATGCCTGCAGGGTTTTCAAAACTAGCCCCAGGTTCCAAGCTGGACAGGGTGCTCGCACTGGAGGTCGGAGCCGAAGCACCCCTCTAAGAAACCGTGCCACATCTGGGTGAGCAGCCAAAGACACGCTTTCCACCTTACCACGAAGGGAGGCCAATGCTGCCACCTGCACCCGCAGGGAATTATAGGCCAAGCCTTTTTGTACACCTTCCTGCAAAAAGTCCAGAATCGGCGAGACAGGAGCCCGCATTGGAACAATGGCTCTGGAAGCACACCAAGACTCAAACAGGCACCAAATCCTGGCATAAGCCACGGAAGTGGACCGCTTGCGGGCTTGCAGGAGAGTGGAAATAACTTTATTGGAATAACCTTTATCCCTCAATTGCGCCCTCTCAATAGCCATGCCGTAAGACCAAAGCGGCCGGCGTCCTCCATGGCTACCGGTCCCTGAGTCAACAGGTTCGGTACCAGAGGTAACGGCAGAGGAGCCTCCAGGAGCATCTGTCGGAGGTCTGCATACCAAGGTCTCCTTGGCCAATCCGGGGCGATGAGGACCACTTCTCCTGGGTGCAGCCGAATCCGCAAGAGCAGGCGCCCTATCAAGGGCCATGGGGGAAACACATAAAGTAGACCCGGAGGCCAGGGTTGAGCCAAGGCATCCAACCCCGCCGAGCGAGGATCTCTCCCGTCTGCTGAAGAAGCACGGGACTTTGGTATTGGCACTTGTCGCCATTAGATCCATCACGGGCTTGCCCCATTTGGCACAGATCTGCAGGAATACTTCGTCTGCCAGATTCCATTCCGCTGGATCGATCTGATGTCTGCTCAGATAATCGGCCTGCACATTGCTCTGACCTGCAATATGAGCTGCCGACAGACACTGAAGATGCAGCTCGGCCCAGTGGCAAATCAGTTCGGCCTGCGCGGCTAGTGCTCTGCACCTTGTTCCGCCTTGCCGATTTATATAGGCCACCATTGTCGTGTTGTCCGACATCACTCTGACAGCCAATCCTTCCAGGGTCACTTGAAATGCCAGAAGCGCCTGAAACACCGCTTTCAACTCTAGGCGGTTGATGGACCACTCCAACTCCTCGGGTGTCCATAGACCCTGGGCATGCTTCCCCTTGCAGTGTGCGCCCCAGCCCTTCAGGCTGGCATCTGTTACCACTAGGCACCAAACGGGGAGTGTCAGCGGCATTCCTCGCCGCAGCATGCTGTCCGAGAGCCACCACTCCATGCTGAGACGGGCCGCAGGGAGCCAAGTAAGTCTGCATTGGTAATCCTGAGAAATAGGAGACCATCTCCGGAGTAGGGAATACTGTAGAGGTCTCAGGTGCGCTCTCGCCCAGGGTACCACTTCCATCGTGGCTGTCATCGATCCCAGCAGCTGGACAATGTCCCAAGCTCGTGGGCGGGGCATCCTCAGGAGCAGACGGACCTGATTCTGAAGCTTGCACCGCCTTAGCTCGGGTAGGAACACATAGCCCGAGACTGTGTCGAACCTGGCCCCCAAAAACTCTAGAGATTGTGAAGGGGACAGGTGACTTTTGGCCATATTGATGACCCAGCCTAGAGATTGCAGTACTGAGACCACTCTGGCTGTAGCTTGTAAGCTCTCTGTTGCAGAGTCTGCTCTGATGAGCCAGTTGTCTAGGTACGGGTGAACCCTGATACCTTCTCGCCTGAGAAAAGCAGCTACTACCACCATTACCTTCGAAAAGGTTCGGGGAGCTGTGGCGAGGCCAAAAGGCAAGGCCCTGAACTGGAAATGTTTTCCCAACACCGCAAACCTCATAAACTTCTGGTGCGGGGGCCAAATCGGTATGTGCAAGTAAGCTTCTTTCAGGTCTAGAGACGTGAGAAACTCTCCTGGCTGAACCGCCGCAATGACGGAGCGCAGGAATTCCATGTGGAAGTGCTGCACTCTCAGGGACTTGTTCACTTCTTTTAAGTCCAGAATAGGGCGAAAGGACCCACCTTTTCGCGGCACCACAAAGTAGATGGAGTATCGGCCGCAGCCTTGCTCGGCAGGAGGCACCGGGGTCACCCCCTAACTGAATCAGACCTTGTAAAGTCTCCTCCACCGCCACCCATTTGACGGCAGAACCGCATCGGGACTCCACAAACACGTCTCTTACTGGGGCGTTGAATTCTATTCTGTATCCATCTCTGATCAGGTCCAGAACCCACTGATCTGAGGAAATCTTGGCCCACTCCTCGACAAAGAGGGAAAGCCGTCCTCCGATGACAGGCATCGAGGAGAGGGCCGGCGCACCATCATTGAGAGGGTCGCCCCTGAACTCCTGGTCTTGAGCCACCGGCTGCGGAACGCTTGTCCGAGCGAAAGGAGTTCCTCTGCTGACCACGGGCACGTGAAGTGAACCCAGCAGAACGCCCCGGGCGGTACCTTCTAGCTTCACGGAAGCGAGGTCTGTACGAGGAGTGGACCGCCTGGCCCTTAGAGGAAGGCCTCTGCCTATCTTCGGGCAAGCGCTGGGGTTTTGGATCACCCAGGCCTTTCACAATTTTCTCTAACTCCTCACCAAATAGGAGAAGTCCTTGAAAAGGCAACTTCACCAACCTTTGCTTTGAGGCCATGTCCGCTGCCCAGTGTCGTAGCCACAGACGACGGCGAGCCGCCACTGCTACTGCCATTTGTTTAGCCGAAGCTCTGACAAGGTCATAAAGGGCATCAGCCAGAAAGGACAAGGCCACCTCCATCCGCGGAGCCACATCCAAGAAGGGCTCCGCTCCATCTCCGGGCTGAGCCACTGCCTGTTGCAGCCAAGCTAGGCAGGCTCTCACAGCATAACAGCTGCATGCAGACACCCGAACAGTGAGACCTGCAATTTCAAAGGACCGTTTCAACGCTGTTTCCAGCCTACGGTCTTGAACATCCTTCAGGGCAACACCTCCTTCAACAGGGAGGGTAGTTCTCTTTGTCACCGCAGTGACTAGGGCATCCACTGTAGGCATTTGAAAACGAGCCATATGTCCCTCACGCAGAGGGTATAACTGCCCCATAGCCCTGGAAACTCTCAAAGGTCCCTCGGGGTCAGCCCACTGAGCCGAAACAAGCTCTAGGATGGAGTCATGCAAAGGGAAGGCCCGAGCAGCTTTCTTGGTACTAGCCATCCTGGGATTACCCGAGGAGGCCATGCCACTGTCAGGATCTTCAATCGAGAGGGCCTGCAGGGTATCTGAAATAAGCGCTGGCAGCTCATCACGGTGGAAAATCCTCACCGCGGAGGGATCATCCAGATCCTGTGGTAAATCCGCACCTGACTGGTTCCTCAGACCAAGAACGTCGGTCAGAGTTCTCCGAATCCTCACACCCCGACCACAGGGGTGGGGGGGGGGGGGGGGGGGGGGAAGGTGCACCACAATCTGAAGGGGAATTAACCCTTCTGCGCTTATCTTTAGGCCAAGCATCTGGGAAAAAAGCCTCACTGGGCAGTCCCAGGCCAGAATCCATTGGGGGGGCAATCAGAGGAGCCTCAGGCGACCCTTGAGGAAGGGCTCTTTTCATCATGTATGCTTTATGCAGCAAAAGCACAAAATCCGGGGAGAAAATCTCACCCTGGGCACCCAAATCCTGTCCGGTGCTAGCCACTCCTGAAATAACCTCATCTCGAGGTGCCCCACCCGGCTCAGGTCTCCACGGAGGCCGTGCCATGCGGTGTAAGCAAAATGGCGCCCGCTGCCAGCTCAGAGCGGGAAGAAACATCGCTCGCCATGCTCAGGCCGGCTCCTACGCCAATACAGCACGATTTACAGAGCCCTGCTGCTGATTTGCGCTTGCCACAAGTGGAACAGCGCTTTACATTGTCCACAGCCATCGCCGAAAAAACGGCGGTAAAATCCAAAATGGCGGTTTCGCGCCAAAATCGCCCCGATCGCGGGCCCACCCCGGAGGAGTTGGAAAACACTCTTACCTCAAAGGATCTAGTGTACAACTACGATCCTGCTGAAAATCAGGTCAAAAACCTCTGTTCCAGCGTCTCTGCGTTTAAAAACGCGACGCAACTTTTTTTTTTTTTTTTTAAGCTGTGAGGAAAGCAGAGGTATTGAAGACTCCGGAGGCTCAGATGAGTAGGAAAGGCAGGGAAAGGGCGAACCTATATGCCTGCATCCACTGTTGGTGGGTAAGGACAGGGAAAGCAAGGCAATATGTCCACATCCACAGAGGTATGGGTAAGGCAGGGAAAGGGCTAACCTATGTGCCTTTAAAGTGAAGCTGCTATAGCCTCCAACACCCCGGTTAACAACTGGCAAGCCAGGAACCACCTCCCGGCAGATTTTTCTGGAGCTCGAACAAGCTGCAGCCACCCTGCTAAGGGAGATAGAGAATACTGAAGAGGCAGTGGAGCTAGCTGGCCAAGAGGGCACTGTGAAAGTTTGAGTGCTCTCTATCTCCCCTGCTGGTTGATGGACATAACCCATACGTAATGGCTTCATCTGCTTGATGACAAGGAAAGGGAGGATATACACGACAGATAGAATACTGCCTACTTCATGCACGACCTAAGGAGAGCAGGGTACAGGAACATAAATTAGCGTTCCAAATCTTTGCTGCAGCTAAACTACAGCTGGCCTGAGCATTGAAAAAAGCGGAGCTGCCCTCTATGCAAAGGGTAGGATATAAAGTTGATTATATCTATCAAATGTCCAAACTGACTGCGCTGAGAAAAGGACTGATTCAAGGGTTCCAGAAAATTTGGGAGCCATATGAACGCAAAAGAGATCTAATAAAGTTGCCACCAGGGGAGGGAGGAGAAAGAGGGAGGGGGTTAGGATGGAGAGGGTCAGGGCTTTTTTTGTGGGGGTACTTGGGGGTACTGAGTACCGGCACCTTTTCCATTGTCTACTAAAATTGACCCAAGGACCCCAAGTTTTAATGAAAGAGCTCAGGCTCTACACACCAATTCTGCCTTGTCATAGGTTCTGTGACTGGTTGCAGGGGGCCTGGCTATTGTGGGGTGGATCCCTCAGTGATCACCCCACCCTTGAAGGGTGGCCTAGCATTTGAGTACCGGTACCTTTTTTGCTAGAAAAGATGCACTGGAGAGGGTAGAGGAGTTATATGAGGGGAGATGTGAACTGGTTGAAATGTATTGTAACAGAACACATAGTTGCAATGTTAGAGGTTTTTGGAACGTGAGGTCACTGTTTTTCACAAGTTATATAAAACCTAATAAAGAAATTAAAAAAAAAAAAAGTAATGGCTACTAGGGAAATCGCCTTCAAGGTGAGATCTTTAATCGTAATCCCCGATAAGGGTTTGAAAGGAGGACGCTGAAGCACTTTGAGAACTAGATTAAGGTTCCAGGATGGCAGAACTGGCATGTGAGGAGGGCGCAAACGATTTACTCCCCTCAAGAAACAAACCACATCCGGGTGAGAGGCGATGGACGCCCCCTGAAGCCGGTTTCAAACATGCCAGAGCTGCCACCTGCACCTTAAGAGAACTCAAGAGTGATTTTGTACAGCCTCCTGAAGAAACACGAGGATGACCGATACTGAAGCCGAAGCTGCTGACAATCCCGAACTCGCACACCACGAACTGAAAGTACGCCACACCCTAGCATAAGCTATCGAGGTGGATCTTTTCCGAGCCTACAGCATCGCAATGATAACCGCGTCCGGATACCCTTTTCTTCTCAACCTCGCCCTTTCAAGGGCCGTAAGACCAAAGGGGGAGGGATCCTCCATCATGACTGGCCCCTGCAGCAGGAGACCATCCTGCGCCGGTAGCAGAAAACGATGATCGAACAGAAGCCTGATCACATCTGTGTACCAGGATCGTCTGGGCCAATCCAGGGCCACTAGGATCACTCGACCGGGATGACTGGCAATGCGAGTCAGTAACCTGCCCACCATTGGCCATGAGGGAAAGCATAGAGCAGGCCCCTGGGCCAAGGTTGAAGAAGGGCATCGATGCCTTCTGAGCCCAGCTCTCATCCCCTGCTGAAGAAACAGGGAACCTTCGCATTGAATGCGGTGGCCATTAAGTCCATCTCTGGCATCCCCCACTGGGCAGTTATCTGATCGAAGGCCAACTGGGGGCGACTGAGAAAGTCTGCTTGCACATTCTGTGACCCTGCTATATGAGCCGCTGTCAAGAACGAGAGATGAGTCTCTGCCCAACGGCAGATCAGAGCTGCCTCGCGTGCTAGGAGTGCACTCCTGGTGCCCCCCTGATGGTTTACGTAGCGATCGCTGTTGCACCGTCTGAAAGAACTGAAACTGGGAAACCGCGGAAAAGAGACAGACTCTCAAAGGGCCAGACGAATCGCCCATAACTCCAAGCGGTTGATGGGCCATGACGCCTCCGTCGAAGTCCAAACGCCCTGGGCCGTCTGTTGCAGGCAATGAGCCCCCAGCCAGACAGTGACACATCTGTGGTCACTATCTTCCAGTCAGGGGTTGCCAGAGGAATGCCCAACACTAGATTCTTTTGAATGAACCACCAGTGCATGATTGTGTGAAGACGGGCTGAACATGGCACCCGAACCTTGTAATCCTCCGAGAGCGGAGACCAACGGCTCAGAATATGCCACTGGAGGGGGCGCATGTGAGCTCTGGCCCACTTTACCACGTCCAAGGTGGAGGTCATGGAACCTAGAACTTGTACACAGTCCCCAGCCCGCTGGTTCAGAGTTTGAAACAGCGCTCGTAACTGAGCCTGTAACCACTGTGCTCAAGATGAAGGAAGAGAAACTATCCCTGTTCAGGTATCGAAGCACACCCCCAAGTATTCCAGCATTTGGGAAGGCGTTAGGCTGCACTTCAGGAAGTTAATCGCCCAACCAAGCGACTGAAGCAACCCGACCACTCTGTCGGTTGCCCGCCGACTCTCCTTGAATGAAGACGCCTGCACAAGCCAATTGTCTAGATAGGGATGGACCTGAATCCCTTCCTTCCTGCGTTAAGCCGCCACTACTACCAGGACCTTGAAAAAGGTCCGAGGCACTGCGGCTAGGCCAAAGGGCATCGCTTTGAATTGAAAATGACGACCGATCACTGCAAAGCAAAAAAAGCGCCTGTGGGGAGGCCAGATTGGAATGGAGAAGAGTAGTTACTGGGGTCTCTCAGGGATCTGTGCTAGGACCGTTGCTTTTTAACATTTTCATAAATGACCTGGAGGTGGGGGTAACTAGCGAGGTAATCAAATTTGCTGGTGGCACAAAGCTGTTCAAGGTTGTCAAATCGCGGGAAGATTGTGAAAAGTTGCAGGAAGATCTTGCAAGACTAGGAGACTGGGCGTCTAAATGGCAGATGACGTTTAATGTGAGCAAGTGCAAAGTGATGCATATGGGAAAGAGGAACCCAAACTATAGCTACATCATATGCAAGGTTCAGCGTTAGGAGTCACGGAACAAGAAAGGGACCTGGGAGTCATCATTGATGATACATTGAAATCTTCTGCTCAGTGTGCTGCTGGGGCTAAGAAAGCAAATAGAATGTTAGGTATTATTAGGAAAGGGATGGAAAACAAAAATGAGGATATTATAATGCCACTGTATCGGTCCATGGTGCGACCGCACCTACAGTATTGTGTTCAATTCTGGTCGCCACACCTCAAAAAAGATATAGTGGAATTAGAAAAGGTGCAGAGAAGGGCAACGAAGATGATTAAGGGGATGGGACGACTTTCCTATGAGGAAAGGCTAAAGCGGCTGGGGCTCTTCAGCTTGGAGAAAAGGCGGCTGAGGGGTGATATGATAGAGGCATATAGAATAATGAGTGGAGTGGAACAGATAGGTATGGAGCATCTGTTTACGCTTTCCAAAAATACTAGGACAAGGGGGCATGCGATGACGCTGGAGTGCAGTAAGTTTTAAAACAAATAAAAGAAATTTTTCTTTACTTAGTGCGTAATTCGACTCTGGAATTCATTGCCGGATTCGTTAGCAGAGTTTAAGAAAGGTTTGGACGGCTTCCTGAAGGAAAAGGCCATAGAATGTTATTAAATGGATGTAGGGAAAAATCCACTATTCCTGGCACAAGCAGTACAAAATGCTTTGCTCCGTGGATCTTGTCGGGTGATTGTGACCTGGATGGGCCACTGTCGGAGACAGGGTGCTGGGCTAGATGGACCTTTGGTCTGTCCCAGTGTTGCGATGCTTATGTCTTATGTAAATAGGCCTCATTGAGAGAGGTCAAAAACTCCCCTGGCTGTACCGCTGCGATCACCGATGGGAGGGTTTCCAAGCAGAAAAGCCAAACCCGTAAGGACCTGTTGACGCACTTGAGATCTAAGACGGGTCGCCCAAGAACTGCCCTTTTTTGGAACCACAAAATAAATGCACCCTCTTTCGGCTGGGGGTATAGGCTGGAGGGCACCCAGCCGTTGTAAGTTGAGGAGGATGTGTCGAATGGTCCGCATCTTGGCGGGTCAATTGCAAGGAGATTCCAGAAAAGAGTCTACTATCGGACAAGCCAATTCTAACTTGTAGCCGTCTCTGATAACCTCCAAGACCCATTCATCGGATGTTACCCTGGTCCACTCCACCAGGAAAAGGGACAGTCTGCCCCCAATAACCGGCTGGATATGGACCAGGCCCCCATCATTGGGCAGACCAGGCTGCGGGCTGGTTTCTGTTACCGGAAAGGAAGGCCCGCCTGTCATCTCGAAAGGGCTGAGGCTTCTGAGAAGACCCTGCTCTCTGAAAAGATGCCCCACGACCTGGACGGTAACGCCGTGTATCCTAAACTTAGGTCTAGGTCCCGCTGGTCGTACAAACTTGGACCTGTCCTCCGGGAGGCGCTGGCCCTTAGAATCACCGAGGTCCTTCACAATCTGTTCTAAGTCTGTCCCAAACAAAAGCTTTCCCCTAAAAGGAAGACTTGCTAAACGTGACTTAGAGCCCACGTCTGCAGCCCAATGCCGCAACCACAGCCAGCGACGCGCAGTGACTGCTAGGAAAACCTCCTTCGCCGAAGCCCTCAAAAGATCATAAAGAAGATCCGCAAGGAAGGCTAAACCGGACTCCAAGGCCGGCAAAACGCCACGAGATCTTCCGGAGAGGAGGCTTTCTATACCCACGATAAGCATGCCCGCGCTGCATAGCAGCCACAAACTGAGGCCTGCAGGGAAAGGGCCGCTACTTCAAAGGACAGCTTCAAGCAAGTCTCAAAACTTACGGATCCTGAGGGTCCTTGAGCGCCGTGCCCCCCTCCCACAGGGAGAGTGGTTTTCTTATTGACCGCTATGATTAAGGAATCCACTGTAGGGACCTTCAGCAAGTCTAAGTCAGGAGCAGGTAGCGCGTAAAGACGCAATATAGCTCTAAGCAACCTTAAGCCCACTGTCTGGCATATCCCACTGCGCCAAAATAAGGATCTTCATGGCCTCATGCACATGAAAGAAACGAGGTGGGCATTTGGTGCCAGACATAATACAGGGCACTGGACCTATTCCCCGACGATTCAGGGGTGAAATGGCCAAAACCTCAAAAGCCCTAACAAACAGGAAGGGAAGCTCTTCCCTGCGAAAAAAGGCGGGTGGCCGTTGGATCATCCCCCTCCTCAGAGGGCAGGGTGACCTCATCTGCCAAATCCAAAGATTCTGAGGGAGAGCCCGGAGACAAAAACAGGCCATCTGTGTCACCCGGGGATGTTTTGGCAGGAAAGACAGAGGCTGCAGCAACTGAAATTTGCTGAGGAAGAGACGGGGCTGCCTGAAGAGAAGCTCCTGACTTCTTCAAAAGAAAGGCATTGTGCATCAATAAAACAAAATCCAGGGAAAAGAACTGCAAGGGACTCCCCTGCTCCCTGTACATCGCTTCCCTCTATCGGAGCCTGTGCCACAGAAGCGCGCTGCGCCTCTTGTCTTATCAACCACCACGTGCGGAGCAGGTGGTGCCTGAGAGGAAAAAATGGCGCCCGCCAATGCGCACTGCACTAACTGCCCCGAGGAAACTGCCTAAACTATCCCCTGCGCTTCCAACTCACCGGATGCCTGAGGAGAACCACCGTCGCGCTGAACACCCACTGTGGGCTGACGGCAGCAGGACTCACTCCCCCGATGCTGCTCTCCGGCCCCCCCACACCAGAAGCAGCGCTTAGCCACCTCAGAAGGCACTGACGTGCTCCACAAACGCCTGCCCCAAAACTGACTCGGTAGAATGTCTAGTTCCTCCGTATGATTAAACAGAAACAAAGTCTTTTACCTTTTTTTTAAGTCAGGAGAGAAAGGAAACACCCGATTAGGCCAACAGCCCCGGGCAACGGAGGAAAGGTAGGGAGAGACCGGGAAGGACCTGGCACCACCAGGTGTACACCACAAGCTGCAAACAGCCACTCAACCCCTGTCTGTGCTAAACTAGGCCCAAAGGGACACCAGTAGCCAGATCAAACCAGAGCTACACAGAGATGTCTCCCCACCTGCTAGATAGAGAGAATACTGAGGCTCAGTTGGCTGCACAGGTCCACATATAGCAAACCATCTCCACCTGCTGGTAGAGGGACACAACCCACAAGTCTCTGGATTGATCTGTGGGACGCCATGGAAGCCAGGGTTCAAATCCCACTCCTGCATCCCATGATCTTAGCCAAGTCACCTAACCCTTTATTGCCTAAGGTGCAAGCTTAAATCGTAAGCCCACTAGAAACAGGGAAATGCCTAATGTACCTGAATGTAATTTGCCTTGAGCTACTACTAAAGAGCTAAATGCAAACTCCCTGGGTCAAAAAAAGAGTGCAGGGCTATATTTTATGGCAACAACCACCACTGTTTTCCAACAGCCTAGGATACATGGACTCAATAAAAAAAAAAAAAAAACATTTTAGAAGCCACAGTTTACTACAGTATTACAAAGAAGAACCAAGGAAAAATTTATGTAATTTGTACAATTTATCAGGGCCACTCAGTAGTGGAACTGGTGTCTCACAATGCTGTGCAGTAACCACTATATGGCAAGTGGCGGTTTCCGATTTTAGGTTTTAACCACTAAAATACCCCTCTTCTAAAATGCACAAAAAAATTAAAATAGGTGTTATTGGATAAACACCAGAAAACGTAAGTCCCTAATCCTCTCTCACTCCTCCCTGGCTTGTCTTGTATCCTTCACTCAGTTTTTGGGCCTTTTCTGTGCCAACTCCTCCTAAGTGACACAAATATATTTAATTCCACTGCAAAAGGTCACAGCAATAGTACCTGTGGTGTGGAAACACCAACATGTGCTGATTTTTAATGCCCTCAAAGAACATTGAGTTAGCTGGAAAACAAGCATCCAACCCCTAATTATAAATACTTTTCATTTGAACTGTACCTTTCTTTCTTATCTCTTCATCTTTGCGTCTGAGAAATGCTTGAACTGCTGCAGATTGAACACCTTTTACCTTTGGATCCTTTTTAGGTGGACCGACGGCCAAACTGTATCTTTTCTGAAAGATAAGATAAAACACACCAAAAAGACTGAATGGCTTGAATTACTTTGCTCTTTCATTAATGCTGATACTTGCTCACTTATCTCCACCTGTCCATAGGAGCAAACTTTTCAAAATGATTGGGGGTGCAGAATTTTTTTTTTTTTTTTATAGGTGGTGCATTCCCCACCCCCGCCCCTCCCCTCTACCTCCGCGTTCCAGGCCCCCCTCCCTCCGAGTTCCAGTACTGCCCTCCCTCACAGTTGCAGGCTCCCTCTGCCCGCCCTCCCTCCTCCCTCTCCTTTCCCTCCCTCAGAGTTCCAAGGTCCCCCTCCCTCCCTCTCTCTGTCCGAGTTCCAAGGCCCCCCTCCCTCTCTCCCTCCGAGTTCCAAGGCAGGCCCTCCCCCCCTCTCTCCGAGTTCCAAGGCAGGCCCCTCTGTCCGAGTTCCAAGGCCCCCTCCCTCCGTCCGAATTTTACCTCGTCAGTGAAAAGTGTACACTGCAGGCTTGGCGCTTCAGCCTTCCCTTCTGTCTCTCGGCTCTGGTCCCGCTCTCATTTCCTGTTTCCGCAAGGGCGGGACCAGAGCCGAGAGACAGATGGGAAGGCTGAAGCGCAGAGCCTGCAGTGCACGCTTTTCACTGACGAGGTAAAAAGAGGGCTTTTAAAATTCGGACAGACGGACGGAGGGTGGGCCCTGGAACTCTGAGGGAGGGAGGGAGGGACTTTTAAAATTCTGGCTGGGCTGGAAGGGAACTTCCGGTGCGTAAAATATTGGAGCACCTACAGCACCCACGGGGTCAGCGCCTATGCACCTGTCCAAAGCATTACCAGTCAACACTAAGTAATAACTGAAAGAAAAAGTGATTCTATGCTTACAAAGCTAGAATGCAGTGGGATCTGGATTTGAGCTGGACTATACTAATCCTCAACCCCCACTCCCTATACCATTGGTTCTCAAACCTGTCCTTGGGGCTCCCCAGCCAGTCATGTTTTTGGGAAATCCACAATGAATATTCATGAGAGAGATTTGCTTGCAGTGCAGTCCCAACCCTTCTACCTGCATTGCACATCTGTTACCTCTGCTGATTCTTTTCATGGCTTTGGTCTGAGGTGGCACACTTTCTCAAACTACGTCCCTCCTACCCTAAGGATGATGAACTGTAAGCATAAAAGGGTCATGAATATGAAAGGAGTATGTCAGCAGGGCGCCCCCGCCAGGGCCACCAAGAGACTGAACTGGGCCCGGGGCAGAGCATGAGGAAAAGCAGCCACTCAGCTGGGCAGAAGAGCAGCCCTGGAGGTGCTCCTCCGGGTCCTCCCCAGCCTCCAAGGGGGGCCCCGGCCACAGCACCAGAGTTTTCGCTATCCTGCTGCTGTTGGGACGCAATCACTCGGGTCCCATCAGGAGGAGAGAGAGAGAGACCCCGGCGCCCCACCCAGCGCATCCCCGCCCAGCGCACCGCCATTTTGCGGCAGCGTCAACCTAAGGAAGAGGAGGGAGGCAGGCTACCGGACGGGAGGGGATTCTTTTTCACGCTGGACCACCAGAGATTCGGCAGACAACGGTGCAGGGGGGGAGCTGGGGTAGGCTGGAGGTCTGCTGGACCTCCAGCCCCCCCATCCCCGTCGTACGCTGGGAGGGGGGGTTTGGCCGGCGGCCACTGGACCAACAGGGACCATTTTCCAGGGGTTTGGGGGGGGCTGGAGACCCATCGGATCTTCAGCCCTCCCTGAACCTGAGACAGGGGGGTCATCGGGGGGGGGGGGGGACCGGAGGTCAGCCGGACCTCCAGCCCCCTGTTGGCAGGTTTGCTTTGGCGGGGAACAGGGGCCTGCCAGCATGTAACTGCATGCTGGACAGGGCTCACCATTCCTCCCCAATGATCTGGGTTTGCCGCAGCCAGCGACCCAAATTTTGGCGCGCTGACCGCTGATCATTGGCGATGAATGTGCTAAGCCCTGTTTTGCATGCTACTTGCGCAAAGAGCCCTCGAGCGCTTTGTTTCACGCACACGGGGGCTCTGATCATGGGGCAGTAGCAAACGCCGGCCCTAGTATGGCGCTAACAGCCTCTAGCGCCAGCGTTTGCTTTTGATCATCTGCCCCTTAATGAGCTACAAGAGGAATCTACAGAGCTTAAGGCTAACTTCTCAGAGACAAAAAGATGTGTGGAGACTATCGACATCAAATGCAGTTCTAATTCAACGGCCATAACAGCTTTCCAGGGAAGAATCAGAGAAATTGATTTACTTAGACATGACCTTGAAGATCTTAACAACAGATCTTGAAGGAATAATGTTCGCATTCTGGGTATTCGTGAAGGGGCTGCAGGCACCAATATTATTGCCTTTCTGGTAAAACTATTACCTTCACTACTTGATCTGAGACTCCCTTAGAAATTGAACATGCTCATCATGTTCTGTTGGTAAAATCACTGATCAACAGTACCCGAGGCCGAAAGTCCTCAGTCTCCTTCGGTATCAGCATGCTCTTGATATTTACATAAGTACATAAGTATTGCCATACTGGGAAAGACCAAAGGTCCATCGAGCCCAGCATCCTGTTCTGTTTCCAACAGTGGCCAATCCAGGTCACAAATACCTGACAAGATCCCAAAAATGTACAAAACATTTTATACTGCTTATCCCAGAAATAGTGGATTTTCCCCAAGGTCATTTAATAACGGTCTATGGACTTTTCCTTTAGGAAGCCGTCCAAACCTTTTTTAAACTCCGCTAAGCTAACCGCCTTTACCACATTCTCTGGCAACGAATTCCAGAGTTTAATTACTTGTTGAGTGAAGAACAATTTTCTCCGATTCGTTTTAAATTTACTACATTGTAGCTTCATCGCATGCCCCCTAGTCCTAGTATTTTTGGAAAGCGTGGACACTTCACATCTACCCGTTCAACTCCACTCATTATTTTATAGACCTCTATCATATCTCCCCTCAGCTGCATTTTCTCCAAGCTGAAGAGCCCCAGCCACTTTAGCCTTTCCTCATAGGGAAGTCATCCCATCCCCTTTATCATTTTCATCGCCCTTCTCTGCACCTTTTCTAATTCCACTATATCTTTTTTGAGATACAGCGACCAGAATTGAACACAATATTCGAGGTGCGGTTGCACCATGGAGTGATACAAAGGCATTATAACATCCTCATTTTTGTTTTCCATTCCTTTCCTAATAACACCTAACATTCTATTTCGCTTTCTTAGCCGCAGCAGCACACTGAGCAGAAGGTTTCAACGTATCATCAACGACGACACCTAGGTCCCTTTCTTGGTCCGTGACTCCTAACGTGGAACCTTACATGACGTAGCTATAGTTCGGGTTCCTCTTTCCCACATGCATCACTTTGCACTTGCTCACGTTAAACGTCATCTGCCATTTAGACGCCCAGTCTCCCAGTCTTGTAAGGTCCTCTTGTAATTTTTCACAATCCTACCGCAATTTAACGACTTTGAATAACTTTGTGTCATCAGCAAATTTAATTACCTCACTAGTTATTCCCATTTCTAGGTCATTTATAAATATGTTAAAAAGTAGCTCGTACGCTCAACAGCCCAGCTGTCCTCTGAAGTTCTGTCTTTATTTGAAATTTCCTCTTTGCATCTGCAGTTACCTTAACTGAGAGGAAGGGGACAATGGGGGGTCAGCCACCGATGGCCAGCATTTTGTCCCCTGTGCAGCAAGTGTGGGACCGCTGCGCGACGAGCTGCCCACAGAAGACTGGGTTGATGAGTCCTTTGATTAGCGTCGGCAAAGGAGCGTCGATGCTCTTGGACCTGGAAACAACTTCATCGCTCTCAAATAATTTAACCACCATGTCCAAAGGAGTGGAGGAGTGAGTTAGGAGTGTATGCTGAAACGGAAGTCGCTAACAGCTGAACCCGTTTCGGCGGTGCCACTCCTAAACCCGTAAGAGCTATCAGCTTGGAGTATTTGGCTCCCGTGGAGGTTACATTGAATATCATCTGGAAGGCGCGCCAGGACCTAATGATGGTAGTAAATAATTTTGCTTCAGATATAATCTTATTAGTGAGCAACATGGATAATCTAATCGATTCCTTTGAGAATGAAAAATTGACACAGCAAATGAAGTTCTACAGGAATAGGAAATGGTTAAGATTTTGAAAATGTTAATAGACCAGAAAGATTTGAACAAAATGAATATTATTACAGATGATTAATATCGAGATTGTTGTTTTCCCAGAGTTCCGGGTATGACTCCTAAAGTTTATTTTCCTCTGAAATGATTCCTCTTAGTATATTAATTCAAAAGGAGTGAAGCCTGTGAAACTGGGATTACTTTAATCAGTGGGAATTGGATCAGAGATTCAAGAGTTTGTATTGTTAAATAATTTCTGGTTTTAAAAGGGGGAAAAATGAAATCAGGTGTATTATTTCCACTAATATTGGACAATAAGTATGTTTCCAACGAAATTAATTGACTATACACCATCTTGGGTTTGAAGAAGCCAACCAGATGATCAATGTGGAATAATGATTCAGATAAATAATAACTGGGGATATTCAGGTTAATACCACGTTTTCTTGGTTTACTGTTGTTTAATTGATCTCCTTGTCTTGTTTCACTCTCCCTATTTATTTTGTGGTCTAAGAAAGAGAAAGATTGTATATAATCTATTTATTTAGTTGAGATTGTTTTCTTCTAATATTGTATTAATGTACAGTCATCTCTGTATTACTGTTTGCAAGTGATCCTTGTAAAATGAAAAATTATAAATAAATTATTTAAAAAAATGTTAAAAAGCAGCGGTCCGAGCATAGACCCCTGGGGAACCCCACAAACTACCCTTCTCCATTGAGAATACTACCCATTTAACCCTACTCTCTGTTTTCTATCTTTTAACCAGTTTTTAAATCCACAGTAGAACATTACCTCCTATCCCATGACTCTCCAATTTCCTCTGGAGTCTTTCATGAGCCTTCTGAAAATCCAGATACACAATATCAACCGGCTCCCCTTTATCCACATATTTGTTCACCCCTTCAAAGAAATGTAGTATATTGGTGAGGCAAGATTTCTCTTCACTAAATCCATGTTGACTTTGTCTCATTAATCCATGCTTTTGGATATGCTCTGTAATTTTGTTCTTAATAATAGTCTCTACCATTTTGCCTGGTACCGACATCAGACTCCCCGGTCTATAATTTCCCAGATCTCCTCTGGAACCTTTTTAAAAAGTCGGCGTTACATTGGCCACCCTCCAATCTTCCGGTACCACGCTCGATTTTAAGGATAAAGCGAAGATATTTACCTGCAGCAGGTATTCTCCGAGGACAGCAGGCTGATTGTTCTCACATGTGGGTCGGCATCCATGGCGGCCCCAGGATGGAGGATTTTCCAGCAAAATCCAAAAAAGTTTGCAACAGCCAACAGGAACGCGGGACGGACGCACTGCTCATGTGCGGCCATCTTCCCGCCCGCGCGCTTTCGTTCCTGCCTCAGTTATATGAAAAGCATAAAAACAACAACATCTCCAAAGGGGAAGTGGGCGGGTTGGTGAGAACAATCAGCCTGCTGTCCTCGGAGAATACCTGCTACAGGTAAGAATCTTCGCTTTCTCCGAGGACAAGCAGGCTGCTTGTTCTCACATGTGGGGGGTATCCCTAGCCCCCAGGCTCACTCAAAACAAGTAAGAAGGTCAATTGGGCCTCGCAACAGCGAGGACATAACAAGGAATGACCTACGAAGAAACAGCTGAGAGTGCAGCCTGGAACAGAATAAAAATGGGCCTAGGGAGGTGGAGTTGGATTCTAGACCGCGAACAGATTCTGCAGCATCGACTGCCCAAACCGACTGTCGCGTCGGGAATCCTGCTGAAGGCAGTAGTGAGATGTGAATGTGTGGACTTAAGACCACTTCGCAGCCTTGTAAAACTCTTCTATAGCGGCTGACTTCAAGTGGGCCACTGACGCTGCCATAGCTCTAACACTGTGAGCCGTGACATGACCCTCAAGAGTCAGCCCAGCCTGGGCGTAAGTGAAGGAAATGCAATCTGCTAGCCTATTGGAAAAGGTGCGTTTCCCAACAGCAACTCCCCTTCTGTTGGGATCAAAAGAAACAAACATTTGGGCGGACTGTCTGAAGGGGCTTGTCCGCTCCACATAGAAGGCCAATGCTCTCCTGCAGTCCAATGTATGCAACTGACATTCAGCAGGGCGGGTATGAGGACAGGGAAAGAATGCTGGCAAGACAATTGACTGGTTAAGATGGAACTCCGACACCACCTTCGGCAAGAATTTAGAGTGCGTGTGGAGGACTACTCTGTTATGGTGAAATTTAGTATAAGAATCATGGGCTACCAAGGCTTGAAGCTCACTGACTAAGAGCTGAAGTAACAGCCACCAAGAAAATGACCTTCCAGGCCAAATACTTTAGATGGCAGGAATTCAGTGGCTCAAAAGGAGGTTTCATCAGCTGGGTGACGGCAACGTTAAGATCCATGACACTGGTGGAGGTTTGACAGGGGGCTTTGTCAAAAGCAAACCTCTCACAAGAGAACGACTACAGGCTGTCCAGAGATAGGACTAATTGCACTAAGATGGACTCTTACGGAGTTGGTCTTGAGACCAGACTCTGACAAGTGTAGAAGGTATTCAAGCAGTGTCTATGTGGGACAAGAGCAAGGATCTAGGGCCTTACTGTCAAACCAGACGGCAAACCTCCTCCATTTAAATGGTAGGACCAGGTGTGGCTGATAGCTCTGTTGAAAGAGGTGCATTTTTTAACCCACATGGTCTTTCCTTGACTCCTGCCTAAAGGACACTCACAGATAAGAATTGCTCTGGCTTTAATTTTGCATTCATATCTTTATATCTTTCCAAAAAACCCTGTTTTTATCTACTCTGCTAAAATTGTGATTTGCTTGTCCCCAATCCTTAGAGCTATGGACCTGGATATTTCTTTTGGTACACTTAAAAGAAGCTCTACAGATAGGTTACAGCAAACACTGTCGCGTGCTCGAGGGCCTTGGCAACTGTCAGGTCCTCAAGGCAGCACTGGGAATTGTGAGCCCTTGGGCCCCTGCCGCGGAGCGGCAGAGGCAGGCAAGACCGTCTTGGAACTGGATGTCCGGAAGGACCGGACCGGAACTCTGGACTGGAAAGGCAACGGAACCGGCAGAACAGGAACCGCTTCACCTGTACTTAGCCACCTTTCTGCTAGAGTTGAGCTTTAGCGTGCGGGCGGCCGACAGGACTTGTAGGGCAAGGCCGGAACTGAAGATCCAGAGGACCCACCTCAGGTCTAGGAAACACAGGGGAACAATACTAGACTGCACTAAGTAGACAGACAGAAGCTTATCAGGAGCAGGGACTAGGGCAGACATGCAAGCAAGGAAGAAGGGGAGACTGGGAATGACCCCTGGGCAACCCCACTAGCTAGGTCGAGGCAGGTAACAGGATAAATCCCCCAGAAGATACACGCTAGCTAGACAGATACAGGAATCAGGATAAATAAGCAGGGATCCGGATAAGCACACAGGATATACTAGCAAGGCACAAGGTAGACACACGGGACAGAAGGTAGCTAGGCAGAGCGGGAAACCGGATAACACTAGCTAGCCAAAACCAGGACTCAGGACGAACAAGCAGGGACCAGGATGTGCACACAGGATATACAAGGTTCAGGATGTGCACACAGAATATACAAGCAGGGAGTAGGGCCGGCTGTAAACATAGACGGGGAAACCAGGGCTGAACAGCAGGCTCTAAACACAGACTAAAGGTAGAAGGCTAGCAGCCCACGCAGAAGGGCAACCAGCCCACAGGTACTGGGAACCGAAGGGCACGAAGCCCACAGGTACTAAGCAGAAGGGCAAGCCCACACAGAAAGGCAAGAAGCCCACAGGTACCAGACAGATGGGCAAGCCCACACAGAAGGGCAAAAAGCCCACACAGAAGACAGGCTTAGAAGCAGCGCAGCAACACACTAACTAACCTGTCGGGCTCTGGGCATGACACCAGACAAATGACACCATGCGAAGGCACTGACTGCAAGCACAGGCCTTCCTTATAAAGGAACTAACTGATGAGTCACCACCAGCAGGACAGAAGCAGAAAGTTCCTTGCCTCCAAACAGAGGCTTGACACACAGAGGAAGTGAGCCCACAGGAAGGACAAGCAGGAGCCATCTTGGATACTGGCATAGAGGAGGCGGCAGCCATCTTGGAAGAGGCATAGCCCACACAGGTGAGGTCCAGTAAGGCAATCAGCACACAGAGCCAGAGAGAAACTAAGACAGAGACAGACACAGAGACAAGCAGAAGCCAGCACAGCCAATGACTCCCAGAAACAGGGTAGGTCTGAGGGTGGTCACGGCCACAGACGTGACAAACACATTCCAAAGGTTTTAAGCTTTCCCAGAAAAAAGACAAAAAGGAAAAAAAAACCTGTTTATATCTACTCTGCTAATATTGTGTTTTCTTGCTGTGATTTAAACTGGTTTGATATCTGTTTAATCTGAAAACTAGATATAATTACCAAAAGAATTAAATCTTTTTTTTGTTTGCTTCCTAAAAGTGTGCTGAGCCTTCCCCCCATCTGGCTTTGTAAAAGACAATTTGTAGGACCAGGTGTGGCTGATAGCTCTGTTGAAAGAGGTGCATTTTTTAACCCACATGGAGGCAGATGCATCAACCAAACGTTAAAAAATCTAAATTGTTAAAGTCCCTAACGATTTTAAAAAAACGAAGAATGCACCAAAAAAAAAAAAGTCACATATGCTCAGATCGGTATTGAAACGTACAATGTATCAAAGAATCACAATACACGTCGGTAATCGGCCCCTAAATCATGCGCAGAGCAGCCAAGCGTTTTGCTGGCTGCTCTGCGCATGCTGCAAATGTCAAAACAAACAAAAAAAAAAGCCACAACACATACATGTGGCTACCCGGTCAGCAAAATACAAAAACAAAGGATCAGGAGGGGGCAAGGGTGCTCATCAGGAGCGTCCTGTATGGACGGCCATGCCCCCCCCCCCCCCCACTGTCCGCCACTTCCCCCCCCCCCCCCCCCCACACACACATGAGAAAGCGAAATTCTAGCAGCCCCGGTCCCCCTCCCTTCCTGTTCTTCTGCTTTGCAAAAGCTAACTCCGCTTCCCGTCATTCTTCCGCCCCGTGCCCCGCTGCCCCCCCTGAGGTTGACTACGCCGCTCCCCCCCTCCACCGAGACCCCCCTCCCTATTACCGACCCAAGCAGCGCCTCTCACCTCTTTCTGAAGCGCTGCACGGGCAGGAAGATCTGTTGTGTTGGTCGCAGAGTCTCCATGACGTCTCTTCTTCCCTGGCCTAGGCCCCGCCTCCTTGTCACTAGTTTAAAACAGGAGCTCAGTAAAGTAAAGCAGGAATTAGATGCACTTATAGCAACTTCTAAGACTGCACAACATCATAATGCACGTAACGTCAGAAGGAGGCGGGGCCTAGGCCAGGGAAGAAGAGACATCATGGAGACTCTGAGGGGGGGGAGCGGCGTAGTCAACCTCAGGGGGGGCAGCGGGAGCGGGGCACGGGGCGGAAGAATGACGGGAGGCGGAGTTAGCTTTTGCAAAGCAGAAGAACAGGAAGGGAGGGGGACCGGGGCTGCTAGAATTTCGCTTTCTCGTGTGGGGGGGGGGGAAGTGGCGGACAGTGGGGAGCAGCAGGGGGGGGGCACGGCCGTCCATACAGGACGCTCCTGATGAGCGCCCTTGCCCCCTCCCGATCCTTTTTTTATTTTTTTTTATTTGATGTGTTTTCTGACACGTTTTCTTTAAGCTTAAACACAGCTCTTTTGGACATATGTAATGCTACGTCCTTTGGACCAATCACAGCGCTTTTAGCTCTGCTAATGCGCTGGGATTGGCTCAAAGTTTGTTTATTTTTTCACTTTACGATTTTTCCTGGCACAGAGCTTGCCTGATTTCCTGCCTTTTTCCTGCGTAAAGGCAATCGGAAAAGGTTAGTGCATCTCGTTTCAATGGGGTTTTTACACTAATTGCTCATCTCCATTCCGTTTTCGTTAGCTGCTAGCTTCCTCGGTAAAAGCCCTTTGATGCATGCAACGGATCAAAATTTCCTCGTTAGAGGGTCATTAACGGCTCATTAAGCTTTAGTGCATCTGCCTCATGGTTTTTTCTTGACTCCTGCCTAAAGGACACTCACAGATAAGAATTGTTCTGGCTTTAATTTTGCATTTATATCTTTATATCTTTAAAAAAAAATGTTTTTATCTACTCTGCTAAAATTGTGATTTGCTTGTCCCAATCCTTAGAGCTGTGGACCTGGATATTTCTTCTGGTACATTTAAATGCAGCTCTACAGACAGGTTACAGCAAACACATTCCAAAGGTTTTAAGTTTAGGCCCACCCACCCTTCCCCTCATGCCACCCACCCCAAGACTGACACTTCCTAAATAGCTTTTCTAATTACACTACTTATCACAAATTAACTTCACCCTAATTACAACTGTCTCAGTTTGCTGAGGAGTAAAATTAATCTTGCACACTGTTAAACCCCATCATAGCGTACCTGTTCATACCCACTCCAACAAATCAGGATGACTTTTATTCTCTGTAATAATTGTGGTGCTTTAGTTTCAAGGCCAGTCATCTGGAGCCTTAAGGCTTGTCCTATCTGTCATCAGCTCACTAGTTTAAAACAGGAGCTCAGTAAAGTAAAGCAGGAATTAGATGCACTTATAGCAACTTCTAAGACTGCACAACATCATAATGCACAGAATCAAGCCAAATTCACACCACTGCCTCAAAGGATAAAACCACCTAAGAATAGATGGTTCATGGTAGGCTCAGGCAGACTTCGTTATGTGACACAGAGGCATCCACCCTCACAAGTGTTGCCCCTACAGAATTCTTTTGCTCCATTACAGCACTGTGATGTTCCTCAAAATAGAACTGAGGCGGAAGAAAAAGCAATGGAGGTGGAACAAAAAGATATGAAGGTACCCAAAGACAAAAAAACACCCCCAAATCACAAATGTTGCAACACATACCAGAAAATGTAGATGGAAAGCGATGACCACAAATGCTCACAGTCTAAGCAATAAAGTTCATGACCTTCAAGCCCTGATGTTGGAGGCATACTTAGACATTGTTGCAATCATGGAGACATGGCTAAATGGTTCTCATGAATGGGATGCAAACATACCGGGCTATAATCTATTTAGGAAGGATAGAGAGGGTCGAAAAGGTGGAGTAGCAGCAGAGTGGTGGATACTTGGAATGCACTCCCGCGAGAGGTGGTGGAAATGAAAATGGTAACGGAATTCAAACATGCGTGGGATAAACATAAAGGAATCCTGTTCAGAAGGAATGGATCCTCAGGAGCTTAGCCGAGATTGGGTGGCAGAGCCAGTAGTGGGAGGCGGGGCTGGTGGTTGGGAGGCGGGGATAGTGCTGGGCAGACTTATACGGTCTGTGCCAGAGATGGTGGTGGGAGGCGGGGCTGGTGGTTGGGAGGCGGGATAGTGCTGGGCAGACTTGTACGGTCTGTGCCCTGAAGAGGACAGGTACAAATCAAGGTAGGGTATACACAAAAAGTAGCACATATGAGTTAATCTTGTTGGGCAGACTGGATGGACCGTGCAGGTCTTTTTCTGCCGTCATCTACTATGTTACTATGTTTAAAAGAATAACACCTCTTCCTGCAATCTTTCCCAGAAGGAAGCAAGACTCAGGAGACACCCTCAGAAAGACCCAAGGAGGCGAAGTCTACGCTCTCAACATCCAGGCCATGACAGCCAGAGACTGGAGGTTGGGATGCAGAAGCACCCCTTCGTTCTGAGTGATGAGGGTTGGAAAACACTCCAATCTCCACGGTTCTTTGGAGGACAACTCCAGAAGAAGAGGGAACCAAATCTGACACGGCCAAAAGGGCGCAATCAGGATCATAGTTCCACAGTCTTGCTTGAGTTTCAGCAAAGTCTTCCCTACTAGAGGTATGGGAGGATACGCATGTAGAAGGCCTGTCCCCCGATGCAGGAGAAAGGCATCCGACGCTAGTCTGTCGTGGGCCTGAAGCCTGGAACACAACTGAAGGACCTTTAGATTGATCTGTGGCAAAAAGATCTACCGAGGGGGTGCCCCACTCCCGGACGATCTGGCGAACTACGCCCGAATTGAGTGACCACTCGCAAGGTTGCATTATCCTGCTCAATCTGTCGGCCAAACTGTTGTTTACGCCCGCCAGATATGTGGCCTGGAGAACCATCCATGACGGTGAGCCCAGAGCCACATCTGGACAGCTTCCCGACATAGGGAGCAAGATCCGGTACCCCCCCTGCTTGTTGACGTAGTACATGGCAACCTGGTTGTCTGTCTGAATTTGATTGGACAGCCGATCCCTGAAAGCCTTTAGAGCGTTCCAGATCGCTCGCAATTCCAGGAGATTGATCTGAAGACCTGATTCCTGGAGGGACCAAGCTCCCTGAGTGTGGAGCCCATCTACATGAGTCCCCCACCCCAGGAGATGCATCCGTGGTCAGCACTTTTTGAGGCTGAGGAATTTGGAAGGGATGTCCCAAGGTCACATTGGATCGAATTGTCCACTACCAAAGTGAATTTAGAAAATCGGTGGACAGGTGGATCACATCCTCTAGATTCCCCGCAGCTTGATACCACTGGGAAGCTAGGGTCCATTGCGCAGATCTCATATGAAGGCGTGTCATGGGCGTCATGTGAACTGTGGAGGCCATATGGCCCAGAAGTCTCAACATCTACCAAGCTGTGATCTGCTGAGATGCTCTGGCCTAGGAAACCAGGGACAGAAGATTGTCCGCCCTCGCCTTGGGAAGGTAGGCCCGAGCTGTCAGAGTCCAGCAGAGCTCCTATGAATTCGAGCTGTTGAACTGGAAGGAGATGGGACTTTGGGTAGTTTATAACAAACCCGAGTAGCTCCAGGAGTTTGAGAGTCATCTGCATGGACTGTAGAGCTCCTGCCTCTGAGGTGTTCTTCACCAGCCAATCGTCGAAATAAGGGAACACATGCACTCCCAGTCTGCATAGTGACGCTGCACCAACTGCCAGGCATTTTGTAAAGACCCTGGATGCAGAGATGAGACCAAAGGGTAGCACACAGTACTGAAAATGCTGTGTTCCCAGATAGAAATCGAAGATACTTCCTGTGAGCTGGAAGTATAAGTATCCTTTAAGTCCAGAGAGCATAGCCAATCGTTTTTCTGAATCATGGGAAGAAGGGTGCCCAGGGAAACCATCCTGAACTTTTCTCGGACCAGGAATTTGTTCAGGGCCCTTAGGTCTAGGATGGGACGCATCCCCTCCTGCTTTCTTTTGCACAAGGAAGTACCTGGAATAGAATCCCAGCCCTTCTTGCCCTGGTGGAACGGGCTCGACCGCATTGGCGCTGAGAAGGGCAGAGAGTTCCTCTGCAACTACCTGCTTGTGCTGGAAGCTGAAGGATTGAGCTCCCGGTGGGCAATTTGGAGGAGTGGAGACCAAATTGAGGGAGTACCCTAACCGGACTATTTGAAGAATCCACCGATTGGAGATTATGAGAGGCCACCTTTGGTGAAAAACTTTTAACCTCCCTCCGACTGGCAGATCGTCCGGCACAGGTACGTTTATGGCGGCTATGCTCAGCTGCAGCCAGTCAAAAGCCCGTCCCTTGCTTTTGCTGGGGAGCTGAAGGCCTGCCTAGGCGCACGCTGTTGACGCGAACGAGCGCGCTGGGGCTGAGCCTGAGAAGGCTGTCGAGAAGGTGGATTGTACCTACGCTTATTGTAAGCATAGGGAGCAGTCCGCCTTCCCCGGAAAAATCGTCTACCTGTTGAGGTAGATGCTGAAGGCGCCCGGTGGGAGAGTTTGTCGAGAGCTGTTTCCCACTGGTGGAGCTGCTCTACCACCTGCTCGATCTTCTCGCCAAAAATATTATCCCCCTGGCAAGAAACATCCGCAAGTCACTGCTGGGTCAGACTGTCCATCACTATACCTTGAGCAGCGGACCTGGATGCAACATCAAAAGTGTCATAAGCACCCCTGGACAGGAATTTACGACACGCCTTCAGCTGCCTGACCACCTCCTGAAAAGGCCTGGTGTGCTCTGGAGGGAGCTTATCCACCAAGTCCGCCAGTTGCTTAACATTGTTCCGCATGTGAATGCTCGTGTAGAGCTGGTAGGACTGAATTTTGGACATGAGCATAGAGGGCTAGTAGGCCTTCCTCCCAAAAGAGTTAAGTCCTAGCTTCTCGCCCCCGGGGCACTGAGGCGAAATCTCTAGTACTTCTGGCTCTCTTGAGAGCGGAAACCACAACTGCAGAGTCGTGAGGTAACTGCGACCTCATCAACTCAGGTTCTCCATGGATCCGATACTGGGACTCCGTTTTCTTGGGGATGGTGGGATTAGATAATGGTTTCATCCAATTCCTGAGCAATGTCTCCTTAAGGACATTATGCAGAGGGAAAGTGGATGACTCCTTAGGTGGCGAAGGATAGTCAAGGACCTCGAGCATCTCAATCCGGGGCTCATCCTCATTTACGATAGGGAAGGGAATGCCCACAGACATTTCCCGGACAAAGGAGGAGAAGGAAAGACTCTCCAGTGGAGAAAGCTTCCTCTCAGGTGAAGGAGTAGGATCAGAAGGAAGACCACAAAACTCCTCAGAAGAGAAATATCTGGGGTCTCCCCCTTCATCCCAGGAGGCATCCTCCTTGGTATCGGACAAGAGTTCTCGAACTACAGTCCAAAACCGGGCCCGTCTCAACGCCGAGGAACAGACTCCCGATGTCGATGCCATCCCTGGTGCCGATATCGATGCCGCCGACCTCGGTACCGATGTCGACGTCGAGGAATCAGTCAGAGCTCCAAAAAGACGGTCCCGAAGAGCTCTTCTCGACACCTGTGTCCACTTTTTCAAGCTCAGACACAACTTGCAAGCGTCTGAGCGATGGTTGGGCCCAAGGCACTGGATGCACCAGAGTGCGGGTCAGTGCCCGAGATAGACCACTGGTACCGAGCACACTTCTTGAAGCCGCTGGAAGGCTTCGATGACATCAGCGGAAAAATCGCGGCGGAAAAATCAAACGGCTTGATTGTGCCAACAAGGGCACACAAAGAAAGGGAGAACCGCAGACGTGCGGACAAAGAAGGCTGCAACGGAAAATGAAAGGAAACTTACCAGGGCAAACCAACTAAGAAAAAAAAAGAGGTTTTTTTTTTTTTACTGGAAGCAAAGAAAAAGGCGACTTAAAACAAAAAAGAAAGCGATAAACGCTACACGAAAAGGCACCCAAGTTTTTCCTGGGCCTGAGGGAGAGAGACCGACACGCAGCCACTCTCCACCACGGAAAAGAAAAAACTGAGGCAGCAACGGGCACGCGCAGGAAGATGGCTGTTGCAAACTTTTTTGGATTTTGCTGGAAAATCCTCTGTCCTGGGGCTGCCGTGGACGCCGACCCACATATGAGAACAAGCAGCCTGCTTGTCCTCTGAGAAATTACATATTTCTAACAATAGCTCCGCAACCTCATTTTCCAGTTCTATCAGTACTCTGGAATGAATACCATCCGGTCCAGGAGATTTGCTACTCTTCAGTTTGTAGAGCTGCCCCATTACATCCTCCAGGTTTACCGAGAATTCATCCGACTCGTCAGCTTCAAATACAATTTCCGGCACCGGTATCCCACCCAAATCTTCCTCGGTGAAGACCGAAGCAAAGAATTCATTTAATCTCTCCGCTACGGCTTTGTCTTCCCTGATCGCCCCTTTTATTCCTCAGTCATTTAGCGGTCCAACCGATTCTTTTGCCGGCTTCCTGCTTTTAATATACCTAAAAAAGTTTTTTCTATATGTTTTTGCCTCCAACGCAATCTTTTTTTTCGAAGTCCCTCTTGGCTTTCCTTATCAGCGCTTTGCATTTGACTTGACATTCCTTATGCCGTTTCTTATTATTTTCAGTTGGTTCCTTCTTCCCTTTTCTGAAGGATTTTCTTTTAGCTCTAATAGCTTCATTCACCTTACTTTTTAACCACGCCGGCTGTCGTTTGGTCTTCCATCCTCCTTTTTTAATACGCAGAATATATTTGGCCTGAGCTTCAAGGATGGTGTTTTTGAACAGCATCCACGCCTGATGCAAATTTTTGACCCTCGCAGTCGCTCCTCTAAGTTTTCTTTTCACTGTTCTTCTCATTTTATCATAGTCTCCTTTTTTAAAGTTAAACGCTAACATATTTGATTTCCTATGTATACTTACTTCAAAGCTAATATAAAATCCGATCATATTATGATCACTGTTATCAAGCGGCCCCAGCACCATTACCTCCCACACCAGATCATGCGCTCCACTAAGGCCTAGGTCTAGAATTTTTCCTTCTCTCATCAGATCCTGTACCAGCTGCTCCATAAAGCTGTCCTTGATGTCATCAAGGAATTTTACCTCCCTAGTGTGTCCCAATGTTATATTTACCCACTCAATATCAGGGTAATTGAAATCACCCATTAGTATTGTGTTGCCCAGTTTGTTTGCGTCCCTAATTTCCTTTAACATTTCTGCATCTGTCTGTTCATCCTGGCCAGGAGGACGGTAGTACACTCCTATCATTATCCTTTTCCCCTTTACACATGGAATTTCAATCCACAGTGATTCCAAGAAGTGTTTTGTTTCCTGTAGAACTTTCAATCTATTTGATTCAAGGCTCTCGTTAATATACAATGCTACCCCCTCCACCAATTCGATCCACCCTATCACTACGATATAATTTGTACCCCGGTATGACAGTGTCCCACTGATTATCCTCCTTCCACCAGGTCTCAGCGATGCCTTTTATACCTAATTTTTCATTTAGTGCAATATATTCTAACTCTCCCATCTTATTTTTTAGGCTCCTGGCATTCGCATATAGACATTTCAAACTGTGTTTGTTGCTCCTATTTACATCATGTTTAGTACTTGACAGTATTAATTTGCAATCTTTTGTCTGATTTTTATTTAGGGACACCTGATCTACTACAGTCTCTTTTGCAACCTATCAGGATACCCTATCTTCCCTGTTTTGGTGATATCTTTGAAAGATACCTTATCCCGAACCTTGCGCTTTTGAGCGACTGTCGGCCTTCCCCCCATTTCTAGTTTAAAATTTGCTCTATTTCCTTTTTAAATGCCGATGCCAGCAGCCTGGTCCCAGCCTGGTTAAGGCGTAGCCCATCCTTTCGCAATAGGCTCCCCCTTCCCCAGAATGTTGCCCAGGTCCTAACAAATCTAAAACCCTCCTCCTTGCACCATCGTCTCATCCAAGCATTGAGACTCCGGAGCTCTGCCTGTCTCTTGGGCCCTGCGCGTAGAACAGGTAGCATTTCAGAAAATGCTACCCTAGAGGATCTGGATTTGAGCTTTCTACCTAAGAGCCTAAATTTGGCTCCCAGAACCTCTCTCCCACATTTTCCTATGTCATTGGTACCCACATGTACCAAGACAGCAGACTCCTCCCCAGCATATCTAAAATCCTATCTAGGTGACTAAAATCCTATCTAGTCTGCTAAATTAAAATCACCTGTACTGTATGAAGATAAGAAACTCATGTTTTTCCCTGATTTAAATAAAATGACAGGTCAGAAAAGGAAGAAGTTTCTGTCATACAGAGATCAGCTTAAGAAGATTGGTGCTCAATATGGGCTCTTTCACCCTGCAAGGTTTAGAGTCACTGTCCATAATTCTACCAGATCCTTCAATGATCCGATGGCTCTTCAGGCTTTCCTGGACTCTTTAAAGGTTTAAAGATTTGTTTACTGTTCATGTATCTATCATCGATCTGGTATTATTGTTGCATTAGTGAAGGCAGTTACCTTTTATTGTTTCATTTTAAAAGTTAAAATTAAGTATCATACCTGATAATTTTCTTTCCATTAATCATAGCAGATCAATCCATAGACTGGGTTGTGTCCATCTACCAGCAGGTGGAGATATAGAGCAATCTTTTGCCTCTCTATATGTGGTCATGTGCTACCAGGAAATCCTCAGTATAGTCGATATCAAAGCTCCATCCCCAGGAATCACCAAACATAGAGAATTACACCCATAAAAATTACACCCACTTCAGGCACAGGCAGCTCCTTGTTACTCTGGGCAAGTCACTTAACCCTCCATTGCCCGATGTAAACCGCATTGAGCCTGCCATGAGTGGGAAAGCGCGGGGTACAAATGTAACAAAAATAAAAATAAAAAATAAAGGGACACTCCGCCATCCAACCACCGCCGAAGCAGGGGGGGCACCCACACCCGCCGACACGGGGGGAACTGGCATGTCCTGCTACCGCAACCGCGGGAGGAGCTGGCTTAACCCATCACCGCCAAAGCGAGAGGGAAACAAAGCTACCCTACTACCGCACAAAGTGGGAGGGAGCACTGGCATAATTTAGTTATGAATCCAACCACCGTTGAAACGGGGGGAAAGAAGCAGCAGCTCACTGTAACACAAAGTCGTCCCAACTCCAGGGAAATCCAAGTGGAAGAACTTGAACTCGAAGTCCTTCTGAACAGGAACTGAAGTCTAAACTTGAACCTGAAATATAACTGAACTAGAACAAACAGTACAGATATCTGGGAGGGACTATGGATTGATCTGTTATGATTAATGGAAAGAAAATTATCAGGTATGATACATAATTTTACCTTCCATATCATCAAGCAGATCAATCCATAGACTGGTAGGATGTACCCAAGCAGTACTCACCCAGGGCGGGACATGGAAATCCCGGAACGCAACACTGAAGCTCCAAACTGGGCCTCGGCCCGTGCTACCACGTCCAAGCGATAATGCCGCGAGACGGTATGAGCTGACGCCCAAGCCGCCGATCTGCAAATCTCCTCCAAGGAAACAGACCTGGACTCTGCCATCGAAGCCGCCTGTGCTCTAGTAGAATGAGCCTTCAGATGGATAGGCAGCACCTTCCCTGCGGCCACCTAAGCTGCCGCAATCGTTTCCTTGACCCAATGAGCCACAGTAGGTTTAGATGCCTGCAGACCCCTACGGGGGCCCGCAAACAGTACGAACAGGTGATCCAACTTCCGGAAATTGTTGGTCACTTCCAAGTATCTGATGATAACTCGTCTAACATCCAGGCATCTGAGAGCACGATACTCCTCTGGATAATCCTCCCTAAGGAAGGAGGGTAGACAAAGCTGCTGATTCACATGGAAGCGAGAAACAATCTTGGGTAGGAAGGAAGGCACTGGGCGAATAGACACTCCTGCCTCCGTGAACCGCAGGAACGGCTCTCTACACGAGAGCGCCTGGAGCTCAGAAACCCTCCTGGCTGAAGCGATTACCACCAAAAAGACCGCTTTCAGAGGAAGTGACGTCACCGTTGGTGATGGAAGCTTAAATCCAGAGCTCCACGGGACAGCGAGAGAAAAGAGCAGTGATCCCCGTTAAAAACGCGAGTACAATCCCGCTAGTACAGCATAGCAAACCGCTAGCGCGAATGGCTGCCAGGAAGAAGTTAGCGAAATTTAAATTTATGGCTGAACCGGCGAAAACAACAAGCAAAGCCGGCTCTGCGCTGCCATCGTGAGGAGCCAAAATGGCGCCGGAGGACACGATCTGGAGGAACGAAAACGATCTGGAGGAGCAAAGCGCTGGAGAGGTGGAAATAGAGAAAAGCAAAATAATTCGCTGGTTCAAGGAGTTAAAGACAGAAATGATAAATACTAGAAAGAGCATCCAAGCAGCGGTCACAGAGCTCTGGGACGAAGTGAAAGAAATCGGCAACCGCGTGGCTGAAGCAGAGGAGCGGATTGAGACGGTTGCAGGAGAAGTCAGGAGCCTGATCAAGAACATGCATAAGGATAAACAACTAAGTTTGGAGCTGGGGTTACAGATAGAAGATCTTGAGAACCGCTCCAGAAGATGCAACCTAAGGTTCAAAGGAGTTCCTGAAGAGATGCAGTACAAGGATGCAGGAAAAGTGGTGCAGGACATTAGTACATTTATTCTTTCTAGTGCAGAGGAGCACCAAGGGATACAAAATCGGATGGAAATAAAAATTGACAGAGCGCACCGGAGTCTCGGACCGCAGCGGGGCGATTACCCCAGAGACATCATTGCCTGTTATCACGATTTCCAGGTTAAAGAACAGATCTGGAAAAAAGCACGTGCCTTGGGAGAGATCTCATGGCAGAATGTGAAGGTACAGGTCTTCCAGGACCTAGTGAGGGGTACTTTGCAAAAACGTTGTGACTTTAAAGAAATCACGCGCTACCTACAAAAAATGGGTTTGCGCTATAGATGGATATATCCAAGAGGATTAATGGTTACAGTGGGTAACCAAACGCAGAAACTGCAAAAGCCTGACGGTGCATGGAAGCTATTGGCAGCATTGGGCTGCACGGATTTACCTGAGACTCAGACATCATCTCCGAGAAGAAGTAAAGAAGGGACTTCCGGCGCATTTAATGGATGGATTACGCCACGCAAAGTGCAGAGCAACAAAAGAAGTGCGGAGGAGGACAGAGTTGGAGGGCAATACCTGAATACAGACTAGACTGGAACACAATAACCCAAAATTAATCCTGTATTTATATAAGCCTCCGGGTAATCTTGGTTGAGTATTGCATATTGTTTTTGCTTGTGTGAATGAATGGGATAGGGATGGGATGTTTGGGGCAAATGATAGGGGGGACGGGGATCACAAAGAAGATAGCGATCCCAACGGAGCGACACTTCCTTAGGGACTGAGCTGGCAGCGAAGGCTAACAGCCAGCAGGGGGGCAGGGGGGGTTAACAGTAGGTTTGTGGAATGTCAATGGCTTAAATACCCCTGAGAAACGAAGTATCATACTACGGGAAATTCATAAAATGCAGTGGGACATAATTATGCTACAGGAGACACATGTTCTAAGAAAGGATGCACGGCTACTACAATATAAGCATTTAGGGAAAAATTATATCCTTGCAGATCCCAGGGGGTGGGGAAAGGAGGGTTGGTCATATACATAAACGAGAGAGTACCATTTATACATGAAGATACTTACATGGAAAGTCAGGGTCGTTGTATTGCAGTGAAGGGTACAATAAACAACCAACCACTTACACTTGTGAATATATATGCGCCTAATGAAAGGCAAGGAGCCTTTTTTTGAGGCACTGAGGATGGACCTAGTACAGTTTGTAGCTGGGGACATAATTCTAGGGGGTGATTTTAACCTGATAGTGGGGGACATAGATCATTCCAAAGGGACAAAAGGAGGAGGACAGGCAAACAAAGCTAAATTATTAAGGTTGACTAAAGACCACTTTCAACGTCAGGTCCTTCAGAGACAGCCGCGATAATGGCTCAAAGGGCAGCTTCTGCAAGGCCCGCAGCACCAGATTGAGATTCCACGTAGGCACTATCGAGTGCAGAGGAGGGCGTAGGTGATTAACCCCTTTGAGAAAACGCACCACATCTGGCTGAGTAGCCAGGGAAGCACCCTTCAGGCGACTCCTGAAGCAAGCTAGAGCCGCTACCTGGACCTTAAGAGAGCTGAGCGACAGGCCAGACCTTCTTGCAGGAACGCCAACACTGAAGCAATTGGCGCCGTGAAGGGCGACAGGGATCCTGCCTCGCACCATGATACAAAGGTACGCCATACCCTGGCATACGTAGTAGAAGTAGAGCGCTTCTGTGCTCTCAGCATAGTGGCGATGACCTTGTCTGAGAAGCCCTTCTTCTTCAGCCGCTTCCGCTCAAGAGCACTACTACTACTACTAAATATTTCTAAAGCGCTACTAGGGTTACGCAGCGCTGTACAATTTAACATGGAAGGACAGTCCCTGCTCAAGGAGCTTACAATCTAAAAGACAAGTGTACGATCTAAAAGACAGGTGTAAATCTAAAGACAAGTGTACAGTCAAAAGAAAAGTGTAGAATCAGTCTGATAGGGCATACTATATTTCACGAAAGGTTAGGTGCCGAAAGCAGCATTGAAGAGGTGAGTTTTAAGCAGAGATTTAAAGATGGGTAGGGAGGGGGCTTGGCGTAGGGGTTGAGGAAGATTGTTCCAGGCATAGGGTGAGGCAAGACAGAATGAGCGGAGCCTGGAGTTGGCAGTGGTGGAGAAGGGAACTGAAAGGAGGGATTTGTCCTCTCAGCGGAGGTTACGGGCGGGAACATAGGGGGAGATGAGGGTAGAGAGGTAGTGAGGAGCCGCAGACCGGGTGCATTTGTAGGTAAGGAGGAGAAGCTTGAATTGTATGCGGTATCTGATCGGAAGCCAGTAAAGTGACTTGAGGAGAGGGGTGATATGAGTAAATCGGTTCTGGCGGAATATAAGACGTGCGGCAAAGTTCTGAATGGATTGAAGGGGGGATAGATGGCTAAGTGGGAGACCGGTGAGCAGTAAGTTGCAGTAGTCAAGGCGAGAGGTAATGAGAGCGTGGACGAGAGTTCGTGTGGTGTGCTCAGATAGGAAAGGGTGAATTTTGCTGAAGTTGAAGAGGAAGAAGCGACAGGTCTTGGCAGTTTGTTGGATATGCGCAGAGAAGGAGAGGGAGGAGTCAAAGATGACTCTGAGGTTGCGGGCAGATGGGACGCGGAGGATGAGGGTGTTATCAACTGAGATAGAGAGTGGAGGAAGAGGAGAAGTGGGTTTAGGTGGAAAGACGAGGAGCTCGGTTTTGGATATGTTCAGCTTCAGGTGGCGGTTGGACATCCAGGTAGCAATGTCGGATAAGCAGGACGATACCTTGGCCTGGGTCTCCACGGTGATGTCTGGTGTGGAGAGATATAGCTGGGTGTCGTCAGCATAAAGAAGATACTGAAAACCATGAGATGAGATCAGTGAGCCTAGGGAAGAGGTGTAAATTGAGAAGAGAAGGGGTCCAAGGACAGATCCCTGGGGAACTCCAACAGATAGTGGGATGGGAGTGGAGGAAAATCCATGAGAGTGTACCCTGAAGGTGCGGCGGGAGAGATAAGAGGAGAACCAGGAGAGGACAGAGCCTTGGAACCCAAAAGAGGACAGTGTTGCAAGAAGTAACTCATGATTGACAGTGTCAAACGCAGCGGATAGATCGAGGATGAGGATGGAATAGTGGCCTCTGGATTTGGCGAGGAGCAGGTCATTGCAGACTTTAGACAGTGCTGTTTCTGTCGAGTGTAGAGGGCGAAAACTGGATTGAAGTGGATCAAGGATGGCATGAGAGGAGAGAAAATCGAGGCAGCGACTGTGAACGGCGCGCTCAAGTATTTTGGAGAGGAAGGGTAGGAGAGAGATGGGGCGGTAGTTGGAAGGGCGGTTAGGGTCAAGTGATGGTTTTTTTAGGAGAGGTGTGACTACGGCGTGTTTGAAGGTGTCAGGGACAGTTGCGGTGGAGAAAGAAAGGTTAAGGATTCGACAGATGGAGGGGGTGTTAAGTAGGTTGGTGGGGATGGGATTGGAGGAGCAGGTGGTGCATTTCGAGGAGGAAAGAAGGCGGGAGGTTTCATCCTCGGTGATCTCAAGAAAGGAGGAGAACGAGGCCATGGTTGGTTGGTTGTTGGAAAGGGCTACAGGCTGAAGAGGAGGTGGTTTAGTAGTGAACTCAAGGTTGATCTTTTGCACCTTGTCACAGAAGTAGTCAGCCAGTGATTGAGGAGAGAGTGAAGGGGGAGTGGGAGCGGGGGGCACTTTGAGGAGGGAGTTAAGGGTGGTGAATAGACGAGGGTTGGAGCTGAGAGAATTGGTCAATTGGGTGTAATAGTCCTGTTTTACAAGGAATAGGGAGGAATGGAAGGAGGATAGCATGAATTTGTAGTGAAGGAAGTCTGAATGGGTACGAGATTTCCTCCAGAGGCGTTCAGCGGATCGGGTGCAGGAGCGAAGGTAACGGATGCAAGGGGTAAGCCAAGGCTGGGGATTAGTACGCTTAGTGGGACGGGAGGTGGATGGAGCGAGGGTGTCCAAAGCAGAGGAGAGAGCGGCATTGTAAGCGGAGACCGCTTTGTCTAAAGTCTTGGAGGACATATAAGTACATAAGTACATAAGTAATGCCATACTGGGAAAAGACCAAGGGTCCATCGAGCCCAGCATTTTGTCCACGACAGCGGCCAATCCAGGCCAAGGGCACCTGGCAAGCTTCCCAAACGTACAAACATTCTATACATGTTATTCCTGGGATTTGGGATTTTTCCAAGTCCGTTTAGTAGCGGTTTATGGACTTGTCCTTTAGGAAACCGTCCAACCCCTTTTTAAACTCTGCTAAGCTAACCGCCTTCACCACATTTTCCAGCAATGAATTCCAGAGTTTAATTACCTGTTGGGTGAAGAAAACTTTTCTCCGATTTGTTTTAAATTTACTACACTGTAGTTTAATCACATGCCCCCTAGTCCTAGTATTTTTGGAAAGCGTGAACAGACGCTTCACATCCACCTGTTCCACTCCACTCATTATTTTATATACCTCTATCATGTCTCCCCTCAGCCGTCTCTTCTCCAAGCTGAATAGCCCTAGCCTCCTTAGTCTTTCTTCATAGGGAAGTCGTCCCATCCCCGCTATCATTCTAGTCGCCCTTCGCTGCACCTTTTCCAATTCTACTATATCTTTCCTGAGATGCGGCGACCAGAATTGAACACAATACTCTAGGTGCGGTCGCACCATGGAGCGATACAACGGCATTATAACATCCTCACACCTGTTTTCCATACCTTTCCTAATAATACCCAACATTCTATTCGCTTTCCTAGCCGCAGCAGCACACTGAGCAGAAGGTTTCAGTGTGTTATCGACGACACCCAGATCCCTTTCTTGGTCCGTAACTCCTAACGTGGAACCTTGCATGACGTAGCTATAATTCGGGTTCTTTTTTCCCACATGCATCACCTTGCACTTGCTCACATTAAACGTCATCTGCCATTTAGCCGCCCAGTCTCCCAGTCTCGTAAGGTCCTCTTGTAATTTTTCACAATCCTGTCGCGAGTTAACGACTTTGAATAACTTTGTGTCATCAGCAAACTTAATTACCTCGCTAGTTACTCCCATCTCTAAATCATTTATAAATATATTAAAAAGCAGCGGTCCTAGCACAGACCCCTGAGGAACCTCACTAACTACCCTTCTCCATTGTGAATACTGCCCATTTAACCCCACTCTCTGTTTCCTATCCTTCAACCAGTTTTTAATCCACAATAGGACATTTCCTCCTATGCCATGACCCTGCAATTTCCTCTGTAGCCTTTCATGAGGTACCTTGTCAAACGCCTTTTGAAAATCCAGATACACAATATCAACCGGCTCCCCTTTGTCCACATGTTTGTTTACTCCTTCAAAGAATTGAAGTAAATTGGTCAGGCAAGATTTCCCCACACAAAAGCCGTGCTGACTCGGTGGGGAGGGGAGGAGATTAGAGATACTAGAGGATAAAGTGGGGGTGTCAATAGCCTGGAGATTCCTGGAGGTGGTGGTTAAAGTTGGACGGGGCGGGGGGGGGGGGGGGTGAAGAAGTGTGAATGTGATCAGGTGATGATCGGAGAGAGGGAAATTGGAGGGTAAGCCGGAGGAGGAGAGGACGAGGTCAAGACAATGGCCGTCACGGTGAGTGGGGGTGGTGGAGCACAGCAGGAGGTTGAAGGAGGATGTTAGGGTGAGGAACGTAGAAGCGTTAGGGTCGGATGGGTCATCAGCGTGTATGTTAAAGTCTCCGAGAATGAGGGATGGAGATGAGGGTTCAAGAAAGACGGAAAGCCAAGCATCAAAGTCTGTGAGGAAGGAAGAGAAGGATTTATGAGGGGGGCGGTAGATGACTGCGACTCTGAGCGGCAGCAGGGTAGAATAGCCGGATGGAATGGGCTTCAAAGGATGAGAAGCAGTGAGACTGCGGTAGGGGGAGGGGTTGGAAACTACAGGAGGGCGAGAGTAGTAGCCCAACTGGGCGGGGAGTGTGGGAGAAGAGATAACCTCCATGGCAGAGGGCCGCGACTGAGGCCGAGTCTTCCGGGGAAATCCAGGTTTCGGTTAGGGCGAGCAGTTGAAGGGAGCGAGAGATGAAGAGATCGTGGGTGAAGTGCAGTTTGTTACAGACTGAGTGGGCATTCCACAAGGCGCATGAGAAGGGGAGGAAAGAGGGGGGAGGAGGGGAATAGAGACGAGATTGGAGACATCCCGGAATCGTTTGCATGGATAGGACGGGGACAGGTGAGGGGGACCTAGATTAGGGTTAATGTCTCCCGCGGATAGCAGGAGGAGCAAGAGAATGCGTAGGAGGGTGGGGGAAGTCGGGTGGCGAAGGCGACGAAGACGAGGTGTACTTAGGAGGAATGGGGATGGGTTAATGGCAAGAAGGAAGTGTTGAAGGTTAAGAGCTAGGAAGGAGGGGGGGGGCAAGAGGGATGGTGAGGTGGTGGGGGATGAGGATGAGTAGAGTGTTGCCGTGGCGGGCAGGGCGGGAGGGCAGCGAGTTCTAGTGGTAGACAGTGGGAGTGGGGGGGGAAAGAAGATTAGGAAGGGACAGGGAAAGGAAGAGAACGTGGACAGGGGCCATAAGTAGTGACTGAGGTGTAACAGGTGACTATGTAGTGACTGAGGTGTTAAGCAGCTAACAGGTGTTAACAGGCGACTATGTAGTGACTGAGGTGACAAACAGATAGAAAGAGCTGGAAAGCTGGGTTTTGGACTGGCGAGTAGGTAAGTCAATGGCTGACAAGCTAGCAGGCAGGTAGGTAGCAGCTGGAACAAGCGGTCAGGAACAAGCTGGGATAAATGGACAGGAGCAAGCTGGAACAAACTGGAACAAGCCGGAGCAAGCAGGAACAGATGGACTGTGTCAGGATGAGCAGACGGACAGGCTGGAACAAGCCGGGGCAGGCAGGAACAGATGGACTGTGACGAGCTGGTCCAGAAGACGACAGAGTAACAGGATACGCTGAGATGGATGGATTGGAACACGCTGGAACAGACAGACTTGGCACAAGCGGGTCATGCAGGAGCAGACGGACTGGAACAAGTTGGAGCAGGCTGGAACAAGCTGGGTAGGCTGGGATGGACGGACTGGAACAAGCTCGGCAGGCTGGGATGGACGGACTGGAACAAGCTGGGGCAGGCTGGGATGGACGGACTGGAACAAGCTGGGGCAGGCTGGGATGGACGGACTGGAACAAGCTGGGGCAGGCTGGAACAAGCTGGTACAACAAGTTGGAACATGCTGGGGAAGGCTGGAGCAGATGAACTGGAACAAGTAGGAATAGACGGACTGGAGCAAGCTGGAACACACTGGAGCCGGTGGACTGGAACAAGCAGGGGTAAGCTGGATCGGCAGACTGGAACAAGCTGGGGACAGGAAGACTGGAACATGCTGGAGCACGCTGGAGCAGATGGATTGGAGAGTCTGGATCAGGCGGACTGGACCGGGGCAAGCTGGCAGCAGGGCAAGGCAAGGACCAGAGCCAGCATGGGTCACAGGAGTCTGGATCAGGTGGACTGGACCGGGACAAGCTGGCAGCAGGGCAAGGCAAGGACCAGAGCCAGCATGGATCACAAGACCGTAAGACCAAAGGAGGATGGATCAGCAAGGCCGTAAGACCAAAGGGGGAGGGATCCTCCATCACCACGGGACCCTGATGTAAGAGGCCCCACTCCGCTGGAAGCCACAGAGGACTCTCTACGGAAAGCCGGATCAGGTCCGCATACCAAGGGCGTCTGGGCCAGTCTGGACCCACCAGGACCACCCGGGCCTGGGTGTTTCGCCACCCGGCCGAGAATTCTGCCCAGCATAGGCCAAGGCGGGAACACGTAGAGAAGCTCCTGTACTGGCCACTGCTAGAGAAGAGCATCGACCCCCAGAGATCGAGGGTCTCATCCTCTGCTGAAGAACCGCGGCACTTGGCAATTGGCCGAGGTCGCCATCAGATACAAGGTCGGCATGCCCCAGTGCTTCGTGATCTCCAAGAACACCCGAGCAGACAGCTGCCACTCTCCGGGATCCAAGGTATGGCGACTGAGAAAGTCCGCCTCGACATTCAGGACTCCCGCAATGTGAGCTGCCGACAGCTGGTCCAGATTCGCCTCTGCCCACTGGCATAACTTCATGGCCTCCCTGGCTAGGGGGGCGCTCCTGGTACCTCCCTGGCGATTGACATAGGCCACGGCCGTGGCATTGTCTGACAAGCTTCGAACTGGCCTCAGTATCAGTACCTGAAGAAACGCCTGAAGCGCCAACCGAATGGCCCGAAGTTCCAAGAGGTTGATGGACCACTTCGCCTCTGCCAGCGACCATATCCCCCTGCGCTGTCCTTCCCAGGCAGTGGGCTCCCCAGTCCGTCAAGCAGGCGTCCGTCGTAACGACAATCCACTCTGGGGACGTAAGAGGCATACCGGCTGACAACTTGTCTGACATCAGCCACTAACTTAGCGCCCTTCTTACTGCCGCGTCCAGGGGAAGGTGAACTGCATAATCCTCCAAAACCGGAGACCAGCGCCGCAGAAGAGAGTGCTATAGTGGCCTCATATGGGCCCTGGCCCAGGGCACTACCTCCATCGTGGCCGTCATGGAAGCCAACAGTTGCACATAATCCCAAGCCTGAGGAGCTGAGGAGGCTAGGAACCGGCCCACCTGGGCCTGAAGCTTGAGGCTCCGGTTGTCCGGCAAGAACACTCTGCCCACTTGGGTGTCAAACTGAACACCCAGATACTCCAGGGACTGAGTGGGGGGGAAACGGCTGACTTTTCTCCCGGTTGATGATCCATCCCAGGGAGCTCAGAAGTGCAATGAACCTGTCCGTCGCTCTCCCAAAGGAGGGAGCTTGAATCAGCCAGTTGTCCAGATAGGGATGGACTTGCACTCCTTCCTTGTGGAGATAAGCCGCAATGACCACCATCACTTTGGCGAAAGTCCGCGGAGCCGTAGCCAACCCGAACGGGAGGGCTCTGAACTGGAAGTGCTGGCCCAGCACTGCAAAGCGCAGGAAGCGCTGATGAGGCGGCCAGATGGGAATGTGCAGATAAGCTTCCTTGATGTCCAAGGATGCCAGGAATTCTCCTTCTTGTACCACAGCTCTTTGGCACCACAAAGTAAATGGAGTAACGTCCTGTGCCACGCTGCTCTACGGGCAACTGGGACCTCCGCCCCAAGGTGGAGCAAGTTGTCCAGAGTCTGCTGAACTGCTGCCACTTTGAGGGGAGACTTGCAGGGAGAGTTCACGAACCTGTCTCTCAGGGGCCGTCAGAACTCCAACTTGTAGCCGTCTCTGATGACTTCCAGAACCCAAGCGTCTGAAGTTACCCTGGTCCACTCGCCCAGAAAAGAGGACAGCCTTCCTCCTATCTGCTCTGGGCCATGGACCAGGGCCCCGTCATTGGGTACGAGACCCTGGGGGAGGACCGGAGGAAGAACCTCCTGAGCGGCGGTCTCTGCAAAAGGAATGCTGCTTGGGGAGAACCTCTGCTTGAAGGAGGAGGAGGAGCCCGACTTGCCCGGGCGATACTGAAGGGCTTCTTAAAAACGGCCCTTAGAGGAACCACGGCGAGCAGTGCTGGCCCTTGCCTTGACCTCTGGCAACCTCTTGCCTTTAGAACTGCCGAGATCCGTCACGATCTTGTCCCCGAAGAGCAGCTTGCCCTTAAAAGGCAACGTGGCTAAGTGGGATTTGGAGGCATGGTCAGCTGACCAATGCTTAAGCCATAGCCATCGACGGGCAGAGACTGTCTGAGACATACCTTTAGCCGAGGCTCTCAAAACATCATACAACAAGTCTGCCAAGTAAGCCACGCCCGACTCCAGGACCGGCCAACCCGCCCTCAAGGAAGGATCCGAGGGGGAGGCCCGCTGCACCACCGTCAGGCATGCCCTGGCCACATAGGAGCCGCAAACCGAGGCCTGCAAACTCAAGGCGGCCACTTCAAAGGCTAACTTTAAGGCCGCTTCCAATTTCCTGTCCTGAGAATCCTTAAGGGTAGAGCCACCTTCCACCGGCAAAGCCGTCTTTTTTGTCACAGCAGTGATTATAGAGTCCACTGCCGGCCAGCGCAAGGCCTCCTGTTCACCCTCTGGCAGAGGGTACAGATGAGTCATGGCCCTGGCTACCTTGAGGCTCACCTCAGGAGAATCCCATTGAGCCGAAATTAGAGTTTTCATGGCTTCATGGATGTGGAAGGTCCTGGAAGGGTGCTTGGTTCCCAACATAATAGCGGAACCCGCCGAGGCTGAAGGAGGGCCTTCCTCCAGAGAGGAAATACTCAAGATGCTCATAGCCTGAACTAACAGGTTAGGCAATTCCTCTGAGTGAAAAAGTCGTGCTGCAGAGGGGTCATCTCCCCCATCAGGGCGAGGATCAGCCTCCTCCAAAGAATCCCCAAGGGACCTTTGGGAGAACTCAGAAACGCTGCCCTCATCTACATCAGAGGAGACAGAGTCCCCCAAGACCTGAAGATCCACCCGAGGGTGCTTGATCATGGAAGCCTCTTCCCCCATATCTGACAGGGGAGCAGGAGCAGCGTTTTGCAATTGAAAGGCCTGATGCAGCAACAAAATAAACTCGGGAGAGAAACCCCCCTGTTTGTGCACCTCTGCAACCTGGGCCACAGCCCTAGAGGAACTCTCAACCTCCACTCCATAGAGTGGGGGAGAAGCGCGCTGCGCATCCAAAATGGCGTCCTGCGCGTCACTCCGCGAAGGAGCCGCGCGGGAAGCATGGCGCTTAAACTTCGCCATCTTCTTACTGCCGCCCAACTCAAAGGCGGCCATACCAGAGGCCGTCCGAGCTGCATGGGCGGCCGAAGTCGGAAGGGGGATGGGCGCCTAAGGCGGGAAAGGCCGCCGACTCCCCAGCGGAGGAAAAACCGGCTAAATCAGCAAAGTCCGGAAGGGCGCCCACAAAGGGCTTCTCTGCCTCCGATCCCCGCGCCTCCCCACTAGTCACGCGATCATGGTCCGGGGAGCGCCTTTTTGCGCCCTTACCATCAGACGCCATGATCCACGAGGGAAACATTCGGGGAACCCCCTGCCCGCTAGGAAAAGGTAAAATTACCTGCTTCCTGCTCCGAGCTGCAACGAATTTGTGTCCCAGTGAGCAGCTGTAAGTAAAATCCTTTCTGCTTCAAGACTTATGGGTTGTTTTTTATTTAACGGAGCCAGCGGGAGGGGGGACAAAAGGAGGGACCTGGCACCACCAGGTTTGCACTTGCTCACGAAGAGCCCTCAACCCCAGGTACTCAACAAAGCCTAAGTAAATAGGCGTGGAGACCAAGCCAGAGCTACTGCGTGTGACCACACACCTGCTACAGTGGTGGAAATAAGTATTTGATCCCTTGCTGATTTTGTAAGTTTGCCCACTGACAAAGACATGAGCAGCCCATAATTGAAGGGTAGGTTATTGGTAACAGTGAGAGATAGCACATCACAAATTAAATCCGGAAAATCACATTGTGGAAAGTATATGAATTTATTTGCATTCTGCAGAGGGAAATAAGTATTTAATCCCTCTGGCAAACAAGACCTAATACTTGGTGGCAAAACCCTTGTTGGCAAGCACAGCGGTCAGACGTCTTCTGTAGTTGATGATGAGGTTTGCACACATGTCAGGAGGAATTTTGGTCCACTCCTCTTTGCAGATCATCTCTAAATCATTAAGAGTTCTGGGCTGTCGCTTGGCAACTCGCAGCTTCAGCTCCCTCCATAAGTTTTCAATGGGATTAAGGTCTGGTGACTGGCTAGGCCACTCCATGACCCTAATGTGCTTCTTCCTGAGCCACTCCTTTGTTGCCTTGGCTGTATGTTTTGGGTCATTGTCGTGCTGGAAGACCCAGCCACGACCCATTTTTAAGGCCCTGGCGGAGGGAAGGAAGGTTGTCACTCAGAATTGTACGGTACATGGCCCCATCCATTCTCCCATTGATGCGGTGAAGTAGTCCTGTGCCCTTAGCAGAGAAACACCCCCAAAACATAACATTTCCACCTCCATGCTTGACAGTGGGGACGGTGTTCTTTGGGTCATAGGCAGCATTTCTCTTCCTCCAAACACGGCGAGTTGAGTTCATGCCAAAGAGCTCAATTTTTGTCTCATCTGACCACAGCACCTTCTCCCAATCACTCTCGGCATCATCCAGGTGTTCACTGGCAAACTTCAGACGGGCCGTCACATGTGCCTTCCGGAGCAGGGGGACCTTGCGGGCACTGCAGGATTGCAATCCGTTATGTCGTAATGTGTTACCAATGGTTTTCGTGGTGACAGTGGTCCCAGCTGCCTTGAGATCATTGACAAGTTCCCCCCTTGTAGTTGTAGGCTGATTTCTAACCTTCCTCATGATCAAGGATACCCCACGAGGTGAGATTTTGCGTGGAGCCCCAGATCTTTGTCGATTGACAGTCATTTTGTACTTCTTCCATTTTCTTACTATGGCACCAACAGTTGTCTCCTTCTCGCCCAGCGTCTTACTGATGGTTTTGTAGCCCATTCCAGCCTTGTGCAGGTGTATGATTTTGTCCCTGACATCCTTAGACAGCTCCTTGCTCTTGGCCATTTTGTAGAGGTTAGAGTCTGACTGATTCACTGAGTCTGTGGACAGGTGTCTTTCATACAGGTGACCATTGCCGACAGCTGTCTGTCATGCAGGTAACGAGTTGATTTGGAGCATCTACCTGGTCTGTAGGGGCCAGATCTCTTACTGGTTGGTGGGGGATCAAATACTTATTTCCCTCTGCAGAATGCAAATAAATTCATATACTTTCCACAATGTGATTTTCCGGATTTAATTTGTGATGTGCTATCTCTCACTGTTACCAATAACCTACCCTTCAATTATGGGCTGCTCATGTCTTTGTCAGTGGGCAAACTTACAAAATCAGCAAGGGATCAAATACTTATTTCCACCACTGTAGATAGAGAGAATACTGGGGATTTCCTGGTAGCACATGACCATATATAGAGAGGCAAAAGATTGCTGTCTATCTCCACCTGCTGGTAGATGGACACAACCCAGTCTATGGATTGATCTGCTTGATGATATGGAAGTGGAATTTCTTACAGCACAGTCTGTTAATTGTTAGCTATTTCTGATATATTATATACTCTATTATACTACTTTCTATAATTACGGATACTTACTGTTCATTAGTATCTTGTATTGTTATTCAGATCATTTTGTTGTTTATTTATTTATTTATTGCACTTGTATCCCACATTTTCCCACCTATTTGCAGGCTCAATGTGGCTTACAAAACCTGTCATAGCATTGCCATTTCAGGGTACAGAAATACATTTGGTAATACAAAGATAACAGTAATAGTAAGGCTAATATGCTATCTACTCAAGCAATAACGAAAGAGACGATCAAAGTGTTGGGGAAGTATTGATGTGTTGTGGTTAGTTATGGGTTTTCATGGTAGGCTTTGGTGAACAGAAGTTTTTAGCAATTTGCGAAAGTTTGTTATTTCGTTAATTGTTTTCAAGTGGTTTGGAAGAGTATTCCACATCTGCATGCTCATATAGGAAAAGCTGGATGCATGTGTTAGTTTGCATTTCAATCCCTTGCAGCTGGGGAAATGTAGATTGAGGAAAGTACGGGCGGATCTTTTGGCATTTCTAGGTGGGAGGTCCACGAGGTCCAGCATGTAAGACGGGGCGTCTCCATGAATGATTTTATGAACAATCGTGCAGATTTTGAAGGTGATCCGTTCTTTAAGTGGGAGCCAGTGTAGTTTCTCACGTAGGGGTTTTGCGCTAACATATTTTGCCCTTCCAAATATGAGTCTGGCTGCGGTATTTTGGGCGGTTTGGAGTTTCTTAATAGTCTGTTCTTTGCAGCCAGCGTAAAGGGCATTGCAGTAGTCCAGGTGACTTAGTACCATTGATTGTACTAGGGTTCATAAAATGGCTCTTGGGAAAGGTAAAATTATGTATCATACCTGATAATTTTCTTTCCCTTAATCGTAGCCAATCAATCCATAGACTGGTGGGTTGTGTCCATCTACCAGCAGGTGGAGACAGAGAGCAATCTTTTGCCTCCTTATATGTGGTCATGTGCTGCCGGAAATTCCCCAGTATGTCGATATCAAAGCTCCATCCGCAGGACTCAGCACTTAAAGAATTACACCCACAAAGGGACACTCTGCCCAGCTCACCACCGCTGAAGCGGGGGAGGGGAAATATTCCAGCTCACCACCGCCGGGGCGGTGGGTGGGAAACCACACCCGCCGACGCGGGGGGAACTGGCTTATCCTGCTACCACAACCGCGGGAGGAGCTGGCTTACCCTAACACCACCAAAGCGGGAGGGAGCAACGGCATAATTTAGTTATCAATCCAGCCACCGCCGAAACGGGGGGAGAGGAAGCAGCAGCTCACTGTAACACAAAATCGTCTCAACTCGAAGAGACTTCAATTGGAAGAACTTGAACACGAAGTCCTCGTGAACAGGAAATGAAGACTGAACTTGAACCTGAAATATAACCAGAACACAAACAATACAGATATCTGGGAGGGGCTATGGATTGATCGGCTATGATTAAGGGAAAGAAAATTATCAGGTATGATACATAATTTTACCTTCCCTATCATCAAGCCGATCAATCCATAGACTGGTGGGATGTACCGAAGCAGTACTCACCCAGGGCGGGACATGGAAATCCCTGAACGCAACACTGGGCCTCGGCCCGAGCCACCACATCCAAGAGGTAATGTCGTGAGAAGGTATGAGCCGACGACCAAGTAGCCGCTCTGCAAATCTCTTCCAAGGAGACAGATCTGGACTCTGCCATCGAGGCTGCTTGTGCTCTAGTAGAGTGTGCCTTCAGCTGAACAGGTGGAATCTTTCCTGCCGCCACATAAGCTGACGCGATCGTCTCCTTGACCCAACGTGCCACCGTAGGTTTAGATGCCTGCAGACCCTTACGAGGGCCTGCGAACAGCACGAACAGATGATCCAACTTCCGGAAATCATTGGTCACTTCCAAGTATCTGATGATGACCCATCTAACATCCAGGTATTTGAGCGCAGGGTACTCCTCTGGGTAATCCTCCCTACGAAAGGAGGGTAGGTACAGCTGCTGATTCACATGGAATCGAGAAACAATCTTGGGCAGGAAGGAAGGCACTGGGCGAATCGATACTCCTGCCTCAGTGAATCACAGGAACGGTTCTCTACACGAGAGCACCTGGAGCTCGGAAACTCTTCTGGCTGATGTGATAGCCACCAGGAAGACTGCTTTCAACGTCAGATCCTTCAGCGATGCCCTTGGCAAGGGCTCGAAGGGCGGCTTCTGCAAGGTCCGTAGCACCAGATTGAGATTCCATGTAGGCACTATCGAGTGCAGAGGGGGACGCAGGTGATTAACTCCTTTGAGAAAGCGTACCACATCTGGCTGTGAAGCCAGGGAAGCTCCCTTCCGACGACCCCTGAAGCAAGCTAGAGCCAACACCTGGACTTTCAGCAAACTGAGCGACAGGCCTTTCTCCAGCCCCTCTTGCAGGAACGCCAACACTGAAGATATTGAAGCAGTGAAGGGCGATACAGAGCCTGTCTCGCACCATGACGCAAAGGTACGCCAATCCCTGGCATAAGTGGTGGAAGTAGAGCGCTTCCTCGCTCTCAGCATAGTGGTGATTACCTTGTCTGAGAAGCCCTTCTTCCTCAGCCGATTCCGCTCAAGAGCCAGGCCGTAAGACCAAAGGGGGAGGGATCCTCCATCAACACGTGACCCTGGTGTAAGAGGCCCCGCTCCGCTGGCAGCCGCAGAGGGCCGTCCACCGAGAGTCTGACTGTCCACATACCAGGGACGTTTGGGCCAATCCGGACCCACCAGAATCACCCGGCCCGGATGCTTTGCCACCCGGCCTAGCACCCTGCCCATCATGGGCCAGGGTGGGAACACGTAGAGAAGCTCCTGTGCCGGCCACTGCTAGAAAAGAGCATCGACTCCCAGAGATCGAGGGTCCCGTCCTCTGCTGAAAAAAATGTGGCACTTGGCAATTGGCCGAGGACGCCATCAGATCCAGGCTCGGCCGGCCCCAGCGTTTCGTGATGTCCAAGAACTCCCGAGCAGACAGTTGCCGCTCTCCAGGATCCAAGGTATGGCGACTGAGAAAGTCCGCCTTGACATTCATGACTCCCGCAATGTGGGCCGCCGACAGCTGTTCCAGATTCGCTTCCGCACACAGGCATAGCTTCATGGCCTCCTTGGCTAGAGGGGCGCTCCTGGTACCTCCCTGGCGATTGACATAGGCCACAGCCTTGGCATTGTCCGACAGGACCCGTACAGGCCTCAGCACCAGTACCGGGAGAAACTCTAGAAGCTCCAACCGAATGGCTCGGAGTTCCAGGAAGTTGATGGACCATTTCGTCTCTGCAGGAGACCAGAGCCCCTGCGCTGTCCGTCCCAGGCAGTGGGTTCCCCAGCCCGTCAAGCAGGCGTCCGTCGTGACGACCACCCACTCCGGGGTTGTAAGAGGCATCCCTGCGGACAGCTTGCCTGGCCTCAGCCACCAGCTCAGCTCCTTTCGCACCCGCTGGATCCAGAGGAAGGCGTACGGCGTAATCCTCTGAGACTGGAGTCCACCGCCGCAGAAGAGAGTGCTGTAGTGGTCTCATATGAGCCCTGGCCCAGGGCACTACCTCCATTGTGGCCGTCATGGAGCCCAACAGCTGCACATAGTCTCAAGCCCGAAGAGTAGAGGAGGCTAGGAACTGGCCCACCTGGGTCTGAAGCTTGACGCTCCGGTTGTCCGGCAGGAACACTCTGCCCACTTGGGTGTCAAATCAAACTCCCAGATACTCCAGGGAATGAGTCGGGCGCAGCTGGCTTTTCTCCCAGTTGATGATCCATCCCAGGGAGCTCAGAAGAGCAATGACTCTGTCTGTAGCTCTCCCACACTCCGCATAGGAAGGGGCTCGGATCAGCCAGTTGTCCAGGTAGGGATGGACTTGCACTCCCTCCTTGCGGAGGAAGGCCGCGATGACCACCATTACTTTGGAGAAGGTCGGCGGAGCCGTAGCCAACCCGAACGGGAGGGCTGTGAACTGGAAGTGTCGGCCCAGCACTGCAAAGCGCAGAAAGCGCTGATGAGGCGGCCAGATGGGAATATGTAGGTAAGCTTCCTTGATGTCCAGGGAGGCCAGGAATTCTCCCTTTTTCACCGCAGCTATTATGGAGCGGAGGGTCTCCATCCGGAAGTGCCGAACTTTCAAGGCCTGATGGACTCCCTTGAGGTCGAGAATAGGCCGAGCAGATCCTTCTTTCTTTGGCACCACAAAGTAAATGGAGTAGCGCCCCTTGCCAAGCTGATCTACTGGCACCGGGACCACCGCACCCAGGCTGATCAGGTTGCTCAAAGTCTGCTGCACGGCAGCTGGTTTGACCTGAGACTTGCAAGGAGAGTTTACAAACCCGTCTCTTAGGGGTCGGCAGAACTCTAGCTTGTAGCCGTCTCTGATTACTTCCAGAACCCAAGCGTCTGAAGTTACCCTGGTCCACTCACCCAGAAACAAGGACAACCTTCCTCCTATCTGCACTGGGCCATGGACCAGGTCCCCGTCATTGGGTACGCGACCCTGGGGGCGGGCCGGAGGACAAACCTCCAGGACGGCGGTCCCTACGAAAGGAATGCTGCTTGGGGGAGAAGTTCCGTTTGAAGGAAGCGGAGGCAGAGGAGGCCGACTTGCCCGGGCGATACCGACGGGCTTCCTGGAATCGGCCCTTAGAGGAACCAGGACGGGCACTGCTGGCCCGAGCCCTGACCTCCGGCAACCTCTTGCCCTTGGATGTGCCGAGCTCCGTCACGATCTTGTCCAGCTCGTCCCCAAAGAGCAGCTTGCCTTTAAAAGGCAACTTGGCTAGGCGAGATTTAGAGGCATGGTCGGCAGACCAGTGCTTAAGCCAGAGCCACCGCCGCGCAGAGACTGGCCAAGGCTCTCAAAACATCATACAGCAAGTCTGCCAAGTAGGCCAAACCCGACTCCAGGGTCGGCCATTCCGCCCTCCAGGAAGGGTCCGAGGGGGAAGCCCGCTGCAAAACAGTCAGGCACGCCCTAGCCACGTAGGAGCCGCAAACCGAGGCTTGCAAACTCAGAGCGGCCGCCTCAAAGGACGACTTTAAGGCCGCCTCCATTCTCCTGTCTTGGGCGTCCTTCAGGGCAGTGCCACCTTCCACCGGCAGCGCCGTTTTCTTAGTCACGGCAGTGATTAAGGAATCTACCGTGGGCCAGACAAAGGCTTCCCGTTCCCCCTCAGGAAAGGGGTACAGACGGGACATAGCCCTGGCTACTTTCAGGCTCGCCTCAGGGGCATCCCATTGCGCTGAAATTAAGGTCTGCATGGCTTCATGAATGTGGAAGGTTCTAGGCGGGCGCTTCGTTCCCAGCATAATGGCGGAGCCAGTAGAGGCTGAGAGAGAGCCTTCCTCCGGAGAGGCAATCTTCAAAATGCTCATGGCCTGCACAAGCAGGTTGGGCAAATCCTCTGAGCGAAAAAGCCGCGCTGCAGAGGGGTCGTCCGCTCCATCCGAGCGAGGAGTCTCTTCCATCGATTCCGCTAAGGATCTCTGGGAGAACTCAGACACGCTGCCGTCATCCACATCAGAGGAGACCGAGTCCCCCGAGGGTGGAAGATCCACCCGAGGGCGCTTAAGCATAGAGGCCTCATCACCCCGATCAGAGGGGTGGGCAGGGGCAGTGTTCTGCATAAGAAAGGCTTGATGCAGCAGCAAAATGAACTCAGGGGAGAAACCCCCCAGTCTGTGCATTTCTGCAGCATGTGCCGCGGCCCTAGAGGCGCCCTCCATCTGCGCTCCCAGCAGCGGGGGAGAGGCGTGTTGCACGTCCAAAATGGCATCCGGCGCGAAACTCCGAGAAGGAGCCGCGCGGGAAGAAGGGCGTTTTAATTTCACTGACTTCTTACTGTCGCCCGATTCAAGGGCGACCAAGCTGTTAACGTTTCCCATCTCGAGGGCGGCCCTAGAAGAAGCCGACCGAGCCGCGTGGCCGGTCACGACCGGGAGGGCGGCCAGCGGGGGATGGGCGCCTAAGGTGGGAAAGGCCGCCGCGCCAGAGGAAAAACCGGTGAACTCTCCCGGTTCCAAAAGGGCGACTTTACCTTTGATCCCCCCGCTTCCCCGCTAGGCGCGCGAACGCGTTCCAGGGAGCGTCTTTTCGCACCCTTGCCATCCGGGCCATAGCCACGTGGAGACCGTTCGGGGAACCCCCTGCCCGCTAGTAAAAGGTAAAAATTACCTGCTTCTTGCTCCGAGCAGCTGCAAATGGACATCCGTTTTGAACATTTAAAAAAAAAACTTTTTTTTTTTTTTTGTTTAACGGAGCCAGCAGGAGGGGAGAGAAAAGGAGAGACCTGGCACCACCAGGTTTGCACTTGCTCACGAAGAGCCCTCAACCCCAGGTACTCAACAAAACCTAAACAATTAGGCTTGGAGACCTAGCCAGAGCTGCTGCTGTGTGACCACACACCTGCTGAGATAGAGAACATACTGGGGAATTTCCGGCAGCACATGACCACATATAGGGAGGCAAAATATTGCTCTCTATCTCCACCTGCTGGTAGATGGACACAACCCACCAGTCTATGGATTGATCGGCTTGATGATAGGGAATAAGGTTTTACTCTTGAGATTCCACATGGAGTGGAACATTTTCTTGGTTGTAATCTTCACGTGGTTTTCAAGTGTGAGATTTCTATTGATGGTCACTCTGAGAATTTTCAGTGTTAGAGACGGGGAGGGAGAGGTTTGGGGTGGTTATGGTGGGGAATTTATTTGTGTTATGCTGTGAGGTAAGTATAAGGCATTGTGTTTTCTCTGCATTGAGTTTCAACTGAAATGCGTCCACCCATGAGTGCATAGTCTGGAAGCTTTGGTTAATCTCGTTGGAGATTTCTTTTAGATCGTGTTTAAACGGGATGTATATCGTGACATCTGCATATATGTATGGGTTGAGGTTTAGATTGTCCAGGAGCTTGGCTAGAGGTATCATCATTAGGTTAAATAGGGTTGGCGAGAGGGGGGATCCTTGGGGAACTCCCCATTCAGGTGTCCATGGGGCTGATGTCGCTGCTCAAGTTGTTACTTGGTATGATCTTGTTGTCAAGAATCCTCTGAACCAATTGAGTACATTACCTCCCACTCTGAAGTATTTTAAAAGATAGCAACAAAGGGGGCTTAATCTTTTACAAGACATAGTGGATTTTGAGGGTAATATCAAGAAATTGGAATCTTTGGGACTCGGAGAATTACTGTGGATGGATAAATTTGCATACCAACAGGTCTCCCACTATATTGCAAATATCCCCCACCAGTCTCTTGCTGTTGATGTGCCCAACATGATAGACAAACTTTTTTAAATGCCTAATGCAGAAGCCATATCGATATCACTACTTCATAAAAGGCTTATGCAGAGTAGTACACATAGAGTACTGACACACCTCACGGTGAAGTGGTCAGAAGATTTGCAAAAGGAGGTCACATCACAAATGCTATTGAAAAGCATGCGACAAATTCCAAAAAGAACAGGTAACGCAGATCTTAGGGAATGTCAGGGCAGAGTGTTGTTCAGAGCATATACTTCTACGCTGAGACTATACAAAATGGGAGGGGTGGACTCGGCACACTGTAGTAAGTGCGGGGGGTCACAATGTACTTACTTTCATGCCATGTGGGATTGCCCAGAGATAAAGAATTTTTGGGTAAAAGTAGGTACTTTCATGGGACACAATGAATAAACATATACCACTAGGACCAGAAAATGTCTTGTTGGGAGTGTCATCATAACTTGCCGCTATACAGAGCATTTCTAATAGGTAAAAAATGCATTTTAGCCAATTGGGTTAAACAAGAGGCTCCTACATATTGGCAGTGGTAAAACAGGCTACATGCGTTACTGTTAATGGAACTACGAGATGTGCACTTGAAATTTAAGAGACAAAGAGAGTTTTATTTAACTTGGCAATGTTACATACACGTCCTTGCCCCGCGTGCCCGTAGTACTGTTCTTTACCAACTGGGTGAACCCTTTACGCAAATAGGAGTGACAAACACCAAATGCTGGTGACAGTTAATTCCCTTTACATAGGAGACTTGATCCTTATGGTGGGGGGGGGGGGGGGGGGAAGGGGGAAATCGACAATTTCATGCTCTAATGGACATTGTTGCATTTGAGATATGTACTGTCAGACGAGGGAGTTTGGGCTCTTTGCATTGTCCTCAATGAACATGGAGAAGGAGGGAGGACGGGTTAGGGGAGTAGGGAGAAACTTGTTAAAAAAAGGATGATGACGGATTCTATCAGTCATTCACATTTTGTATGTTTTGTTGATGGTAAATGTATACTAGCTGATGACTGTATTTAATTTTGCTTGTCATCAATAAAAAATGTTGAATCTAAAAAAAAAAAAAAAAAAAAAAAAAAGGGGAGGGTGGGTGTTCCGAATGTGTTCTGGTATTACAAAGCTGCTCAAGCACGGGCTGCCATTGAGTGGTATCACGCGAGCCCTCATAAGAGGTGGATTGGATTGGAACAGGACTCAGTTGGTTCCTATCAGTTGCGTTCATTGATGTGGCTTCCCCGGAGGTACAGATCGTTGGGTAGAGGGATTTGTCCCTCTATTGTGACAACTTTTTACTATTGGAATAGCCTATTTGTTAAGCAAGATCTGGTACTTTCTAAGCATACTCCACTAATTAATAATCCACTTTTCCCTCCAGGCCTTGAATCTGGTTTTACGAATTGGTTCTCAGTGGGCTTGGATACTTGGGGCAAATTTTTTGATGAGGGTGCTCTAATTCAGTTTCATATCTTGACTGAAACTTATGCAATTTCTCCTAAGGAGATTTTTGCTTACACTCAAGTGAAGCATTTTCTATGTGCTACAGAAATAAAGGCCACAATCATGCGAGAGGATTCTTTTTTGGAGGACTTGTGTGAGGATTCTAAGGGGATGAAGGGTCTGATGACTTGCTTATACACTTTTCAGTGTCGGAGTGTACAGGCCCTGGCTCAGCATCGAGTGTGTTGGCATCGGGAGTTGGGAGTCACACTGGGTGATGATGATCGGAATTTTATGGAATGTGCTTTGTCCAAGATCTCAATTTCTATACCATTTAAAGAAAATGCAGTAAAAGTTGTATATAGGTGGTATTTGACTCCTGTATGCCTTCATCATGTTTCCAAAGGTGAAGAGTGCTGGAGAGGCTGTGGAGAAGAGGGTACCATGGGGCATCTCTGGTGGTCATGTATTAAAGTTTGGGCCTTCTGGAAGGCAGTGCAATATAGACTCCAGAGATGGCTCTCCAAGCTTATAAAGTGGTCACCTGAATTTTTTCTTTTTCCTAAAAAACCTCCTGGCCTTACAACCGCCCAGTCCATATTGGTTACTCATGCTATGTAGGCAGCCAGGGTCACTCTGGCCGCTCACTGGAAGTCCCCAAATGTTCCTTCTTTGATAAAATGGATAAACAAGCTGTGGTATATTGTAAAATGGAGAAGCTTTGGGCCATACGTCGCAAAACATTATCCAAGTGGGAAGTTATTTGGGAACCCTTTGTGTCGCACTGTTCGTATTGCTAACCTGTGACTGGAAGGTGGCGGGGATAGGGGGGTGAGATATAATTAATTCCCTTTTTTTTTCATTTGTCTTTGCGTTCTTTGGGGGGGGGGGGGGGGGGGGGAGATAAAAACCTGAGGAGTATATGAAAAGTGGTTACTTTAGCCTTGAGAGTTCATTATTATGCTTACTAGTAAAAAAGGCCCGTTTCTGACACAAATGAAACGGGCGCTAGCAAGGTTTTCCTTGGAGTGTGTATGTTTGAGAGAGTGTATGTGAGAGCAGGGGCATAGCCATGGGTGGGCCTTGGCCCACCCAGTTTGGGTTCAGGCCCACCCAGCAGTGGAGGCAGCGGAGCGGAGGGCACAGGCTGAGCTCTGTTCCTGCATCTGCCTCCCTCTCCCAGACGCTGCCTACCGCCGCCACGATCGCAGGATCTACCTCCCTCCGTATGAGCACTCATCAGCAGCAGCAGCGCCGGTAGCGAATCATACACGCTGCCTCCTTCTAACCCGGAAGCGTCTTCTCTGCCACGTTCCGCCCCCAATATCAGAACTTCCTGTTTCTGCTGGGCTGGACGCGGCAGAGAAGACGCTTCCGGGTTAGAAGGAGGCAGCGTGTATGATTCGCTACCAGCGCTGCTGCTGATGAGTGCTGAGAGAGTGAGGGAGGTAGATCCTGCGATCATGGTGGCGGTAGGCAGCGTCTGGGAGAGGGAGGCAGATGCAGGAACGGAGCTCAGCCTGCTTCCACTGTACATTTTTGGGGGGAGAAGAGGGCGGGCAGATGGAATGGGAGGGAAGGATGGGGGTGGGAGGGAATTGCAGGGGAGAGAGGAGAATCGCTGATGGCTGGCGGGAGGGGACAGGGGAGAAAATAGAATTGCTGGGTATGGATGGATAGAGGGGGGCAGGGGCAAGAACGGAATTGCTGGGTATGGATGGATAGAAGGGGGCATGGGCAAGAACAGAAATGCTGGGTATGAATGGATAGGGGCAGGGCAGAGATGAGAATTGTTGGGTATGGATGGATGGAGAGGAGAGTTGCTGGACATGGGTGGATGGAGGGCAGGGGAGAGGAGGGTTGCTGGCATGGATGGATGGAGGGAAGGGCAGGGGAGAAGAGGGTTGCTGGACATGGATGGAGGAGAGGGAAGGGAGAGAGAAGAAATGCTGGACATGGATGGAGGGGATGGAAGAGTGAGGAAGGAGAATAGATGAGATGAGGGAAAAGGAAGAGAGGAGAAAAACTGCACATGGATGAAGAAAATAGGCAGAAGCTGGATCCACTGGACAGTCGTCTGCAGAGGACCCAGCTTTTACTTATGGATGTATGGCAAGAAATGAAGAAGAAAGGCGGAAAGTAAAGAAATAAATGGAAAGGAAGCCCTGGAAACGGAGTTAAGAGGACAGATAGCAGCAGAATCGGATACTGGGCCAGCATGATCAGAAAAACAGTCACCAGACAACAAAGGTAGAAAAAAAAATGTATTTTCATTTTAGTGTTTGGAATATGTCCACTTTGAGAATCAGGTGCTCAACATTAAAAGTTTATATTTATTTACTTATTTATGGCATTTTATCCCACAATAAACATGAATTAGATTGGAACCTGGGATTATTTAATTTTGTTTTTCCTGGAGAGAGTAATGCATTGGCTCCCCCCCCCCCCCCCCCCAGCTATAGCCAGCTCTGCAATTTTGAGGGAAGGTGCACAGGTGGATGGGGGGGGGAGGTGCAGAGGTGGACCGGGGAGAGAGCCTGTTAAACATTTACCAGCACACCACTGTCTAGTGCCCACCCATCCAACCTGTTGGCCCACCCAAAAATTGACTTCTGGCTATGCCACAGTGTGAGAGTGACTGTGTGTGTGAGAGAGAGTGAATGTGTGTGTCTATGAGAGAGAGAGTGAGTCTGGGTGCGAGTGTGTCTGTGAGAATGAGAGTGTGTGCAAGTGTGTATGTGAGACACAGTGTGAGAGAGAGTGTGTTTCACACAGATAGTGTGTGAGAGAGAGAGAGAGTGTTTGTGAGACACAGACTCTCTGTGAGACTGAGTGTATGAGATCAAGAGAGTGTGTGGGTGATTGTGTGACACATAGAGAGTGAATGTCCTTGGAGTATGTATGTTTGGGTGAGTATGTGTGAGATTGACTGTGTGTAAGAGAGAGTGAATGTGTGTGTGTGTGTTTTTTTTCTTTTTTTTGTGTTTGTTGCTTGTGTGGAAGGTTGGTTTTTCCTTTTTTGTGTGTGTGTGTGTGTTGGAGGGGGGGGGGTGTAGCTCCTGTAAGCACTTGGGAACCTGCCTGTCAAGTCGTTAATATGCCTGTGCTCTGGTGAGCTGTGTTTGCAAATTTGAACTGCATGTGTATTTGTCAGCATTCCTTGTTCTGGGGAAGGCTGCGTTTTGATGTGTTTTTTTGGGGGGGGAGTGGGGGTGGGTGGGGAGGAAGTCCCTTTAAGCACTTGGGTACCTGCCTGTGAAGTCGTTAATGTGTGTTGTGGATAGCTGTGTTTGCTTGTGGTTGGGGGGAGTGTGTCTTTTGAAGCTCCTGTAAGCACTTCGGAACCTGCCTGCTTGCTGTTTTTATCTCCATTTGTATTTGTCTGGTAGTGGTTTTCTGGTTGTGTGGAATTGTGCGTTTAGATTTTGGGTGGGTTGGGGGGGGCGAGGGGGTGCAGACGTCGAGTCAGTGGTTAGTTTTGTGTGGGTGGTCATTTCTTAGGGTGGCTGCACATACCGGGAGCAGGAGCATGGGCATCCAAATAGTTTTGTCCTTCCAGCGACGTTCCTGCACAGAAAGTGATTCGTTATGCTGCTGAGTCTCCTCGGAAGAAAAAAAACAACATGTGTGTGCTTGGTTTTGAGTGTATGGGAATGACGGCTGTGTTGGGGAGTGGAAACAGAGATTAACCAATGGGCTTCCTTGCTCGTGTGTAGTAATCATCGTGCACCATGGCCGAAGTCGGAGAGGGAGGAGGGTGGAACGGTGAGCGAGCGGCTGCGGGAGGGTGGGTGAGGGGACTGTGGGCGGGGGGGACGGGGTCCAGCGCCAATTTTGGTTGGTTTTGAGTGTATGGGAATGACGGCTGCATGGGGAGTGGAAACAGAGATTACCCAATGACAATCCGATTTGTTGAGTGTCATTGCTCCGCCCTCAACGTCATCACGTTGTGACGTGGGGGCGGTGCAGACACTCATGCGATCTCTACAAATTTAGAACGTTGGAGGTGCCTTTTATATATAGAGACTATTCTCCAGTGCAAGTTGTATTTTGTATTGTTATACACCTGTTTTTATTTGCTGATGTTTATTTATTTGTTGCATTTGTATCCCACATTATCCCACCTATTTGCAGGCTCAATGTGGCTTACATAAACTCAGTGCTTTTTTTTGTAGAAAAAAAGGTGCCGGTACTCATTGTGGGTGGGGTCACCACACATGGCACCGCCCCTATTATAGCCACACCCACATTAGCCACACCCCTTATACCAGCCATGGCGCATATAAACAGACATCATTGAAAATATTATACTAGTATAGGAGAAAAAAATAATGTGATTTTTTTTCATTATAAATAATTTCTGTAAGCTGTTACAGCTCCAGTATACCCAGTGCAAAATAAGACAAATTCTAAACACTAAAATGAAAATAAAATGATTTTTTTCTACCTTTGTTGTCTGGTGACTTTGTTTTTCTATCCATATTGGTCCCAGTCTCTGAGTCTGCTGCTCTCTATCTGTTCTCTTAACTCCGTTTCCAGGGCTTCCTTTCCATTTATTTCTTTACTTTCCTCCTTTCTTCTTCTTTTGTTGCACTGCATCCATAAGTAAAAGCTGGGTCCTCCTCCATGGAATTGACTGGAGGAGGTATAACATGGATCCAGCTTTTGCCTATTTTCTCCATCCATGTGCAGTTTTTCTCCTCTTCCCTTTCCCTCATCTCCATCCATGCGCATCTTCTTTTTTCTTTCCTCCCCTCCATTCATGTCCAGCACTTCTCCTCTCTCTTCCCCTCCATCCATGTCCAGCATTTCTCATCTCTCTTCCCTCCTCTGTATCCATATCTATATATATAAAAGGCAACCCCAACGTTCTATGAAGCCTCCAGCCGGAAGTGTGAAGCGCCAGAGATATCCGGTTTCCCCATGAGTGAAGGAAAACAGCACAGCACGAAATCCCTCTCTCTGTAACAGTGAAGGACTCAGAGGGGGGAGGAGAGATGCCCTCACTCTCTCTGTAACACAAACACAGCACAGCAGGAAACTTAACACTGAAGGACTGGACTCGGAGGGGGGAGGGGGAGGGAGAGAGGGCAGAGGGCAGGGACACTCCCACATGCACACTCTGAAGAAAACCTTGCTAGCCCCCGTTTCATTTGCATCAGAAACGGGGCTTTTTTACTAGTAAAGCAATAATTCTCTCTCCCCTCTCCTCCATCAAAGTCAGCATTTCTCCTCTCTCCTAGCCAATTCCTCCATCCATCCATGTCCAGCAATTCTCCTCTATCTCCTCCTCTCCTCTCCATCCATTTCTAGCATTTCTCCTCTCTCATCCATGTCCAGCAATTCTATCTACCCTGCCCTTCCCTCCCATCCCATGTCCAGCAATTCTCTCTCCCCTGCCCTTCCCTCCCATCCCATCCTATGTCCAGCAATTCTCTCTCCCTTGCCCTTCCCTCCCATGTCCAGCAATTCTCTCTCTCTTGCCCTTCCCTCCCATGTCCAGCAATTCTCTCTCCCCTGCCCTTCCCATGTCCAGCAATTCTCTCTCCCTTGCCCTTCCCTCCCAGCCCATCCCATGTCCAGCAATTCTCTCCCCTGCCCTTCCCATGACCAGCAATTCTCTCTCCCCTGCCCTTCCTTCCCTTCCCATGTCCAGCAATTCTCTCTCCCCTGCCCTTCCTTCCCATCCCATGTCCAGCAATTCTCTCTCCCCTGCCCTTCCCTCCCATCCCATGTCCAGCAATTCTCTCTCCCCTGCCCTTCCCATGTCCAGCAATTCTCTCTCCCCTGCCCTTCCCTCCCATCCCATGTCCAGCAATTCTCTCTCCCCTGCCCTTCCCTCCCATTATTTCCAGCGATTCTCTGCCTCTCCCCTGCCCTACCATCGACGTGCAGCGATTTTTCCGTCCCTCCCCTGCCCTCACCTCTCCCATATCCAGCTATTCTTCGTCCCCCAGCGTCCTCCTTCACTGCCTGCCAGCCAGCGTCGGACTCAGAAGCGAACGATGCAGGCAGCGATTGGCTGGCAGCGTCGTAGCTTCCCTCTGCAAGTCCCGCCTACAACTTCCTGTTTACGCATAGGCGGGACTTGCAGAGGGAAGCTACGACGCTGCCAGCACCGTTCGCTTCTGAGTCAGACTGGCTGGCAGGCAGTGAAGGAGGACGCTGGGGGACGAAGAATCGCTGGATATGAGCGAGGTGAGGGCAGGGGAGGGACGGAAAAATCGCTGCACGTCGATGGGAGGGCAGGAGAGAGGCGGAGAATCGCTGGAAGTAATGGGAGGGGAGGGGAGGAGGAGAAAAAGGTGCCGGTACAAAAAAAAGCACTGCATAGACTTGTTATGGCATAGCCATTCCTGGCTAACAGATACAATTGGTGATACAGAAAGAAGAATGATGAGAAAAAAGGTCTAAGTAGATATTATAGAGAGATGACTATCAAAATTGGGTATGGTTAGCAATGTGGTGTAGTTAAGCTATGGGTTTTATTTATAGGCCTCGTTGAAGAGGTGCGTTTTCAGAGATTTACGAAAGTTAGCTGTTTCGTTGATTGTTTTCAAGTCGTTTGGTAGTGCATTCCACAGCTGCGTGCTCATGTAGGAGAAGGTAGTTGCATGTGTGAGCTTGTATTTTAGTCATTTACAGCTGGGGAAGTGAAGATTAAGGAACTTTTGGCATTTCTGAGAGGTAGGTCCACGAGGTCTAGCATGTAGGCCGGGGCATCTCCGTGGATGATTTTGTGTACCATCGTGCAGATCTTGAATGCGATATGTTCTTTAAGTGGGAGCCAGTGGAGTTTCTCTCTTAAGGGTTTTGCACTTTCATATTTTGTTTGTCCAAATATGAGTCTGGCGGCGGTATTTTGGGCTGTTTGGAGTTTCTTAATATTTTGTTCTTTGCAACCGGCATACAGTGCTTTGCAATAGTCCAGGTGACTTAATACCATGGACTGTACCAAGTTGCGGAAGATGGATCTAGGGGAAAAAAGGTTTTACTCTTTTGAGTTTCTACATGGCATGGAACATCTTTTTCGTTGTGTTCTTCATGTGGGTTTCGAGTGTGAGGTTTCGGTCAATGGTAACTCCAAGGATTTTCAGATTATTTGAGATGGGGAGAGAGAAATTTGGTGTGGTTATGGTGGTGAAATTGCTTGAATTATGTTGTGAGGTAAGTAACATAGTAGATGACGGCAGAAAAAGACCTGCACAGTCCATCCAATCTGCCCAACAAGATAACTCATATGTGCTACTTTTTGTGTATACCCTACTTTGATTTGTACCTGTGCTCTTCAGGGCACAGACCGTATAAGTCTGCCCAGCACTGTCCCCGCCATCCCAACCACCAGCCCCGCCTCCCAACCACTGGCTCTGGCACAGACCGTATAAGTCTGCTCAGCTCTATCCTCGCCTCCCAACCACCAGCCCCGCCTCCCAACCACTGGCTCTGGCACAGACCGTACAAGTCTGCCCAGCACTATCTCCGCCTCCCAACCACCAGTCTCGCCTCCCGATCCTGACTAAGTTCCTGAGGATCCATTCCTTCGGCACAGGATTCCTTTATGCTTATCCCACGCATGTTTGAATTCCATTTACCGTTTTCATTTCCACCACCTCCCGAGGGAGGGCATTCCAAGCATCCACTACTCTCTCCGTGAAAAAATACTTCCTGACATTTTTCTTGAGTCTGCCCCCACAAGACATTGTGTTTTTTCTGCATTAAGTTTTAATTGGAATGCATCTGCCCAGGAGTGCATGATTTGGAGGCTTTGGTTGATCTTGTCGGTGATTTCATTTAGATCGTGTTTGAACGGGATATAAATCGTGACATCATCTGCATATATGTTTCCTTAAGAAACCGTCCAACAACTTTTTTAACTCTGCCAAGCTAACTGCCTTCACTACGTTCTCCGGCAACGAATTCCAGAGTTTAATTACGTGTTGGGCGAAGAAAGATTTTCTCCTATTTGTTTTAAATTTACTACACTGTGGTTTCATCGCATGCCCCCTAGTCCTAGTATTTTTGGAAAGCGTGGACACTTCACATCTACCTGTTCCACTCCACTCATTATTTTATATACCTCTATCATGTCTCCCCTCAGCTGTCTCTTCAAGCTGAAAAGCCCTAGCCTCCTTAGTCTTTCTTCATAGGGAAGTCGTCCCATCCCCGCTATCATTTTTGTCGCCCTTCGCTACACCTTTTCCAGTTCTACTATATCTTTCTTGAGATGCGGTGACCAGAATTGTGGAGGAGTGGCCTAGTGGTTAGGGTGGTGGACTTTGGTCCTGGGGAACTGAGGAACTGAGTTCGATTCCCGGCACAGGCAGCTCCTTGTGACTCTGGGCAAGTCACTTAACCTCCATTGCCTGCCGCATTGAGCCTGCCATGAGTAGGAAAGCGCGGGGTACAAATGTAACAAAAAAAAAAAAAAATTTGAACACAATACTCAAGGTGCGGTCGCACCATGGAGCGATACAATGGCATTATAACATCCTCACATCTGTTCTCCATACCTTTCCTAATAATACCCAACATTCTATTCGCTTTCCTAGCCACAGCAGCAGAAGGTTTCAGTGCATTATCAACGACGACACCCAGATCCCTTTCTTGGTCCGTAACACCTAACGTGGAACCTTGCATGACGTAGCTATAATTCGGGTTCTCTTGCATGACGTAGCTATAATTCGGGTTCTTTTTTCCCACATGTATCACATTGCACTTGTTCACATTAAACATCACCTGCCATTTAGCCGCCCAGTCTCCCAGTCTCGTAAGATTCTTCTGTAAGTTTTCACAATCCTCTCGCGAGTTAACGACTTTGAGTAACTTTGTGTCATCAGCAAATTTAATTACCATCTCTAAATCATTTATAAATATATTAAAAAGCATTGGTCCTAGCACTGACCCCTGAGGAACCCCACTAACATTGATTACTCCCATCTCTAAATCATTTATAAATATATTAAAAAGCAGCGGTCCTAGCACTGACCCCTGAGGAACCCCACTAACTACCCTTCTCCATTGTGCCCATTTAACCCCACTCTCTGTTTCCTATCCTTCAACCAGTTTTTAATCCACAATAGGACATTTCCTCCTATCCCATGACCCTCCAATTTCCTCTGCAGCCTTTCATGAAGTACCTTATCAAACGCCTTTTGAAAATCCAGATCCACAATATCAACCGGCTCCCCTTTGTCCACATGTTTGTTTACTCCTTCAAAGAATTGAAGTAAATTGGTCAGGCAAGATTTCCCCACACTAAAGCCGTGCTGACTTGGTCTCAGTAATCCATGTCCTCGGATGTGCTCTGTAATTTTGTTTTTAATAATAGCCTCTACCATTTTCCCCGGCACCACCGTCAGACTCACCGGTCTATAATTTCCCAGATCTCCCCTGGAACCTTTTTAAAAAATTGGCATTACATTGGCCACCCTCCAATCTTCCGGTACCACGCCCGATTTTAAGGATAAATTGCATATCACTAACAGTAGCTCCGCAAGCTCATTTTTCAGTTCTATCAGTACTCTAGGATGTATACCATCCGGTCCAGCAGATTTGCTACTCTTCAGTTTGCTGAACTGCCCCATTATGTCCTCCAGGTTTACTGTGAATTCAGTAAGTCCGCTTGAAATACCATTTCTGACACCGGTATCCCACCCAAATCTTCCTCGGTGAAGACCGAAGCAAAGAATTCATTCAATCTCTCCACTATGTCTTTGTCATCCTTGATCGCCCCTTTTACCCCTCGGTCCCGGCCCAGAGCTGAGAGAGACAGAAGGGAAGACTGAACTAAGCGCTGAGCCTGCACGCTTTTCACCGCTACTGGTGCCGTAATCCCTACGAGGTAAGATGATGACTTTTAAAATTTGGAGGCAGGGGGCCTGGAACTCGAAGGGAGGAGGGACATAGGGAACTTCCGGTGGGTGAAATATTGGGGGAGCTCGAGAACCCACAGCACCCACAGAGTCAGCACCTTTGCTTATGTTTTCTATTCTATCTTACTTAAAAAACAAACTGTCTTTTCACTTGGAGAGGGTCTGACTCTATAGTCCCACCCACCCCTAGGTGAACTCCCTTTATATACAGCATTCAAGGTACTCCCTTTCTATACAAGGTACAAGCTATCTTCATTACACCATAACTGGTGAATCCTACTCCTTGTTATCCCCTATCATAGTTCACCCTTTCACACTTTTGAATCACATCAATATGACCTTCATTCAGTGCAATACATGTTCTGTTTTAATCCTAAGGCAAACAATCTGGAACCTTAGAGCTTGTCCTGACACCAAACATCATTTCTATAGCGCTACTAGACGTACGCAGCGCTGTACACTTGAACATGGACAGTCCCTGCTCAACAGAGCTTACAATCTAATTAGGACAGACAAATAGGACAAACAAGAGATAAGGGAATATTAAAGTGAGGATGATAAATAAGGGTTCTGAACAAGTGAATAAGGGTTAGGAGTTAAAAGCAGCATCAAAAAGGTGGGCTTTTAGCTTAGATTTGAAGACGACCAGAGATGGAGCTTGACGTACCGGCTCAGGAAGACTATTCCAGGCATATGGTGCAGCAAGATAAAAGGAACGGAGTCTGGAGTTAGCGGTGGAGGAGAAGGGTGCAGATAAGAGAGATTTACCCAGTGAACGGCGTTCCCGGGGAGGAATGTAGGGAGAGATGAGAGTGGAGAGGTACTGAGGAGCTGCAGAGTGAATGCACTTATAGGTCAATAAGAGGAGTTTGAACTGTATGCGGAAATGGATAGGAAGCCAGTGAAGTGACTTGAGGAGAGGGCTAATATGAGCATAATGACACTGGCGGAATACTAGTCATGCAGCAGAATTTTGAACAGATTGAAGAGGAGAGAGATGGCTAAGTGGGAGACCTGTGAGAAGCAAGTTGCAATAGTCTAAGCGAGAGGTGATAAGAGTGTGGATGAGGGTTCTGGCAGCGTGCTCAGAAAGGAAAGGGTGAATTTTGGTGATATTATAGAGAAAGAAACGACAGGTTTTAGCAGTCTGCTGAATATGTGCAGAGAAGGAGGAGTCGAAGATGACCCCAAGATTACAAGCTGATGAGACAGGAAGGATGAGAGTGTTAGCCACAGAAATAGAGAATGGGGGAGGAGGAGAGGTTGGTTATGGGGGAAAGATAAGAAGCTCAGTCTTGGTCATGTTTCAGATGGCGCTGAGACATCCAGGTAGCAATGTCAGACAGGCATGCAGATACTTTGGCCTGGATTTCGGTTGATTTCTGGTATGAAGAGGTAGATCTGGGAGTCATCAGCGTAAAGATGACACTGAAAACCATGGGAAGAAGTACAGATGGAGAAAAGAAGAGGTCCCAGGACAGATCCCTGAGGTACACCAACTGACAGTGGGATAGAAGTAGAGGAGGATCCGCTAGATTATACACTAAAGGTACGCTGGGAGAGATAAGAAGAAAACCAGGAAAGAACAGAGCCCTGAAATCCAAGTGAGGACAGCGTATCAAGGAGTAGGCTGTTATCAACAGTGTCAAAAGCAGCAGATAGATTGAGAAGGATGAGGATAGAATAGTGACCTTTGGATCTGGCCAGGAACAGATCATTGGAGAGTTTAGCAAGCGCTGTTTCAGTTGAATGAAGGGGCGAAAGCCAGATTGAAATGGATCAAGAATAGCTTGAGATGAAAGAAAGTCAAGGCAACTACGGTGAACAGCACGTTCAAGTATATCTTGGATAGGAAAGGGAGGAGGGAGATGGGGCGATAGTTGGAAGGACAGGTAGGGTCCAATGAAGGTTTTTTTAAGGAGTGGTGTGAGTACAGCATGTTTGAAGGCATCAGGAACAGTCGCAGTGGACAGTGAAAGATTGAGGATATGACAGATAAAAGGGATGACAGTAGCAGAGATAGTGTTAAGTAGATGGGTGGGAATAGGATCAGAGGAACAGGTAGTTAGTTTTGAGGAGGAAATAAGATGTGTAGTTTCCTCTTCAGTGATTTCAGAAAGGAAGAAAAGGAGGCAGGGGATGGAGGGTTCAGAGAACGGACCAAGGGAAGGAGAGGTGGAGATGACCTGGTTGAGAATTCAAGTTTAATCTTCTGAACCTTATCATGAAAGAATTAGAAAGAAGGAATTAGTACAACTAAAAAAGCATGCAGGATTACTCAATTCCCAGCCAATTTACCACCACTACTGCCACAGAGAATGAAATAACAGGGGAATAGATGGGTCACAGTAGCTCTGGTAGACTAAGATCTGTGACACAGAAGCACTCACCCTCCCAGCCTTTGCCCTGGCCAAATTCTTTTGCTGCTTTACATCATTATGATGCTGACAAAAAGAAGTACTGTAGTGGAACCAGAGGCAATGAAAGTAGCAGAACCCAAGAAACATCCCCCAAACAATGACAGATTGGTGAAAAGCAGAAACTCTTACTGATCAGACTCCATTATCAGAGGCATTAACTTAGGAACACAGTTCAACGGCTCCAACCTAGTAAAATGCCTTCCAAGATTTCAGTTACCAGATGTACCAACCAAATACTGAAAGTGATCCGAGAAAAGAGCAAGGCTTCAAATGAAGAGTTATGCTAGCCCTTGCTCTCAGTAAAATACAGGCCAATGGCTCATAGTAAGAGCTAGGCTTCTTAAAATCAGAATCATCTCTGATACAAAAGAGAGCTAGCTTGTAAAAATCAGAGGTCACCTTTGACACAGTTACATTTCACTGTGGCAAGTGCTGAACTGGCAAGGGTGGGGGCAATCTACTCTATAAACAATCCTGAGATTGGCACCTGCAAGACATCATAAGCAAGAGTTGCTATGGTTACGTAGAGATAGTGCTGGGTCAGCTGCACCCCGGGTGAGAAACATCCAAAGGGGGGGGCTACAGGAAGGTTTGGGAATATGTGAAGTCATGCTGATCAACTGATAAGGACTAGGAGCCCTGTTGAGACAGCTGGGGTCCATTGAAATGAATAGGGCCAAAATTGTATATAAGCAGCAGTTTGAGGAGTATTAGTTCAGACGAGACGAGAAGAAGAAGGAGATGAGAGGAGAAGACGACCAGAGAAGGGAGACTCCAGAAGGCTAGAGAGAGAGGACGTGCCATGATATGCGGTTCCATTATGTGAATGCTTAACCTACCTGTATTACCATTGGTAAGATTGTAATAAACTATGTTATTATATCTACTACATACTGGGTTCCTTTCTAATTACAAGAGTCCATACTGCCTGATGGTGTAAGCCTGTCATGAGCAGATTCAAGGTTGGGAAAGCTAGATATTTGGAGGGCATATGTAACTTTGCCCAGAGAGATGAGACGGGCCACTGCTTCCGCTGCTGGATTAGCAAAGGCAGATTCTGAGAAAATAAACATATTGGTAGCCAGAGGATGGATACTCCCTCTTGGGCTTCGAATCTGCTTTGTAAATTTATTTAAAATTGCCCGAAGAGCTGTAAGTTCTAAACCCTTTTTTTCTCACATTTTTTAATATCCTTATCCTGGCCCCCGAAACTGCCATTTCTTTCTGTAGCTTTTAAAAGTTTTCCCTAACAAGTGCTGTAGTTCGCTATCTCAAGGACATGAGAATCTGGGAAGCTTGCCCACTTTAGCTGCCTTATCAGTCCAGCACTGCTTCGGCAGAGGAGGCTCTACAGTTCACTTTAAAAGCTCAGAAAGTGATTTTTTTTCCCCCTTTTCCGTTCGTTTTTTTGTCCCTGTTCTATGCTGAAGTGGTACAAGTTAAACAGTCATTTACACAGGTATTCTTTTAACCTCTCGCTGTCTATCCTCTGTCAACTGTATTGCTCCTAAATCCATCTAACTAACTCCCTCTCTTATCTTTTTCATATCTTTCACTCCGGTTTCATCTCTCGAAACTGGTAGAACGTTTTTTTTCAACATATTCTCGACGGTGGACTTATGCAAGGGTCCTTCCCTTAACGCCGATGAGATTTATGATTCCCTATTTCTAGATTTTCAGTCTGCCTCCTTCGGCAGCACTTTCTGATACACAAACAGCCTTCCCCTGGCTGCGGTCCCAAATTACCACCTTTAGCTGGGTTAATTTTTTTTAGTTAGCCAGTTTCCAATTACTGGAGACTGATCCCAACCCTTTGTGTAGGTTCTGGACTTTTTACAGTCTGTGGGTTGCTGCGCTTTCCCCAGTACTAATAAAGGGAGTAAGAAGCACCTTCTAACCTCTACCAAGGTACTTTTGAGGGTTTTGGGCTTTGTGCAGGACAATTTTTTGAGACTGGCCATTGCACAGTACATTTTCTTTGTCTTGTTTCTGGGCAAGTGGCCAACCATACATTGTTTACCGATTTCAGCCTGCTTGTTCTGTCTAAAGACACTCACTGAAGAAGGATAGACACGCTGATTTCAAACACACTTTTTACTGTCCTTGTGCACAGCTGTGGGTTTCTCTTAGGGTCCCTCTTTAAATCTGCCACCTTTAAATCTGGGCATCTTTAAATTGGGTACCGAACGGAACACTTACTTTGTTTTCAGGGTTTCTTGTTTCTGGGAAGGCTGCCAATCCTAGCTTGCTTACCAATTCAGCCCTGCTGAAACAGCATAGCCACGCTGATTTTAAAAGTAGTTTTATCCTTACTGTCCCAGCCCGTTGTGAATATATAGAATTGATTGTCTAGGTGCCTCTATATGGGGTACTTTCCAAATTGTCCCCCAGATTAATTTTTTATTGTGAATACCAACAAGTGGTTTTTTTTAGGGTTTGCCCTTATTCAGGTACTATATTTTAGCTGAACATTACTTTAAAAAAAAAAATAGTTTTTTTTTTTGTTCACCAGTCTACAGTTGGCCGAGAGGTTTATATTGGATCAAGGTGACCAACAGTTCCAGTTAATACTGAGGGATATTTTGTATTCCAGTCTAAATTGACTGAGGGTTATTCCAGTTCTAGGTGTGGAACTGAGGGTTCTTCTTTTCCCCGGTCTACCGTGACCGAGAGTTTGTCCAGTCCAGAGAGACTGAGGGTCCAGTCCAGTGAAACTGAGGGTCAAGTCCAGTGACACTGAGGGTCCAGTTCTGAGGAACTGAGGGTTTGCTTCTTTTCCCCGGTCTAGCATGACCGAGAGTTTGTCCAGTTCAGAGTAACTGAGGGTTTGTTGGGTTTTTTTTGTCCATCTCTGACCGAGGTTGAGGGTTGTTTTTCTTCCGGTTCAAGGTGAACCACGGTTTTTTGTAATACAGGTAACCTTTAGCCACCCTGTCTTAAGTGTCTTGTAATGGATCCTGAGTGTACTCTCAATAAGTGGACGCACTAATTGATGGCCAGTTTAGACCGCGGGGTTTTGCTAAGTACCTTGACTATTAACAAACACATATTGAGAATTTTTTGTTTGAGTGCACATTGTAATTTTCTTTTTGTTTTGACCGGTTCAGCTATAATGGTACCTTTATGAAATTGCCCTAGGCAACCTTTCTTTTTACTTAGACTTAGTCACAGGTTTCCTTCCCTTTGTGAAGTATCCCTGTACACTGGAAAGTTCTGAGACAGGTAAGTATAAATTCACTTCATTTTGTTGGAATCAATTTCTAATGAAGATTTAGTCAGTCTATTAAACCCCTTTCACACTGTAATAAAGTTAAGCACATAATTACACAACACCAGTTGTACCACCCTTTGTGCCATATACTTTTCTGACTATGACCAAGCCCAGCCCTTAGACACAATTCTGAAGTTCTTCAGAATGAAAAAAAGGCTCTCACCCATATCTGTAAGAATGGTTCAAAGTTTGGAATGCCAAGGATAAGACCCCTTGATTGGCCCGTGTCCGCTTTTTGAACCTGCCAAATTACGTGGTTTAATTACTTACAACAACTCCCATAAAAAAGTGAAGTCCAGAGATAAAAATCTCAATGCCACAGACAAATTTATTCTTATTGGGGAGCAAGAAGGTAATTCTAATCCTCTGCTCAACACCCAAAGCCCAGCACATCCACCCTTGGATGACACTGCAACCCATGGCTGTACCTTCATATGAGGGGACTTCCGCCTCCATATGAGCCAGGTCTTTCCAACAAACTTTTAAATTGTGGCATTGCCGTTGGATATACGCCCATACCACCCCACCTTCTGAATCCCACACCTCCACTTCCCCCCACCCATCCCATCACTCTGAACAAGCCCACATCTGTACAGATCTCCGGTACGGTAGATCTGTCACCTGTCCCTGTTCCTTCCGGTCCAGGACCCATGATTCCAGGTGCTGTTGCCCCTGCCATCCCCCAGCCCACTGATCCAGGTGCTGCCATCCCTGCCATTCCTCCAACCATTGTTCCAGGTGCCGCCACCACAGTTGCAGGTGCTGCTATCCCTATTATCCTTCAACCTGTCATCCCAGGTGCTGTTATACCTGTTCCTCCTCCCGTTCTTCCTCAACCTGTACCCCTGCCATGTGTCCCTACTACGGCAATCCCTTCTAGCTCTGGACCAGAATCCCGGCTCCAGACCCGCCCTTCAGTCCCGAGATCTGTAACCTTTAACAACCCTCTAAAAACAGTAGAATTTAAACAGCCATCTACACCAGTGAACCCCTTGTCACTCCCTATCACTTCGGGCAATGCTAATCTAGGTCAGTTACAAATTAACTCTGTTCTACCCTTGACAAATAGACAAAGCTCCCAATATCTTGCGACAACCAGGAGTTGCCAGCCTAGATGGTGGCGAGCATATTAGGTGTGGCGCTGTCATAGGTTGGGCCATTTTTCTGCCATATGTCAACAGTCTTTTCATAAACATGCCCGGCGTAATAATCCCCCTGTCCAGCAATCATTCCCTTTGTGGAACCTGGACCAAAGCCATTCTCAATAACTAGGCGTGGACTGTACCTGAGCAAATTATTTGGACCCTATAATCACTTTGCTCAACTGTACTATGGTGAAGAACAATGCTTAACTATAGATTAAAGATTAGAAGTTATCCTAAGTGTGTTTGGTAATGTTCTAGTTTTAGTAGTCCTACTGTCTCTTCTGACTTAATTCTAAATAGTGGTTACTTCCCTACACTGTCTTGAATTACTGTATTATCCATAGTTGTTTTTTTACCATACCTTGTGCTAACATGCCATGGTTTAATGCCATTACTTTATCTGATATTTACTTAGGAATAAAATGGTCCCAGTTCATCAGGCTTTTCCACTCCAGAATCCCCTGTAATAGATTTGTTTTAGCTAACTTTTAAATATATTGTGCAACTCATTCTTAGAGAAAAAATACACAGAATGGTCTTGTGTCCATCTGGTTTGAGCCCGAGTTACTCGAACCTACAAATGCATTCTTCTGTGCTTCATGCTGAAGCTGCATCTCTGCTTTTCTGCTTTTCTCTGTGTAAACGCTCACACTGGGAAAGCCTGACAGTTTCATTTTTCTGTACTTCAAGGTTATGCTGAGTACTCTTCCCCCTCCCCCTCCCCTAGTAGAAGTGCCGCTACTTCCAAAACCTTATTACCTGATTGAGACAGAATTCTACGGCGCTTCCCCCTAAAGCCACCGGAAGCCCTAAGCCTTTTCTTTAAACATTCACTATGAACTCCCGCAAACTAGTTTACAGGTAGAGTTTATCTATTCTGTTACTTTTTTCCTTACTTTGTTATTCACAGACTGGAACAAAAACAGAAAAAATGTGATCCTCTATTTTTTTCCCTTACTTCAAACGTCTGAATAATGAAGTCTCACTGTTCACTGTCTTCTGACTACCTTTCTTTTGATTAACAGCTTGTATTTTCTTCTGCTACTTGTCTATAATACTTGTCTGTAGCACTGAACAGTTTTCTTTAAACTTTAAAGATAAGCAATGCCGCTGACAAGATAAAACTCATTATTTCTCACTTTTGATTTTTAATAAATTCCCACCGTTTACTACTTTCTGTTCAAACTCACTTTTGATTTATATTTGTATTTTCTGCTACCGGAGAACTTTAAAGGAAATTCTTTCCCTTCCATTTTCTCTCCGACGTCACTGTGTGTGTAAAGATTTATGAACTGTCTTTCTGTTCGCAAGCGCAGATTAGTCTGCCTACAAATTAACTATTTTCTGTTTCACAGCTGCTGAATTACAGGACAGAGGAATATTTAAAATGCACTGCACTTTTCCATGCCCAAATTCTAGACTCCTTTATGCTTGATCTATATTATACAGCTCACTCGTCAATCCCCTAATAACAGCAATTTAGCTGATGACCTGGCACGCCAGGTAACAGCAGGTCAGGTGTCCTTTGGTCCTGATCTCACCCTGCCACTGCGCACCCCGGTGCATTAACCCACCCCATACTCCACCTCTACCCCCTCCTTCATATCCCCCCATCAGCCCCCCTTCCCCCCCCCCCCCTCCCCCACACCCCCCCCCCCTCAGCCCTCCCTTCTCTCCCTCCACAGCCCCCCTCTCTTCCTCAGCCCTCCCTTCTCTCCCTCCATAGCCCCCCTCTTCCCCTCAGCCCTCCCTTTCTCTCCCTCCATAGCCCCCTCTTCCCCTCAGCCCCCCTCTTCCCCTCAGCCCTCCCTTTCTCTTCCTCAGCCCTCCCTTTCTCTCCCTCCCAGCCCCCCTCTTCCCCTCAGCCCCCTCTTCCCCCAGCCCCCCTTCCCCCTAGCCCCCCTCTCTCCCTCAGCCCCCCCTCTTCCCCTCAGCCCCCCTTCTTCCCCTCAGCCCCTCCTCCCTTCTCTCCTCAGCCCTCCCTCCTCTCCTCCATCAGCCCCCCTTCCCCCTCTCGCCCCCCCTTCTCTCCTCCATAGCCCCTCCTCTTCCCTCTCAGCCCTCCCTTCCTCTCCCTCCATAGCCCCTCTTCCCCCTCAGCCCTCCCTTCCTCTCCCCGCATAGCCCCTCCTTCCTCTATGCCTCCTACCCCCTCCCCCCTGACCGTCCCCTCCACCCCCCCTTCAACAAGATTTTTTTATTTTTTTTTTCTCTATTTTGCAGTCTTCAGTTACACAAGCAGAACTTATGCAATGGAAATGAACAGGCTGCTTTCTCGATCCTGATCATTTACTCAGTCCATACTCTCTTTTCTACTGCACTCATTCCATATGACCAAGTTGATGGGTTCAAAGCCTGCCATTCAGCTTTATTTATTTTAAATTATTTTTATTTTCTGACTTTGCAAATTGTTTTTTTTTCCTTCTTTTTAGCCACCATGGGGACTATCATGATACAAATTTCCAGTATAGTTTTGATTAAGTTGCGGAGGAAGGCTAATGGATGTGAGAATCCCATTCATTTTTGGGATAATTATAAAGGTTATAAGGAAATGATATTTTCAAATATGATAGGTTTCAGAAATGTTTGCAATGTAAAATAGTCTAGCTGTTCATGTATCATTGGATGTGCTTTCTATAAGTGCATATAAGTAGACATTCGCATGACAGACCCTAAGAAAGATTTTCGCAAGTCGCGATGGTGAAGAGAAAAGTTGTAGAAGGTCCAGAGGAATTTTGACAAGCTTGAATGTGGTAATGTATCTGCAATCCTCTGTGCTCTATTTATGTGAGGCCTTCTATTCTACCTTAAAGCTTTTGAGTTATAATGCTTTTTGTCTGTCTACACAATAACAACAAACAGTGTTATGCCCATATAATATCTATATCTTGTTTCTATTTCTCTGTATATGCTCTCAACAGATCACATTTATTTACACAACAATAGTTGAAGTCTCTACACAAACTGCTTATTTCTTTTCATAATAATAAGTACCCTTTCCTGGATTAGATATTTCACAAGAATGGGTATCCCTTAGAATATACCCAATACTGAATTTCCCTAATTCTCTAAATTTTCTGTTCATAATGCTTTTCTGTTTCTCAGGCAATGTATAAGAATTACTGGCAACAATTTAAATCCCACATGAGCAAGCTTCTCTATCTAATGTTATTCCAGATCAGTGTATCATCTGCTGTATATACCTACTGGTCACTTGTGCAAGGGCCAGGCCTATGCTGATTTTACAGATATGCAGATACCTGTGAAAGATAAAGGTACCTGCTTGTCTGAGTAGATGCTTTCTAAAAATTTTTTTAACAAAATAATAATAATAAATAGAAGATTATCCTTGCATCAAAGAGATTATTCCCATATTTGGCAATCCCTGCAAAATTACTACAGACAATGGTTTTCATTTTTGATGAGTTCCTAAAGTCTTTTATTCCTGTACTAAGTATTTCACATCATACTATTTGTATTTACAAACCTACTAGCAATGGCCTAGTTGAGCACTACATGCACTTTAAAAAAAAAAACTAAATTAATACAACTTATGGTAAATTGAATTCACTCTTGGCTCAATGCTCTGCCCGCTTGCCTTGATGGCTCTTCAAGCCACCTCATCTGCCTTCTTAAAGCTAATCCTGATAACCACTTGCCTGCCAATATTAGGATGTGTTACCCAATATCATTACTTTTTTCTGTCTTCGATTTTCACAGGCAATCTCAGTCAGAAGAGGGGAGGGTAATGATAGCCCTTCCCCTGCACCGGTTATCTCAAAAGCTCTCAAAGTTGGAGATTTGGTCCACCGGAAGTACTACATCCCTATTTACATAGGACCCTTCCAAATTAGTCAAGTTGCAAGACCACACATCCTGGGTCCACCTAACAGACATCCTCATCTACCAGGTTCCTGATTCAGTCCCTTTCAAGCCATCCCCACCAGCTCAGCAGTTACCACTGGTTCTGCATCCTCCGCCACCACTTCAAGTTGATGGAACTAAAAGAACATTTCCAAGCATCTGACAACTACAGACGTTCCATCTTACCTGAACGGAACATTTCCCATCAAAGAGAGCCTACTACTGCACTTACCATTTTTCCAGTGGAACCGTGTGATGCAAGTCCAACTACCCAGAAGAGGACACTGTACTCTGTACTCCAAAGACTGTATTGGGACTTGTTGTACTTCTATTATTCCTAATTTTGTTTCCAGGACTAATCTATTATACATTTGAAAAGACTCACAGGTTTTTTCAGTATACATAGTAATAATCACAAAAATCCACCCTAGGTACCCCAACAGTTGATTACTCTGTTTTAATTGAACCCTTATATCTAATCATTACTTGCCCTTTTTAATTCTATTTAATTCTATTATTCCTGATAATACGAATCGTCATTTGTTTTGTTTGATAACTTTGAAATTTTTCAGGGATGTGGACAAATTAAAATTAACAGATTACACATCCAACAATCAGACCCTCTATCAGAGAACCTGTATATTTTTGTATGTCACCTATAGCATTGGTCAAAGTGGGTGGCATCCTTGGTTTTTCATCCTCTATTGTCACTATCAAGAGGGGTACTTGATTAATTTAAAGCCAGAAATCATTGTATACTTACATTCCCAGTAATACTGACACTGATGATTCCATTATAAAGGTATTACAAGATCTTTTTGCCTTAGCAGACAAAATTAACTACTAAATCAGGTGTTGATACTGTTGCATTATTCCTATGTTCAGAGGTTTGTTTTAAGCCATCCTTGTTACTACTCTCAGTACAAGACAAACTACATTTCCACCATAATGTAGGACCACTGCTATTTATTTTACTCATTTTTACCTATTAATGCCTGTAACGCAAGTGTACCTCTTTTATTAAGGAAGATATTATTCTGCTTATGCTGTTTAATTTAACTATCACATATTTCTTTCTAGTTTGTTATATTTTGCTAATTTGTATAGACAGGTTTAGATTGTTTTCTCTCTATTTTTTAAACTGTTGTATCTTTCATCACTATACCTCAAATAGTAACTAAGCAGACTGTTTTCTACTGTTGATGATTTCTTAATCATCAAGTGAAAATGAAGCAGATCAATTCATTTAACACATATTTGCTTCATATTCTGTATAAAGGAACAAGAAGATGATATTCCTATGTATGTTCCAAAAACACTATAACTCAACAGTGCCTTCATGTATGATCTAGATCCATTACACCTAGCAGTAAGATAATTACAAAACTATTATCCTGCCCATAATTATAAGACTACTGCAGGTTAGCAGCAGGCCCCTTCATATATAATGTAGGCCTATAACACCCATAGCTTACTTGTAATTATAATGCTCATGTTTGCAGTAGTTATTCATTATTTGGCCAATATTAATCCTTTTTAAATGCTAAAATGAAATTTTGTTCCCTTAACACCAGTTTTAGCTATATTTACACATTCAAGTTTGACTAATGATAAACTTTGATGAAAGTTTTCTTTCCCCCGCCTTCCAACATCAGCTTTGTAATCATGATATATTAATCAATCACAATCATATGCACTTGACCTTATTGATTCCATTGTATGGTACCTAGACTTAATTGACTTCACATGTTTCCAAGTCTAGCTCCGCCCTAGAGGGGTGGGTGTAAGAAAGTTGCGCCCAGTGGGTTGGTTATGATAAAAGGGGAAACCTAAAGCTGCATTTCATCCAGCATATAATTATGTATCCAACATACTGACTCTTGCTATGGCCTTGTTCCTTATTGTGCCAGAGCACCCATGTCACCTCAATCCTATACATTCCCCCCACAGAACTCTAAGAGCCCTCTGGAAAGGACGGCCACACCCACTAGTAGTCATGTGTGCCAGCCCCCTCTGAGGGCCTGGCAAGAGGGGAATGAAGAGTTATGCTAGCCCTTGCTCTCAGTAAAATACAGGCCAATGGCTCATAATAAGAGCTAGGCTTCTTAAAATCAGAATCATCTCTGATACAAAAGAGAGCTAGCTTGTAAAAATCAGAGGTCACCTTGACACAGTTACATTTCACTGTGGCAAAGTGCTGAACTGGCAAGGGTGGGGCAATCTACTCTATAAACAATCCAGAGATTGGCACCTGCAAGACATCATAAGCAAGAGTTGCTATGGTTACGTAGAGATAGTGCTGGGTCAGCTGCACCCCGGGTGAGAACATCCAAAGGGGGGGCTACAGGAAGGTTTGGGAATATGTGAAGTCATGCTGATCAACTGATAAGGACTAGGAGCCCTGTTGAGACAGCTGGGGTCCATTGAAATGAATAGGGCCAAAATTGTATATAAGCAGCAGTTTGAGGAGTATTAGTTCAGACGAGACGAGAAGAAGAAGGAGATGAGAGGAGAAGACGACCAGAGAAGGGAGACTCCAGAAGGCTAGAGAGAGAGGACGTGCCATGATATGCGGTTCCATTATGTGAATGCTTAACCTACCTGTATTACCATTGGTAAGATTGTAATAAACTATGTTTATATCTACTACATACTGGGTTCCTTTCTAATTACAAGAGTCCATACTGCCTGATGGTGTAAGCCTGTCATGAGCAGATTCAAGGTTGGGAAAGCTAGATATTTGGAGGGCATATGTAACTTTGCCCAGAGAGATGAGACGGGCCACTGCTTCCGCTGCTGGATTAGCAAAGGCAGATTCTGAGAAAATAACACAAATACCCGATGCTGTAATTCACCTGGTGACAAATGGCCTGGCCAACAATAGCTAGTTTACAGCACAGACAATGTTCCAGAAGTTTGGGGAGAGACTGAAATTTTGGCTCGGACCGTGGCTTTTCTGAAGTAATTCCCACATGGGGGAAAAGAAGAGGAAAGCCTACGCAAAACAGTGGAGTTCAGTAAGTGCTTGGTGTAAAGAAGGTTTGAGATACAAAGGAGCATGGGTATACGTAATGATGGGCTTCATCTTTCTGTGACAGGAAAAAGGATCCTTGGGGAGAAATTCAGACAGTATGCTTCTAGACATTTAAACTAGAAGGCGGGGGTGACAAAGGAAACAAGGGAATTAAGAAAGTCACCCCCAGAATAAACATGATGGCAGAGGAAAAGGTCACCTAGATATACAAAACCACCTAAACTCACTCAGCACATGGAAAGCAATGAGCACAAATGCTTGTAGTCTAGGTAAAAAGGTCAAGACTTGCAAACCCTGATGTTTGAAGAAAACTTGGATATTGTTGTATTACAGAGACGTGGTCAATGATTATCATGAATGGGATGTGACTATACCGGGCTATAATCTTTTTAGGAAGGATAGAGAGGGCCAAACAGGTGGAGGAGTGGTGCTCTATGTGAGAGACGATATCAGAGAATCTGAAATGCGGGAAACCTGGGGAGTGGAGGAGTGGCCTAGTGGTTAGGGTGGTGGACTTTGGTCCTGGGGAACTGAGGAACTGAGTTCGATTCCACTTCAGGCACAGGCAGCTCCTTGTGACTCTGGGCAAGTCACTTAACCCTCCATTGCCCCATGTAAGCCGCATTGAGCCTGCCATGAGTGGGAAAGCGCGGGGTACAAATGTAACAAAAAAAAAAAAAAAAAAGGAAGAAGCTTTATGAATTGTCCTAGAAAGAGAAGATGGAACCTGTATCCACACGGGGGCTATCTACAGACCTCCAGCACAAATGGAGAAGCTAGACAAGAATCTGATAGAAGATATTCAAAAGATTGGTATGAAAGGGGAGGTGCTACTGTTGGGAAGATTTCAACTTGTCTATGTGGAATTGGAATGTCCCATCTGCAGAATAGAGAGATTGTGGACGTGTGTCAAAGTGCCTTGCTTAGACAAATGTGACGGAACCCACGAGGGAAGGGTCGATGCCTGGATCTAGTGCTCACGAATGGAGGAAGTGTTTCCAATATCAGGGTGGGTGCCACCTATGTAATAGTGATTATCACACCATATGGTTTGATAAAATGCAAAGGCGAGTGCAGATGCACGAAACTCAAAGTACTCTGGATTTCAGATGTACTGATTTTGATAAAATGGGGGAATACCTGAAGAAGGAGCTGTTGGCATGTAAGGCATAGGAGAAGTAGAAAATCAGTGGTCCAAGCTAAGGCTGCTATAAATATGGTAACTGATTCTTTACGCAAGGAAAGTAAACAAAAACAAGAGAAACAGGAAGCCTATATGGTTCTTCAAACAAGTAGCTGAAAAAATAAGAGCAGAAGAGGCGTTGTTCAAGAAATACAGAAGAACGCAACAAGACGATCACGGAAAAGATTATCAGATTAAACTCAAAGAAGCAAAAGTGCGAGTAGAAAAAATGGCTAAAGATGTAAAGAGAGGTGACAAGACCTTTTTCAGATACATTGGAGAAAGGAGAAAAAGACAGGAAGGAAATGAACGACCTGAAAGATAATGAGAATGGCTATGTGGAGAATGAGGAGGATAAAGCGAACGTGCTAAACAATTACTTCTCTTCGGTGTTCACAGAGGAAAATCCTAGTGAAGGACCGCTGTTGGCTGCTGAAGGAATATCTAAGAATGGAGTGGATACTGCACCATTTACGGAAGTTTATAACAACTGGAGAATCTGAAGGTGGACAAAACCTGTGGGGCTGGATGGGATACATCCCAGGATACTAAGGGAGCTCAGAGAGGTCCTGGTGGGACTTCTTAAAGATTTATTAATAGATCTTTAGAGATGGGAGAGGTTCCATGAGACGAGCGGATGTGGTCCCTCTTCACAAAAGTGGAGACAGGGAAGAAGTGGGAAACTACAAACCGGTAAGTCTCACGTCCCTGCTGAAAGAAAGGATAGTTAACTTTCTAGAAGCCAACGGGTTACAGGACCCAAGGCAACATGGCTTTACCAAAGGAAAATCCTGCCAAACAAATCTCATTGACTTCTTTCACTGGGTGACCAAAGAACTGGATGAAGAACGTGTGCTAGATGTAATGGATTTCAGCAAAGCCTTTGATACAGTCTCCCACAGAAGACTTGTGAATAAGCTGAACGGGTTGAACTTAGGACTTAAAGTATATGTATATTTTGTATATGAACCTGGCTGTAGCATTTTGAGCTGTTTGGAGTTTTTTCAACAGGTACTCCTTACAGCCTGCATATATTGGCATTACAGTAAATCTAATTGGGATAATGTAATGATTTTACCAATAGTTTAATGTTTCTGATGAGAAATAGGGTCTGATCCTTGTTAGTTTCCAAAGAGACCTGAAAGATTTTGTGATTACTGAGAAAACTTGAGTATCAAATGTTAAATGTTTGTCTAGAATTATATCTAGAATTTTCAGATTTTTGTCAATGGAAATGAAGTGTTGCAAAAGTGTTGTAGGTGTTTTGATCAAATAGGCTGGTAATGACCACAGATTTATTTGTTCTTTATTTAGCTTAGTTTGGATTCTGATGTTTCCATCAAATTTAAGCCAAGTGCCTTTCGTGTCTTGAATGTTGTTTTGAAGGTTATGTATAAGGTAACATTGTCAACATATATGAATGTTTTGAATCCTGCTGTTTCTGGTATGTTACCTAGTAGTGGACATTATATTAAACAGTATGGGTGATAGTAAGAGAGCCCTGAGGGACGCCACAGTCCGGTGACCAAGGAATCTTGATTTCAGGAATCCTTGAAACCATTTGTGGACTATGCCACATATGCCAAATTTGTCTAGTATGTTTAGTAGGATACGGTGATCTACTACATCGAATGCGCAAGACATATCAAACTGCATTATTAAGATCTTAGAAGCCATGCTAATTTCTTTTCTGAGGTTTGATACTAGGGTAGTAAGGACAGTCTCGGTACTATAGCATGGTCTGAAACCTGATTGCTATTGTGTAGTAGGGAGAAATGAGAAAGGTAGTCCATAGTTTGTGCTGCTACTATTCCTTCCATCACCTTTATCATCAAAAAGAATGGAGGCTACTGGTCCTCTAGTTTGTTACATCAGTTATGGTGATTGAATTGTTTTTGGTATTGGTGATAGGATAATAGAGCCTTTATTATTGGGGAAGTGCCATGGAATAGTAGGAAGGAGATATGCTTCGAAGCAGACAAATGAGCATATTAAGAGTTTCCTTAATAAGGTAACTAGGACAAGGATCTAGTATGCATTGTGAGGTTGAGTATTTTAGGAGGTAATGTTTACTGTGTCATGGCCTTGGTAGTTGGAAGGAAGACCAGATGTTTTTGGTGGGTATTCCTATATGTTTGTTCTGACTGTTTTTCCGTAATATCTTAATAGTTGATTTTAATTTGAGTACTCCTTCTCTGATTTTAACTATTTTTGTTAGAAAAAAAAAGTAGGCAGTTGCTCTGCTGTTGATGGGGACTCAGTGGTTGTGGTTATTTTTTTTTTTGTGGATAATAGGCTTTTTATCAAATGGAAAAGTTACTGGTATTAAGGAAATTAATAAAAATTATTTTGTTATAGTATTGAGTTTTTTGCAATTTTTAATCTCATTTTTATATGTTTTGATGGCAGTTTCCCAAGTTAATTTGTGTTCATTTGATTTGTCTTATAGCCCATTTTCTTTCCAGTTTCTACATTTGGCCTTTCAAAGAAGGATAGATTGATTAAACCAATGTGAAATTTTCTAGGTCGGTTTGGATGTAGATTTGAGGGGAGCTATGAGGTGTATTTTCAAAGCACTTAGCCTTACAAAGTTCCATAGGTTACTATGGAACTTGTAAGGCTAAGTGCTTTGAAAATGAGCCCCTATGTTATTTAAGACATTTTCGCATAGGTCATCCCTTTAATTATGAAGTTGTTACTGTCTGCTGGAGGAAGAGCAGGATTGTTTGATGTTGTGGTATTTACTTTTCCTCTAGTTTTGTGAGGAGTCGTAGTACTACTTTTATTTTTCATTGATTTTGTATTTTCCATCCAAAAGAGGGAGATCTCGAGTATACTGTGATCTGTATGTGTAAGTATGGTTACTTAGTTGAAAGTTGTTGTTTGCAAATTTATAGGCTAATAGGTCAAATAAGTGAATTGAACACAGTACTCAAGGTGCGGATCGCACCATGGAGCGATCAATGGCAATATAACATCCTCACACCTGTTTCCAATACCTTCCTAATAATACCCAACATTCTATTCAATTTCCTAGCTGCAGCAGCACACTGAGCAGAAGGTTTCAGTGTATTATCGACGACGACACCCAGATCCCTTCTTGGTCCGTAACTCCTAATGTGGAACCTTGCATGACGTAGCTATAATTCGGGTTCTTTTTTTCCCACATGCATCACCTTGCACTTGCTCACGTTAAACGTCATCTGCCATTTAGCCGCCCAGCCTCGTAAGGTCCTTCTGTAATTTTTCACAATCCTGTCGCATAAATGGTAAAGTAGAATACAAAGTGGTATTGCATTGAGGTTTCTAAATGATAAAGTGAATTATAGGAATCCCCTTCCACCTCCTCTACCCCTCCTTCAATGCTCACCTACCCTTGCTCATACCTCTCCTACTCCCTTCAATCTTGCCCATTTCTACCTACTCACTTCTTTTATTCTGATATACTTACTTATTTTTCTTCATCAATAACTCTGAATCCCTGTTACTATGTAAGCCGCATTGAACCTACTCTGAGTGGGAAAGTGCGGATACAAATGTAATAACAATAATAACTATAGAAAATTCATTTCCGGCATGAGAAATAAAGTGGTTGTGCGTATTGCGTAACTTTCATTAGTAGCAACAAAGGTTATCAGTCTAGTGTAAAGAGTCTGGTTTTGTCTAGTTCATGTAAAGTCTAGATGTCTAGTATTTAGGATGGATCATTGTGGTATGCCTTCTTGAACAGGTTGGTTTTCACTAGTTTTCAGAAGATTGTTAGAAATAACAGAGTAATCTGATATCAGTGTGCCTCACATTATTTACACACTCACAGTTAACCAGCCATAGACCTGGAGTGACTGCAGATGCTCAAATGCAGCAAAGGCAATGCATAACTACTGCAGTGTGTAAGGTCATGCAGAAGGGGCCACCCTTGCATTTTCACACCCTGCCACTGACAGAACATCAATTCCGTGTGAAAGGGACAGTACTCTGTACACTTATGCACTCAAGTGCCATATCAATATGAATGCCCTGTTACAGAACTGCCCAGATAACATATAAGAGGAAAACGGTAACGGAATTCAAACATGAGTGGGATAACATAAAGGAATCCTGCTCAGAAGGAAGGGATCCCCAGAAGCTTAGCCGGTGGTGGGAGGCAGGGCTGGTGGTTGGGAGGCGGGGATAGTGCTGGGCAGACTTATACGGTCTGTGCCCTGAAAAAGACAGGTACAAATCAAGGCAAGGTATACAGAAAAAATGGCACATGTGTGTTTATCTTGTTGGGCAGACTGGGTGGACCGTGCAGGTCTTTTTCTGCCATCATCTACTATGTTACTATGTATGGCTGAATGGTTGTGTGAGTTGCCAGTAGTTTAAAAAGACAAGTACATTTTTTGTATTACTGTCATTCTGGTTATCTAGGTGTAAATTGATGTCCCCTATTAGTAGGACATTATCAAATTTAGTGCATATGTTAGATACAAATTCAGTGAAGATATTTTCTGTTGATTGCCACCTCTGGTGGGAGGTGAAAAAGGATGATGCAGATAGGATCAGATAGTGTCATTGATTTTGAAGCAATTGTTTTGAGAGGAGGGGAATCAATATGAGATATCAGTTCTACTTTGAAAAAGGATTTATATATTCGTGTTCGCTCCATGGTGCAATCGCACCTTGAATATTGTGTTCAATTCTGGTCGCCGCATCTCAAAAAGATATAGTGGAATTAGAAAAGGTGCAGAGAAGGGCGACAAAAATTATAAAGGGGATGGGACAACTTCCCTATGAGGAAAGGTTGAAGCATCTAGGGCTCTTCAGCTTGGAGAAAAGGCTGCTGAGGGGAGATATGATAGAGGTCTATAAAATAATGAGTGGAGTTGAACGTGAGCGTCTGTTCACGCTTTCCAAAAATACTAGGACTAGGGGGAATGCAATGAAGCTACAAAGTAGTAAATTTAAAACAAATCAGAGAAATGTTTTCTTCACTCAATGTGTAATTAAACTCTGGAATTTGTTGCCAGAAAATGTGGTAAAGGCGGTTAGCTTAGCAGAGTTTAAAAAAAGGTTTGGACAACTTCCTAATGGAAAAGTCCATAGACCATTATTAAATTGGATTTGGGGAAAATCCACTATTTCTGGGATAAGCAGTATAAAATGTTTTGTATTTTTTGGGGCTCTTGCCAGGTATTTGTGACCTGGATTGGCCACTGTTGGAAACAGGATGCTGGGCTTGATGGACCTTTGGTCTGTCCTAGTACGGCAATACTTACATACTTATGTATTATGGCAATGTCTCCTCCTTTTTCTCCTTTACTAGCTTGAAGAATTTTGTAACTTGGGGGACATAGGTCATTTAATATTGCGTCATCATGCGCATGTAACCAAGTTTCAGTAATCAATAGGATGTCTAATTATGTTGTTCTAGCCATTCTCTGATTATGTGTTTTGTTTATCGTAGATCTGGTATTAACATATCCAGTTGGGACTAGTATAAATAAGAGTGAATTATGAGTGTTGCATTTAACATTTATGAGATGTTTCTTGTGGAAAAAGGGTTATGTTTTGTTTAAGTAGGGTGGCTTTGAGTCAGGTGTTTTTTTGATGTGTATATGATTTAGTTGATTACAATAATTGAATTTGTCATATTGTGTTTTGTGGTTTCCTGCTTTAACTTTAAACCTGTTAGAACATAGTAACATAGTAAATGACGGCAGATAAGGAACTGAACAGTTCATCCAGTGTGCCCAACAAGATAAACTCATTTTACATGGTATGTGATACTATGTATACCCGAGTTTGATTTGTCCTTGCCATTCTCAGGGCACAGACCGTAGAAGTCTGCCCAGCACTGTTGTTGTACTAAATGTTCTGAAGCTAACGTCGAAGCCACAAATTTAAATTCCGGCCCATCCATATCTATCTAGTTACAATCAGGGCTTAGACTGCAGAAGTCTGACCAGCACCGGTTTTGCTTCCCAATTACCGGTGTTGCCACCCAATGTCCACTAAAATTCTGTAGATCCATTCCTTCTAAACAGGATTCCTTTGTGTTTATCCCACAGATGTTTGAATTCCAGTACCATTGTCATCTCCACCACCTTCCAAGGGAGGGACAATTTGAGGTTCAAAGGGATCCCGGAAGAGGAGCAGTATAAAGATGCTGTGAAACTGGTGCAGGAGATTAGCAAAGCCATTTTGCACCAGGAGTCAGGCCCATCGGAGGCACATCAGCAGTCTGATATAAAAATAGACAGAGCACATCGGAGCTTGGGACCACAACGGGGAGATTACCCCAGGGATGTTGTTGCATGCTTTCATGATTATCAGGTGAAAGAAGCAATATGGCGGAAAGCACGTGCGATGGGTGAAATCCAGTGGCGCAACATCAAAGTGCAGATATATCAGGATCTGGCAAAGAGCACACTGCAAAAAAGGGACTTTAGAGATGTCACGCAATATCTGCAGAAGTCTGGACTGCGTTATCGTTGGATATATCCGAGAGGATTGATGGTGACAGTAGGAAGTCAAACGAAGAAACTGGAACAGCCAGATGGGGCATGGTCAGCTCTAGCAGCACTAGGATGTACAGATCTTCCTGAAGAGGCAAGTGCACGTCCGAGAGCCAGCAAAGAAGGTCCCTCTAAATGTTCGGGTGGATGGACCACGCCGCGCAGGGAAAAGCGCAAATCGAGCCTGGAAAAAGAGGGCCATGGAGCTGAGCGGGATGGAGTGCCTTGAAGGGACCACAGCTGCAGGGCAACACCCTATGGTTTAAGCAATTTATCAGTATTTCTGCTGAAGGTGATATTGTTTTGATATGTAAACTTGTTATATTGTCATGGATGCATGTGAAGAGTGAGTGAGTGTTTTGGGGTACGAGATGGGGGATATAGGGAACACTACAGAGGCACAGACACCATTGGAACGACACTTCCTTAGGGACACAACTGGAGGCCATGTCTAGTAGCCAGTTGAAGAGGAATGGGGCGGGGAGGGGGGGTCAGGGGGAAAAGGGGGAGGGGTGAAATTAGAGTGGGATCGTGGAATGTAAATGGCTTAAATACCCCTGAGAAAAGAAGTATTATATATAGGGAGATTCATAAGATGCAGTGGGACATAACAATGTTGCAGGAGACGCATGACCAAAAGAAGGACGTATGCCTAATACAGTACAGGACTATGGGCAAGAGTTATATCTTGACCGATCCTAGAGAAGGGAAAAAGGGAGGGCTGGCAATTTATATAAGCGACAAGATTCCTTTTGTTCATGATCAAACATACACGAAGAGCCAGGGCAGATGTATAGCCGTTAGAGGCAAGATAAAGGATCGACCAATCACTTTCGTGAATATCTATGCACCTAATGAAGGGCAGGGTGCCTTTTTCGAGGCATTGAGGCTGGAGTTACTCCAGTTTGCGGTAGGGGAAGTTATTATGGGAGGAGATTTTAATTGGACAATGACAGATTTAGACCATTCCAAAGGGGAGGGGAGGAAAGGCAAATACGACTAAACTGTTGAGACTGGTTAAAGAGCTAGATCTGATTGATGTTTGGAGGATGCAGCATCCGGGGCAGAAGACCTATTCATTTTATTCACATGCGCAGCAAACCTAAACGAGAAAAGATGTAATTTGGGGTTCCCGCAATTTATGGGGGGAAGTCCGTGACTCTAATATAGGGAATCTCCATGCATCAGATCATGCTCCAGTATGGGTCTCCTGGAGGGGCCTGGGGAGGGAAAGAGTCAGCACCTTTTGGAGATTGAATGAATCCTTATTGGATGAGGAAGGGGCCTGTGAGGAACTTCGGGCGGTAGTGCAGGACTATCTGCTTCATAATGATAGGGGGGATGTGGAGGATGGAACTCTCTGGGACACCTTAAAAGTGGTGGTCAGAGGACATTTGATTAAAAGAGGTAGCCAGAAGAAGAGAGAGAGGCAACATCGTGAATTGAGCGTGAGGCAAAGATTGGCCACCCTAGAGGCCCAGCATCAGGGGAAGTTGAATTCGACGGACCTTGTGCAACTGAAGGCATGTAGAGCACAGCTGCAGCAAATACAACTTAGCCAGATGGAATTTCATAGAAAATTAGTCCAGCAAAAATTCTTTGAATTTAGTAATAAGGCCAGTAGGATGTTAGCGCGAAGCCTACACCAGAGACAAGTAGGAAATACCATAACAAAATTAAAAGGAGCGGGTAACAAGTTGTTTCATCAGGATGGGGAGATAAGGGAGCGCTTTGCCCAATTTTACTCAGCTTTGTATAGCAAAGAAACAAGAGTCTCAGCAGGGGATATACAGAGTTACCTTTCAGGGTTGGGTCTACACAAGTTAACCGAGCAACAGAGAATGAGTTTGGACAAACCTATAACATTGGAGGAGGTTGAGGGAGTCATAAAGGGATTCAAAGGGGGCAAGGCACCCGGATTAGATGGGTATACAGCTAAGTTTTATAAGCTTTTGGAGAAGACGTTGGGGCCCCTTCTAGTGAGGGTGGGTAATGAGTGTTTTCGGAGAGGGAAGCTGCCAAAGAGCATGTATGAGGCAGGGATTTCAGTGATTCTTAAGCCAGGTCGAGATCCAACAGTATGTGGCTCTTATAGACCTATATCCCTTTATAAATGTGGATATTAAGATCCTAGCCAAGGTGCTGGCTGAACAGTTTATGTTTCAAAGTTTTTATTGATGATGCCACAGATTATCACAATCATTTGATTAAGTACATAACAATTTAAACTTTGTCAGTCATATGTACATCCATCCGCGGTCATTATCATCAAATTTGATTTACAATTTCCTTCCCAATTCCCCTCTTCCCCCCCCCTTAATACTGTCTTTAACATAATCCTTGTATCAGAATAGAACAATAAACAACAATGAACATTACCCGCTATCTGCACATTCCAAGAATAATAACTTGTAGTTGTATCGCGGTTAACCCCTTATCTAATATCTCCCTCCCTTTCATCCCCTTCCCCCCTCCCCCCTTTATCATGAAATATTCCACATTCACTTCATGAGCCATTCAGTTACATCTCCCATTCACTCTTGTGCTACGGTGTTGGTTAAGGTGCTCTGCCTTATGTTGTGTTACTGAACTCTAGTTGCCATTATCCTCTCCCACCTTTATGGTCCCCTATGTGGAAAATTTATTTAATATTGCACTTCTTGCTTTATGGGATATACTTTGTAAGTACTTGGTCCAGATGGTGATAAACTTCCTTCTTTTCTTGGAAGTGCCCTGGGCTTCCCTGGCCTCCCATAGCATCAATTCATGAAACCTATTTCTCCAATGCCAGAAGGAGGGTGGTACCACCTGCATCCAGTGTCTAAGTATACATTTTTTCCCTACGGCATAAGCCTTGCATATCAATTGTTCCAAATTCCTATCCGAAATCCCGTAGGCTGTCCTTCTATTTAAAAGTGCTCCTCTCCAGGATGGGAGTATTTTTTGATCAATGATGCTCTCAAGGTATTTATGCACCGCCTTCCAAAATATTTTTACTCTATCGCACCTCCAAAATGCATACAAAAAGGTATTCCTTCCTCTGTTGCATTTGGAACATTGGGCATCGGGTGTCCACCCCGCTCTCGCTACTTGTGTTTGTGTCATGTATCCCCTGTGTATTATTCTGTATTGACTCTCCTGGCTGAACAGTTTAACAAATTTTTGCCCCGGCTCATCCAGGAGGACCAGGCTGGTTTTATACCCCAGCGTCAAGTAGCTGATAATATTAGACGCACTCTTAACATAGTAACATAGTAAATGACGGCAGAAAAAGACCTGCATGGTCCATCCAGTCTGCCCTACAAGATAAACTCATATGTGCTACTTTTTGTGTATACCTTGCCTTGATTTGTATCTGTCCTTTTCAGGGCACAGACCGTGTAAGTCTGCCCAGCACTATCCCCGCCTCCCGCCACCAGCTCTGCCACCCAATCTCGGCTAAGCTCCTTAGGATCCATTCCTTCTGAACAGGATTCCTTTATGTTTATCCCACGTGTGTTTGAATTCTGTTACCGTTTTCATTTCCACCACCTCCCGCGAGAGGGCATTCCAAGCATCCACTACTCTCTCCGTGAAAAAATACTTCCTGACATTTTTCTTGAGTCTGCCCCCCTTCAATCTCATTTCATGTCCTCTCGTTCTACCGCCGTCGCACTTCCGGAAAAGGTTCGTTTGCGGATTAATACTTTTCAAATATTTGAACGTCTGTATCATATCACCCCTGTTTCTCCTTTCTTCCAGAGTATACATGTTCAGGTCATCAAGTCTCTGCTCATACGTCTTGTAACGCAAATCCCTTACCATTCTCGTAGCTTTTGCTTTTCTTTGCACCGCTTCAATTCTTTTTACATCCTTCGCAAGGTACGGCCTCCAAAACTGAACACAATACTCTAGGTGGGGCCTCACCAACGACTTATACAGGGGCATCAACACCTCCTTTCTTCTGCTGGTCACACCTCTCTCTATACAGCCTAACAACCTTCTAGCTAAGGCCACCACCTTGTCACACTGTTTCGTCGCCTTCAGATCCTCAGATACTATCACCCCAAGATCCCTCTCCACGTCTGTACCTATCAGATTCTCCCCGCCTAACACATACGTCTCCCGAGGATTTCTATTCCCTAAGTGCATCACTTTGCATTTCTTCGCATTGAATTTTAATTGCCAAACCTTAGACCATAACATAATTTGGGAGGCCCAGCGCAGAGGGGAAAATTTTGCGCTCTTAACAACGGATGCGGAAAAAGCATTTGATCGGGTAGTGTGGAACTATTTGTGGACAGTGGTAGAGGTAATGGGGTTTGGGACAGGGATTTTGACCTGGCTTAGGGGGCTATACGCGGCACCTGTGGCTAGGATAAAAGTAAATGGTGGCTACTCGGACCCAATCTCTATACAGAGAGCACGCGACAGGGCTGTCCACTCTCCCCTTTATTATTTGCTTTGGCAATTGAACTGCTGGCGCAGAAAATTAGGGAATCGGTACAAATAAAGGGAATTCGCATAGGTGAAAGGGAGCATAAGATAGCCCTGTTCGCTGATGATATCCTTTTTTATGTCAGCTAATCTGAGGAGAAGTTAACCTCTATCTGCAGTGAGATTAACAAGTTTGGGGAGATGTCCGGCTTTAAAGTAAATTACAACAAGTCGGAAGTTTTGAGGATAAAGGAGCCCGCCTTGGATCTTGATGAGGTGCTGCAAAATTTTTCTTTCAAACAGACACGGACCAGTTTCCGATACTTGGGTATCCAACTCCCTCGGGACCTCTCACAACTCTATAGTCTAAATTATGAACCCTTGTTTCGAGAACTTAGGAAAGATATGAGTAAATGGAAAAATGGGTTGCTCTCTTGGTGGGGCAGAATATCTGTGGTTAAGATGAATGTGGTTCCTCGGTTGTTGTTTCTATTCCAAACATTACCAGTGGCTATCCCAGCCTCAGTTTTGCATAAACTACAATCAGATATATCAAGATTTGCCTGGGGGGGGGGGGGAAGACGGGCTAGGATATCGAAGCAAATAATGTGGGCAGGGGTGGAAAACGGGGGAAGAGGTCTGCCAAACATTAATTGGTACTACCAAGCAGCGCAATTGAAACAAGTGGCAGAATGGAGTAAGGGGGAAAGATCTATGGTGGCTTCCCTAGAGCAAAATCTGGAACCCCAGTATAATTTAGAGAGGGCCTTGTGGGGGTCGAGTCCAACATCCGCCCATCATTGTAGGGAAGTTAGTCCATATATAATTCACTTGGAAGGTATATGGAATACACTGAAAAGTAAACTCAGATGGGGGGCTAAAACCTCTACTCTGGCACACATTATACAAGAAGCTGAATTCCCAGCGGGGCAAGTGGGAGGAGTGTTCCGAGAATGGTATAGGAAGGGATTGCGAAAATTTCGGGATCTTATGTCTGAGGGGGTACTGAGAGAGTTTGGAAAGCTGCAAAGAAAATATGATCTGCCTGACTCGGACTACTTCTCCTATATACAGGTCAGGCATTACATGAGAGGGCAGGGGTGGCTACAGACAGACCCGAGAGAACGAGAACAACCGGAGAATATATGGGAGACTTTGGAAGGAGGGAAGAGAGGTATTTCCAGACTTTATCGGTATATTAGAGGAGATACACAATCAAATTCCCCTACATGATAGCATGGGAATGGGACTTAAAGTATGAATTGAGCATGAAAGAGTGGGAACGAGTATGTGGTGAAGTGAAAAAAGCATCCATTTGTGTATTGATAAAAGAAAATGCCTACAAAGTCTTGAGTAGATGGTATTACATACCTGACAGACTTAAGCGTATATTCCCGACAGCATCTGGCCGATGCTGGAGGTGTGAAGAAGTAGGTAACTTTATGCATGTTTGGTGAGGCTGCCCTCTCATACAGACTTTTTGGAATGAGGTAACTGCATCTATGTCAATAATGCTGGATTCTCAATTCTTGATGGAGTCAAAGTGGTGCTTGCTGGGATGGGGCAATAAAAGAGGACAGAAGTGGCAGAGGCGGCTGAAAAGACTGTTTGGCAGCCGCAAAACTGGAAATTGCTGTACATTGGAAGCAACAGGTAGGGCCTACTCTCCAAGACTGGAAAGAGAGACTCCGACATATTGTAGGCCTGGAGAAAATGACAGATCGGAGACATAGTAGATATAAGCCAGATGCGATAGAATGGACACACTTAGAGCAAATATGGACTACTGCTAGAGAAATGCAGGGGATTAAGCCATGAAGAGGATGGGAGAGGGGGGTTGAGGAAGGGAGAGGGAGGGATGGGAGAAAATCTGTATAACTTTGGTTTGATTGAAGTTGAGTTTGAGCTGTTTATGAAACCTGACAGCCTTGTGGCTGCAAATGTTTACATTGTTTTACTTTTGCTATGTTGAATAAAAATTTCAAGTTTAAAAAAAAAAAACCAATGAACATTGGTCAACTGGGCCTCACAATGGCGAGGACATAACAGAGATTGACCTGAAACCATAAACAACTAACTGAGAGTGCAGCCTGGAACAGAACAAAAATGGGTCTAGGAGGGGTGGAGTTGGATTCTAAACCTCGAACAGATTCTGCAGCACCGACTGCCCAAACCGACTGTCACGTCAGGTATCCTGCTGAAGGCAGTAGTGAGATGTGAATGTGTGGACTGATGACCACGTCGCAGCCTTGCAAATCTCTTCAATGGAGGCTGACTAAGTGAGCCACTGACGCAACCATGGCTCTAACATTATGAACCGTGACATGGCCCTCTAAAGACAGCCCTGCTTGGCCATAAGTGAAGGAAATGCAATCTGATAGCCAATTGGAGATTCTGCGTTTTCCGATGGCGCTCCCCTCCTGTTGGGATCAAAAGAAACAAACAACTGGGCGGACTGTTTAAAGGGCTTTGTCCGCTGCACGTAAAAGGCCAATGCTCTCTTGCAGTCCAAGGTGTGCAAACTGCTTTCGCCAGGGCAGGTATGAGGACAGGGAAAGAAAGTTGGCAAGACAATTGACTGGTTCAGATGGAACTCTGACACCACCTTTGGCAGGAACTTAGGGTGTGTGTGGAGGACTACTCTGTTATGATGGAAATTGATATAAGGTGCATGCACTACCAAGGCCTGAAGCTCACTGACTCTACGAGCTGAAGTAACAGCCACCAAGAAAACGACCTTCCAGGTCAAGTACTTCAGATGGCAGGAATTCAGTGGCTCAAAAGGAGCTTTCAACAGCTGGGTGAGAACAACATTGAGATCCCATGACGCTGGTGGAGATCTGACAGTGGGCTTTGACAAAAGCAAACCTCTCATGAAGCAAACAACTAAAGGCTGTCCAGAGATAGGTTTACCCTCTACACGGCGATGATAAGCACTAATCGCACTTAGGTGAACTCTTACGGAGTTGGTCTTGAGACCAGACTCTGACAAGTGTAGAAGGTATTCAAGCAGGGTCTGTGTAGGACAAGAAAGAGGGTCTAGGGCCTTGCTGTCACAACAGACGGCAAACCTCCTCCATTTGAAAGAGTAACACCTTTTCGTGGAATCTTTCCTCGAAGCAAGCAAGACTTGGGAGACACCCTCTGAAAGACCTAAGGAGGCGAATTCTAAGCTTTCAACATACAGGCTGTGACAGCCAGAGACTGGAGGTTAGGATGTAGAAGCGACCCCTCGTTCTGAGTGATGACGGTTGGAAAACAGTCCAATCTCCATGGTTCTTCGGAGGACAACTACATTATCCTGATTGCACCCTTCTGGCCGCATCAGATTTGGTTCTGCAGTCTTGCCTGAGTTTCAGAAAAGTCTTCCCTACTAGAGGTATGGGAGGATACGCATAAAGAAGGCCTGTCCCCCAATGTACGAGAAAGGCATCTGACGCTAGTCTGTCGTGGGCCTGAAGCCTGGAACAGAACTGAGGGACCTTGTGATTGATCTGAGTGGCAAAAAGATCCACCAAGGGGGTGCCCCACGCGCGGAAGATCTTGCAGACTATGCCCATGTTCAGTGACCACTCGTGAAGTTGCATTATCCTGCTCAACCTGTCGGCCAGACTGTTATTTATGCCTGCCAGATAAGTGGGCTAGAGAAACATGCCATGATGGCAAGCCCAAAGCCACATCTAGACGGCTTCCTGACACAGAGGGTGAGATCTGGTGCCCCCCTGCTTGTTGGTGTAAAACATGGCAACCTGATTGTCTGAATCAGAATGATTTGGTTGGACAGCCGATCTCTGAAAGCTTTGAGAGCGTTCCAGATCGCTCGTAATTCCAGGAGGTTGATCTGAAGACCCCTTTTCCGGAAAAGACCAAGCTCCTTGAGTGTGAAGCCCATCTACATGAACTCCCCACCCTAGGAGGGATGCATCCGTCAGCACTTTTTGTGGCTGAGGAATTTAGACTGGACGTGCCAAGGTCAAATTGGATCGAATGGTCCACCACTGAAGGGAACTGCAAAAGTCGGTGGAGAGATGGATCACATCTTCTAGATCTCCTGTGGCCTGGCACCACTGGGAAGCTAGGGTCCATTGAGCTGATCTTACTATGTAGGCGTGCCATGGGAGTTACATTAACTGTGAGGCCATGTGTCCTAAGATTCTCAACATCTGCCGAGCTGTGATCTGTTGAGACGCTCGAGCCATGGACACGAGGGCTAGGAGATTGTATGCCCTTGACTGGGGAAGATAAGCTCGAGACGTCTGTGTGTCCAACAGAGCTCCAATGAACTTCAATTTTTGTACCGGGACGAGATGGGACTTGGGATAATTGATCATGAACCCCAGTAGCTCTAGCACTCGAATAGTCATCCACATGGACTGTAGAGCGCCTGCCTCAGAGGTGCTCTTCACCAGCCAATCGTCAAGATAAGGGAACACATGCACTCCCAGTCTGCGTAGCGATGCTGCGACAACAGCCAGGCACTTTGTGAAAACCCTGGGCACAGACGCGAGGCCAAAGGGCAGTACACAGTACTGAAAGTGCTGAGTTCCCAACGGAAATCAAAGATACTTCCTGTAAGCTGGGAGTATCCAGATGTGGGTATAGGCATCCTTTAAGTCCAGAGAGCATAGCCAATCGTTTTCCTGAATCATGGGAAGAAGGGTGCCGAGGGAAAGCATCCTGAACTTTTCTCAAACTACGAATTTGTTCAGGGCCCTTAGGTCTAGGATGGGATGCCCCCACCCTCCCCTCGTTTTCTTTTGCACAAGAAAGTACCTGGAATAGAATCCCAGCCCTTCTTCCCCTGGAGGAACGGGTTTGACCGCATTGGCCTTTAGAAGGGCGGAGAGTTCCTCTGCAAGTACCTGCTTGTGCTGGGAGCTGTAAGAATGAACTCCCGGTGGGCAACTTGAAGGCTTGGATTCCAGATTGAGAGTGTATCCTAACCAGACTATTTGAAGAACCCACCAGTCGGAGGTTAGAAGAGGCCACCCTTTGGTGAAAAAATATTAACCTCCCCCCAACCGGTAAGTCGTCCGGAACGGACACTTTCACTGTGGCTATGCTGCACTGGAGCCAGTCAAAAGCCCGTCCCTTGCTTTTGCTGGGGAGCCGAAGAGGCCTTAGGCTAGAGAGTTGCACAGGGACAGAAATCCAACCCATCCCCACTGGAATCCAACCCGTCCCCACCGTCCCCGTAGAAAATCTAACACATCCCCGCGAGGAATCTAACCCGTCCCCACAGGGAATCGTACCTGTCCCCGCAAGAATTGAACCTGTCCTCACCCACAAGAATTTAATGGTACATTAAAAAAAAATTCCTGTCAGCTCTCTCAGTCTCTGAGTTTGAGCCGCAGAACTGCAGGTAAGGAACGGAAGCTGGAACACTCTGGTGCGCACATATAAGACTTCTCTTATTCACTGGCACTGTGTGCGAAGAGATTTATTTATTTATTATTTTATTTATTGCATTTGTATCCCACATTATCCGACCTCTTGGCAGGCTCAATGTGGCTTACAATTCATCATGGATACTGGAAATAGAAGAGAATATACATTTGGTTTTACAGAGGGTTTTGGGTTACATGATAGTGTTAAAGCAAAAGATAGTATAAAACATTTCTGGATAAATTAATGATTGTACAGTTACATGTGTTGATCTTTGTGATATATCTTGTCGAAGAGATAGGTTTTCAATAGTTTGCGGAAACTGGTCAATTCATAGATAGTTTTCAAGTTGCGTGGCAAAGCGTTCCAGAGCTGCGTGCTCATATAGGAAAAGGTAGATGCGTGTTTTAATTTCCACATTGACTGGAACATCTTTTTAGTTATGTTTTTCGCATGATTCTCAAGTGTTAGGTGTCGGTCAATGGTAACTCCAAGAATTTTTAGGGTATCCAAAACCGGTAGACTTAGTTTAGGTGTGTTGATGGTAGTAATTTTATTCTTATTGTATTGCGAGGTGAGTACTAGGCATTGAGTTTTTTCTGCATTTAGTTCCAGCTGAAATGTATCTGCCCAGGAATTCATAATGTGTAGGCTTTGGTTGATTTCATTGGAGATTTCCCTTAGGTCTTGTTTGAATGGGAATCGGCGTATATGTATGGGTTTAGATTCTGATTTGATAGTAATTTGGCCAAAAGTGTCATCATTAGGTTGAATATGGTCGGTGAGAGGGGGATCCCTGTGGAACTCCGCATTCAGGTGTCCATGTAGCTGATGTAGTCGAATTTGATGTCACTTGATATGAGCTTGTAGTTAGGAACTCCATAAACCAATTGAGAACGTTGCCTCCGATTCCAAAGTATTCGAGGATGTGTAATAAGATTCCATGGTCAACCATGTCAAATGCGCTCGACATGTCGAATTGTAACAGTAGTATGTTGTTGCCGTTTGCTATCAGTTGTTTGAATCTGGTCATGAACGTAACTAGTACGGTTTCAGTACTGTGATTAGAACGGAATCCTGACTGGGAATCGTGTAATATTGAGAATTTGTTTAGATACTCTGTGAGTTGTTTGGTCACCATACCTTCTGTTATTTTGGTAATTAAGGGAATGGATGCTACTGGTCTGTAGTTCGTTAGTTCATTAGCATTTTTCTTTGCATCCTTGGGTATGGGGGTGAGTAAAATGTTACCTTTTTCCCTTGAGAAGAGTCCATTTTGTAGCATAAAGTTCACGTGGTTTGTTAGGTCTGTTATAAATTGTTTAGGGGCCGACTTCATGAGGTTGTTTGGGCATATATCTAGTTTGCAGTGAGATTTGGCGAATCTTTTAAGTGTTTGTGAGATAAGATCTTCTGGTAGTATTGTGAATTCATTCCAGATCCTGTCTACGGGGTAGACTCCAGGGTCCGGGTCTAGGCACTCTAGGAGTGTAGTGTATTCGATTAGGCTGACAAGTATTTTGAGTCGCAGTTGTATGATTTTCTACTTGAAGTATTTCGCCAAGTCGTCAGCTCCTGGTGTGGTATCTAATAATTTATTCACGATTTGGAAGAGTTTGTGTGTGTCTTTGTAATTTGATCCAATTTCAGTTTTGTAGTATTGTCTTTTGGTATGTCTTATGGTGTATTTATATTTCCTTCGGAGTTGTTTCCAAGCGTTGAGAGTGGTACCGTCTTTCTTTTTGTTCCACGCACATTCTAGTTTCCTAACTTGTGTTTTGAGTTTTTTCAGTTCTTCGTTGAACCATGGTGTTGATTTTTTTCTGTGCGAGGTTCTGGTTTGGATTGGGGCAATGTTGTCTAGTATTGATTTACATCTGTTATCCCATTCTGAGAGGAATTGGATTGGGTCTGTTTTTATTGTCCATCCGTCAATGTAGATCTGTTGCCAGAATTCAACCGGATCTATTTTTCCTCTTGTGGTGTAAGTTTTTCGTGTTTGCTTGTTAGGTGCGTCTTTCATTCTCCATTGGAGGGTGATATGTGCTTTGTAATGGTCTGACCACAGTATAGGTGACCATTTAGTATTCATTAATATAAAGTTTGCATTGTGGTCAAATTTGTGTGTTATCATGTCTAATGTGTGTCCTTTTTTGTGTGTTGGTTGCGTATTTGGTCCTTGTAGATCCCATAATTGTAGGACCTCTTTACAGTCTTGGGTACTTGATGTGGTGAGATCTTCCAGGTGTAGGTTAATGTCTCCTATTATGATGAGGTTAGAGGAGGAGATACAGGTATTAGAGATAAAGTCCATGAAGTGTGTTTGGCAATCTCTCCAGTTGCCTGGCGGTCTGTAAAGTATAACTGCGTTAAGGTATTCCTGCAATTTTGGGTGACTGATTCTTATGGAAGCGATTTCAAGTTGTGGCAGTATGGATTCGGCTGTGTTTGTGATGATGAACTCAGATTTGTATATTATGGCTATTCCTCCTCTTTTTCCGTTTCTTGTCCAGTGTGTAATTTTGTATCCTGGTGGGCATAATTCTAAGATTATAGGGTCTTGGAGGTTATGGATCCAGGTTTCAGTAATACATAGGAAGTCAAGGTTGTCTGCAGTGATCCAGTCAGTTATGGTCTCTGTTTTTTTTACTACTGATCTGGCGTTTACGTATCCCATTTGGATTGAGTGGTAGGGTTCAGCTTGGGGCGTTGATGTCTTAATCTTTATTAGTTGCCTATTGTCCTGGTGTCTATTTTCGTTGTGTCCTTTCTTCCCTTTATTTTGGTTATTTCCATATATATTTGTTTTTCCTTTTAATTGATTGTTCTTTTGTTCTGGTGGGTTATGCGTAAATTGTCTGTAGGGTGCGTGTATTGTGGGTAGATTGGTGTTTGTGTTAGGAATAGTCCATGCGTGATGTATTAGGAGGAGAAAGTAGATTATCATAATCAGTTTGTTGGTATTCATGTTGGCTGTTGTATTGAAGTCCATAATATGTGTTTAAGATTATATAGCAGGTAGCAGTACGTGCCTCCTTATGGTATTATTAGATGTCTAACAAGTCGTTATAAAACATTTAAAAGGCGGGAGGATGAACGAACCATTAATAAAATATTACAATCCTTTCTTTGGAAGGGGAAAAAGGCGCGCCTCCCGATAGCGATTTTAAGTACTCCAGTAGAGTATGGGGGACTGGGCCTGTTAAATCTGAGATTTCTAAATATTGCTAGTGGTATGAGAACTATAAATGATTGGTATAGGGGCACCAATGCATATATGAATACAGAATTGGAATTAAATCTTACCCCGAGGGTTCATTTCAGTAACTACTTACATAGTACCGGAGTCCCGATTCCCTATGCTCTGAATCACTCTTGGATCATGAAGACTGCAAAGGCGGTCTGGGGGTGGGTATGCCGTCTACATCATTTCCCTACTAAGGTGACCCCATATTTATCAATTTGTGATAATCCAGCTTTTAAACCAGGAATTATGTATACGGTATTTCAACGATGGAAGAATCAAGGACTGGTATATACCTATTGCAAGCAGTGACAAGAGAGGGCCACATGGGACCGTTTCAGGATTTACAAAAAGAATACAATATTCCTGCAAAAGAGAAATTTTATTATGAACAATTACGTCATTACGTCACATCTTTACCATGGACATCCTTGACGGAGGATGTGCAAGAGGAACTCTCATCGGCTTTTACTTTAGCATCGCAACAAAAGGTGCCAATGTCCTATCATCACAGACATATACGGGACACAGCCATGGAGCTGGATTACAGGGAATTGGCACATCGGTGGTCACTGGACTTAAAAGCAAAGGTTACAGCACCCCAGTTAAAAACTCATACTATCGATTCGCAAGGTTACGAGCATGGCCTCTCATTGGGAAGTGCAGTACAAAATGGCATTGAGATTGCATATCCCCCCACGAAGAGCCTTCCATATGGGGCTCTCCTTTTGGGGAGAGTGCCCAAAGTGTGGGGAGGAAGGAGCAACTTTAGGCCATATGCTGTGGAATTGTGACAGAATAAAGGAATTTTGGGAAATGATTACTAGATATACTTCAACTATTTGGGGACAGACATGGCACTGTGATATGGCACTTTTATTTGGACATCCTAATTTGGGACCTTCCCCGAAGAGGGGATATACTGCAATAATTGTGGGTAAGGCAAAATTATGTATCATACCTGATAATTTTCTTTCCATTAATCATAGCTGATCAATCCATAGACTGGTGGGTTGTGTCCATCTACCAGCAGGTGGAGATAGAAAGCAATCCTTTTGCCTCCCTATATGTGGTCATGTGCTGCCGGAAACTCCTCAGTATGTCGATATCCAAGCTCCATCCGCAGGACTCAGCACTTAGAGAATTACACCCACAAAGGGACACTCTGCCCAGCTCACCACCGCCGAAACGGGGGAGGGGAATTAACCCAGCTCATCCCCACACAAGTGGGGGAGGGGAACCGTCCAGCTCATCCCCGCGGATCGGGGGAGGGACACCACACCCGCCGATGCGGGGGGATCTGTCTTATCCTGCAACCGCAACCGCGGGAGGAGCTGACTGACCCTAACACCGCCGAAGCGGGAGGGGTACAAAGCTGCCCTACTGCCGCACGAAGCGGGAGGGAGCGCCGGCAGAATTTAAGTCTCAATCCAGCCCCGTAAAACGGAGGGGAGAGGAATGCAGCAGCTCACTGTAACACAAATTCGTCTCAACTCTTGAAGAATCCATTGAAAAACTTGAACAAGAAGTCCTCCTGAACAGGAACTGAAGACTAAACTTGAACCTGAAATGCAACCAGAATATAAACAATACAGATATCTGGGAGGGGCTATGGATTGATCAGCTATGATTAATGGAAAGAAAATTATCAGGTATGATACATAATTTTGCCTTCCATATCATCATGCTGATCAATCCATAGACTGGTGGGATGTACAGAAGCAGTACTCACCCAGGGCGGGACATAGAAATCCCTGACCGCAACACTGAAGCTCCAAACCGGGCCTCCGCCCGAGCAGCCACAGTCAAGCGGTAATGCCTGGAGAAGGTATGGGCCGATGCCCAAGATGCCGCCTTGCAAATCTCTTCCAAGGAGACGGACCCGGCCTCTGCCATCGAGGCCGCCTGAGCTCTAGTGGAGTGAGCCTTCAGCTGGATAGGCGGCACCTTCCCCGCGGCCACATAAGCCGCTGCAATGGCTTCCTTGACCCATCTTGCCACTGTAGGCTTAGCAGCCTGCAGACCCTTACGAGGACCTGCAAACAGGACAAACAGATGATCCGACTTCCGGAAATCATTGGTCACTTCCAAGTATCTGATGATGACTCGTCTCACATACAGATATTTGAGAGCAGAGTATTCCTCTGGGTAGTCCTCCCTACGAAAGGAAGGGAGACAGAGCTGCTGATTCACATGGAAGCGAGAAACAATCTTGGGCAGGAAGGGAGGCACTGTGCGAATAGGCACTCCTGCCTCAGTGAACTGCAGAAAGGGCTCTCGACATGAGAGTGCCTGGAGCTCTGAAACTCTTCTGGCTGAAGTGATAGCCACCAAAAAGACTGCTTTCAACGTCAGGTCTTTCAGAGATGCCCTTGACAAGGGTTCAAAAGGCGGCTTCTGCAAGGCTCTTAGCACCAGGTTGAGATTCCACGCAGGCACCACTGAGTGCAGAGGAGGGCGCAGGTGATTAACTCCCTTGAGAAAGCGCACCACATCTGGCTGCGAAGCCAGGGAAGCACCCTTCAGGCGGCCCCTGAAGCAAGCCAGAGCCGCTACCTGGACTTTAAGGGAACTGAGCGACAGGCCTTTCTCCAGACCTTCTTGCAGGAACGCCAACACTGAAGAAATTGGAGCAGTGAAGGGAGAAAGTGAGCCTGCTTCACACCACGCTGGAAAGGTACGCCAAACCCTGGCGTAAGCAGTAGAGGTAGAGCGCTTCCTCGCTCTCAGCATAGTGGCGATGACCTTGTCTGAGAAGCCCTTCTTTCTCAGACGCTGCCGCTCAATAGCCAGGCCGTAAGACCAAAGGGGGAGGGATCCTCCATCACCACGGGACCCTGATGCAACAGGCCCTGCTCCACTGGCAGCCGCAGAGGATCATCCACTGAGAGCCTGATCAAGTCCGCATACCAGGGACGTCTGGGCCAGTCCGGACCCACCAGGATTATCCGGCCCGGATGCTTTGCCACCCGGTCTAGCACCCTGCCCAACATGGGCCAGGGCGGGAACACATAGAGAAGCTCCTGTGTCGGCCACTGTTGGAGAAGAGCATCTACTCCCAGGGATCGAGGGTCCCGTCCTCTGCTGAAAAAGCGCGGCACTTGACAATTGGCCGATGACGCCATCAGATCTAGGCTCGGCTGGCCCCAGCACTTCGTGATGTCCAAGAACGCCTGAGCAGATAGCTGCCACTCTCCGGGAGCTTCCGCCCACTGGCATAGATTCATGGCCTCCTTGGCTAGAGGGGCGCTCTTGGTACCTCCCTGGCGGTTGACATAGGCCACAGCCGTGGCATTGTCCGACAGGACCCATACTGGCTTCAACGCCAGTACCGGGATGAACTCCAAAAGCGCCAACCGAATGGCTCTGAGTTCCAGGAGGTTGATAGACCACTTTGCCTCTGCAGGAGACCAGAGCCCCTGCGCTGTCCTTCCCAAGCAGTGGGCTCCCCAGCCCGACAAAGAGGCGTCCGTCGTGAAGACAATCCACTCCGGGGTCACCAGAGGCATTCCTGCAGACAACTTGTCTGTCTGCAGCCACCAGCGCACTGCTGGGTCCAAGGGAAGGCGCACAGCATAATCCTCCGACACCGGAGTCCAGCACTGCAGCAGAGAGTGTTGTAGTGGTCTCATATGAGCCCTGGCCCAGGGCACTACTTCCATCGTGGCCGTCATAGAGCCCAACAGCTGCACATAGTCCCAAGCCCGAAGAGGAGAGGCTACTAGGAACTGGTCCACCTGAGCCTGAAGTTTGACAATCCGATTATCTGGCAGGAACACTCTGCCCACTTGGGTGTCGAATCGAACTCCCAGATACTCCAGGGACTGAGTCGGGCGCAGCTGGCTCTTCTCCCAGTTGATGATCCACCTCAGGGAGCTCAAAAGAGCAATCACCCGGTCCACAGCTTTGCCGCACTCTGCATAAGAGGGGGCTCGGATCAACCAGTCGTCCAGATAAGGATGGACTTGTACTCCTTCCTTTCGCAGGAAGGCCGCGATGACCACCATTACTTTGGAGAAGGTCTGCGGAGCAGTAGCCAACCCGAAAGGGAGGGCTCTGAACTGGAAGTGTCGGCCCAGGACTGCAAAACGCAGAAAGCGTTGATGAGGAGGCCAGATGGGAATATGCAGGTACGCTTCCTTGAAGTCCAAGGAAGCCAAGAACTCCCCTGCCTTCACTGCCGCTATAACAGAGCGAAGAGTCTCCATGCGAAAGTGCCGCACTTTCAAGGCCCGATTGACCCCTTTGAGGTCGAGGATAGGCCGGACAGAATCTCCTTTCTTTGGTACCACAAAGTAAATGGAGTAACGTCCCTTGCCAATCTGATTTTCTGGCACCGGAACGACCGCACCCAGGCGTATCAGGTTGTCCAAGGTCTGCTGCACTGCCACAGCTTTGACCGGAGACTTGCAGGGAGAGAGTACAAACCCGTCTCTTAAGGGTCGGCAGAACTCTAACTTGTAGCCGTCTCTGATGACTTCCAGAACCCAAGCGTCTGAAGTTACCCTGGTCCACTCGCCCAGAAACGAGGACAGGCGTCCTCCAATCTGCACTGGGCCATGGACCAGGGCCCCGTCATTGGGTACGAGACCCTGGGGGAGGACCGGAGGGCGCACCTCCGGGATGGCGGTCTCTGCGAAAGGAATGCTGCTTGGGGGAGAAGTTCCTTTTGAAGGAAGAGGGGGCAGAGGAGCCCGACTTGCCCGGGCGGTACCGACGGGCTTCCTGAAACCGTCCTCTGGAGATACCGGGGCGAGCACTGGCCCGAGCCCTGACCTCTGGTAACCTCTTGCCCTTAGACGTGCCGAGATCGGTCACGATTTTGTCCAGCTCGACCCCAAAGAGCAGCTTGCCTTTAAAAGGCAACTTAGCCAGGCGGGACTTAGAGGCGTGGTCCGCAGACCAATGTTTCAGCCAAAGCCAGCGCCGCCAGAGACTGTCTGAGCCCTACCTTTAGCCGAGGCTCTCAAGACATCATACAGTAAGTCTGCCAAATAAGCCAAGCCCGATTCCAGGGCCGGCCAATCAGCCCTCAAAGAAGGATCCGAGGGGGAAGCCCGCTGCACCATCGTCAGGCACGCCCTTGCCACATAGGAGCCGCAAACTGAGGCCTGCAAACTTAAGGCAGCCGCCTCGAAGGACGACCTTAAAGCCGCTTCCAATCTTCTGTCTTGGGCGTCCTTTAGGGCCGTGCCACCTTCCACCGGCAACGCCGTTTTCTTAGTCACCACAGTGATTAAAGAATCCACGGTAGGCCAAATAAAGGCCTCACGTTCACTTTCAGGCAAAGGATAGAGGCGGGACATAGCCCTAGCCACTTTGAGGCTCGCTTCCGGGACATCCCATTGAGCCGAAATTAAGGTGTGCATGGCATCATGCACGTGGAAGGTTCTAGGCGGGCGCTTCGTCCCCAGTATAATGGCAGAGCCAACAGGGGCTGAGGGAGAGACGTCCTCTGGAGAGGAAATCTTCAAAATGCTCATGGCCTGCACTAACAGGTTGGGCAAATCCTCTGAGCGAAAGATCCGTGCTGCAGAGGGGTCATCCGCTCCATCCGAGCGGGAATCCGTCTCCTCCAAGGAATCCCCAAAGGACCGTTGGGAGAACTCAGATACGCTGCCCTCATCTACATCAGAGGAAACAGAGTCCTCTAAGGCCTGGAAATCCACCCGAGGGTGTTTACTTCCGGGGGCCTCAACCCCTTTATCGGACAAGGGAGAAGGGGCAGCGTTTTGCATAAGAAAGGCCTGATGCAGCAGCAAAATAAACTCGGGGGAGAAACCCCCCAGGCTGTGCACTTCAGCAGCCTGGGCCACAGCCCTAGACGCACCCTCAACCGGCGCTCGCAAGAGCGGGGGAGAAACATGCTGCGCATCCAAGATGGCGTCCGGCGCGACACTCTGTGAAGGAGCCGCGCGGGAAGAACGGCGCTTAACTTTAGCCGCTTTTCTGCCGTCGCCCAAATGAAGGGCGGCCATGGCATTAACGTCTCCCACCTCAAGGGTGGCCCAAGAAGAAGCCGTCCGAGCAGCGTGGCCGGCCAAGATGGCGGAGGCGAGCAGCGGGGGATGGGCGTTTATGGCGGGAAAAACCGCCGCACCCGAGGAAGAACCGGGACACTGACCGGCCTCCAAACTGACACCCAACAAGGGCGAATCAGACTTTAAAACCCCCGCATCCCCGCTAGACGCGCACACGCGGTCCGGGGAGCGATTCTTTGCGCCCTCGCCCTCCGACACCATCAGCCACGTGGAGATCAATCGGGGAACCCCCTGCCCGCTACAAAAAGGTAAAAATTACCTGCTTTCCGCTCCGAGCTGTAACGACCTGGTGTCCCAGTGAGTAGCTGCAATAAACGTTTAAATAAACGTCGAAATAAACGCCCTTAAGGACGTCCAAAATTTTTTTTTTTTTTTAAACGGAGCCAGCGGGAGGGGGGAGAAAAGGAGGGACCTGGCACCACCAGGTTTGCACTTGCTCAAGAAGAGCCCTCAACCCCAGGCACTCAACAAAACCTAAAAATTAGGCTTGGAGGCCTAGCCAGAGCTGCTGCTGTGTGTGACCACCACCTGCTGAGATAGAGAACATACTGAGGAGTTTCCGGCAGCACATGACCACATATAGGGAGGCAAAAGGATTGCTCTCTATCTCCACCTGCTGGTAGATGGACACAACCCACCAGTCTATGGATTGATCAGCATGATGATATGGAAACAGTCAATATTAGCAGAATGGATATCATACAAACATCCCACGTGGCAGCAGTGGCGCACCCGAATGATATCTTTATTGCGCATGGAACGTATGGAAGTGAAGAATATGGACTCTGCCCTGGGGAAGGAATTTCAGCAGAGGTGGAGCAAGTTTTGGGACACTATGAGCCCGAAGACAAGAAGTTATTTGATAAATGTTTAAACCTGACTGGGACTATATTATTCAAGTAAAGCTGCGGAGGATCCGGGAATGGGAGGGGGGGGTTACTTGTTGGGTTGTATAGTTGAGATTACGAAAGGAAAGAAGAAGACACCTTGTTATTGTAAAATTTTTCCATGTAAAGTAGGCGGTTGTATTTATTTGAAAAGACACTGAAAGATTCTGATTGTTTATTGTTGAAAAGTATATATCTAATTGTAGTACCAAAGATGGTTTCTAATAAAATACACACTGGTTATAATAGGGGAGGAGGGGGGCAAAGGGGGGGGGGGAAAGGGGAAGGGGGGGAATTAAGAAAAATTGTGATCCGAAATGAATCAAACCGTTGATTTACGTATTGATATCTATACTACAGGTTAACATTGTACTTGGCATATATTATCAATAAAACAGAATTTAAACATAAAAATTGTGGGGGCTCTTGTGCTCATAACAAAAAGAAAAACCTAGCATTAAATTCTCTCAACAAGCCTCATATACAAACACTAAGATCCGAAACGTCCCATCAGCTCTGTTTACCCACCGCGAAACCATACAATTACGTAGAGACAAAACTGCGAGCCTTCTCCATCGCTGCCCCATCCTTGTGGAATGCTCTACCCGGATACCTGAGATCATGTGAAGGCATTCGTAAATTCAAGCGGCTGCTAAAAACGCATCTGTTTGCCAAAGCCTTTCCGACTACATGAAAACTTATCAGATTGAAGATTACAGGATTTTTTTTTCTCTATCCTCCCATTTTGCATTTTGTTTGTTTGCTGTATGCTAAGACCAGGTTAGTGGTCTTGCTTTAACTTAATATACCTAGCGACTGTTATACGTTCAAGACTATGTAGATGGAGGCTGCTAATAAACTTGTCGATCGTTATGTGAAAAAAAAAAAAAACATTTAAAAGGTAGGCATTTAAGAACGTTTAGAAGCAGAGCAATTTGAAAGGCTTTAGCATGTGTTTAAAAGTAGCAAGGCAATTAAAACATTTGTGCTAACATTAAACATTTAAGTGTAGCAATCATTTATAATGCAAGGCAGTTAGAAGCATTTAAAAGCAGGCACTAAGGCAAAGCATTTGAAAGACCTAGAGATACATTTAAGAGTAGCCGTGCAGTTGAAACATTTAGGCTGGCCAGATTCTTAAGAGTTTCTTACTACAGTATTTCAGCAAACAGAGTAGCAATTTATCACAAGAGTGCCTTGCTACAATTTTCCAACAAGCAAACAAAGAGAAGTTGACCTGTGCCGGCAAAAGGTTTGGAGATGCGTTCCACCAACTGCTCTCTTGCCCAAGTTCGTGCTTGTTCGTTTCTCTGCTCCTCCAGTGGTAGGATTAAGTCAGACGCTTTGCAGGCAGGGTCCCGTCCTGTTCAAAGGCATACAAGGTAATTTTGCTCGCCTCTAGCAGGTGTTAACTCAGGACACCGCCGCAGGGCCCGGTCGCACGAGGTGCTTTGTATTGTCCAAGGACACGTCGCCCCCACCGCTGGGGCTCAGGATATCAGTTCGTGCTGTTTCTGGTTGGCAGGGTGCTCTCAAATCGCCGGTCAGGACAGCCCCCTCGTCAACTCAGCTGGTATGCAGGTATGCCACTCCCGTGTGGGAAAGAAACGGCCGTCAGTCAGAAAACTAGAGATCTTCCAGCGTGGGGCCGGCGAGCGGGTCAAGAGGGCAGGCCGCCTCCACTTCACCGCCCCTCGTAGCACCCAGAGAATCTCAGCCGGCGCCCGATGGACAGAACGATCGGGTCGCGAGGTGAATCACAGTTCCACTGCGGTGGTGTTTCCAGCGTGACCCCTTGGGTTTTGGCCGTTACCTGGTTGGCCTCCCAGTGGCCGCGTGGTCAAGCTGGTTGTCCGAGACGCCGCATTCACGGGTCCTTGTCGGCGAAAGGGCGGCCGCTCAAAGCCACAAAATATGGCTACGGCTCGCCCCTGTAGCTCCTTGTCTCCAGATGCACGGATCGCGCTCTCTGGTTCCCAGCTCAGATGTCCAGAGCAGTCCGGGAGCGGTTTAGCGCGGGAGCTCTGTACCAGGGCTCCTATCCGTCGGCCATCTTGACTTCACCACATGCACGTGCCAGTAGGTCAGGTGACATCTGATGCTCACGCTTATGTCAGAGCTGAGGTCTGCGCATCAGCCTGGAAGCAGAGAGGATTAATAGTAATAGTAAATGACAGCAGATAAAAACCGGATCGGTCCATCCAGTCTGCCCAATAGTCACAATCATTATCAATTCATGATTAAATCAACAATGAATGTGATATTATATACTTGATTACGGTCTTTCTGTGGTGTTTCTGGGACATAGACCATAGAAGTCCGCCTGGCCCTATCTTTATGTTCCAACTGCTGGAGTTGCCCTCAAAGCCCACTCCAGCCTATTCATCTTCTCATTTGCGGGACACAGACCGCAAAAGTCTGTCCAGAACTGTCCTCATGTTCTAGCCACTAAAGTTGCTGTCTAAACCCTTTCCAGCCCATCCAAAACCAGATTGCCATTTATGAGACACAGACCGTACAGGTCTCCCAGTATCGGCCCTAGTTCATCATAGCCAGAGTCACCATGTAAGTGTTATGCAACACATCCACACACATGCAGCCATTTAAGTTTAGGTTTTTTATAACTTCCATTTTCTAAATAGAGATCCTCTGTGTTCATCCCATGCCTTTTTGAATTTCGCCACCATTTGTATCTCTACCACCTCTTTAATGGAGGCTTTCCACATCTGTGCTGTTAAAGCAAGGAGGGAGGAGGAGGAGGAGACAGCACTCAAAGAACTTGGTACTCAGTAGGTGAGAGGCTGGCGCAAGTGCAGCATACACTTCCACGGGAACTGCTTCCGTCCCCACGGGATCCCCGCAGAACTGCTTCTGTCCCCGCGGGAATCCCGCAGGTTCCGCGGGATTCCCGCAAACCCCGTTCCCGTGCAACTCTCTACCTTAGGCGCACGCTGTTGATGAGAACGAGCGTGCTGGGACTGAGCCTGGGTAGGCTGCCGAGAAGCAGGAGTGTACCTACGCCTGTTATAGGAATAGAGAGCACTCCTCTTCCCTCCAAAAAACCTCCTGGATGAGGAGGTGGTAGCAGAAGACGCCCGGCGGGAGAGAGAATCCATAGCATCATTGTGCTTTTTGATCTGATCGACCACATCCTCTACTTTTTCGCCAAAAAGGTTATCCCCCAGTAAGGAACATCCGCCACTCGCTGCTGAATCTTATGATCTAGGTCAGAGACACGCAGCCATGAGAGTCTGTGCATCACTATACCTTGAGCAGCTATTCTGATTGTCACATCAAAAGTGTCGTTAAGTACCCCTGGCCAGGAATTGTCGACACGCCTTCTGCTGCCTGACCACCTGGTGAAAAGGTTCGGCCAGCTCCGGAGGAAGAGCTTTGACTAAACTAGATAGTTGCCTCACCGAGTTCCGCAAGTGGATGCTCATGTAGAGCTGGTATGTCTGAATCTTGGCAGAGAGCACAGTGGCCTGATACGTTTTCCTCCCAAAAGAATCCAAGCTCTTAGACTCTCTTGCTGGGGGTGCCGAGGCATAGTCCCTAGTACTCTTGGCTCTCTTGAGAGCAGAATCCACCACCATGGAATTGTGAGGTAGCTGAGACTTCACCCTAACCGTCTCTCCGTGGACTCAGTACTAGGACTCAGCTTTTTTGGGGACCACTGGATTAGAGAGAGGGAACAACCAGTTTCGCATAATAACATCCCGGAGTGTGTTATGCAAAGGAGTCGTTGCAACCTCTGTAGGTGGAAAAGGATAATCCAAGACCTTGAGCATCTCGGCCCTGGGCTCATCCACAACCTCCATAGGGAAGGGAATATCCTTAGACATTTCCCAAACAAAGGAGGAAAAAGAAAGGTGGAGACATCCTTCTCTCAATGGGCAGAGTAGGATCAGAGGGGACCCCATAGGACTCTTCTTCAGAAAAGTATCTGGGATCTTCCTTATCCTCCCACTAACCCTCATCCTCGATATCGAACAAAAGCTCTCTAAGAGCAGCCCGAACCCGAGCCTGTCTCGACGTCGAGGAACGACGACCTCGAGGGTGATGTCGAGAAGTCGACCCCCGCTTGGACTGCGGCAAAGCTTCCTCCGCCGACATCGAAGAGTGAACCCAGTTGGCAGCCGATGCCGCAAGTGGCACCGAAGTCAGGGACCTCACCACAGACGAAGGACCAGATGCCGCTTCAACAGACGGTGCAGAAGGCGCAAGCACCCCTGGCACCAAAGACTGGTGCAGCAATCCCTCCAGGAGTTCTGGAAGAAGGGCCCTGATGCACTCGTCGAGAGCCTCCATCGGAAAAGGCTGAGGGGTCGGTGGCAGAATCTGTGGGGGCTCAAGAGCCAGTACCAGGCTGCCAGAAGACCGACGCATTGGCACCTCCTGTATTAGAGGGTGAGTGGTCCTCTCGGCGCCAACGCTTCTCGGGTGCCGAATCTCTCGGCTCCCCGGAGCTCTCGGTACTGTGCATGGAAGGAGATTGATGACAGTGCTTCTTCGTCTTCACTCGACGCCCGTTATCGAGACTCCTCGGTACCGAAGAGGACGTGGAATCCTCACACCTCCTCGGGGCCGGGTCCGACGAACGGCGGTTCCGGGGGGCCTGCATAGCAGTAGGCCTCGAGACAGGTGGAGACCCACTCGATGCCTCGCTGCTCCCAGCGCAATGTGGTCGTTCAGCAGCCATTACCTGTGCTCTCGAAGTCGATGCTTCCCTCAACATCAACGACCTCAGTACCGATGCCAACGTCGAAGGACCGGACCGATCCGTAAAAGGTTTTTCTCGTTGAGCATCCCGAGACAGTTGGGTCCGTTATTTAATCAAAGGACACAGCTTACAAGCAGCTGGTAGATGATCGGGCCCAAGGCACTGGAGAAACCAACGCTTGAAGCCACTGGGTGTCCTCGATGACATGGACGGAAAAACGGCGGCTGCGAAATTAAAGGACGCGATTGTGCCAATCAAAAAGGCACAAAAAAGGGAAAATAAAACCAGGCCGTGGCGAAAAGAAAAGAAAACAAACTTTGTGACAAAAACTAATGAAATAAGGGAACTACTCTAGAAACAAAAAAATTTTTTTTTTTTTTAGTTTTGTTGAAACGTTCACTTTCAGGCAAAGGATAGAGGCGGGACATAGCCCTAGCCACTTTGAGGCTCGCTTCCGGGACATCCCATTGAGCCGAAATCAAGGTGCGCATGGCATCATGCACGTGGAAGGTTCTAGGCGGGCGCTTCGTCCCCAGCATAATGGCGGAGCCAACAGGGGCTGAGGGAGAGACGTCCTCTGGAGAGGAAATCTTCAAAATGCTCATGGCCTGCATTAACAGGTTGGGCAAGTCCTCTGAGCGAAAGATCCGCGCTGCAGAGGGGTCATCCGCTCCATCCGAGCGGGAATCCATCTCCTCCAAGGAATCCCCAAAGGACCGTTGGGAGAACTCAGATACGCTGCCCTCATCTACATCAGAAGAGACAGAGTCCTCTAAGGCCTGGAAATCCACCCGAGGGCGTTTACTTCCGGGGGCCTCAATCCCTTTATCGGACAAGGGAGCAGGGGCAGTGTCTTGCATAAGGAAGGCCTGATGCAGCAGCAAAATAAACTCGGGGGAAAAACCCCCCAGACTGTGCACTTCAGCAGCCTGGGCCACAGCCCTAGACGCACCCTCAACCGGCGCTCGCAAGACCGGGGGAGAAACATGCTGCGCATCCAAGATGGCGTCCGGCGCGACACTCCGCGAAGGAGCCGCGCGGGAAGAACGGCGCTTAACTTTAGCCGCTTTTCTGCCGTCGCCCAAATGAAGGGCGGCCATGGCATTAACGTCTCCCACCTCAAGGGCGGCCCAAGAAGAAGCCGTCCGAGCAGCGTGGCCGGCCAAGATGGCGGAGGCGAGCAGCGGGGGATGGGCGTTTATGGCGGGAAAAACCGCCGCACCCGAGGAAGAACCGGGACACTGACCGGCCTCCAAACTGACACCCAACAAGGGCGAATCAGACTTTAAAACCCCCGTATCCCCGCTAGACACGCACACGCGGTCCGGGGAGCGATTCTTTGCGCCCTCGCCCTCCGACGCCATCAGCCACGTGGAGATCAATCGGGGAACCCCCTGCCCGCTACAAAAAGGTAAAATTACCTGCTTTCCGCTCCGAGCTGTAACGACCTGGTGTCCCAGTGAGTAGCTGCAATACACGTTTAAATAAACGTCGAAATAAACGCCCTTAAGGACGTCCAAAATTTTTTTTTTTTTTTTTTTAACGGAGCCAGCGGGAGGGGGGAGAAAAGGAGGGACCTGGCACCACCAGGTTTGCACTTGCTCAAGAAGAGCCCTCTACCCCAGGCACTCAACAAAATCTAAAAATTAGGCTTGGAGGCCTAGCCAGAGCTGCTGCTGTGTGTGACCACCACCTGCTGAGATAGAGAACATACTGAGGAGTTTCCGGCAGCACATGACCACATATAGGGAGGCAAAAGCTTTGCTCTCTATCTCCACCTGCTGGTAGATGGACACAACCCACCAGTCTATGGATTGATCAGCATGATGATATGGAAGTGTTCTTCACCAGCCAATCGTCGAGATATGGGAACACGTGTACCCCCAGTCTGCGAAGTGCCGCTGCTACTACAGCCAAGCACTTCATGAACACTCTGGGCGCAGAGGCGAGCCCAAAGGGTAGCACACAGTACTGGAAGTGACGTGTGCCCAGCTGAAATCGCAGATACTGTCTGTGAGCTGGCAGTATCGGGATGTGCGTGTAGGCGTCCTTCAAGTCCAGAGAGCATAGCCAATCGTTTTCCTGAATCATGGGGAGAAGGGTGCCCAGGGAAAGCATCCTGAACTTTTCTTTGACCAGGTATTTGTTCAGGGCCCTTAGGTCTAGGATGGGACGCATCTCCCCTGTTTTCTTTTCCACAAGGAAGTACCTGGAATAGAATCCCAGCCCTTCTTGCCCAGATGGCACGGGCTCGACCGCATTGGCGCTGAGAAGGGCGGAGAGTTCCTCTGCAAGTACCTGCTTGTGTTGGAAGCTGTAGGATTGAGCTCCCGGTGGACAATTTGGAGGTTTGAGGCCAAATTGAGGGTGTATCCTTGCCGGACTATTGGAGAAACCCACTGATCGGAGGTTATGAGAGGCCACCTTAGGTGAAAAGCTTTCAACCTCCCTCCGACTGGCAGGTCGCCCGGCACTGACACTTGGATGTCGGCTATGCTCTGCTGGAGACAGTCAAAAGCTCGTCCCTTGCTTTTGCTGGGGAGCCGAGGGACCTTGCTGAGGCGCACGCTGCTCACGAGAGCGAGCGCGCTGGGGCTTAGCCTGGGCCGCAGGCTGTCGAGAAGGAGGATTGTACCTACGCTTGCCAGAAGAGTAGGGAACAGTCTTCCTTCCCCCGAAAAATCTTCTACCTGTAGAGGTAGAGGCTGAAGGCTGCCGGTGGGAGAACTTGTCGAATGCGGTGTCCCGCTGGTGGAGCTGCTCTACCACCTGCTCGACTTTTTCTCCAAAAATATTATCCGCACGGCAAGGCGAGTCCGCAATCCGCTGCTGGATTCTATTCTCCAGGTCGGAGGCACGCAGCCATGAGAGTCTGCGCATCACCACACCTTGAGCAGCGGCCCTGGACGCAACATCAAAGGTGTCATACACCCCTCTGGCCAGGAATTTTCTGCACGCCTTCAGCTGCCTGACCACCTCCTGAAATGGCTTGGCTTGCTCAGGGGGGAGCTTGTCCACCAAGCCCGCCAACTGCCGCACATTGTTCCGCATGTGAATGCTCGTGTAGAGCTGGTAGGACTGAATCTTGGCCACGAGCATAGAAGAATGGTAGGCCTTCCTCCCAAAGGAGTCCAAGGTTCTAGAGTCCTTGCCCGGGGGCGCCGAAGCATGCTCCCTAGAACTCTTGGCCTTCTTTAGGGCCAAATCCACAACTCCAGAGTCATGAGGCAACTGAGTGCGCATCAGCTCTGGGTCCCCATGGATCCGGTACTGGGACTCGATCTTCTTAGGAATGTGGGGATTACTTAGAGGCTTGGTCCAGTTCGCCAGCAATGTCTTTTTGAGGACATGATGCATGGGTACTGTGGACGTTTCCTTAGGTGGAGAAGGATAGTCCAGGAGCTCAAACATTTCAGCCCTGGGCTCGTCCTCCACAACCACCGGGAAGGGGATGGCCGTAGACATCTCCCGGACAAAGGAAGCGAAAGACAGGCTCTCAGGAGGAGAAAGCTGCCTTTCAGGAGAGGGAGTGGGATCAGAAGGAAGACCCTCAGACTCCTCGTCAGAGAAATATCTGATGTCCTCTTCCTCTTCCCACGAGGCCTCACCATCGGTGTCAGACACAAGTTCACGGACCTGTGTCTGCAACCGTGCCCGGCTCGACTCCGTGGAACCACGGCCACGGTGGGAGCGTCGAGAGGTAGACTCCCTCGCCCGCACCGACGAAGCTCCCTCCGCCGACGTCGTCGGGGAGCCTTCCTGGGAGGCTACCGCACTCGGTACCGCAAGCGGCACCGATGTCGGAGACCTCACCCCAGACAATGGGCCAGCCGGTGCCTCGCTCGACGGTACCGGTGGCGCAAGCACCCCCAGTACCGGAGGAGTAGGGCGCAACAGCTCTCCCAGAATCTCTGGTAGAACGGCACGGAGGCTCTCATGCAGAGCGGCTGTGGAAAAAGACATGGAAGCCGATGCAGGAGTCGATGTCAGAACCTGTTCCGGGCGTGGAGGCTGTTCCGGGCTGTCCAAAGGGGAGCGCATCGACACCTCTTGAACAGAGGGCGAGCGGTCCTCTCGGTGCCGATGCTTACTGGGTGCCGACTCCCTCGGCAATCCAGAGCTCTCGGTGCCGACACGGGAAGGGGACCGGTGACGATGCTTCTTCGATTTTTTGGAACGAAGCACGTCACCGGAGCTTCCCGGCACCGACGAGGAGGACGTAGAATCCAGCCGTCTCTTCCTCGGGGCCGAGGCCGAAGAAGGTCGGTCTCGGGGGGACTGTACCGCAGGAGCCCTCAGGGTAGGGGGAGACCCACCCGAAAGCTCACCGCCACCAGCAGGGGAATGGACAGCCCTCACCTGCACTCCAGACGAAGCACCACCGTCCGACGACATCAGCAGACGAGGAGGTCTCGATACCACCGACGCCGACGCAGCCCTCCGATGTCGCCCCGATGCAGAGGCCCGATGCCTCGATGCACTCGATGCAATCGGGGGCGAGGATGAAGGTCCGGGCGCCGACAACGTCGAAGCACTCGATACTCCCGGTGCCGATGCTGACGAAGAGCCCGAGAACAAAACGTTCCACTGGGCTAATCTCGCTACCTGAGTCCGCTTTTGCAAAAGAGAACACAGACTACAGGCCTGAGGGCGGTGCCCAGCCCCCAGACACTGAAGACACGACGCGTGCCTGTCAGTGAGCGAGATTACCCGGGCGCACTGGGTGCACTTCTTGAAGCCGCTGGAAGACTTCGATGTCATGGGCGGAAAAATCGCGCCGGCGAGATCAAAACTCAAAATGGCGAAATTGGCACCGCAAAAATAGGGGGAAGAAAAACTTCGACCGAGGCCTAAATAGGGCCTACCCCGACGACGAAAGAAAACTTACCGGGGCAAAACTAGAAGTACGGGAAGGGAGAAAACCATAAAGGTCTCCTTCCGACACCTTTTTTTTTTTTTTTTAGAACGAAGTCGATAAACGACGCGCGAGGTCAACTTTGGGGCGCGAACAGCGAAACACGTCCGTACCGAGCGCGGACAAAAGAAGACTGGACGGCACGAGCCGGTTCGGGCGGGAAGACGGCCACGCATGCGCGGTGTGCATCGGCGCGCGAGGACTAGCAAAGGACTTTGCTAGAAAGTGTTCCGATTGGAGGGGCTGCCGTGGACGTCACCCATCAGTGAGAACAAGCAGCCTGCTTGTCCTCGGAGAATTAAAATTTAATGAAGCCTCGATAAGCGTATACCAGGATTTGTCTGCCTTCACATTACAAAAGGCGGATTATGAAGCCCATTCTGGAAACGTTGGGCCAACACAATATAAAATATCGCTGGGCGTTCCCATTTGCCTTATGCTTCACCATAGCGGGCAAGCAGCATAGAGTGTGCACCTTGAGTAATGCCAGACAGACTCTACAGCTAGCGGGATTCGTGGGCCCAGAGACAGAGACCCCCGGGACAACGACATCTAACAGAGAAAAAGTGCGTCAATGGCAGCAGGTCTTCAACAAACCAAAAAACCACGTCTGACCGCTGTAAATCCGTCCTCATAATGTGCAAAGAACTTTTGCGGATTCCAGCCAGCTTATCTCCGAGGGTAGTGTATGTTGGAAGATGGATGTTGTTTGATACCTGAGTTAAGGCCTGGGGTTGGGAGGGGTCTGATAGTTGTGGGCTGTGGGATAGGTATGATGATCTTGCCAGGGAGAAGTGTGTTTAATGTGAGGGTATATTCCTCTGTCATATTCACACTAGGGGTAATTTCTAAGTTGGGGTGTTGGGGAGGAGGGTGGGCCACCATGCTACCTCGCAGGGTTCAAGGTATTGTGCGGATAAGTTGTCTGTTGAGTAATGGGACTTAACCTAAAGACTGTAACGCTGAATGTAAAGGGCCTGAATACACCTAGAAAGAGGCAACTGATATGGCAGGAAATAGCACGACTACAGCCGCACATGGTGATGCTACAAAGAGACCCACTTGAAATGTGCCCATGAATACTTATTTCACCATGCTTCATACTGCAAGGTTTTTTTTGCTTCTGATATATCTAATAAGAAGTAAAGAGGGTTCGCGCTACTTTTTCGGACAGATCTGCCTGTGCAGATACAACATGTGAAACGTGACCCACAAAGACGCTTTGTCTTGGTTCGAGGTATCTTTGAAAATAGAACTATTACATGGGGTTCAGTGTATGGCCCCAATACGGGGCAACCATCTTTCTTTAACTTGCTTAAACAGCAGATACACTCCTTTGTTGAGGGCCAACTTGTCCTAGACGGCGAAACCCTGGATCCTGCTGTGGATAAGTCTGGCCCTGCCTCGAAAAGTGACAAGATCTTTGCTAAACACTTGGGCTTTTTTTTTTTTTGAAAGACTTGGGGCTATTTGACTCTTGGCGGGAGCACCATTCTACAGACCGAGATTATTCCTTTTACTCTCCAGCACATGCCTCCTATTCGCGAATTGACTATCTTTTTTTGGATAAATCTTTAGGAGGTCAGCTTAGGGATACTCAAATTGGTAATATTAGGATATCTGATCATGCACCACCATGTATGAGTATGTCTAGCATGGTCAGTGGATGGTGCCCCGGGGGGGCAGATGGATGTTAAATAATACTCTGCTGCAACAGGATGATGTATGTAAGGAATATATTACTGTGCTTAAGGAATGCTTACACTTTAATTTGAACTCTGGGCCTTCATTACCAGTGATATGGGAAAATTAGGTTCTTACCTTGGTAATTTTCTTTCCTTTAGTCATAGCAGATGAAGCCATTACGTATGGGTTATGTCCATCAACCAGCAGGGGAGATAGAGAGCACTCAAACTTTCACAGTGCCCTCTTGGCCAGCTAGCTCCACTGCCTCCTCAGTATTTGAAGCTTCCAAAGCAGTATGGCAAACCGCAATGGGAATCACAAGAGCTTTCCTCACAGCGAACGATGGCCCATCACAAGGGCATGAACTCATAAAGGAGGGAATGCACATCCTCCTGGAGGGAATAAACTCATCCTCCTTATTGTATAAGTGGAGGGGAACACACGCGCCTCCTGAAGGGAATCACACATCCTCCCAACACACTGGAGGGAATGAACTCATCCTCCTATTTATAGAACTGGAGGGGAACACACGCGCCTCCTGGAGAGAATCAACACATCCTCCAAAAAAAACATGCTGGAGGGAATGAACACATCCTCCTAAATTTAAACTGAACATGAATCCTGAAGATTGTTTTCCAACTTTCTCCCAAGGAAGGAACTTCAGGAAATTAGAACAGAACCTGAAAAACAGATTCACAGCATACAGACAATCATACAGGGAGGGCTCATGGCTTCATCTGCTATGACTAAAGGAAAGAAAATTACCAAGGTAAGAACCTAATTTTCCCTTCCTTGTCATCAAGCAGATGAAGCCATTACGTATGGGATGTAACAAAGCAATCCCTAGATAGGGTGGGAACATGCCACACCACGCGCTAGCACTTGTGCACCAAAACGCGCATCCCTCCTGGCAGCCACATCCAGCCTGTAATGTCGGGCAAAGGAGAGCTTAGAAGCCCATGTTGCTGCACTGCAAATCTCTTGAAGAGAGAGTGCTCCAGTTTCAGCCCAAGAGGAAGAAATCGCTCTAGTAGAATGTGCCTTAAAGGCTACAGGCGGAACCCTGCCGGCCAGCAGATAAGCTGAAAAGATAGTTTCTTTGAGCCAGCGGGCAATAGTGGCTTTAGACGCTGGAGACCCTCTGCGAGAACCGGATAGCAAAACAAACAGATGATCAGAAGTCCTGAAAGAGTTAGTAACTCGCAGATACTGCAGCAGAGTCCTGCGCACATCCAAAAGGTGCAGCTGCCCAAAAGATTCTGGAAACTCTTCCTCTGAAAAAGAGGGCAAGAAAATAGGCTGGTTTAAGTGAAAGGCTGAAACCACCTTAGGCATAAAGGAAGGCACGGTCCGAACCGTGACTCCGGACTCTGAAGATTGCAGAAATGGGTCTCTACAGGACAGCGCCTGGAGCTCTGACACCCGTCTCGCCGAGGTAATGGCCACCAGAAAAACGGCCTTCAGTGTCAAGTCTTTCTCCGATGCTCGCCGAAGCGGCTCAAAAGGAGATGCCTGCAGGGTTTTCAAAACTAGCCCCAGGTTCCAAGCTGGACAGGGTGCTCGCACTGGAGGTCGGAGTCAAAGCACCCCTCTAAGAAACCGTGCCACATCTGGGTGAGCAGCCAAAGACACGCCTTCCACCTTACCACGAAGGGAGGCCAACGCTGCCACCTGCACCCGCAGGGAATTATAGGCCAAGCCTTTTTGTACACCTTCCTGCAAAAAGTCCAGAATCGGCGAGACAGGAGCCCGCATTGGAACAATGGCTCTGGAAGCACACCAAGACTCAAACAGGCACCAAATCCTGGCATAAGCCACGGAAGTGGACCGCTTGCGGGCTTGCAGGAGAGTGGAAATAACTTTATTGGAATAACCTTTATCCCTCAATTGCGCCCTCTCAATAGCCATGCCGTAAGACCAAAGCGGCCGGCGTCCTCCATGGCTACTGGTCCCTGAGTCAACAGGTTCGGTACCAGAGGTAACGGCAGAGGAGCCTCCAGGAGCATCTGTCGGAGGTCTGCATACCAAGGTCTCCTTGGCCAATCCGGGGCGATGAGGACCACTTCTCCTGGGTGCAGCCGAATCCGCAAGAGCAGGCGCCATATCAAGGGCCATGGGGGAAACACAAAGTAGACCCGGAGGCCAGGGTTGAGCCAAGGCATCCAACCCCACTGAGTGAGGATCTCTCCGTCTGCTGAAGAAGCACGGGACTTTGGTATTGGCACTTGTCGCCATTAGATCCATCACGGGCTTGCCCCATTTGGCACAGATCTGCAGGAATACTTCGTCTGCCAGATTCCATTCTGCTGGATCGATCTGATGCCTGCTCAGATAATCGGCCTGCACATTGCTCTGACCTGCAATATGAGCTGCCGACAGACACTGAAGATGCAGCTCGGCCCAGTGGCAAATCAGTTCGGCCTGCGCGGCTAGTGCTCTGCACCTTGTTCCGCCTTGTCGATTTATATAGGCCACCGTTGTCGTGTTGTCCGACATCACTCTGACAGCCAATCCTTCCAGGGTCACTTGAAAGGCCAGAAGCGCCTGAAACACCGCTTTCAACTCTAGGCGGTTGATGGACCACTCCGACTCCTCGGGTGTCCATAGACCCTGGGCATGCTTCCCCTTGCAGTGTGCGCCCCAGCCCTTCAGGCTGGCATCTGTTACCACTAGGCACCAAACGGGGAGCATCAGCGGCATCCCTCGCCGCAGCATGCTGTCCGAGAGCCACCACTCCATGCTGAGACGGGCCGCAGGGAGCCAAGTAAGTCTGCATTGGTAATCCTGAGAAATAGGAGACCATCTCCGGAGTAGGGAATACTGTAGAGGTCTCAGGTGCGCTCTCGCCCAGGGTACCACTTCCATCGTGGCTGTCATCGATCCCAGCAGCTGGACAATGTCCCAAGCTCGCGGGCGGGGCATCCTCAGGAGCAGACGGACCTGATTCTGAAGCTTGCACCACCTTGGCTCGGGTAGGAACACATAGCCCGAAGACTGTGTCGAACCTGGCCCCCAAAAACTCTAGAGATTGTGAAGGGGACAGGTGACTTTTGGCCATATTGACGACCCAGCCTAGAGACTGCAGTACTGAGACCACTCTGGCTGTAGCTTGTAAGCTCTCTGTTGCAGAGTCTGCTCTGATGAGCCAGTTGTCTAGGTACGGGTGAACCCTGATACCTTCTCGCCTGAGAAAGCAGCTACTACCACCATTACCTTCGAAAAGGTTCGGGGAGCTGTGGCGAGGCCAAAAGGCAAGGCCCTGAACTGGAAATGTTTTCCTAACACCGCAAACCTCAGAAACTTCTGGTGCGGGGGCCAAATCGGTATGTGCAAGTAAGCTTCTTTCAGGTCTAGAGACGTGAGAAACTCTCCTGGCTGAACCGCCGCAATGACAGAGCGCAGGGATTCCATGTGGAAATGCCGCACTCTCAGGGACTTGTTCACTTCTTTTAAGTCCAGAATAGGGCGAAAGGACCCACCTTTTCGCGGCACCACAAAGTAGATGGAGTATCGGCCGCAGCCTTGCTCGGCGGGAGGCACCGGGGTCACTGCCCCTAACTGAATCAGACCTTGTAAAGTCTCCTCCACCGCCGCCCGTTTGACGGCAGAACCGCATCGGGACTCCACAAACACGTCTCTTACTGGGGCGTTGAATTCTATTCTGTATCCATCTCTGATCAGGTCCAGAACCCACTGATCTGAGGAAATCTTGGCCCACTCCTCGACAAAGAGGGAAAGCCGCCCTCCGATGACAGGCATCGAGGAGAGGGCCGGCGCACCATCATTGAGAGGGTCGCCCCTGAACTCCTGGTCTTGAGCCACCGGCTGCGGAACGCTTGTCCGAGCGAAAGGAGTTCCTCTGCTGACCACGGGCACGTGAAGTGAACCCAGCAGAACGCCCCGGGCGGTACCTTCTAGCTTCACGGAAGCGAGGTCTGTACGAGGAGTGGACCGCCTGGCCCTTAGAGGAAGGCCTCTGCCTATCTTCGGGCAAGCGCTGGGGTTTTTGGATCACCCAGGCCTTTCACAATTTTCTCTAACTCCTCACCAAATAGGAGAAGTCCTTGAAAAGGCAACTTCACCAACCTTTGCTTAGAGGCCATGTCCGCTGCCCAGTGTCGTAGCCTCAGACGATGGCGAGCCGCCACTGCTACTGCCATTTGTTTAGCCGAAGCTCTGACAAGGTCATAAAGGGCATCAGCCAGAAAGGACAAGGCCACCTCCATCCGCGGAGCCACATCCAAGAAGGGCTCCGCTCCATCTCCGGGCTGAGCCACTGCCTGTTGCAGCCAAGCTAGGCAGGCTCTCACAGCATAACAGCTGCATGCAGACGCCCGAACAGTGAGACCTGCAATTTCAAAGGACCGTTTCAACGCTGTTTCCAGCCTACGGTCTTGAACATCCTTCAGGGCAACACCTCCTTCAACAGGGAGGGTAGTTCTCTTTGTCACCGCAGTGACTAGGGCATCCACTGTAGGCATTTGAAAACGAGCCATATGTCCCTCACACAGAGGGTATAACTGCCCCATAGCCCTGGAAACTCTCAAAGGTCCCTCGGGGTCAGCCCACTGAGCCGAAACAAGCTCTAGGATGGAGTCATGCAAAGGGAAGGCCCGAGCAGCTTTCTTGGTACTAGCCATCCTGGGATTACCCGAGGAGGCCATGCCACTGTCAGGATATTCAATCGAGAGGGCCTGCAGGGTAACTTTAATAAGCGCTGGCAGCTCATCACGGTGGAAAATCCTCACCGCGGAGGGATCATCCAGATCCTGTGGTAAATCCGCACCTGACTCTGGTTCCTCAGACCAAGAACGTCTGTCAGAGTTCTCCGAATCCTCACACCCCGACCACGGGGGGGGGGGGGGGGGGGGGGGGGGGGGGGGGGGAAAGGTGCACCACAATCTGAAGGGGAATTAACCCTTCTGCGCTTATCTTTAGGCCAAGCATCCGGGAAAAAAGCCTCACTGGGCAGTCCCAGGCCAGAATCCATCGGGGGGGCAATCAGAGGAGCCTCAGGCGACCCTTGAGGAAGGGCTCTTTTCATCATGTATGTTTTATGCAGCAAAAGCACAAAATCTGGGGAGAAAATCTCACCCTGGGCACCCAAATCCTGTCCAGTGCTAGCCACTCCTGAAATAACCTCATCTCGAGGTGCCCCACCCGGCTCAGGTCTCTCCGTGTCCACGGAGGCCGCGCCATGCGGTGTAAGCAAAATGGCGCCCGCTGCCAGCTCAGAGCGGGAAGAAACATCGCTCGCCATGCTCGGGCCGGCTCCTACGCCAATACAGCACGATTTACAGAGCCCTGCTGCTGATTTGCGCTTGCCACAAGTGGAACAGCGCTTTACATTGTCCGCAGCCATCGCCGAAAAACGGCGGTAAAATCCAAAATGGCGGTTTCGCGCCAAAATCGCCCCGATCGCGGGCCCACCCCGGAGGAGTTGGAAAACACTCTTACCTCAAAGGATCTAGTGTACAACTACGATCCTGCTGAAAATCAGGTCAAAAACCTCTGTTCCAGCGTCTCTGCGTTTAAAAACGCGACACGGCTTTTTTTTTTTTAAGCTGTGAGGAAAGCAGAGGTATTGAAGACTCCGGAGGCTCAGATGAGTGGGAAAGGCAGGGAAAGGGCGAACCTATATGCCTGCATCCACTGTTGGTGGGTAAGGACAGGGAAAGGAAGGCAATATGTCCACATCCACAGAGGTATGGGTAAGGCAGGGAAAGGGCTAACCTATGTGCCTTTAAAGTGAAGCTGCTATAGCCTCCAACACCCCGGTTAACAACTGGCAAGCCAGGAACCACCTCCTGGCAGATTTTTCTGGAGCTCGAACAAGCTGCAGCCACCCTGCTAAGGGAGATAGAGAATACTGGAGAGGCAGTGGAGCAGGGTTGCCAGGTGGAAAATATTTTTCCAGCCTAAAGGAGCCCAAAATCCAGCCCAAAACCCGCCCAAACTCAAACCCCGCCCCTGACACCCCACGCCCCCGCGTCATCACCCCGCCCCCGCCGTCATCAACCCCGCCCCCGCCGTCATCGGCCCCGCCTTCCCCGTCACTAACCCCGCCTTCCCCGTCACTAACCCCGCCTCCCACGTCACTAACCCCGCCTCCCACGTCACTAACCCCGCCCACCGCGGCCGAAAAAGCCACCTAAAAAAACCGCCCGAAGCACAAAAACCAGCCCAAAAAACCGCAACCCGCCGCGGGCAAAAATTTCCCGCGGCGGGTCGCGGAAAACCGCCCAATTGGGCGGTAAAACCGCCCACCTGGCAACACTGCAGTGGAGCTAGCTGGCCAAGAGGGCACTGTGAAAGTTTGAGTGCTCTCTATCTCCCCTGCTGGTTGATGGACATAACCCATACGTAATGGCTTCATCTGCTTGATGACAAGGAAGGGATGCTCTTAAAGCAGTTTCACACAGTTACTTTATGCGGGTGGCGAGTGAACTTAAGAGAAAGAGAGAAGCTTCTGGGAAGTACTGGAGGCGCCAGATTAGAGAGCTGGATATTAAGCATAAACATACAGGCTCAGTCAGGATCTACAAATCCTTACAAGCAGCTCGCCTACAGCTGGATGCCTTGCTTTCTAAGGATCTTGTATTTCTTTTTCTTTTTTTTTTTATTTGTATGAAGTCTTTATTAACAAATGATACATTCTTCCAACAGATCAAACAATAGTATCCTTACAACACAAGGCAGTATATGGTAACAGAAGTCCTAGGTTACATAGTAGACCTCTCCAATCAAAACTAAAATAACAGGGCTATCGCAGAAAATCCAAATCAATAACCAAATTACCTCCGCACCAAGGCAAAAAAAAAAAATAGTGATCATACCGTTCAGAACTTCAAATTTTTATAGAATTTTTACAATAGAAGTCAAACATACCTCACCTCCCCCCCACTCTCCCCTACCCCTCCCCCCACCCTCCTCCCTCGGACTGGTTTTATGAATCAACATCTAAATTATGTATTAAGGATAAAGGGGTCCCAAATCAGGTGCCACCTATTTGTATGGTTACTCCGCTCAGCTATAAGCCGTTCCATCTCACAGATATATCTCCGTTTTTGAAACCACCGATTTAATGGTGGAATCGTAGTCTGTTTCCAACAGGCCGCTATAACAATTCGAGCTGCACAGGTGGCATAGCGCAACAGTGTTTGTTGAGTAGATTTTATTTATTTATTTATTGTATTTGTATCCCACATTATCCCACCTGTTTGCAGGCTCAATGTGGCTTACAATTCATCGTGGATACTGGAAATAGAAAAGAATGTACATTTGGTTTTACAGCAAGTTTTGGGTACATGATGGTGAAATACATAATATTGGAAATAGAAAAGAGTATACATTTGTTTTAGCAGAAGTTTTGGAGTGGGAGAGTGGGAGAGAATGGAGAGGGCTTCAGTTAAGGTTTCCCCAGCGGTTAATATTCAGGAAAATAGTACCAAGCTGCTGTACTGTTGGTACCTAACACCGGTCAGATTGAATCGAATGTTTAAAAGTGTTCAACCCCAGTGTTGGAGAAACTGTGGCCAATTGGGCACATTAGGCCCAATTTGCTACTGCTTTCGACTCCTAACCATGACTCTCTTACTCAACACCCTCACTTATCACCCCCCTACCACTGCAATTTCCCCACCCCTGTCTGTTCGTCTGTCCAATTTAGATGTAAGCTCTGTTGAGCAGGGACTGTCTTTTTCATGTTGATTTGTACAGCGCTGCATAAGTCTAGTAGCGCTATATAAATGTTTAATAGTAGTAGTAGTAATTAGGCCATATTTGGTGGTCATGCAGAAAGGTGAGGGCCTTCTGGAAAGCGGTTCAGGAAAGAGTACAATTGTGGGTTGGGTCCAGTATCCCTTGGGACCCCGCTATTTTTCTGTTTAATAGGACTATATTAGGGGTAACTGCGGTAGGGAGGGCTCTGGCACAACAATGTTTTTGTGCTGGTCGTCTGATCATTGCCCGTTCCTGGAAACAGAGTTAAGTGGAGGCAGCTACTCGATAGTTAAGTGGAGGCAGCTACTCGAGTATATCGCTGAGCAGGAGAGGCTTTTGGCGAGACAGAGGAAAACCTTGTCTAAATGGGAACAGATTTGGGCTCCTTTTATGTCAATACGTGTGCAGATGTCTTAGGTTGGGTCGTGGCTCCCAGGTTAGGAATTATGTTTGAACCTTGCTAGGGTGGTGGGGGGGGAGGGTAAAAGGGTGTTTGTGCTACATATTAAGAGCATTTTGTATTAACATTTTTCTTTGTAAAATTCAGAAAATATAACTGGGAAGTATTTGGTTAAATGTGAGGAATCCTGCCTAGGTAGGTTTCTTGGTGAAGATGAATCTATGTGTTAGATGTTCCACTCCATGTGGAAACTCAAAAGAGTAAAACCTTTCTTCCCAAGATCCATCTTTCGCAACCTAGTACAATCTTAGTCTAGGGACTAAGTCACCTAGACTATTGCAACGCACTCTATGTCGGCTGCAGAGAACAGACTGTCAAGAAACTCCAAACAGCCCAGAATACCGCAGCCAGACTCATATTTGGAAAAACAAAATATGAAAGTGCAAAACCCCTAAGAAAAAATTGCACTGACTCCCACTTAAAGAACGTACCACGTTCAAGATCTGCACGATTGTTCATAAAATTATCTACGGAGATGCCCCGTCCTACATGCTAGACCTTGTAGACCTCCCCCCAAGAAATGCTAAAAAATCTGCCCGCACATTCCTTAATCTACACTTCCCCAGCTGCAAAGGAGTAAAATACAAACTAACACATGCGACCAGCTTTTCCTACACGAGCACACAGATGTGGAATGCACTACCAACAAGCCTGAAAACAATTAACGAAATAACTAACGTTTGCAAATCTCTGAAAACATACCTCTTCAACAAAGCCTACCTCGAGAATCCATAGCTTAATTATAACACCTCACCACTCCACCCTTCCCTGAAAGTCTTCTTTCTATAACTGTTTGGCTAGTTCTTTTTGTTATCCTTGATCCTCTGTAACACCAATTGTTTTTGTTTAACAGGACTGTGTAAGCCACACTGAGCCTGCAAATAGGTGGAAAAATGTGGGATACAAGTGCAATAAATAAATATTATTACGTACAGTTGTCTGTAATGTATATCTAATGGATTCATTTAATAAATCTTCTGGTTTTAAATTTAAAAAAAAAAAAGGAGCATTGCCCTGAAGTAGGAAGTACTCCTGTACCCAGGACCTGCCCACCAGAGGATGTATTATCATCTCGCACCGAGGATATGTTTTTGATTAGAGCCCACATGGGAAAAGATAGAACCGCTGTTGTAGTTGGAGACTCAATCATCAGGCGTGTAGATAGCTGGGTGGCTGGTGGATGTGAGGATCGCCTGGTGACTTGCCTGCCTGGTGCGAAGGTGGCAGACCTTACGCGGCACCTAGACAAGATTTTAGATAGTGCTGGGGAGGAGTCAGCCGTACTGGTACACGTGGGTACCAATGACGTAGGAAAATGTGGAAGAGAGGTTCTGGAAGACAAATTTAGGCTTTTAGGAAGGAAGCTCAAATCCAGATCATCTAGGGTAGCAGAGATCTGGAGTCTCAAAAGTGGTGATAGGGAAGTAGCTGGAAACTACAGGCCGGTAAGCCTCACTTCGGTTATTGGAAAAGTAATGGAAGCGATGCTGAAGGAAAGGATAGTGAATTTCCTGGAAGCCAATAAGTTGCAAGATCCGAGACAACATGGTTTTACCAAAGGGAAATCGTGCCAAACGAATCTCATTGAGTTCTTTGATTGGGTGACAGGAGAATTGAATCAGGGACGAGCTATGGATGTAATCTACTTAGATTTCAGCAAAGCTTTTGACACGGTTCCCCACAGGAGGCTTTTAAATAAACTGGATGGGCTGAAGATAGGACCTAACGTGGTGAACTGGATTAGGAACTGGTTGACGGACAGACGCCAGAGGGTGGTGGTGAATGGAGTTAGCTCGGAGGAGGGAAAGGTGAGTAGTGGAGTGCCTCAAGGGGCCAATTCTGTTCAATATATTTGTGAGTGACCTTGCCGAAGGGTTAGAAGGTAAAGTTTGCCTGTTTGCGGATGATACTAAGATCTGTAACAGAGTGGACACCCTGGAGGGAGTGGAAAACATGAAAAAGGATTTGAAGAAGCTTGAACAATGGTCTAAGGTCTGGCAATTAAAATTCAATGCGAAGAAATGCAAAGTGATGCACTTAGGGAATAGAAATCCACGGGAGACGTATGTGTTAGGTGGCGAGAGTCTGATAGGTACGGACAGGAAGAGGGACCTTGGGGTGATAGTATCTGAGGATTTGAAGGCGACGAAACAGTGTGACAAGGCGGTGGCTGTTTCCAGAAGGTTGTTGGGCTGCTGCGCGTCTTATCTTCTGCCTAGACTGATATGCTCATGTCACCCCTCTCCTCAAGTCACTTCACTGGCTTCCGATCAGTACCGCATACAGTTCAAGCTTCTCCTACTAACCTACAAATGCACTCGATCTGCAGCCCCTCCTTACCTCTCTACCCTCATCTCCCCTTACGTTCCTACCCGAAACCGCCGCTCACAGGACAAATCCCTCCTCTCAGCACCCTTCTCCACCACTGCCAACTCCAGGCTCCGCCCTTTCTGCCTCGCCTCACCCTATGCTTGGAATAAACTCCCTGAGCCCATACACCAAGCCCCCTCCCTGCCCATTTTCAAATCCTTGCTCAAAGCCCACTTCTTCAATGTCGCCTTTGGCACCTAACCTTTTACCTCTACTCAGGAAATCTAGACTACCCAGCTTGACATTTCGTCCTTTAGATTGTAAGCTCCTTTGAGCAGGGACTGTCCTTCTTTGTTAAACTGTACAGCGCTGTGTAACCCTAGTAGCGCTTTAGAAATGTTAAATAGTAGTAGTAGTAGTGTATAGAGGGAGGTGTGACCAGCAGAAGAAAGGGAGTGTTGATGTCCCTGTATAAGTCGTTGGTGAGGCCCCATCTAGAGTATTGTGTTCAGTTTTGGAGGCTGTATCTTGCTAAGGATGTAAAAAGAATCGAAGCGGTGCAAAGAAAAGCTATGAGAATGGTATGGGATTTGCGTAACAAGACGTATGAGGAGAGACTTGCTGACCTGAACATGTATACCCTGGAGGAAGGTAAAATTATGTATAATCATACCTGATAATTTTCTTTCCATTAATCATAGCTGATCAATCCATAGACTGGTGGGTTGTGTCCATCTACCAGCAGGTGGAGATAGAGAGCAAACTTTTGCCTCCCTATATGTGGTCATGTGCTGCCGGAAACTCCTCAGTATGTCGATATCAAAGCTCCATCCGCAGGACTCAGCACTTAGAGAATTACACCCACGAAGGGACACTCTGCCCAGCTCACCACCGCCGAAACGGGGGAGGGGAATTAACCCAGCTCATCCCCACACAAGTGGGGGAGGGGAATCCGTCCAGCTCATCCCCGCGGAGCGGGGGAGGGACACCACACCCGCCGATGCGGGGGGATCTGGCTTATCCTGCAACCGCAACCGCGGGAGGAGCTGACTGACCCTAACACCGCCGAAGCGGGAGGGGTACAAAGCTGCCCTACAGCCGCACGAAGCGGGAGGGAGTGCCGGCAGAATTTATGTCTCAATCCAGCCCCGTAAAACGGAGGGGAGAGGAATGCAGCAGCTCACTGTAACACAAACTCGTCTCAACTCTTGAAGAATCCAAGTGAAAGAAGAACTTGAACACGAAGTCCTCCTGAAGTAACTGAAGGCTAAACTTGAACCTAAAATTCAACCAGAATATAAACAGTACAGATATCTGGGAGGGGCTATGGATTGATCAGCTATGATTAATGGAAAGAAAATTATCAGGTATGATTATACATAATTTTACCTTCCATATCATCAAGCTGATCAATCCATAGACTGGTGGGATGTACCGAAGCAGTACTCACCCAGGGCGGGACATAGAAATCCCTGACCTCAACACTGAAGCTCCAAACCGGGCCTCCGCCCGTGCAGCCACAGTCAAACGGTAATGCTTGGAGAATGTATGAGCCGAAGCCCCGTTGCCGCCTTGCATATCTCTTCCAAGGAGACGGATCCGGCCTCTGCCATCGAGGCCGCCTGAGCTCTCGTGGAGTGAGCCTTCAGCTGGATAGGCGGCACCTTCCCCGCGGCCACATAAGCCGCTGCAATGGCTTCCTTGACCCATCTTGCCACTGTAGGCTTAGCAGCCTGCAGACCCTTACGAGGACCTGCAAACAGGACAAACAGATGATCCGATTTCCGGAAATCATTGGTCACTTCCAAGTATCTGATGATGACTCGTCTCACATCCAGATATTCAAGAGCGGAGTACTCCTCTGGGTAGTCCTCCCTACGAAAGGATGGGAGACAGAGCTGCTGATTCACATGGAAGCGAGAAACAATCTTGGGCAGGAAGGAAGGCACTGTGCGAATAGTCACTCCTGCCTCAGTGAACTGCAGAAAAGGCTCTCGACATGAGAGCGCCTGGAGCTCGGAAACTCTTCTGGCTGAAGTGATAGCCACCAAAAAGACTGCTTTCAACGTCAGGTCTTTCAGAGATGCCCTCGACAAGGGTTCAAAAGGCGGCTTCTGCAATGCTCTTAGCACCAGGTTGAGATTCCACGCAGGCACCACTGAGTGCAGAGGAGGGCGCAGGTGATTAACTCCCTTGAGAAAGCGCACCACATCTGGCTGCGAAGCCAGGGAAGCCCCCTTCAGGCGGCCCCTGAAGCAAGCCAGAGCCGCTACCTGGACTTTAAGGGAACTGAGCGACAGGCCTTTCTCCAGACCTTCTTGCAGGAACGCCAACACTGAAGAAATTGGAGCAGTGAAGGGAGAAAGTGAGCCTGCTTCACACCATGCTGCAAAGATACGCCAAACCCTGGCGTAAGCAGTAGAAGTAGAGCGCTTCCTCGCTCTCAGCATAGTGGCGATGACCTTGTCTGAGAAGCCCTTCTTCCTCAGACGCTGCCGCTCAATAGCCAGGCCGTAAGACCAAAGGGAGAGGGATCCTCCATCACCACGGGACCCTGATGTAACAGGCCTTGCTCCACTGACAGCCGCAGAGGATCGTCGACTGAGAGCCTGATCAAGTCCGCATACCAGGGACGTCTGGGCCAATCCGGACCCACCAGGATTACCCTGCCGGGATGCTTTGCCACCCGGTCTAGCACCCTGCCCAACATGGGCCAGGGCGGGAACACATAGAGGAGCTCTTGTGTCGGCCACTGTTGGAGAAGAGCATCTACTCCCAGGGATCGAGGGTCCCGTCCTCTGCTGAAGAAGCGCGGCACTTGGCAATTGGCCGATGACGCCATCAGATCTAGGCTCGGCTGGCCCCAGCGCTTCGTGATGTCCAAGAACGCCTGAGCAGATAGTTGCCACTCTCCGGGCTCCAAGGTATGGCGACTGAGAAAGTCCGCCTTGACATTCATGACTCCGGCAATGTGGGCCGCTGAAAGCTGCTCCAGGTTCGCTTCCGCCCACTGGCAAAGACTCATAGCCTCCTTGGCTAGAGGGGCGCTCTTGGTACCTCCCTGGCGGTTGATATAGGCCACAGCCGTGGCATTGTCCGACAGGACCCGTACAGGCTACAACACCAGTACCGGGATGAACTCCAATAACACCAACCGAATGGCTCTGAGTTCCAGGAGGTTGATAGACCACTTGCCTCTGCAGGAGACTAGAGCCCCTGCGCTGTCCTTCCCAAGCAGTGGGCTCCCCAGCCCATCAAAGAGGCGTCTGTCGTGACGACAATCCACTCCGGGGTCACCAGAGGCAATCCTGCAGACAACTTGTCTGTCTGCGTCCACCAGCTCAGCGCCTTGCGCACTGCTGGGTCCACGGGAAGGCGCACAGCATAATCCTCCGACATCGGAGTCCAGCGCAGCATCAGAGATAGCTGTAGTGGTCTCATATGAGCCCTGGCCCAGGGCACTACTTCCATCGTGGCCGTCATAGAGCCCAACAGCTGCACGTAGTCCCAAGCCCGAATAGGAGAGGCTACTAGGAACTAGTCCACCTGAGCCTGAAGCTTGACAATCCGATTGTCTGGCAGGAACACTCTGCCCACTTGGGTGTCGAATCGAACTCCCAGATACTCCAGGGACTGAGTCGGGCGCAGCTGGCTCTTCTTCCAGTTGATGATCCATCCCAGGGAGCTCACCAGAGCAACTACCCGGTCCATAGCTTTGCCGCACTCTGCATAAGAGGGGGCTCGGATCAACCAGTCGTCCAGATAAGGATGGACTTGTACTCCTTCCTTTAGCAGGAAGGCCGCTATGACCCCCATTACTTTGGAAAAGGTCCGCGGAGCAGTAGCCAACCCGAAAGGGAGGGCTCTGAACTGGAAGTGTCGTCTCAGGACTGTAAAACGCAGAAAGCGTTGGAGAGGAGGCCAGATGGGAATATGCAGGTACTCTTCCTTGATGTCCAAGGAAGCCAAGAACTCTCCTGCCTTCACTGCCGCTATAACAGAGCGGAGAGTCTCCATGCGAAAGTGCCTCACTTTCCAGGCCCGATTGACCCCTTTGAGGTCGAGGATAGGCCGGACAGAACCTCCTTTCTTTGGAACCACAAAGTAAATGGAGTAACGTCCCTTGCCAATCTGATTTTTTGGCACCGGAACGACCGCACCCAGGCGGATCAGGTTGTCCAAGGTCTGCTGCACTGCCACAGCTTGACCGGAGACTTGCAGGGAGAGAGTACAAACCCGTCTCTTAAGGGTTGGCAGAACTCTAGCTTGTAGCCGTCTCTGATGACTTCCAGCACCCACGCGTCTGAAGTTATAGTGGTCCACTCGCCCAGAAACGAGGACAGCCGTCCTCCAATCTGCACTGGGGCGTGGACCAAGGCCCCGTCATTGGGTACGAGACCCTGGGGGAGGACCGGAGGGAGCACCTCCGGGACGGCGGTCTCTGCGAAAGGAATGCTGCTTGGGGGAGAAATTCCTCTTGAAGGAAGAGGGGGCAGAGGAACCCGACTTGCCCGGGCGGTACCGACGGGCTTCCAGCAACCGTCCTCTGGAGGTACCGGGACGAGTACTAGCCCGAGCCCTGACCTCTGGTAATTTCATGCCCTTAGACGTGCCGAGATCGGTCACGATTTTGTCCAGCTCGACCCCAAAGAGCAGCTTGCCTTTAAAAGGCAATCCAGCCAGGCGGGATTTAGAGGCGTGGTCAGCCGACCAATGTTTCAGCCAAAGCCACCGCCGCGCAGAGACTGTCTGAGCCATGCCCTTAGCTGAGGCTCTCAAGACATCATACAGCAAGTCTGCCAAATAGACTAAGCCCGATTCCAGGGCCGGCCAATCAGCCCTCAAGGAAAGATCCGAGGGGGAAGCCCGCTGCACCATAGTCAGGCACGCCCTGGCCACATAGGAGCCGCAAACTGAGGCCTGCAAATTTAACGCAGCTGCCTCAAAGGACGACCTTAAGGCCGCCTCCAATCTTCTGTCTTGGGCGTCCTTTAGGGCCGTGCCACCTTCCACCGGCAACGCCGTTTTCTTAGTCACCGCAGTGATTAAAGAATCCACGGTAGGCCACAGATAGGCCTCACGTTCACTCACAGCCAAAGGATAGAGGCGGGACATAGCCCTAGCCACTTTAAGGCTCGTTTCCGGGACATCCCATTGAGCCGCAATTAAGGTGTGCATGGCATCATGCACGTGGAAGGATCTAGGCGGGCGCTTCGTCCCCAGCATAATGGCAGAGCCAACAGGGGCTGAGGGAGAGACGTCCTCCGGAGAGGAAATCTTCAAAGTGTCCATGGCCTGTAACAACAGGTTGGGCAAATCCTCTGGGCTAAAAAGCCGCGCTGCAGAGGGGTCATCCGCTCCATCCGAGCGGGGATCTATCTCCTCCAAGGAATCCGCAAAGGACCGTTGGGAGACCTCAGACACGCTGCCCTCATCTACATCGGAGGAGACAAAGTCCTCCAAGGCCTGGAAATCAACCCGAGGGCGTTTACCTCTGGGAACCTCAACCTCTTTATCAGAAGAGGGAGCAGGGGCAGCGTTTTGCATGAGGAAAGCCTGATGCAGCAGCAAAACAAACTCGGGGGAGAAACCCCCCAGACTGTGCACTTCCGCAGCCTGGGCAACAGCCCTAGACGCACTCTCAACCGGCGCTCGCAATAGCGGGGGAGAGACATGCTGCGCATCCAAAATGGCGTCCGGCGCGAAACTCCGCGAAGGAGCCGCGCGGGAAGAACGGTGCTTAACTTTAGCCGCTTCGTGCCGTCGCCCAAATTAAGGGCGTTCATGGCATTAATGTCTCCAACCTCAAGGGCGGCCCACGAAGAAGCCGTCCGAACCGCGTGGCCGGCCAAGATGGCGGAGGCGAGGAGCGGGGGATGGGCGTTTATGGCGGGAAAAAACCGCCACGCCGGAGGAACGACCGGGACATTCATCGGTCACTAAACTGTCACCCATCAAGGGCGAATCAGGTTGTAAAACCCCCGCATCCCCTCTAGAAGCGCTCCAGCGATCCGGGGAGCGACCCTTTGCGCCCTCGCCCTCCGACGCCATATGCCACGAGGAGAAGAATCGGGGAACCCCCTGCCCGCTATAAAAAGGTAAAATTACCTGCTTGCCGCTCCGAGCTGTAACGAACTGGTGTCCCAGTGAGTAGCTGCAATGAACGTTTAAAGAAACGTCGAATTAAACGCCTTTAAAGACGTTTAAAATTTTTTTTTTTTTTTTTTTTTTTTTTTTAAACGGAGCCAGCGGGAGGGGGGAGAAAAGGAGGGACCTGGCACCACCAGGTTTGCACTTGCTCAAAAGAGCCCTCAACCCCAGGCCTCAACAAAACCTAAGGATTAGGCTTGGAGGCCTAGCCAGAGCTGCTGCTGTGTGTGACCACCACCTGCTGAGATAGAGAACATACTAAGGAGTTTCCGGCAGCACATGACCACATATAGGGAGGCAAAAGTTTGCTCTCTATCTCCACCTGCTGGTAGATGGACACAACCCACCAGTCTATGGATTGATCAGCTTGATGATATGGAAAGGAGAAACAGGGGTGATATGATACAGACGTTCAAATATTTGAAAGGTATTAATCCGCAAACGAACCTTTTCCGGAGATACGAAGGCGGTAGAACGAGAGGACATGAAATGAGATTGAAGGGGGGCAGACTCAAGAAAAATGTCAGGAAGTATTTCTTCACGGAGAGAGTGGTGGATGCTTGGAATGCCCTCCCGCGGGAGGTGGTGGAGAGGAAAACGGTAACAGAATTCAAACATGCGTGGGATAAACATAAAGGAATCCTGTTCAGAAGGAAAGGATCCTCAGGAGCTTAACCGAGATTGGATAGCAGAGCCGGTAGTGGGAGGCAGGGCTGGAGGTTGGGAGGCAGGGATAGCGCTGGGCAGACTTATACGGTCTGTGCCAGAGCCGTGGTTGGGAGGCGGGGCTAGTGCTGGGCAGACTTATACGGTCTGTGCCCTGAAGAGCACAGATACAAATCAAAGTAGGGTATACACAAAAGTAGCACACATGAGTTGTCTTGTTGGGCAGACTGGATGGACCGTGCAGGTCTTTTTCTGCCGTCATCTACTATGTTACTATGTCTCAATGCGTGGATGAGACGATGGTGCGGGGATGAGGGTTTTGGATTTGTCAGGAACTGGGCAGCATTCTGGGGAAGGGAGAGCCTATTCCGATCTGATGGGCTTCACCTTAAACAGAGTGGGACCAGGCTCCTGGCGCCCACATTTAAAAAGGAACTAGAACAGCTTTTAAACTAGAAACAGGGGAAAGGCCAACAGTCGCTCAAAAGTGCATGGTTCAGGATAAGGTATCTTTTGAGGATATCACCCAAACAGGGAAGAAAATGTTCCTTGTAAATAAGGATGCCAAAGAAACCGCAGTGGATCAGTAAAATTAATAATAACCAGACACAGGATAACATATTAATAATGCCATGTATTAAACGGGATATGAAACTGAGCAACAAGCATGCATTGAAATGTCTATACACAAATGCAAGGAGCCTAAGATGGGAGAGCTGGAATACATTGCACACAATAAAAAACTGGATATTATAGGCATCACTGAGACCTGGTGGAAGGAAGATAACCAGTGGGACACAGTCATACTGGGCAATAAATTATATCGTAGTAATAGGGTAGATAGGATTGGAGGAGGGGTAGCACTGTATATTAATGAGAACCTTGACTCAGATAGGCTGCAAATACTGCAGGATTCAAAACCCCTATTGGAATCTTTGTGGATCAAAATTCCACGTGAAAAGGGGAAAAAAATAGTGATAGGAGTGTACTAACCGTCCACTTGGCCAGGACGAGCAGACGGATGCAGCAATCTCAAAGGAAATTAGGGAAGCGAATAAAATGGGCAATGTAATAATAATGGGTGATTTCAATTATCCGGATATAGACTGAGTTAATGTAACATCGGTACACGCCAGGGAGATAAAATTTCTTGATGAAATCAAGGACAACTTCATGGAACAGCTGGTTCAGGAGCCGATGAGAGAAGGAAAAATACTAGACTTAGTCCTTAGTAGAGCTCATGATCTAGTGCGGGGGCTAACGGTGCAAGGGCCGCTTGATAACAGTGATCACAATATGATCAGTTTTGAAATTGGCACTAAAGGAAGTGAACTTAGGAAATCAAATACACTAGCGTTTAACTTTAGAAAAGGTGATTACGATAAAATGAGAAAAACGGTGAAAAAAAGACTAAAAGGAGCAGCTCGCAGGGTAAAAAACTTGCATCAGGTGTGGATGCTGTTCAGAAACACCATCCTAGAGGTACAGGACAAATATATTCCCCGTATTAGAAAAAGAGGAAAAAAGACCAAACGTCAGCTAGCGTGGCTAAACAGTAAGGTAAAGGAAGCCATTAAAGCCAAAAAAAACAATCCTTCAGAAAATGGAGACGAGAACCGACTGAAAATAATAAGATAAAGCATAAGGAATGCCAAGCAAAATGCAAAGCGGAGATAAGGAGGGCTAAAAAGGACTTTGAAAAGCGAAAATACATAGTAAAAATGTTTTTAGATACATTAAAAGCAGGAAGCTGGCTAAAGAATTGGTTGGGCCGCTGGACGAAAGTGGTGTTAAAGGTGCGATCAAGGAAGACAAAGCCATAGAGGAGAAATTAAATGAATTCTTTGCTTCGGTCTTCACCGAGGAGGATCTGGGAGGGATACTGGTGCCAGAAAGGGTATTTGAAGCAGGCGAGTCAGAGAAACTAAACGAATTCATTGTAAACTTGGAAGATATAATGGGTCAGTTCTGCAAACTGAAGAGTATTAAATCACCAGGACCGGATGGTATTCATCCCAGAGTATTAATAGAACTGAAGAATGAACTTGTAGAGCTGTTACTAATATGCAATCTATCCCTAAAATCAGGTGTGGTACCGGAAGACTGGAGGGTAGCCAATGTTATGCCGATTTTTAAAAAGGGTTTTCAGAGGAGATCCAGGAAATTATAGACCGTTGAGTCTGACGTCGGTACCGGACAAAATGGTAGAGACTATTATTAAGAATAAAATTACAGAGCACATACAAAAACATGGGCTGATGAGACAAAGTCAGCACGGATTTAGTGAAGGGAAGTCTTGCCTCACCAATCTACTGGATTTTCAAAAGGCGTTTGACAAGGTACCTCATGAAAGGCTACAGAGGAAATTGAAGGGTCGTGGGATAGGAGGAAATGTCCTATTGTGATTAAAAACTGGTTGAAGGATAGGAAACAGAGAGTGGGGTTAAATGGGCAGTATTCACAATGGAGAAGGGTAGTTAGTGGGGTTTCTCAGGGGTCTGTGCTAGGGAGGCTGCTTTTTAATATATTTATAAATGATTTAGAGATGGGAGTAACTAGCAAGGTAATTAAATTTGCTGATGACACAAAGTTATTCAGAGTCGTTAAGTTGCGACAGGATTGTAAAAAATTACAGAAGGACCTTACAAGACGGAGACTGGGCAGCTAAATGGCAGATGTTTAATGTGAGCAAGTGCAAGGTGATGCATGTGGGGAAAAAGAACCCGAATTATAGCTACTTCATGCAAGGTTCCACATTAGGAGTTACGGACCAAGAAAGGGATCTGGGTGTCGCGTCGATAATACACTGAAACCTTCTGCTCCGTGTCCTGCTGCGGCTCGGAAAGCGAATAGAATGTTGGGTATTATTAGGAAAGGTATGGAAAACAGGTGTGAGAATGTGAAGAACACAACGAAAAAAAATGTTCTACTCAATGTGGAAACTCAAAAGAATAAAACCTTTTTTCCCTAGATACGTCTTCCGCACCCTGGTACAATCACTAGTGATGGACTATTGCAATGCTCTGTATGTAGGATGTAAAGAACAGACCATTAAAAAACTCCAAACAGCCCAGAACACCGCAGCCCGTCTCATTTTTGGAAAACCCAAATACGAAAGCGCAAAACACCTAAGAGAGAAGCTACACGGGCTCCCGCTCAAGGAACGAATTGAGTTCAAGATCTGCATGACCGTATACAAAATCATTCACGCAGAGGCCCCAATCTACATGCTGAACCTAATAGACTTACCACCCAGAAATGCCAGAAAATCAGCCCGTAAGTTCCTCAACTTGAACTTCCCCAGCTGCAAAGGAACCAAATACAAACAGGCATACGCTACTACCTTTGCGCACAAAAGCACACAGCTATGGAACGCACTACCCAAGACCCTGAAAACCACGGACAACTTAACCAACTTTCGCAAATCTTTGAAGACATTTCTCTTCAACAAAGCCTACAAAAATAATCCTTGATGAATCAAACTACAAATCTTTGAAGACATTTCTCTTCAACATAGCCTACAAAAACAATCCTTGATGAATCATACTACTCCATACATCACCCAAACGCTCTAAAACACTTCGACACAACCTTACACATTACCTTCTAATTAATTCCTCTTTTACTTCCAATTTATTACCGACTGTATCTAATACTATGTAATGATCATACCAAATTAACACCCTGTAAGCCACATTGAGCCTGCAAAAAGGTGGGATAATGTGGGGTACAAATGCAATAAATAAATAAAATAATGCCGTTATATCGCTCCATGGTGCGACCCCAACTTGAGTATTGTGTTCAATTCTGGTCACTGCATCTCAAGAAAGATATAGTAGAATTGGAAAAGGTGCAGCGAAGGGCGACTAAAATGATAGCGGGGACGGGATGACTTCCCTATGAAGAAAGACTAAGGAGGCTAGGGCTTTTCAGCTTGGAGAAGAGACGACTGAGGGGAGACATGATAGAGGTATATAAAATGAGTGGAGTGGAACAGGTGGATGTGAATCGTCTGTTCACACTTTCCGAAAATACTAGGACTAGGGGGCATGTGATGAAACTACAGTGTAGTAAATTTAAAACAAACCAGAGAAAAGTTTTCACCAAACGCATAATTAAACTCTGGAATTTGTTGCTGGAGAACATGGTGAAGGCGATTAGCTTTTCAGAGTTTTAAAAGGGGTTAGACGGTTTCCTAAAGGACAAGTCCATAAACCACTACTAAATGGACTTGGGACAAATAACATGTATAGAATGTTTGTACGTTTGGGAAGCTTGCCAGGTGCCCTTGGCCTGGATTGGCCGCTGTCTTGGACAGGATGCTGGGCTCGATGGACCCTTGGTCTTTTCCCAATGTGGCATTACTTATGTACTGCATTTTTTTGAGGGAGTGAACAAACATGTGGACAATGGGGAGCCGGTGATATTGTGTATCTGGATTTTCAGAAGGCATTTGACAAAGTGCCTCATGAAAGACTCCAGAGAAAACTGGAGAGTCATAGGATCGGAGGTAGGGTATTACTATGGATTAAGAGCTGGTTGAAACATAGAAAGCAGAGATTGAATGGTCAGTATTCTCAATCGAGAAGGGTAGTTAGTGGGGTCCCTCAGGGGTCTGTGCTGGGACCGCTGCTTTTTAACATATTTATAAATGGCCTAGAGATGGGAGTAACTAGTAAGGTAATTAAATTCACAGATGACACAAAGTTATTCAGGGTCGTCAAGTCGCAGGAGGAGTGTGAAAGGTTACAGGAGGACCTCGCAAGACTGGGGCATTGGGCGTCCAAGTGGCAGATGAAGTTCAATGTTACCAAGTGCAAAGTGATGCATGTGGGTAAGAGGAACCCGAGTTACAGCTACAGTGGTGGAAATAAGTATTTGATCCCTTGCTGATTTTGTAAGTTTGCCCACTGACAAAGACATGAGCAGCCCATAATTGAAGGGTAGGTTATTGGTAACAGTGAGAGATAGCACATCACAAATTAAATCCGGAAAATCACATTGTGGAAAGTATATGAATTTATTTGCATTCTGCAGAGGGAAATAAGTATTTAATCCCTCTGGCAAACAAGACCTAATACTTGGTGGCAAAACCCTTGTTGGCAAGCACAGCGGTCAGACGTCTTCTGTAGTTGATGATGAGGTTTGCACACATGTCAGGAGGAATTTTGGTCCACTCCTCTTTGCAGATCATCTCTAAATCATTAAGAGTTCTGGGCTGTCGCTTGGCAACTCGCAGCTTCAGCTCCCTCCATAAGTTTTCAATGGGATTAAGGTCTGGTGACTGGCTAGGCCACTCCATGACCCTAATGTGCTTCTTCCTGAGCCACTCCTTTGTTGCCTTGGCTGTATGTTTTGGGTCATTGTCGTGCTGGAAGACCCAGCCACGACCCATTTTTAAGGCCCTGGCGGAGGGAAGGAGGTTGTCACTCAGAATTGTACGGTACATGGCCCCATCCATTCTCCCATTGATGCGGTGAAGTAGTCCTGTGCCCTTAGCAGAGAAACACCCCCAAAACATAACATTTCCACCTCCATGCTTGACAGTGGGGACGGTGTTCTTTGGGTCATAGGCAGCATTTCTCTTCCTCCAAACACGGCGAGTTGAGTTCATGCCAAAGAGCTCAATTTTTGTCTCATCTGACCACAGCACCTTCTCCCAATCACTCTCGGCATCATCCAGGTGTTCACTGGCAAACTTCAGACGGGCCGTCACATGTGCCTTCCGGAGCAGGGGGACCTTGCGGGCACTGCAGGATTGCAATCCGTTATGTCGTAATGTGTTACCAATGGTTTTCGTGGTGACAGTGGTCCCAGCTGCCTTGAGATCATTGACAAGTTCCCCCCTTGTAGTTGTAGGCTGATTTCTAACCTTCCTCATGATCAAGGATACCCCACGAGGTGAGATTTTGCGTGGAGCCCCAGATCTTTGTCGATTGACAGTCATTTTGTACTTCTTCCATTTTCTTACTATGGCACCAACAGTTGTCTCCTTCTCGCCCAGCGTCTTACTGATGGTTTTGTAGCCCATTCCAGCCTTGTGCAGGTGTATGATCTTGTCCCTGACATCCTTAGACAGCTCCTTGCTCTTGGCCATTTTGTAGAGGTTAGAGTCTGACTGATTCACTGAGTCTGTGGACAGGTGTCTTTCATACAGGTGACCATTGCCGACAGCTGTCTGTCATGCAGGTAACGAGTTGATTTGGAGCATCTACCTGGTCTGTAGGGGCCAGATCTCTTACTGGTTGGTGGGGGATCAAATACTTATTTCCCTCTGCAGAATGCAAATAAATTCATATACTTTCCACAATGTGATTTTCCGGATTTAATTTGTGATGTGCTATCTCTCACTGTTACCAATAACCTACCCTTCAATTATGGGCTGCTCATGTCTTTGTCAGTGGGCAAACTTACAAAATCAGCAAGGGATCAAATACTTATTTCCACCACTGTATGTCATGCAAGGTTCTATGTTAGGAGTCACAGACCTAGAAAGGGATCTGGGAGTCATCATTGACAAGACGTTGAAAACTTCTGCTCAGTGTGCTGCGGCGGCCAAGAAAGCACAAAGAATGTTGAGTATAATTAGGAAAGGGATGGAAAACAAACACGAGGATGTTATAATGCCGTTGTATCGCTCCATGGTGCGACCGCACCTCGAATATTTTGTCCAAGTCTGGTCGCCGCATCTCAAAAAAGATATAAAGGAATTGGAGAAGGTGCAGAAAAGGGCGACGAAAATGATAAAAGGAATGGAACAACTTCCCTATGAGGAAAGGCTGAGAAGGTTAGGGCTCTTCAGCTTGGAGAAAAGGCAGCTGATGGGTGATATGATAGAAGTCTACAAAATAATGAGCGGAGTAGAGCGGACAGATGTGAAAGTGTTTGTTTATACTTTCAAACAAAGAACCAGGGGACACAAGATGAAGCTAGAATATGGTGGATTTAAAACAAATAGGAGGGACTTCCGGCGGAGCCGTGCGGCAAGATGGCCGCGGTCTAGAGGAGCTCCGTAACGCCGCTGGCAGGCTCTTTGCCCCCCCGCTCCCTGGACCCTCCCCGCAACATCTAGGAGATACCTTAAACCCACCGGAGTCAGAAGTCACCTCCGAATGCCCACCGACACGCTCTGCAGTGCGGGAACAACGGGCAATAACGTCGCACGCGCTCAGTCCCAAGATGGCGGCCAGCGGCTCACAGTGAAGGAAAACAGTGAGACAGCTGCGCGGAAGAACGGCGTGCAGAGTAAGGTTGTTGAGACGGTTCTCTGGGGAGGTCAAGGCATAGCGGCATAATGGGAGCGGGAGTATAACACATAGACGCCGCTTTCGTTTTCCGTCCCCCCATCCCACTGACGAGAAGAGATTGAACGGGATACCGAAACCCGGAGAGACCAGAGGTTAATCTGCTTAAATATTTTAAATTTAAATGCTTTACTTTTTGTCTATTAGATTGTGAGCTCTTTGAGCAGGGACTGTCTTTCTTCTGTGTTTGTACAGCGCTGCGTACACTTTGTGGCGCTCTAGAAATGTTAACGTCCTCCACAGAGTGCAAATTGGCCCCGCACACAAGTGCGCGGACATTTTAGTAAAGTCTACTAGCGCAGCACTTGTGATAGTTGAGTGGAAGCTATACTGACAAGTAGAGCAGTGCGAATCAACATTAAATTACAACAAATATTAAAACTGCTTGGCTTAAATTCAATTCTGACAGCAACAAAAATAGAGCCTACATAACAGGATTGTGCACTAATAAAACAGCAGTTTGCTGGTAGACTGAAGGCAGTGAGCTCAGCCTAGACAACTAGCAGAAACAGAACCCGGAAAGGGATTACAATTGCGGCCTGGATAAGGGTGAAGAACTGGCTCAATAGACTTCTAAACCTAACTGTCTGTTCCGTTGGACTCGTGGAAGCCTGTTCTACCACGCCGTGGCATTGCCCTCAGGTAAAAACGTTAACATCACGAGAACAGACGCATAGAGATTAGTGAAAATTACAACACTCTCTGTATGGATCAATTTTTGAGGCCCAAGTCCTCAGGAACAACCAGAAGCGGCACTAAATACGATAAAGTGAAGAATTCCCCGCCACCCATTGAGACTAAGATGGCAGAAGGGAAACTTGAAAAGCTTGGTGATTTCTCTGAAAAACAACTAGCTCAGATCACTATGGCTGTTAGCGCCGCACTGAACCCGAGATTTGATTTGTTAGAGCGCCAAATGAGCAACTTAGAAGCCACCACAGCTGACACGGTGAGGCGAATGGGAGAGGCGGAAAGCAGAATCTCAGCGGTAGAAGACATGAGGGCGCTGAATGTCCCAGATGTCACACGTCTGATGGAACAACTTAAAGCACAACAAGACAAGATCGAGGACATGGAAAACAGAGCGAGGAGGTGCAATTTACGCATTGTCGGCCTACCTGAAGCAATCCCTGAGAAATCACTAGGACATCTGTTGGAAAACTGGCTTAAAAAGGAACTAGCCCTGTCAGACAGCTACGGAGAATTGTGTATAGAACGGGCCCATAGGCTTGGTCGCTGGCAGCAAGGACAACAAAGACCCAGACTGGTGATTATTAAAGTACACAATTACTTGCACAAGGAGGAAATCATGAGGGGCTTCAGACTGAAAAGAGAGTCTTTACAATATGATGGGTCACCAATAAAAATTTTTCAAGATTATTCAGCTGGTGTACAAGAGCAAAGGCGCCGGTTTCATCCTCTTTGCACAACATTGGTACACAGGAAAGCAAGATTCATGTTGATATATCCGGCTGTTTTGAAGATTCACCATGGAAATAGATGGCATTCGTTTCACTCTGTTTCAGAGGCCCAACAGTTTATGGACTCTGATCTGCTTGCACCAGTTGAAGCGCCGACATGATTTAATATTTTGTAGATTTCTCAGGGAACAGAAGATTTTGCCTGGTTTCCAGCTTCCTAAGAAAATGCCGACAATGCACCTATGCAAGCTAAGTTGCTATTGTTAAAGAAAATGTGGATCTCGAGTTAATATGTTAAAATGTTCCAGTTGTGTTAATAACAGATTAGGGGGTCTTCACGGGAGAGGCGTTAGACTAGATTTCACTATATCTCCAGAGGGGTGGGGGCGGACCCCTCATTGGGATGGGGGGACGGGAGACAATAGGGGGGGACGAGCCACATAGCGGTATTACAACCGTAGGAAGGAGAGAAGTTTAAGCTAAAGGGAAGGGGTTTTCACCAAGAGATAGGAATGGGTGGGGGGAGATGGGGTTCTAATGGGATTCTATACTTCGGGAAGGGAGAATCATGGAACACAAGGGTCAGGTCTCACACTCAGGTTATGCAAAATGAAAAAGTGTGGTCAAGATGTCTAAGCACACAACATTCACAGCTGCTAGGAAAGGGCTGGGTCCCGGCGGCTGAACATTTTAGGTATACTATTCTGACATTAGCATGCACCCGTGGTAACACACTGTAAATTAGTCACTTGGAATGTGGGGGGCATTTCGTCTCCCATTAAAAGGAAAAAGATACTAGCACATTTAAAGCGTCTCAATACCGATATTGCATGCTTACAAGAGACGAAGCTGACGGCCGCAGAACATGAAAAACTCAAACAGGGCTGGGTAGGTCAGGTGTTCCACGCTTCACCAGAAGGGCGGAAGGGAGGGGTGGCAATCTGCATTCACCGACAGCTTGCCTGCACGGTGGAAGACCCCAATGGAAGATATATTTTGGTTAAAATGTGGTTACAGGGGAGGGAATTATACCTTCTAAACGTGTACGCCCCCACACCGCCTGATAGCTCCTTCTTTCCTGAGCTGTCCAGGCAGCTGCTCCCTTATGAAAGCAAGCAATTGATAATTACAGGGGATATGAACGTACTAATGGACCCCAAGATAGACTATTCAGGGGAGAGATATGGGGGAACGGAGAGTAGGAGGGGGGCACGGATGTTGAAAGAATTTAGTAACTCTCTCTCCGTGATAGACGCATGGCGAAACTTACATCCAGATTCCAGAGAATACACACATCAGTCCAGAGCGCATGGGACTTGGGGCAGGCTAGACTACATGCTTATTTCACCAGCTTTGTTTCAATGTGTCCGTGACTCAGAGATCGAGGAGATGTTGATTTCTGATCATAGCCCTGTCTGGTTAGAGTTGGGAGCGCCAAACAACTTTCAGATACACAGACAGTGGAGATTTCCCAATCACCTAGTTAAAGATAAATCTTTTCATAAATTCTTGGTCAAAAAATGGGAAGACTATGAATCATTTAACAAAGAGCACAAGTCTGATCCGCAATTGTTCTGGTGTGCTGGTAAAGCAGTACTCCGGGGAGATCTGATCGCTTATATAGCGAGTAAGCGGAAAAAGAACGCAGCTAGCCTCTTGCACCTGAATAGGCAATTACAGAAGGTTAGACGTCGCTATATAGAACGGCAAACTACAGTAAATAGGGAAGCATATTTGGCCGTACAGGCAGCTGTGAACTCATTGTTACATGAAAGAGTGGTTAAAGATAGAACTTTCCTAAAATATAGGTTCCACAGATTTGGGAATAGAGTAGGGAGCATGCTGGCCCGGGTGGTCCGGAAACGGGGAGGAGGTAGAACCATATCGGCTCTGAAAGAAAAGACGGGAAGCCTTACCAATAGCCCAGATAAGATTCTGCAAATATTTCAGGAGCACTTTACACAGTTATACACTGCCGAACAGCCAATCGGGGAGGCACATATGACTGAATTTCTTAAAAAAGCCCAGATGCCAAAGCTCGGAGATTCTGATATCGCATACCTAGCGGGTCCCATTATGCCAAAGGAGCTGTCAGAAGCTATAAAAGGGTTGAAATCATATTCGGCACCAGGGATAGATGGGTATTCCGGAGAATTTTATAAACTGTTGCAACCCCAGTTGATAAGGCCACTATCTGAATATCATCAAGCGGTGATTCAGGAGGGGAGGTTCCCATTGCATGAAAATACTGCATGTATATCATTACTGTTGAAACCCGGGAAAGCCGCTGAGGAACCAGAGTCTTACAGGCCTATATCTTTAATTAACGTCGATATTAAGCTTTTAGCGAAGATTCTGGCCTCACGACTTAACAAGTGCTTACCCAGCGTGATTGAATCTACACAGGTGGGATTTCTCCCCAATAGACACTCAGTGCTACATATTCGACGTGTCTTACTCGCAATGGCACGATGCCGATTTGAAAAAACCCCTGGGATCTTGATAAGCCTAGATGCCACCAAGGCTTTTGACAGGGTAGGATGGGATTTTTTGTTTCATATGTTAAATTGGATAGGGGCCCCTGCTGGAATAAAACAGGCAATAGCGGCTTTATACACGGGTATGGAAGCACATGTGACTGCAAACGGGGGGCTTTCAGCTAGATTTCAGATAGGTAGGGGAACACGGCAGGGCTGCCCCTTGTCACCACTCCTGTTTGATCTAACATTGGAGCCACTGCTGCGTCTTTTAAACTATGACCCTAGAATCAGTGGAGTGCAGCTGGGTGAGCAAGAGGTTCGAGCTTTGGCTTATGCCGATGATATTCTCCTGGTACTGACCAACCCACAAGAGTCCTTTAAGACAGCCTTGACACTGATAGAAGAATATGGGGCGATGTCGGGGTTTGGCCTCAACCTGTCTAAGTCATGTGCGATGTCTATGGACGCGGACACTGATTTACTCTGGAAAGGGGAGACCCCTCTTAGATGGGAGACAGCGAAAATGAAGTATCTGGGAGTATACATTTCCTGGGATAAAACCATCATGTATAAGGAAAACATTGCCCCACTGTTGGAAATGACTAAAAGTAAGTTGTTGATGTGGAGGGAGTTACCACTCACTATTTGGGGTAGAATTGCGTTATTCAACATGATGATCGCCCCCAGGTGGCTCTATGTCTTCCAACAATTACCTCTCTTTTTGAAACATAGAGATGACAAGCGGCTGCAGCATTTAATACAAACATATCTGTGGCAAGGGAAGAAACCTAGAATATCGTACCACCAGATAGCATCCCCAAGAGAAGGGGGCGGCATGGGACTTTTAAATATCAAATTTTTGACAATAGCGAGTTCCATGCGGCACATAAACGATTGGTACAGGGGAACATCAGATTTTTCCATAACACAAGCGGAGACCTTGATGTTTACGGATACACATTTTAGTCACTTGCTTCACTCCGGGACTCCACTTCCCACAGCGGCATTTCAGAGACACCCGTTATTGAGATCTCTCAGGGAAACTTGGAGGTGGGTATGTAGGCGTCATCGTTTCTCCCCCCGAATATCTCCCTGGATGTCAATTTGTGATAACCCAGCATTTTCACCAGGTCAAGGGGTCAGTATATTTAAAAGTTGGGCGAAAAAGGAGATCATATATCTGGCGCATATAGTTACAGAAGAGGGACAAATTCTCCCATTCATGGAATTACAGTCCCGATATGGGATTCCTCCGACGCACCGATTTGCATATCATCAATTACACCACTATGTAGCCTCCCTAGAGTGGACAGATCTTACGGAAGATGTAGTAGAGGTTCTTGCAGAGGAGTTCACTCTGGGATCACAGCTTAAGGTTCCACTGAAATTTCATCACCAACAACTCAAAGACACTACAGAAGAGATAGACTTCCGGCGATTAGCGCAGGAGTGGTCAAGGGACTTAGGTTGTACATTTACCGAAGGAGAATATAGATCATATTTGAAATCTATCTATAAGCAGCGGCTTTCCATCCCACAAAGGGAACGGCTATACCGCTGGCTGCTTAGAACACACATATCTCCTCACAGAGCACAGAAAGCAGGGTTTAATACAACAGGAGCATGCCCAAAGTGCAACCATGGTTCTGCCTCTCTCGGCCATATGTTCTGGAGTTGTCCCTCCATAGAGCGGTTCTGGAAACAGGTTATAGGGGGGGTGGACCAATTATGGAACTGTACTCTAGTGTGGGATCCTTTAATTTTATTTAATATCTTTCGGTATTCTACAGACCCCCCAGAAGGCTTTAAGGCATTTGCAAAGATAGCAATATATTTTGGAATAACTTCCATTTTGCAATTCTGGAGAATGAAGGAAACTCCCCCTCTGCAGATATGGCGATCGCAATTAGTGAAACAAATGAGAATTGATAGATGCGGGATACATGATCTGGACAGTCCAGCGGGCCAGGGGTTTCGGGCGCAGTGGGAGGCACTCTGGGTCACTCTCCCGTCCAGAGCAAGAAGTTTACTGCTGAATTTCTAATCCTTACCAGATGCCCTCTTGTATTCGGCATCACACGGGGAACCAATTAGTGAGGACAATGTTATATGATGCTCCTGATAAGAGGGCCCTCGTTCAGTACCGTAGAACAATGCAGTCATCCTAGATGAGTAAAATAGTGTGACAGACATCACCACTTTAGGTATTTGGTATCTATAAGAGACCCAAACATTACATATTGCTGAATCCATAGGAACCTGAAGGGAAGGGAAGAGGGTGGGTATAGCCGGGAGGAGGTCAAGCCAATGAGTCACATTAGGTGGGCAACTCCGGCCAATACGTTATATATGTAGCTTAGACATTAATTAGAAAGTTGTGAATGCCCTAGGAACAATAGTTGACACCGGTAGGGAGGGAGGGAGGATGGGTGGGTGGGTTGGGGAGAAATATAAATGCACTATTGTAATTTACTATGCTGAATATGTGATTTTGGATGACCTTCCTTTGTAAAGTATCTTTTCTGACTAGTATTTGTTAACTGTTCATGTCAACCAATAATAAATAAGATTCAAACATAAAACAAATAGGAGAAAGTTTTTCTTTACTCAGCGTGTAGTTGGACTCTGGAACTCGTTGCCGGAGAATGTGGTGGCAGCGGCTGGCCTTATGGAGTTTAAGGGGGGTTTGGACAGATTCCTGGGGAGCATTCAGTTTTGTATCTGATTAAAGGATGGGGTGCAGTAAAAGAATTGTAAAATTGTTTGAGTGTCTCTTCTTCCTCAGACCAATCATAAAAATGTTATTAAGGTGATTAGTTTGACATGTATTCAAAAATGTTGCTTCCAGTTCTGCCATGCCAGTTGGCATACTGTGGTGCCATTCTGGTGCCCATGATCTGTAGTTGGTTAAATATAATTGACGCAAATGCAGTTGTGGATTAGGATGAATTTGATTTTGTAACAGTGTGTATTGGTGGTCGATGCCTTTAGAATTCTGTCACGTGCCGTCACGTTATTCTTTAAAGCAGAGCATTCAGAACATCTTAAGGGCTAGAGACAGTTTCAGCATCCACAGGGATTGTCAGGCTAGTCATGCAGTTACTGGACAAAAAAAAACGTTTGCTGATAAACCTGTTTGCTTTAAAACAGGTTGGATAATGGATATATATAGGTCCAGAAACAGGAGTAATTGGAGATCTGTTGGATCAATCAAAAACAGCAGCTTCAGCATCAGCCAGACGAACATAACTGTACGGTGCAGGTCCTAAACCATTTTAACCAACTTATATTTAGTAATTAGCAAACAAGGAATGGCTTCTTCACCTGTCTGGTAGCACAGGTAATCTTCAGCCTTGGGTTCTCCTCAGTTACTGTCAGACGCCTAAGACTCCCTGCGATAAAAGCTCAACAATCTTGATTAGCCCAACTACACACCCCGACTCCCATCCTCAAACAAGCCTGTCAAAATGTATGACTGGCCATATTTCCAACTTGTTTCATACACATTGAGAACAATTTCAAAATAATGTAAGCTGGTAAATGAGCTTTTTGAAAACTTCTCTGCTGATGGCTCCTTGACTCACTGATTTGTTTTGCTGCTACTACTACTACTACTACTCAGGGCGTAGCTACGGCGCTAAGGACCGTAGGACGAGAAATGTTAAAAAAGCGTGGCACTTTTTTTTTTTTTTTTTTTTTTTTTTTTAACATTTCTCGTCCTTAGCGCCGTTAGCGCTTCTTCTTTTTTGTAGCGCCGGCCCTGCTGCTCAACAGGAAAAGCAGCAGTGGCCGGCAATGGGGGCTGGCGCTGGCATGCAGGGCGGGCCTCGTCGAAGAAAAGAGGGAAAACATGGAAGGATGGGGAGAAAAAGAGGGAAAACAGATGGAAGGATGGGGAGAAAGAGGGAAAACATGGAAGGATGGGGAGAAAAGAGGGAAAACAGATGGAAGGATGGCAGAGAATGAGAGAAAACATGGAAGGATGGGGAGAAAGAGGGAAAACATGGAAGGATGGGGAGAAAAGAGGGAAAACATGGAAGGATGGGGAGAAAAGAGGGAAAACAGATGGAAGGATGGCAGAGAATGAGGGAAAACATGGAAGGATGGGGAGAAAGAGGGAAAACATGGAAGGATGGGGAGAAAGAAGGAAACAGATGGAAGGATGGCAGAGAATGAAGGAAAACATGGAAGGATGGGGAGAAAGAGGGAAAACCTGGAAGGAAGGGGAGAAAAGATAGAAAACAGATGGAAGGATGGGGAGAGAAAGAGGGAAAACGGATGGATGGGGAGAGAGACTCTGGATGGAAGGATGGGGAGAGAAAGGGGAGAGACTGGAAGGATGCAGAGAGAAAGGTGAGAGACTGGAAGGATGCAGAGAGAAAGGTGAGAGACTGGAAGGATGCAGAGAGAAAGGTGAGAGACTGGAAGGATGTGGAGAGAGAAGGGACACTGAACAGAAAAGGGTAGAGTGATACAGAGACACTGGTTAGAAAGAGGGAGAGAGACATTAGATGGAAGGATCAGGAGAGAGGATAGATGGATGGAAGGATGGGGAGAGAAAGAGGGAAGACGCTGGATGGAAGGGTAGGGAGAAAGAGGTGACACTGGACGGAAGGATGCAGAAAGAAAGAGGGGAGACTACTGGAAGGATGGGGAGAGAGAGGGGAGACTGGAAGGATGGGGAGAGAAAGAAGAGAGCTGCTGGATGGAAAAGGAGAGTAGTGAAAGACTGGAGAATAAGAGGAAGGGGCATGGGGAGAACAAGGGTGAGAAAAAGATGAAAAGCCATAAGTAGATGAAGTAAATTAAAGAATGGATAGTAAGAATGAATTAAATCAGGACAGAGAGAGAGGCAGAAAAATATTGAAGAAAGCAAAGAAAAAGGAGAGAAAAATGAGAAATGGCTAGGAAACCGTGGCAGAAGAGTTAAGCGAAAACGAAGGAAAGCAGAATCTAGAGACTGGGAGCGACACAATGAGAAAAAGTAAATGGCCATACAAGAAAGGTAAAGAAAATAATTTTATTTTTAATTTAGGATAAAGTAATATGGTACCTGTGTTAATGAAGTTTCAGAGACCAATACTTCCTTCCTTAGGTCAGGCGAGGATACCTTAACAGCATTATACTGACCTGAGGCAGGAGGTTTTGGCCTCTGAAAGCTCATTGAAAAGGGTGTTAGGCTATTAAATAAATTTTGTGAAATCTGATGCACTGAAAAGCAGCACTTTACCCTGTGTGACAAATGCATCTGATTAGCGTGACTAAATTTTGCTGGGGGAGGGGGGTAGAGAGAAAATTTTGTGCCCACCCACTTTGGGTTCAGGCCCATCCAAAATTGGCAGTCTGGCTACTACTTAACATTTCTAAAGCACTGCTAGGGTTACGCAGCGCTGTACAGTTTAACAGAGCAGGACAGTCCCTGCTCAAGGAGCTTACAATCTAAAGGACAAGTGTACAGTCAGTCAAATAGGGCAGTCAAATTGTGGCAGTCTTGATTTCCTGAATAGAGGCATAAGGGTTAGGAGCCGAAGGCGACATTGAAGAGGTGGATTTTGAGCAAAGATTTGAAGATGGGCAGGGAGGGCTTGGCGAATGGGCTCAGCAAGATTAACTTCCGAGTGATTAGCCAGCCCTAAAGCTGTTTTTAAGGGTCGTCGTAGATGTGTTTCAGTCCCTAGTTTGGCACTAGTTGAAGGGAAAGTGATGTAACTAGTAGCCTATTTTGTTAAAACCGAAGATGAACTTGTTTTATAGTCAGCGACTTCACTTTAATCCTTAAGTCTAAAAAGTTGTGTTCTTCTGCCTTTGGTTTACTTTTCGCCATTAACTCTAGCAGGGTTTCTACAACGGGGGTAAGTAACGCCTCTGAGTGCACTGACAGGCAGACAGCAGCACTCTCCGAGTGCTCCCTGGCCGCACAGGCGGCAACAGCCCCAGCCCCGGAGGGCGCTTCCTTACCGTGACGTTGTTCTGACCCTGCTTTTGCGACGCCACCTGCAAGACATTATAGAAATCCATGGCGGCGACTGCCACAGCTCCGAGCAACCCCTCCAGCCAGCAAGCCACAAACAGAAACGACGACAATACTACGACAGGCAGCAAGCCTTTTAAAAGCTCGCTTACGCAAGCGGTGCAGGGCAATGTCACGCGTTGCGTCATTTCCGCTAGGTGACTTTAATCTTCCGGAACGTGGTTATGATGGCTGATCGAAGGAGATTTAATTAAACCTCCTTGGCTAGGTCAACCGCCGTGTCTGTGCTGGGATTGACAATAGGATAGGTAGGAGGAGGAGAGTTACTGTCAGGGATTGTAGGTTTTTCTCGTGCGAATACTTATAGCAGTATTTACATTCTGCGCTTTAAGCTAGTGAGTGTATAATAATCTAGTCGTCTGACAGAATGGAGTATGAGAAGTGAGTATAGACTTCGTTTCTGGACACTTGTCTCTAATTTAAGAATTTACACGTTGGGGTTTTTTTTTCAGTACATAAGTATTGCCACACTGGGACAGATCAAAGGTCCATCAAGCCCAGCATCCTGTTTCCAAAAGTGACCAATTCAGGTCATAAGTACCTGACAAGATCCCAAAAAAGTTCAATACATTTTATGCTGCTTATCCCAGTAATAAGCAGTGGATTTACCCCAAGTCATTTTATGTTTAATTCTGTTTTTATTAGAACATATCAACTTCAGTTTGACAATTGTCAGTATTTTACAGATAATCAATAAAACATCAATTTAACAATTATCCCACTAAGTAAACCAATTATGGATATTCTCGTCTTTTATCTTTTTCTCCCCATCCCCCCCTCCCTTTGCCACCATTCTACATTTTATTCTTGTAACGATAATACAACTTTATCTCATATCTTAACTTATCTATTCCTTTACCTATACACGTTTCTTTTTCCCCCCCCTCCCCCCCCTTCCTTGTTACCTACCCCTTCACTCCTCATCCCCCCTAGTACCAACCCTCCCCATCTCCTACCTACCTCCCTAACCCTCCCTCCCTCCCTCTCGTCCATGCTTTAGAGTCTATATATTCAGGAGGTAGCTCCTGGCTGGTGCTGTCAAAGTATTCCAGAAGGGGGACCATATCTGTTGTAATTCTTCGCCTGCAGTCGAATTCATGTCTTTTACTCCTATTTTTTCCATACGCATCAAATGTATCATCTGCATGCGCCACTGCTGTACTGTGGGAATTTTGTGCGTCAGCCATTCTTTCAGTATGACTTGTCTAGCGACCACCACCGCTTTGTTGATGAAGCTTTTATATCCTTTTGGAATCGGGTGTCTGATTTTAAATTGACCAAATAATAACAATGGCTCACACTCCCACTGTTGCTGCCATAATGTGGATATGTTCTGTGTCAATACTTTCCAAAATCTGTTTATTCCTTGGCAGGACCAAAACATGTGGCCCAGTGTTGCACCTTCTGATCTGCACTTAGGGCATTCTCCCCATGGCGAGAGTCCCATGTAAAAAGCTCGTCGAGGTGGTATATAAAGACGAAAAGCAAACTTATATTGTTGTTCCCAATGTCCCACCCAGACCGAGCGCCTGGAAATGGACAAAACAAATGTCTTAATTATTTCTGATGTTATATTAACTTTTAAGTCCTGTTGCCAGTCCGTCTCCAATTTTTTATAGTTTGGCTCTGGCATTGTGTCTCTGATGTGCCTATGGTAAAAGGACAAAGGCACTTTCTGTTGTGATCCCAGTGAAAGGGCTGCTGAGAGCTCCTCCTGAACATCTTCCGCCAGGTGCTCCCAACGCAATGATGCCACATAATGTTTTAGCTGAGCATAATGAAAAAACTCTGTATCTGACAATGTAAATTCCTCTTTCAAAACTGAGAAGGGTTTAATGCGTCCCTCCTCTGTAACCACTTGCAATACATACTTTATTCCCTTTTTCTCCCACCTGCGAAAGACTGAGTACAACTGCCCTGGGACAAACGCCACATTATCACATATAGGGAGGAATGGTGTTACACCCCAAGTCATTTTAATAATGGTCTATGGACTTTTCCGTTAGGAAGCTGTCCAAACCTTTTTTAAACCCCGCTAAGCTAACCACCTTTACAACATCTTCTGGCAACGAATTCCAGAGTTTAATTACACATTGAGAGAAGAAAATGTTTCTCCAATTTATATTAAATTTACTACTTTGTAGCTTCATCACATGCCCCCTAGTCCTAGTATTTTTGGAAAGAGTAAACAAACGATTCACGTCTACCTGTTCCATTCCACTAATTATTTTGTAGACCTCTATCATCAGCCGTCTTTTCTCCAAGCTGAAGAGCCCTAGACGCTTCAGCCTTTCTTCATAGGGAAGTCGTCCCATCCCCTTTCTCATTTTTGTCGCCCTTCTCTGCACCTTTTCTAATTCAAATATATCTTTTTTGAGATGCAGCAACCAGAATTGAACATAATATTCGAGGTGCAGTTGTACCATGAACCGATACAAAGGCATTATAACGGCCTTATTTTTGTTTTCCATTCCTTTTCTAACAATACCTAACATTCTATTTGCTTTCTTAGCCGTTGCAGCACACTGAGCAGAGGGTTTCAGCATATCATCAACAATGACACCTAGATCCCTTTCTTGGTCGGTGACTCCTAATGTAGAACCTTGCATTATGTAGCTATAATTTGGGTTCCTCTTTCCCACATGCATCACTTTGCACTTGCTCGCATTAAACATCATCTGCTATTTAGATGCCCAGTCTCCCAGTCTTGTAGATGAGGTGTCTTAAAAAATTTATGTTGATGTAGTTTATTGCATGAGCAATCATTGATTAGCATTTTTGTTTTTTTAATGTTTGTATATTTTGTTCCATTGCTTCAGTTTTTCTGTTTTCTTTTTAAGCTACATACATAGCCCTGATGATTCGTTTGTGAAGGCCGGTGTATCAAGTTTATTTAACATTAGCATTAACATCAAACATATAAATGGCAAGAGGCATACTCACTCGCAAATGCGCAGTAGAGACCCTCTCTGTCCCGCCCCCGCGTCAATATGTGATGACGGGGGCGTGACAGAGAGGGAACCTGCACACCTGCGAGTGAGGGAATTGCCGTCGCCACCGCCCCCCCCCCCCCAGGGTTGCCGCTACCGCTCCCCCCACCCACCCGGAGTCGCCGCCGCCACCCACCCTCCACCTGGCCTGGGTACCTGGCTTCACTATTCAAATCGCCGGAACGCAGCACACAGCTCATCTGAGCTGCCGTTGGCCTTCCTTACCTGCCTGTGTCCCGCCCTCGCCAACGTTACGTCACACGAGGGCGGAACACACGCAGAGAAGAAGGAAGGCCGACGGCAGCTCAGATGAGCTGTGTGCTGCGTTCCGGCGGTTTGAATAGTGAAGCCAGGTACCCGGCCCGGGTGGAGGGGTGGCGGAGGGGTCTCCGGGGGGGAGGGGCGGCGACCTATCCGGGGGGGGCTTTCAACCCCCCCTCCTTTACTAGCCAGTTTTTACGGGCTCAACGGCTAGTCATTTATAACATATCTTTGACAGTTAAGTCACATAATTTGTGTTTTTATACAGGTGGTCATTTTCAAAGCATTTAGACGCACAAAGTACCATGTGTGTCTAAGTGCTTTGAAAATGAGTCCCGTGGAGGGGCATAATTGAAAGGGGTGCCCAAGTTTTCCTGAAGACGTCCTCGCAGGACATCCCGGCGAAGGGGCGGGAAAACCCGTATTATCAAAACAAGATGGGCGTCCATCTTTCGTTTCGATAATATGGTTGGGGACACCCAAATCGCAAAATTTAGGTCAACCTTAGAGATGGTCATCCTTAGAGATGGTCGTCCCCAATTTTCGGCGATAATGGAAACCGAGGATGCCCATCTCAGAAACGACCAAATCCAAGCCCTTTGGTCGTGGGAGGAGCCAGCATTCGTAGCGCACTGGTCCCCCTGACATGCCAGGACACCAGCCGGGCACCCTAGGGGGCACTGCAGTGGACTTCAAAAATTGCTCCCAGGTGCATAGCTCCCTTACCTTGTGTGCTGAGCCCCCCAAAACCCACTCCCCACAACTGTACACCACTTCCATAGCCCTTATGGGTGAAGGGGGGCACCTACATGTGGGTTTCTGGTGGGTTTTGAAGGGCTCACATTTACCACCACAAGTGTAAGAAGTGGGGGGGGGGGGGGGGGGGGGGGATGGGCCTGGGTCCACCTGCCTGAAGTGCACTGCACCCACTAAAACTGCTCCAGGGACCTGCATACTGCTGTCATGTATGATATTTGAGGCTGGCATAGAGGCTGGAAAGGTGGGAGGGGGTTACTGACCACTGGAGGAGTAAGGGGAGGTCATCCCCAATTCCCTCCGGTGGTCATCTGGTCATTTAGGGCACATTTTTGTGGCTTGGTCGTAAGAAAATAAGGACCAGGTAAAGTCGTCCAAGTATTCATCAGGGATGCCCTTCATTTTTCCATTATCGGTCAAGGATGCCCATGTGTTAGGCACACCCCAGTCCCGCCTTCGCTATGCCTTCGCTATGCCTTCGCTATGCCTTCGCTATGCCCTGTGAACTTTGGTCGTCCCCGCGATGGAAATAAGTTGAGGATGCCCAAAATAGGCTTTCGATTATGCCAATTTGGGCAACCCTGTGAGAAGGACACCCATCTTGCGATTTGTGTCAAAAGATGGGTGCCCTTCTCTTTCGAAAATAAGCCTGAAAGTAACCTATGTAACATTAAGGCCCTTTTACAGAGCGGCAGTAAGCCCAACCGGTGGTATTCCTGCCCTGAGGATGCACCATTTCCGTGGGAAGACGAAAACCCCAAGAAATGGCTTGCGTGGCGATAACTCAGTGGTAACCGGACATCGCTGCCCAGTTAGATCGGGAGCCCTTATTGCCACCTCAGTGGGTGGCGGAAAGGGCTCCCCATCGCATGGCCATGTGGTAAGAGTTCTCTTACCGCATGTCCATGTGTGCCTAGGGTCTTTTTACCTGCTGCGGTAAAAAGGACACCCGCCACCAGTGCAGGGCCCTTCTTCCCGCAGCTCGGTAAAAGGGCTCCCATGTAAATAATAGTTTCTTACCTGTAATGGTAGTTTTCTGTGGGCAGTAGATTTTCTAGCCACACCAATGAAGTTATGTCACGCTGACATGACCGACCCAGCATTCCAATAACATAAGCTCTAAGCTTTTTAAAACTGAGCATGCTCAATAATTCCCACCTAATATACAGTAGAAATACAGTAGAAACAGCTGACAAACCTAGAAGATCTGCTGTCCACAGAAAACTATCGTTAACATGTAAGAAACTATTATTTTTTCGTGGACACGATCTTCTAGGCACACCTGTAAAGACAAAATACCTGGATAAGTGAAGTGAAGCTAGAAAAGCTGTCAGGAAAACGAAGCAGCAAATGGAATAAAAGATAGCTAATACAGTAAAATTGGGGATAAGACCTTTTTCAGATAAGTAAGTGACAAGAGGAAGTGCCATAATAGCATTTTGAGGCTCAAAGCTGAGGGAGAGAAATATGTGAAAGATGATAAGGATAAAGCTGAACTGCTTGACAGTTATTTCTGCTCTGTGTTCACAAATGAAAGGCCAGGAGTAGGGCTGCAGAAAACAAAAGACCCGTTTACGGAGGACTGTGTTCTTGAGGAGCTAGCTAAACTAAAAGTAGACAGAGCGATGGGGCCTGATGGGGATACAACTGAGAGTGCTCAAGGAACTCGGAGAAGTTCTGGCAGCTCTGCTGACTGACCTCTTCAGTGCTTCCTTAGAAACTGGAGTGGTCCAGGAGGACTGGAGAAGGGCGAATGTGGTTCCTTTGCACACGAGTGGAAGTAAGGAGGAGGTTGGGAATTACAGACCTGTCAATCTGACTTCGGTGGTGAGTAAGCTAATGGAAACGCTTCTAAAGAGGAGGATTGTGAGATTTCTTGAACTGAATGAAATGCAGGACCCGAGTCAGCATGGCTTCACTAGTGGCAGGTCATGTCAGACGAATTTGACTGACTTCTTTGACTGGGCGACCAAACAGTTGGATGTGGTATACTTGGATTTCAGCAAAGCTTTTGACATGGTTCCACACAGGCGACTGATAAATAAATTGAGTGCCCTCGATATGGGACCTTAAGTAACTGGGCTAAAAATTGGTTGAATGGAAGGAGACAGAGGGTAGTGGTAAATGGAGTTTGCTCTGAAGAAAAGGATGTTATCAGTGGAGTACCACAGGGATCGGTCCTTGGGCCGGCTCTTTTTAATGTCTTTGTGAGCGATATTGCCGAAGGGCTGTCTGGTAAGGTTTGTCTCTTTGCGGATGATACCAAACTCTGCAACAGGGTGGATACCCTGGAGGGTGTGAATGACATAAGGAAGGACCTAAGGAATGGACCGATATTTGTCAACTAAGATTTATTGCTAAAAAATACGGTCAACTTTTTCGTCTGCATCGGCTGTGTTCCACTGTAGAGGAGTTCAAGAAGCAGGCAGATGAAATGGTGGTTCGGTTTACTAAAAGGGGGTTTCCCAAGAGAGTGGTTAAAAAAGCATATAAACATGCTTTATACTCCCATCGCGAGTGGCTCCTGACACCTAGAAGAAAAGAGTGTGATAATCCTGTGGTTTGCATTCTTCCTTTTTCTGCTCAAGCATCTGCTTTACGTAGAATTATACACAAGCACTGGGATGTGCTAGGTATACACCCCCCTCTTAACGATCAACCCAAGATTGCTTTTAAAAGAAGTAAAAATTTGGGAGAGCTTCTCAAGTATCCTAGCGACCCGCAGCCCAAAGGTAGCCACGCCCCTTGCGGGCATTGTGTATATTGTAAGTTTTCTTTGAGTGTTGAGTATATTTTGATTCTGGGTACTAACAGAAAATGTTACTTTAGAGAAACTACATCGTGTGAATCTGCACAGGTGGTTTACTGTATAGTTTGTCCTTGTGGCCTGTATTATATAGGTCATACTAAATGTAAATTGAAGCTACGTATTGCAGAGCACATTAACAACATCAGGAATATGTGCATGGAGGCACCATTAATGGCTCACTAGGTTCAGGATGGTCACTTAGTAGAGCATTTAAGATTTACAGCAATCCGGCAAGTGATTCTTAGGAGGGGAGAGGATATCAGTGAAGCATTACTAAATGTTGAGCAGAAATTCATATTTGATTAGTGTACCATCATTCCCAACGGTTTAAACCTGGAAGTAGAGTGGTAATTGGTGATAAGGAGGGGCGGGTGCCGCCCAATAAAATGTTCTTATTTAAACCCTGGACTCTGTGCAACAGGATATCCATTGGGAATGAACGGGTTTGCTTGTGCCTAATGGATGTCAGTCCTTTCGGTGAGTTGCTGATATTGGTATTAATGGCATAAGTACATAAGTATTGCCATACTGGGAAAGACCAAAGTTCCATCGAGCCCAGCATCCTGTTTCCAACAGTGGCCAATCCAGGTCACAATACCCGGCAAGATCCCAAAAATGTACGAAACATTTTATACTGCTTATCCCAGAAATAGTGGATTTTCCCCAAGTCCATCTATGGACTTTTCCTTTAGGAAGCCGTCCAAACCTTTTTAAAATTCCACTACGTTAACCGCCTTTACCACATTCTTCAGCAACGAATTCCAGAGTTTAATTACACATTGAGTGAAGAAAAATTTTCTCCAATTCGTTTTAAATTTACTACATTGTAGCTTCATTGCATTCCCCCTAGTCCTAGTATTTTTGGAAAGCATACTATTCTTTGTAATAAGATGTAATTGTTGAGTAAAGTTGGGTACTAATTTTTGTGATATAATTTGTGTTTGCACTTGGAGGATTGTGTTGTAAATATACGGATTGCTTCTCCTGAAGAAGATTCCAAAATGTGGCCCACATTGAGAAGCTGTGAAGCATTTAAGTGATTTTTGATGAGAAGAAGAATACAAATGGAATTGCTGCCCTTTCACTTGTTGGAATAAGCAGTAACGTATGATGGATCAAATAATGCTGAGATAAATATTGGGCAAATTGAACACATATGCATTCCCTTGGAGGAGTGATTACAACTGATTGAAAGTAGTTACATCACTGCTTCCGTGTTGAAGATTGAATGGAGCGCCCCTGTATTGAAGTTGGATCGGGATTAGAGACTAAATTCATGGACCTATGGATCAAGTAGTGGATTTATGACTGTTTGCCTGTTTTGTGCATAAATGTATTTTTGTCACTGCACCTCAAGGAACAAGACGGTTTAATATGTGAAGTAATATGCATGAATAATGGGTTATGTAGTGCCTTATTCTGTATATTTTTTTAATTAATCAGAAGGTGGTGAGGTATATTTATTTGGATCAATTTAGGTGATTTTATTCACCTCCTCTAAAAGAGAAAAGGTCTCCTAGGATATAGTAAAAAATACAGGGTCATGCACTTGGGATGCAAGAATCTGAGGGAACGGTACAGTATAGGGGTTGAAGTGCTGTGTACGAAGGAAGAGCGGGACTTGGGGGTGATTGTGTCCGATTACCTTAAAGCTTCAAAACAGGTAGAAAAAGCGACAGTCAAAGCCAGAAGGATTCTTGGGTGCATAAAAAGAGGGATGAGCAGTAGGAAAAAGGAGGTGATAGTGCCATTGTATAAGTCTGTGGTGAGGCCCCATTTAGAGTACTGTGTGCAGGTTTGGAGACCGCACATATGAAAAGATATAAACAGGATGGAGTCGGTCCAGAGGGCGGCTACAAAATTAGTAAGCAGTCTTGAAAACAAAAAATATAGGGACAGGCTTATGAATCTCAACATGTATACGCTGGAAGAGAGGAGGGAGATATGATAGAGACGTTTAAATATCTCAAGGGCATTAGTGTACAGGAAGTGAGTCTTTTTCAACTGAAGGAAAACTCTGGAGTGAGGGGGGCATACGATTAAATTAAGACGGAATAGGATTAGGAGTAATCTAAGAAAGTATTATTTCACAGAAAGGGTGGTGGAAGCGTGGAATGGCCTCCCGGTGGAGGCTGTGGAGTCAAGGACTGTGTCAGAATTTAAAAAGGCATGGGATAAGCATGTGAGATTGCTTAGGAAAAGGAAGAGTTAGAGGTTACAGAGGATGGGCAGACTGGATAGGCCATTTGGCCTTTATCTGCGTCATGTTTCTATACACAGGTAACAGTATAATGAGGATAGTTGTTGTTTAGGTTGCCTCCTGAAGAATTGTCTGTCCAAAGTTGGAATCAGCAAAGAGATGCAACATCTAGACAGTAATATTTAGTGAATATATGGACAGATGTCCACATTGCGCTCCTCATATGTCAGTGAGTGGTGTTCTGTGAAAATATGCAGCTGAGGTAGCCATGGCTGTTAGTCTATGACCAGTAACATGCGGAATGACAAAATTGAATACAACTTGCAATATATCCAAATAAAGTTTATTTAGAAACTGGTTGATGATGGTTCAGCTGATGAGATAAAAACAACTGAGAAGGTCTATTGGAGTAAGCTGTATGTTGCAAATAAATCAATAATGTTCTAGTACAGTCTAGAGTATGCAGACGGCTATTGATGGTAACTGATGTGGATAAAAAAATAGGTAGTAAAATAGATTGGGTAAAAATTTGAGATGAGGACGTAAAATGGCTTTGTCATGCAAAATCTATGGGGAGTAGTGTACTAAAGCCTGTAATTCTCTGAGCTGAAGTAATTGAGATTAGAAAAACTATTTTCCAAGTTAAGAATTTTAAAGATGTAGAGAGTAATGGTTCAAATGGAGGATCCATGAGAGCTTCCAGTACTAGGTTCAAATTCCAGACAGTTGGTGGAGTCTGAATGGGAGGTTTTAAATTAAGTATTCATGAAGCATTTAGTAATGGGATGTGTGATCACCGTAAGACTATCAATAGGGTCATGAAAAACAGAAACTGCTGCTATATGTACCTTAAGGGAAGAACAAGCTAATCCAGAATTGGAGAGATGAAGAAAATATTCTAATAAAGTGGTGTACACCATGATTGAAAATGAGTCCATTTAGCTGAATATGAGCGTCTAGTTGATTTGTTTCCTTGAAGCTAACAATACATCTAGAACTGGTTGAGAAAAAATTGAATTTACTCATGTGGTTGCATAAACCAAGCTGTTAACTGTAGTCTTTTTATATCTGGATGTAAAAGAGATCCGTTGTGTTGAGTAAGTCTGGTAGTTGAGGTAACCTTCATGGAGGAAAAATGGTTAATGTTTTGAGGAGTGCAACCAAGGTTGCCTTGGCCAGTATGGAGCTATTAGAATTAGAGTTGATTTGTCTTAAATCACTTTTTGTAGTGTCCTTTGCAATTGGAGGGCATGCATACTAAAGAATGTTCGTCCATGGTATTGCAAATGTTTCTTCCGATATTCTTTGTGAGTGGGTCACCTGGAACAAAATCTGGGACACTTGTAATTGAGTGGGGATGCAAATAGATCTATTTGAGGTGTTCCCCACAGAGGAAAACTTTCTTGAATAACTATGACCTTGATGGACCAATCATGAGGATGCAATTTCCTGCTTTTAACGAATCTGTTATCTGATTGTTTGAGCCTGGAAGATATGTCACTTGGATAGTGGACTGAAGTAAGAAAACTAGATTCCATAACTTGACTGGTTCTGATCATAGGTTGAAAGTGCCCATGCCTCCTTGCTTGTTGATTGTCCGAACTTGTATTATCTGACATCGTAGATATTATTGAAAAGTTTGAACGGCAAATCTGATTGCTCTTAGCTCTAGAAAATTTATGGAATAAATTGAGAGATCCACTGTCCTTGTGTTGTATGATCATCTAGATGTGCTCCCCAACCTATTTTGGAAGCATCTGTTGTAAGTACCTTTGTTGGTTGAGGAGGCTGAAATGGCATTTCAACTGCTGTTTGAGATGGTTTGTGATAAAATTCTTTGTCAAAAATGGATGAAGGTATTGTACCCATTTGTTTTTTAAGGTTTAACGGTTCTTATTCAGGATCAAGAAGACTTTCCAGCTAAGCTAGCCCAAAGGCAGGTGCTCTGCATTAAGTTTGGCCCCACTACCTCATCATGTCTGCTGTGGATCACTTCTGAAAAAAATAACTCTTCTTCTATAAAGTAGCACATACGAGTTTATCTTCTTGGGCAAATACATACAGGTCTTTATTTGCTGTCCTCTACTATGTTACTATCCAGCTCATTTTCGAAAGTGATCGTCGGCCATTTCCCGACATAAATCGAGAGATGTACGGCGATTTCTTAAAAGCGGCAAAATTGGTATAATTGAAAGCTGCATTTTTGACAGCATCGCCGCTTTCCCGTCGCTTCGCCGGCGAAAGTTCAAGGGGGCGTGTTGGTAGTTTAGTGAAGGCGGGACATGGGCGGGCATGGGCATGGCTACCAGATGGCCGGCTTTCGCCGACAATGGAAGAAAAAAAGCGGCGTTAAGCAGTATTTCGCCGGGTTTACTTGGTCCTTTTATTTTCACGACCAAGCCTCAAAAAGGTGCCCAACTGACCAGATGACCACCGGAAGGAATCGGGGATGACCTCCCCGTACTCCCCCAGTGGTCACCAACCCCCTCCCACACTAAAACAATAAAACTAAAAATCATTTTTGCCAGCCTGTATGCCAGCCTCAAATGCCGTACCCACCTCCATGACAGCAGAATGTGTTCTATCCACTGACAGCCTTTCCCTGGTTGTGATGTGGCTCTCGGGTGAGTGTGACACCTTTTCTGTTAGGTGCAGTGCAGAGCCAATCAGCAATGCATTGTGGTGGGTGTAGGGTAGTGGGCTCTACTCCCATGGTGCTTTTCCCCCTGCTAACTGGGTCAGAGTGTGTCCAGTTTTGTTTCCGGTAGTCCATGAGGTAGTGGCTATTTTTGTCAGCCACTTTTAGATCCCTTTCATGTGTTACCCACGTTAGAGGACTTAGTTATTACCTTAAATGTAGCTGAAAGAGGGCATTGTACACCATTCTGCCAGCTCTGACCTACTGCTAATCTCAGTACCAGGGAGACTCTTTACCAGTGGGGCACAACCTCTGATCTACAGTTAACTTTGAGTAAACGTGCTTATTCAAATAAAGGACTTTTTCAAAGAGATTAGTCTTCAGGTGTCAACTGGTGTGCCAAGGTTATACAGCAGCAACAAGTCCTAGAGGCCTGCGTGTATGCAGGTCCCTGGAGCACTTTAGTGGGCGGACCCAGGCCCATCCCCTCCTACCTGTAACACTTGTGCTGGTAATGGGAGCCCTCCAAAACCCACTGTACCCACATGTAGTTGCCCCCTTCACCCTAAGAGCTATGGTAGTGTTGTACATGTGTGGGTAGTGGGTTTGGGGGGGGGGGTTGGGGGGCTCAGCACCCAAAGCAAGGGAGCTATGCATGTGGGAGCCTTTTCTGAAGTCCACCGCACTGACCCCTAGGGTGCCCAGTTGGTGTCCTGGCATGTGAGGGGGACCAGTGCACTATAAATGCTGACTCCTCCCACAACCAAATGCCTTGGATGTCGCCGGGTTGGAGATCACTGGCATTTTTTTCCATTATCACTGAAAAACAAAACCGTCGATCTCAACCCCGGCGAACTCTGGCATTTGGCCGGGCTAAACCGTATTATCGAAAAAAAAAAAAGATGGCTGGCCATCTTTTTCGATAATACGGTTCCGGCCAGCTGTAGCACTGCCGCCAAAATAGATTGCCGACGATCTATTTGGCCCGGCGACGTTCGATTATGCCCCTCCACGTTAACATACAGCTGAACAACAAAACTAATCAAACACATCAAGCGGTTACATAGCAATGAGCAAGCATGACAGAACAATAAACAAGAACATCTGCCAGCAATAACCCAGCAACACATGATCCTTTTTTATGTATACAGTGACCCTCCCATGACCTCCCACCCCACCACCCCATTTGCCGTTCAATTGTATCAAATATTCAAAGTCACCCAGCCCTCCCTTCTTCTCTACCTAAACCTTTGCCCTATCATTTTTAAGGTGAACAGCATTTGGACTCTTGTAACTCCAGGCCATCTTAAGAAAATTAATATCTATTACTCCAAATCCTCCCTCCCCTGCCCAAAACAGTCCTTTATATAAGAACACCTACTCATGGAACACTCTGAAATGTATTCAGTAAACACAACCACCCCCCCCCCCCCCCCCCCAAAAAAAAAAAAAAAACACTACCCACTAGCTTTATGGGAGAGTGTGCAAATAGTTCCAGGTAGATATGAAAGCCCTTCACCCCTTTGGAGAAGCCCTTGCAGCTCTTGCCTCCCATAAAATGAGACCATACAATCTATTTCTCCAGTTCCAGAATAAGGGAGGTTCTTCATGTACCCAGTGCTTTAGTATGCATTTCTTCCCCACCGCATAAGTTTTACTAAGAAATAAACAGGAATTTTTGCCTGCCCAAGATCTCTACTCCAAGCCTCCTCTTGGGGAGGAAGAAGAGAGACCAATGCTGTATGGAAACCTGACACTGAAACCTGACCAAAAACATCTCCTTGTAAAAAATCTTGAATTTTCTGGCCTAGCCTTGTATTCAGAGCCTCATGATTTAAGCTGGAATAATAGTGATGCAACTGTTGATAAGTGAAGTAATCCCTATGAGTGAGGGAAAGCTGCTGTTGTAGATCCTGAAAGGAATACAAGACACCTTCCTCATTGCAAAAATGTTCAATTAGAACGATACCCATATCCAACCATCTTTTAAACAGACCGGGTTCCAGCCCTGGTGGAAAATCAGCATTACCCCTACACGGTAGTAAGTCACTAACATTCGGGTTCTGATTCTAGCACTTCAAGAGAACCCGCCAAATGCCTTTCAATGAATGCAGTAAGACACTCCTTCGGCAAAAATGAGGCAAATTTTTGGTTTGGGCATACAAGAGATAATTCACATGCCAGGGTTCAAACAAAGCCCTTTCCCACCGTGTAGGAGTAAACTGCTAAACAGCCAATCCCTAAGGTGCCGCAGGAGGCAAGCCTGATTATAGCGTCTAAGGCAAGGTAAACCTAAACCTCCCTGCAGCCAAGGATCATAAAGATATTCTAGACGCATTTTCGATTTTCCTTCCCCCCCCCCCCCCCATAAAAATTTCCTACACAGCCTACTTAACAATTGTAAGTCCTTCCTCAAAATGCGCAATGGTAAAACTTGGAGAACATAGAGCTACCGCGGAAAAATAATCATTTTTAAAAGATTTATCCTGCCCATCAAAGATATAGGTAAGTGACTCCATTTCTCAAAATTAAGCTTGGTATCGTTTAACAGCCTGTCAACATTCAAACGATACAGTCTCGAAGTCTCCATAGTCAACAACACCCCCCAGATAACGAAAAGATTCACCAGCCCATCTTACTGGATAGAGTCTTTGCAAAGGCCGCTCCCCAATCCACCCCTCATTGCAACACCTCTGATTTATCGAGATTTAACTTAAAACCTGAGAAATCCCCAAATTCTGCCATAGATTCTAACAAAGCTCCTATTGATACTTGAAGGTTGCACCAACAAATCATCTGTAAATGCCGTTATCTTGAAAGTATCTGCTTCCAGGGAAGAAGCCTGACAATGGTGGACCATTCGCTCCAATCTGACCTTGGGACGACCATTCCAAATTCCTCAGCCGCAAAAAGTGCTGACGAAGGATGCATCCCTTCTGGGGTGAGGAGCTCATGTGGATGGGCTCCACACTCAAGGAGTTTGGTCCTTCCAGGAAACGCATCTGCAGATCAACCTCTTGGAATTGCGAGCGATCTGGAATGCACTGAAGGCTTTCAGAGATCGGCTGTCCAATCAAATTATCCTAATTCAGACAAACAATCAGGTTGCGATGTATTATACAAACAAGCAGGGGGGCACCGGATCTCACCCTCTGTGTCAGGAAGCCGTCAGAATGTGGCTTTGGGCGCGCCAGCACGGCATGCTTGTCCAGGCTACATATCTGGCAGGCATAAACAACACAACATATACTAGAAACCTAACCATTAAAATTAACTAAAACTATCACGTGTAGTATAATAGTGAATGTGCTCAGAATGCCCATGTATGCTACACAGCTGTAAACAACAGTCTGGCTGACAGGTTGAGCAGGATAATGCAACCTCACGAGTGGTCTCTGAACATGGACGTTGTCCGCAAGATCTTCCGAGTGTGGGGCACCCCCTCGGTGGATCTTTTTGCCACTCAGCACAATCACAAGGTTCCTCAATTCTGTTCCAGACTTCAGGCCCACGACAGACTAGCGTCAGATGCCTTTCTCCTTCTATGCGTATCCTCCCATACCTTTAGTAGGGAAGACTCTGCTGAAACTCAGGCAAGACCGCGGAACCATGATTCTGATAGCACCTTTATGGTTCCCTCTTCTTCTGGACTTGTCTCCAGAAGAACCTTGGAGATTGAACTGTTTTCCGACTCTCATCACTCAGAACAAGGGGTCGCTTCTACATCCTAACCTCCAGTCTCTGGCTCTCACGGCCTGGATGTTGAGAGCTTAGAAGTTGCCTCTTTAGGCCTCTCAAAGGGTGTCTCCCGAACCTTGCTTGCTTCCAGGAAAGATTCCACGAAAAGGAGTTATGCTTTTAAATGGAGGAGGTTTGCCGTCTGGTGTGACAGCAAGGCCCTAGATCCTTTCTCGTGTCCTACACGGACCCTGCTTGAGTACCTTCTACACTTGTCGGAGTCTGGTCTTAAGACTAACTCAGTAAGAGTTCACCTTAGCGCAATCAGTGCTTATCATCAGCGTGTAGAAGGTCAGCCTATCTCTGGACAGCCTTTAGTCGTTCATTTTATGAGAGGTTTGCTTTTGTCAAAGCCCCGTGTCAAACCTCCACCAGTGTCATGGGATCTCAATGTCGTTCTCACCCAGCTGATGAAACCTCCTTTGAGTCACTGAATTCCTGCCATCTGAAGTATTTGACCTGGAAGGTCATTTTCTGGGTGGCTGTTACTTCAGCTCGTAGAGTCAGTGAGCTCCAAGCCCTGGTGGTTCATGCTCCTTACATTAAGTTTCATCATAACAGAGTAGTCCTCCGCACTCATCCTAAGTTCCTGCCGAAGGTGGTGTCGGAGTTCCATCTGAACCAGTCAATTGTCTTGCCAACATTTTTTCCCCATCCGCATACCTGCCCTGGTGAGGACAAGTTGCATACCTTGAACTGTAAAAGAGCATTGGCCTTTTACGTGGAGTGGACAAAGCCCTTTAGACAGTCCACCCAACTGTTTGTTTCTTTTGATCCCAACAGGATGGGGTTACCATCGGAAAACGCACCATCTCTAATTGGCTAGCAGATTGCATTTCCTTCACTTATGCCCAAGCTGGGCTGACTCTGGAGGGCCATGTCACGGCTCATAATGTCAGAGCCATGGCTGCGTCAGTGGCTCACCTGAAGTCAGCTTTTATTGAAGAGATTTGCAAGGCTGCAACGTGGTCATCAGTCCGCACATTCACATCTCACTACTGCCTTCAGCAGGATACCCGATGCGACAGTCGGTTTGGGCAGTCGGTGTTACAGAATCTGTTTGGGGTTTAGAATCCAACTCCACCCTCCTAGGCCCATTTCTGTTCTGTTCCAGGCTGCACTCTCACTTAGTTGTGTTTGTTTTCAGGTCAATCTCAGTTATGTCCTCGCCGTTGCGAGGCCCAATTGACCATTATTCATTGTTTTGAGTGAGCCTGGGTGCTAGGGATACCCCATGCGTGATGATGTCCAGCCTGCTTGTCCTCGGAGAAAATGAAGATACTTACCTGTAGCAGGTATTCTCCGAGGACAGCAGGCTGGAGATCATCACAACCCTCCCTCCTCCCCTTTGGAGTTGTTCTTCTCGTTTGCTTTTTATATAACTGAGGGAAGCGGGCGGGAAGTCACTCGCGCATACGAGGTGCATTGTCCCCTCGCCCGCTCTCGTCGCTTCTAGAAGTTTTAAAATTTTGATTTTTAAATCTGGAGCTCCTGGGCTGTCACAGACGACGACCTATGCGTGATGATGTCCAGCCTGCTGTCCTCGGAGAATACCTGCTACAGATAAGTATCTTCATTTTATTAACCAAAGTGCAAATTTTGAATGCGACTCGATCCTTTAGTGGGAGCCAATGCAATTTTTCTCTAAGGGGTCTGGCACTTTCATAAGTACATAAGTACATAAGTAGTGCCATACTGGGAAAGACCAAAGGTCCATCTAGCCCAGCATCCTGTCACCGACAGTGGCCAATCCAGGTCAAGGGCACCTGGCACGCTCCCCAAACGTAAAAACATTCCAGACAAGTTATACCTAAAAATGCGGAATTTTTCCAAGTCCATTTAATAGCGGTCTATGGACTTGTCCTTTAGGAATCTATCTAACCCCTTTTTAAACTCCGTCAAGCTAACCGCCCGTACCACGTTCTCCGGCAACGAATTCCAGAGTCTAATTACACGTTGGGTGAAGAAAAATTTTCTCCGATTCGTTTTAAATTTACCACACTGTAGCTTCAACTCATGCCCTCTAGTCCTAGTATTTTTGGATAGCGTGAACAGTCGCTTCACATCCACCCGATCCATTCCACTCATTATTTTATACACTTCTATCATATCTCCCCTCAGCCGTCTCTTCTCCAAGCTGAAAAGCCCTAGCCTTCTCAGCCTCTCTTCATAGGAAAGTCGTCCCATCCCCACTATCATTTTCGTCGCCCTTCGCTGTACCTTTTCCAATTCTACTATATCTTTTTTGAGATACGGAGACCAGTACTGAACACAATACTCCAGGTGCGGTCGCACCATGGAGCGATACAACGGCATTATAACATCCGCACACCTGGACTCCATACCCTTCTTAATAACACCCAACATTCTATTCGCTTTCCTAGCCGCAGCAGCACACTGAGCAGAAGGTTTCAGCGTATCATCGACGACGACACCCAGATCCCTTTCTTGATCCGTAACTCCTAACGCGGAACCTTGCAAGACGTAGCTATAATTCGGGTTCCTCTTACCCACATGCATCACTTTGCACTTGTCAACATTGAACTTCATCTGCCACTTGCACGCCCATTCTCCCAGTCTCGCAAGGTCCTCCTGTAATCGTTCACATTCCTCCTGCGACTTGACGACCCTGAATAATTTTGTGTCATCGGCGAATTTAATTACCTCACTAGTTATTCCCATCTCTAGGTCATTTATAAATACATTAAAAAGCAACGGACCCAGCACATACCCCTGCGGGACCCCACTAACTACCCTCCTCCACTGAGAATACTGGCCACGCAATCCTACTCTCTGCTTCCTATCTTTCAACCAGTTCTTAATCCATAATAATACCCTACCTCCGATTCCATGGCTCTGCAATTTCTTCAGGAGTCTTTCGTGCGGCACTTTGTCAAACGCCTTCTGAAAATCCAGATATACAATATCAACCGGCTCCCCATTGTCCACATGTTTGCTTACCCCCTCAAAAAAATGCATTAGATTGGTGAGGCAAGACTTCCCTTCACTAAATCCGTGCTGACTTTGTCTCATCAGTCCATGTTTTTGTATATGCTCTGCAATTTTATTCTTAATAATAGCCTCCACCATCTTGCCCGGCACCGACGTCAGACTCACCGGTCTATAATTTCCCGGATCTCCTCTGGAACCCTTCTTAAAAATCGGAGTAACATTGGCTACCCTCCAGTCTTCCGGTACTACACTCGATTTTAGGGACAGATTGCATATTTCTAACAGTAGCTCCGCAAGTTCATTTTTTAGTTCTATTAATACTCTGGGATGAATACCATCAGGTCCCGGTGATTTACTACTCTTCAGCTTGCTGAACTGACCCATTACATCCTCCAAGGTTACAGAGAATTTGTTTAGTTTCTCCGACTCCCCCGCTTCAAATATTCTTTCCGGCACCGGTGTCCCCCCCCAAATCCTCCTCGGTGAAGACCGAAGCAAAGAATTCATTTAATTTCTCCGCTACGGCTTTGTCCTCCTTGATCGCCCCTTTAACACCATTTTCGTCCAGCGGCCCAACCGACTCTTTGGCCGGTTTCCTGCTTTTAATGTATCTAAAAAAATTTTTACTATGTATTTTTGCTTCCAACGCTAATTTCTTCTCAAAGTCCTTTTTTGCCCTCCTTATCTCCGCTTTGCATTTGTCTTGGCATTCCTTATGATCTATCCTGTTACTTTCAGTTGGTTCTCTTCGCCACTTTCTGAAGGATTGTTTTTTGGCTCTAATGATTTCCTTTATCTTACTGTTTAGCCACGCCGGCTGACGTTTAGTCTTTTTTCCCTTTTTTCTAATACGTGGAATATATTGTCCTGAACCTCCAGGATGGTGTTTTTAAACAGCATCCACGCCTGATGCAAGTTTTTTACTCTGCGAGCTGCTCCTTTCAGTCTTTTTTCACCATTTTTCTCATTTTGTCGTAATCACCTTTTCTATAGTTAAACGCTAACGTACTTGATTTCCTAGTTTCACTTCCTTCAATGCCAATATCAAAACCGATCATATTATGATCACTGTTATCAAGCGGCCCTCGTATCGTTACCCCCTGCACTAGATCATGAGCACCACTAAGGACTAAGTCTAGTATTTTTCCTTCTCTTGTCGGCTCCTGAACTAGCTGTTCCATGAAGCTGTCCTTGATTTCATCAAGAAATCCTATGTCCCTTGCGTGTACAGATGTTACATTAACCCAGTCTATATGCGGGTAATTGAAATCCCCCATTATTATTGTGTTGCCCAGTTTGTTTGCGTCCCTGATTTCCTTTAACATTTCCGCATCCGTCTGTTCGTCCTGGCCAGGCGGACGGTAGTACACTCCTATCACTATCCTTTTCCCCTTTGCACATGGAATTTCAATCCACAGTGATTCCAAGGAGTGTTTTGTTTCCTGCAGAATTTTCAATCTATTTGATTCAAGGCTCTCGTTAATATACAATGCTACCCCTCCACCAATCCGATTCACCCTATCACTACGATATAATTTGTACCCCGGTATGACAGTGTCCCACTGGTTATCCTCCTTCCACCAGGTCTCAGAGATGCCTATTATATCTAATTTTTCATTTAGTGCAATATATTCCAACTCCCCCATCTTATTTCTTAGGCTCCTGGCATTCGCATATAGACATTTCAAACTATGTTTGTTGTTCCTAAGTACATCATGCTTAGTACTTGACAGTATTAATTGGCAATCTTTTGTCTGATTTTTATTGTTATTTAAAGATACCCGATCTACTACAATCTCTTTTGCAACCTCACTATCAGGATACTCTATCTTCCCTGTTATGGTGATATCTTTGAAAGATACCTTATCCCGAACCATGCTCTTTTGAGCGACTGTCGGCCTTCCCCCCATTTCTTGGCCCTTACACTGTATTTGAATGTCACACTAGATCCTAATAAGGCTTGCCAAGCGGTCCTGCTTCTGCAGGCACTCAACTACAAGGCCATCATCAGATTTTCAGGCCTAGTCAGTGCTTTTCAGCAGTCTAGGCTATAGAGCTCGGCCCACCACTATTCCAGTGGAGGGGTCTCAAGTTGTAACACATATTAACACAACCCTAGCGCAATGATGTGGGTTAATAGGGTGGAATCACTGAGCTTTCCTATTAAGAAAGGGACCTGTTTATTTACACCTTATATGTTTATTTACACCTTATATGTGTGTAAACAAAGAAACTGACACCTATTATAAAGAAGAATAATCAATAATTTTTATTTTTTCAACTGTCCTCCCTTGGACAGAGGCAGTATGAGAACATCATACAGGAAGCAAAATATATATTTACCATAACAGCATACACAGAAGGAAAGCTAGCTCATTTTGCTTAAGTTACATTCTCAGTCATACCTCTTATATAGTCTACTTTTGCTACCTGCACCTAGTTTCTGCACGTCAGCAACCCTTTTCTTTGAAGCCTGTTCTTTCTTATCTACAAATGTCAGCAGCATTCTTTCTACCCCTGCACAGACTGTCTCTGTTTCACACAAGGCTACCCAGCTCAAGGCTGATTCTATGACTCCCTTATTATTTTCACAGGTTTGTGACTCATATCTCTTTTGCCTTAATACTTGCATTCCACTGACCATAGGAACTTTCTTTTTTCTCATTATATTTAACAGACCAGACAGGGCTGCCCCTTATCTCCACTCCTATTCGTCCTGGCGCTCGATCCCCTTATTAGAGATATTATGGATAATCCCCTGATCCACAGAGTGAGACTGGGTGCACAAACATTTAAGATCGCAGCTTTCACGGATGACCTCTTGATGCACCTCACGAACCCAAAATTGTCGCTAGAGACGCTACTGGAGACGTTTCGAGAATACGGAGACTATGCGGGTTTCTGGATCAATCTGGATAAGTCAGAGGCGTTGGCTTCGCCAGTAGGGGATGGAGAGGAGTGGGGAGATGGCTTTCCTTTACGGTGGGCGCACCACTCATTCAAATACCTTGGGGTCAGGCTCACAATTAACACTTCAGAACTACACCAATTAAATGTCAAGGTTCTTCTAGAATATACGAGACAAAAACTAGATTCCTGGAAGGGACTTCCATTGTCCTTAATGGGGCGGATCCATCTAATTCAGATGGTGATTTTTCCACGCTGGCTATACGCCCTACAGACCCTGCCCATCCGCTTGTTGAAAAGAGACTTGAAATGTATAACACGATTGTGTTGTCAGTTTTGTTGGGCCGGGAAATGGGCCAAACTACGACAGGACCTACTGGTGGGTGGTTGGAGACAGGGAGGAATAGGTTTCCCGGACATATTTCTATATAACCAAGCATGCCTACTTAGGCATGTGAGAGATTGGCTCCAGGCAACACACTATTACTCGCCTACAACGTTCGAACAGGCTTTTTTTGCTCCACACAACGCGGTCGCACTTTTTCATCTGCCAAGTAATAAGATACCCCTTAGCTTCAAACAGAGCACTCTGCTTCAACCCCTTCGAGCGACGTGGCAGTGGTGGGTTGGTCAGCTGGGCGGTCACCCGAATGTATCAGACCAAATCCCGATTGTGTGTAACACGCTATTTCAACTCGGAAATGATAGCCCGATATTCGGGGACTGGGGGAAGAAGGGGGTTACGAGGCTGGAACATCTGTTGCAGGAGAATGGAGCAATAGTAACATACGAAGCCCTACAAGGCAAGATAGGGTTGGACTGGGGAAACAGGTTCGCATACCTACAAATCAAGCATTACCTGCAGACTTTGAATCAGGCTGCCTTGCGGGGCTGTCTGGGAGAAAGGCTATGGGACTTTTTCACTAAGTTAGCAGCAGAGAGACATGTGGTATCTGATTTATATGGGGCTCTGGTCAGATGTAGGCCGACCAAACAATATGAGGGTCCTAAACTCAAATGGGAACTTGGTATTTCATTAGCATCATGGGATGTGACGGCAACGCTGAGGGTGATCCAGCAGTTGGTCACGGATGAAAGACTGAATGTGGTTACAGGATGATCCTACAAGGCTATATGACCAAAGCACAGCTGGCTCATATGCTAGGCTCGGAGAATGCTAATTGCTCCAAATGTGGCGGAGGCCCTGGCTCCTTTTATCATGCAGTATGGCAATGCCCAAAGGTGCGAGCATTCTGGCAGCGGGTCCGAGGATTTTTGATAAGGATGGGTAATAAAATTCAGGGAACTGAAAGGCAATTCCTGTTAGACCAATCTAGAGTCTTTGCCCCCTTAAAGGCGCATGCAGTTCTTCTATGTAGGAAGCTGAGTTTGGTTGCATAATACTGGACTTCCACGGAGGCACCATCCTACTGGCACTGGAGAAATCAGGTGCACCTGCTGGCTTCGTGGGAAGCTCGAGATGCAAAAAAATCTGCTAAACGCAAAAAGCAATTTCTTCAGGTTTGGGCCCCATACCTACAATTGCTGAGCCCTAGGGGGTGCAGTCTGCTCGTCAACAACTGTTAAGTTCTTTAAAGTTTTGTCAAAACTCCCGAAGATGCCCCTAATTAGGCTCGGTTTGTTAAGGAAGGGAGGGAAAGGAGGGGGGGGGGGGGACCAGGGAGGAAGTATAAGACTTGGCAGGGAGGAGGGGAGGGGTCAAAACAGTAACAAAGCTCTTGATTATATTGAAATGATGTTTGAACCACTGTGTTGTCTTTAGTATTACTTGCAACATAACCTGCCTAAATAGCAGATAGAAAGCTTTTATAACTGTTAGCAAGTACTCGTGGGCAAATGACACTACAATGATTGATGACAGCTGATGGTAAACGTTTGATTGGACTTCTCCACAAAGAAGGTTTACAAAGACGCTTTACTAGAGGAAATGTCTCTTGATGATGGGCCATAAGAAACAAGGCCCTTTGAGACAGGATCTTGTCTTGTGTTATGCCACATGTACTATGCTCTCATTTGTTTTGGAGTTGTCTCTTCCTTCTGTATTGAAATGTTTAATAAACAGATTTAAACATAAAGGCAATGATTCCTTTAAACTGGAATCCTATTCCTCCCATATAATAACATATAGTACCTCATTCCAGCCTTGGAATTCAACTCTCCTCTGCATTCCTCTTAAAAAGGTGTCATTCTTTGTACGAATCCCACACGCTCTTTGCCAAAAATGTACTGCTATGGATTTACAGTCTGTCTCACTGACACAGACTACTCAATAAATACTGTGGATACTTTTGGATTCGTATTAGACCTTTATTAGAGGTACAAAAATCTACAATGGTTAAGATATATACAATGGTTAAGACATATACAATGATTAGCTATATACACACAATGATTAGCTATATAACTAAAAAGAAACAATGCTTATCTATAAACAATCATTACATCACTGGTCTCTACATCTAAGCAATGCTAAGAGTTCCTAGATCAGGAAAAGAAGCAATAATACACTATATACAATCATCACTGGTCCTTACATCATCCAGGCTCTTATCAGCTGGGGGGCCCTGTTCACAGCGAAAGCCAGGAGTTTCTTTGACCAGGAAACATGATTCTCTGTGCAGTTCGTACGTTACTCACAGATGAGCTTCCAATTTCACTGAAAGTAGAGGAGTGTGGTAGCCGTGTTAGTCCACTCTTAAGGTTATCAATAGAAATCAAACAAAATAAAACATGGAAAAGAAAATAAGATGATACCTTTTTTATTGGACATAACTTAATACATTTCTTGATTAGCTGTCGAAGGTTGCTTATTTCCGATCTGACGAAGAAGGGCAACCTTCGAAAGCTAGTCAAGAAATTTAGTTTCAAAAATGCTAATACAGCAAACTACTAATACTAGAACACTCTTAGTGTGTTAGCAGCTATGTCTTAACATCTGAAATTATCATCAACATTTAACCATCAATACAATAAAATGCATAGCAAAAGCATCAGCAAAATTAGTACGGAATATGAAAATGTAAACTAAGATGTTGCATAGTGGAGAGTTACTCATGGTTGACCTCCACAAAGTCTAACAAAGTCAATAGTATGAGAGTCTTTAGACTGTAAAAATGGCATAATATCCAAACCAAAGTCAATAGGGTGGACCGTGATGAATGATGAGGTGTAAATGGACAACTTCTCACATAAAAAAGACATCAAACAGGAACAATGGTCCACGTAATGGTGATGATGAAGAAAGTCTTCAAACATAAGCATTGGACACAGTTCAAAAAGAAAGTCAATGAAATGTCCCAAAAACAAACAAACACATCCAAAACTTCACTTTCAGGAACACTGGATCGGTTGAAATAAAAATAAACCAAACAAATTCCCCCCCAACAAGAAGAATGATTCTTGGGAAAAGAAAATCCAACAGTCATGACTAAACAATGGAAATCATGAGGAATAAGGGGAAGGAATGTTGAAAACCACCAAGGGAGACGTATGTGTTAGGCGGGGAGAGTCTGATAGGCACGGACGGGGAGAGGGATCTTGGGGTGATAGTATCTGAGGACCTGAAGGCGACGAAACAGTGCGACAAGGCGGTGGCCGTAGCTAGAAGATTGCTAGGCTGTATAGAGAGAGGTGTGACCATCAGAAAAAAGGAGGTTTTAATGCCCCTGTATAAGACATTGGTGAGGCCCCACCTGGAGTATTGTGTTCAGTTTTGGAGGCTGTACCTTGCGAAGGATGTTAAAAAAATGGAAGCGGTGCAAAGAAAAGCTACGAGAATGGTATGGGATTTGCGTTCCAAGACCTATGAAGAGAGACTTGCTGACCTGAACATGTATACCCTGGAGGAAAGGAGGAACAGGGGTGATATGATACAGACGTTCAAATATTTGAAAGGTATTAATCCGCAAACGAATCTTTTCCGGAGATGGGAAGGCGGTAAAACGAGAGGACATGAAATGAGATTGAAGGGGGGCAGACTCAGGAAAGATGTCAGGAAGTATTTTTTCACGGAGAGGGTGGTGGATGCTTGGAATGCCCTCTCGTGGGAGGTGGTGGAGATGAAAATGGTAACGGAATTCAAACATGCGTGGGATATGCATAAAGGAATCCTGTGCAGAAGGAATGGATCCTCAGAACCTTAGCTAAAATTGGGTGGCAGAGCAGGTGGGGGGAAGAGGGGTTGGTGGTTGGGAGGTGTGGATAGTGGAGGGCAGACTTATATGGTCTGTGCCAGAGCCGGTGATGGGAGACGGGACTGGTGGTTGGGAGGCGGGGAATACTGCTGGGCAGACTTTTATAAGGTCTGTGCCCTGAAAAAGACAGGTACAAATCAAGGTAAGGTATACACATATGAGTTTATCTTGGGCAGACTGGATGGACCGTGTAGGTCTTTTTCTGCCGTCATCTACTATGTTACTATGTTACTATGAAAACCACCAATGGATTAGGAAGCAGGGCGTCAGGAACATCTTGAAGAACGACATCAGGAACGGGAACAGGATCAATCTGCTTGGCAACTGCACCGAATCTTCAAGGTTTTGTTTTTTCTCTGTAGCTGAAAAACAAAAGAAAATGAAGCTATTCTGCTTCATGGTTAGTTTGGGTCATTTCAACAATGCATGTATCTGGAACCAAATGACTGGGATGACATGATCTCAACTGATTGATGTGGACCCATTTAAGATTATCTTCACCTTGAGAATTTTTCCTGAGGCGAATTTGGTAAGCCACAGGTGAAGCTTTTTCCACTATAGGGAAAGGACCATGCCAACTGGGCAGAAATTTCTTCTCTTTTACCTTGTTTCTGCCAAAATTGAAATAGAATACCTTGTCGCCAATTTGGTATTCTTTGGAGGTAGTCCCTTGATCATAGTAGGCTTTTCTACCTCTAGCACTACTTTCCAAGTTCTTTTGGGCAAAGGCAAAGGCACTTTGCAAATGCTGATGCAAATGGGTGACGTACTCATGAGAGGAAGTAGCACTGGACAAGTTCACATCATTAGTCCTGTAAAGCAAATGAATTGGTAACATCATTTCCCTACCTGTCATCATCTCAAAAGGTGACACTCCTGTAGACCGATGGTAACTTCATGTCCCAATCCTTACCTGAAGATGACACATACTTCTTCAGAATGGTGATGATGGTACGATTAGCTCTTTCCACTTGTCCTGAGGACTGCGGTCGGTAGGCAATGTGTAGTTTTACTCTTCACTCCTAGCATCTTCCACATGTGTTGGATCACTTTGGCAGTAAACTGAGATCCTTGGTCTGAATCCACTCGCACTGGCAAGCCCCACCGGCTGAACACATGATTCAGTAGTAAAGTAGCCGTAGTCTCAGCGGTGCAATTGGGTGCAGGAAGGCACTCCACCCACTTGGTGAACATGCAGGTGACAGTAAGCATGGACTTGTTGCCTCGGGTGGATCGAACCACCGGTCCAACCCAATCAATCTGGATATCTGACCAGGGCATAGCAATACCCTTCTTCCTGAGGGGTGCCCGATGGGATGGTGAAGATGGCTGGAAATGACAACAGGTCAGACAACCTCGAGTATATAGCTTCACATCCTGACGCATATGGGGCCAATAAGCCACTTGCTTCAAGGTCTCATAGGTGATGCTTTCTCCTCTATGTCCTGCACATGGTTCATCATGAGCATGTTGCAACATGATGCCACGATACGTCAGAGGCACAACCCATTGCTCAATGCCATGCTTACTCGTCCGAATAAGCAGGTCCTGGCAGATCTTAAACTTCTCTTTGGATGTATAGAGTATCCTCATTTCTTCAGTTTGACACTCCTCTTCTGTCAATGGATGTTCTTGCGGATTCTGGATGTACTCATAAAATCTTCCAACCACCGGATCTGATTTCTGAGCCGTGACAAGATCAAAGGATGGGACTTCCCTGCTCCACTGTAACACTGGAGTCTCACAGAGCTGTTTAGTTTGCCGTCGGGTGACAGCCTGAACTGTCAATGTATCAGGTTCTGAGAACCGCCATAGTTCTCCTGTGAGCGCACCTTCCTTTGCGAGTAGGTCTGCCAGATCATTCCCTATCTTGTCATGACTATCAACTTTAGCATGACCCTTGACCTTCTTCCAATAGATGGTCATGTCATGGTCTCGTACCAGTTGATCCAGAGCCAGAATCAAATTTCCATGATGTACTGGTTTTCCTTTAGAATTTAGCATGTTGTTCTGCTTCCAAATGGGCAGATGAGAGACAAAGTTCTGTCTCACATAATCTGAATCAGTGCATATGACTAGTTCCCTAAGTCCTCTCTGAACTGCAGACTGTACCGCCACCAGGGCTGCAACTATCTCAGCATACTGGTTTGTCTGGGAACCCAAGCTGTGCGTCAAAGTCTCTTCAGGAATGGCTGGATTCCATACCACTCCCACACCTGCAACCAACTCATGGTCTGTATCACGGCGGTAGGCACAACCATCCACATAGACCTTAGGCATGGTCTCACAGATCTTTTCATCATACAGATGATGTAGATGAGGTTCTTTCTCCTGTGGGGGAACATCGGTTTCAGAAGTACCTGCAAGGAAATCATGGCCTGCACAGTCATGCAGGTCCGCCATACTTTGGGCTACTACATTGCGATGTTTCTGAGCATACCTTACCTCTAAAGGCCATCCTTGGAGAGCCAATGTCCAGGATACTATCCTGCTGTTGGACACCCGACCGGATTTGATTCGGTCGCTCCCCAGGAAACTAACAATCTGATGACACGTTTCCACGATTAGCTTCTCACCTTGGATGTAACTCATGAAATGTTGCAGAGCCCATACCGTGGTCCACAAGGATTTCTCACAGTCTGAATACTTCTTTTCCACATCAGATAGGCCTTTGCTAGCATAGGCCACGACCCGCTTGTCGGAATCATATGTCTGATACAAGACCGCACTCATGGTGTGCTTGGAGTAACCCAGGTCAACGTAGAACTCACGACCCCCCTCAGGGTACGCAAGGCATGGAAAGCGGCTAAGCTGATTCTTCAGCTCCTGCATAGCAGATTCCTGCTCTGGACCCCAAGACCAGGGCACATCTTTCTTCAATAACTTGACCAAGGGTCTGGTGATCTCTGCATACTCCTCTATGAAATGTCTGGAGTAATTACAGGAAGGAACAAAGTTCTGTGAGATTGGTAGGTTGTTTCAGCTGTTGTAAGCCCTGTACTCGCTTCTTCTGAGGTCTCAGACCCTCTGCAGAAATTTCATACCCTAGGTAATTCAGCGATTTCCTGCACCATTGTCCTTTGGCTAGTGTTAGTTTAGCTCCAGCATCTGTCAACTGTCTGAAAACATGCTCATTCTCTGCCACATGATCCTGAAAGGTAGGGCTCTTGATCAGAATGTCATCCACGTAGACCACAGTTCCTCGAGCTTCAGCATCTGGAAGTGCCTAATGGAGGAAGATGTTGAACTCAGCAGGTGAATTGAGAAAACCAAAGGGAGTTCTGTTCCACGTATACTGTTTCTTCCCAAAGGTGAAGGCCAGTTTATACTGATCATGTGGATGTACAGGTACGGTCCAAAATCCTGATGCCAAGTCTAAACTTGTGAAATACTTAGCCCCTTTAATTGTAGCAAGACTCTGATCCAGCGGAGCCATCGGCCACCTGGACAATGGCACTCGCTTATTCAGCTGACGGTAGTCCAGTGCAATTCTCCAGCTGTTGTTCTTCTTCAGGATAGGCCACAGAGGGGAGTTGTATGTGCTGTTGCATTGCCTAATGATGCCCCTGGCCTCCAAAGTGTTGAGAATCTCTTGCACGGATTCGTAGGAAGCTAATGGGATCTTGTACTGGCGCACAAAGACAGGCTTACTATTTGGGTCTGTAGGCACTCTGGTGACATGTAGGTCTGTAAGGCCACAGTCATACGAGTCTACAGCAAAAAGTTCCTTGTATTTGTACAGCAACTCAGTCAACTGCATCTTCTCTGTGTCAGTAGTACAAGCATCAGCCTGTTCAACTTGCTCTTTCACCATAGCATCAAACTCTGAGCAAGGCTGGTTGGATGGAATTTCCACTTGCTCCTCTATCTCCTCCTGCAAAGATGAAGTTTCAACAGAATTCACCAGTCTGGACTTCTGGGGTAAAGGCATCCGTCTGGACAAAATCAAGAAGTCGTCTTCCAACTGCACCTGTGAATCCGTTGCATCATATGGCCACATGAACTCCAGAGATATGAGGCCTCTGGGAGAGGTAAACAGTCAGTTGTCTCCCCCCCCTGGCAGGTGTTCCAAATGGAGGGCAACCTGCCAATAATAGGCAAACTTACCTCGACATCAGGAAAAGACGCACCCACCAAAAATCCAAACGGGTCTCCTTTGGACACCACAACTTCCTCTGACTGCAAATTGGTGACCAACAGGTGAAAAGGAGCATCCGTTGCCTCCAAACATGGCAGAACACCGGTGGACAACCCTAGGTCACGAAAATGGGAATGAGGGTTGAAAAACACCATTTTATCCAACAGGCGCTGTCCCTGCGCAAGGCGGAGCTTGATGGAAAAGTCCCTCACTCTTGCCGGGATGATCACCTCTTCTTCACAAACTACTTCACAGACCTGGGGTATGGTCTGCCCAGACTTTAAGCTCACAGGCGTCGACTCAGATTCCACTGGGTTGCCGTCCAGTCTGCTCCACAGGACAAGATTCACCAAGTCCACATAAACTCCCAGTCGCACAAGGCAATCGGAGCCCAGACATAAGGGCTGTTGTAGGCCTTTGACAACAGAGAAGTGATGGGTGAACGACTTCTGTCCCACCGTCAAAGGAAGACTGCACTTTCCCACTAGTGGCCTGGCACCTAGTCCAGGTACTTCTACCGAAATGGAAGAACACTTGCGAAGACGGTAAAACAAGGTGTCACTGATGAAGGAGATGTCGCTTTGCAGCAGGTTGTCATCATTTAGTACCATATCAGCTATCCGATCTGTCTGGACGCGGATGACGTCACCACTCTGTACGCAACTGGAGCTCCCAGGTGAACGGGTCAGCTGAGTTCTGGAACTTAATTCGACCTGGGGTATCCCGAAGTCCCACGGAGCTGGAGCCGCTGATTCTGCTCATCTGCTGGACTTTCCCATATGGAAGGGGCCTAGTGACTTGGGCCCAAATAAACTCATGGTGAAAATCCAAATCAACCCGCAATCTCTTCAGAAGATCAATTCCAATTAAGAATTCTTCGCCCACACAGGTAGTAATTATGGCAGGGTGTTTGATACTCATCTCACCGAGCTGTAAAGAAAGCCACACCTGACCTACAGTCCCAATGCTCTGTTTGCCATAAGCCTCCAGGGAGAATTTGCATGGGGTGACATGCAGCATCTCCCCACCCCCCTTTAGGTATTCCTCTAGTTTCTGAAACAGGCCTTGGGTAATTAAGGTCACCTCTGAGGCTGTATCCAGGAGACCCGGACAGGAAAAGGTCTGATGAATCAACACATCCATGGTATATCTGGAACCTTTAGGAGTAAGTTTACCCATCAAGTACCTGGTTTCCTTAATAGAATCGCATAACAGAGACCTTTCCTGGTCCGCAGGCTGGGCATCAGCCTTGGGCAACGAGGGCTCCTCACTGACGGATGATAGAGCATCAACATGAACAGTGGGCATGTTGGCAGGTGACGCCGGAGCCAAGCCTAGTCATGCTGTTTCTACTTCTGCAGACTCCGGGTGTTCTGAGATTTCAACGGACTTGACACTGGGCCCGGTCTGAGTTGTTGGACCGGGGATCTAGTCCTTGTTCCCTGGGTAAGGGTTTCCTCTCTTATGAGAAGATGAGGGATATTGCGAGGCTCTAGCATTTGAACCCTGCTGTTTAGCCCGCAGTGCTTTTATTTGGCCTTCTAGGGCCCTAATCTTCTCCTCAGGATCGGGACTCTGATGCTTAGCTATAATTTGATCAAGCTGTGCCTGCAAGTTCCTGATCTTCTCCTGAGCCCACTGTCTCTGATTATGACGCCTCCTCCGAAAATGGGGTTGATCCTCGTGAGCAGTAGGAGGCGCTGTGTCCCTCGGCTGGTGTGGTTGGTTACTGCCGCCATGGGACTGGGCAGGTGGGTTTGCCACCTTGTTTTCCAGAGAAAGTGTGGATGTAACAGCACAAACACTGGGTTGGGCCCCCGGGCTGCGGTTCTTTGATGCGGGTTTGGGTGTCGCCCCCGCGGGTGTTGTGCGACACATATCAAAAACCTCCTCTGCCCGCTTCACAGAACGGCGAAAGGTTCTTTCTTGTAACCTGCTAAAGACACTTTCACGTGGTTGGGCAGGCCTTTCACGAAAAGGGTCCTAAAATCTCCAAATTCAAGGTCTTTGGTATCTGGATCCGCCCCCCTTTGTAAAATACCTCCTTCAGGCGATAGGCCCATTCATGTGGACTCTCATTTGGGCCACAGCACATATTATATGCTGTCCTTTTGGCCTCTGTGGGATCCGCGAACTGTCCATACTGCTTCTTCAGGGCCTGTTCCACTGTGGATAGATCATTATGCTCGGCTAAAATAGCTTTTAAATATGTTTGGCACTCAGCCGCAAACATCCACTTCAGTAGAGCTCTTTTATCTGATTCGGCATGAACCTTTAATTCTTCAAAAAGGTCACACATGCTATCCAGGTGAGCGTGTATGGTTACCCCTGAAGACTCTTTAAAAGGTACAATCATAGAGCGAAGTGTTCTCATTGTTTGGTTGTGCTGATCTCTAGATAAAGGAGTAACTTTGGGTGTTTGGGTGTAATACCGCTGCTCACCAGCAGGAGAAGAGAACAGTGGTGTGGGTATGCTGCTGATGTCAGCAGGTGGGTCAGAGGGCTGTGTCCGTCCTGGGAGGAGCACAGGCCCACTGGTACTGGTGACATCATCATGCGGGGCAGAGGACTGTGACCTTCCTGGGAGGAGCCTCTGTGCACTTGTAGCAGGGCCCTCATCAGGTGCAGTAAGCTGCGACCTTCCTGGGCGGGACCCAGGCCCAAGGGCACCAGCGTCCCCGTCAGGCAGGACAGAGAGCTGTGGCCTTTGTGGGCGGAGCATATGTGTAATTGTACCAGTGTTCTCATCGGGTGCAGTGTACTGTGACCTTCCTGGGCGTGGCCCAGATGCAGCTGTACTGTAGCCGTCATTGGGTGGTACAGTACCCTGTGACCGGACAGGGCGGAGTCTGTGCTCCGGCATACTGTCGAAGACTTCAGGGGTTAGGGAACTGTACCGGGGAGGAGCTGTGGAGGGATTTCTGGGACTTACATAAACACTGTTAGGTTCCCGTGCAGGGCTAGAGGGCCTATCCACATCCCCAGTCTCTCCCCCCCATCACTATCTATGGGCAGTGACTCAGGGTCATCACATATATTTCGCACTTCCCTACGCACGGCATCTAAATCTTCTTGGCATCGCTTTAATGTCTGCATTCAAGAATCTTTCTCTTGTATTGCCTGGTCCAACAGCTGCGAGAGAGATTTATTCTCTTCCCACATTTCATTCCGCTCCTCTTTGGCACTGTACCTCTCCTGTTCTTGCTGCAACTCTCGTCGCAGAGCAGACATAGCACCCTCAGATCTATCTCTCACTTCTTGCTGGAACGATTGTAATCTAACAACTTCTTGACACCTTAAATCAAGAGTCTCTTCAACGTCAGCTAGCTGCTGTGTTTTAGACCCCAAAACAGCATCTTTCTGCCTTAGCTCACACTGTAGGGAACGGACTTGTTTTTCACACTGGGATTTCAGATCTTCTAGAGCTGCACATTTATCTCTCAGTACTGGGCAATTAGCACATGTTAGCTGACCTTGGGTACTGCTCGACTCCCTATCTCCTACAGCAGTCACCTGAGCCAGTCTGTCTGCCCACGAACGCTGCAATTCAGCTTTTTCTGTGGTCAGAGCAGTCACTGTTTCCTGCGATCGCTGCAGGGCTACCTGTAGCGAGGAACAGTTATTCATAGCATTTTCTTTGATAGCTAGCAGGGTGCAAACTAATTCTGCTAGATCTGTTAGAGTAAGCTTAACTTTGCCTTGCACAATATTGGTCAAAACTGAGGTATATGCTGCTTGGCTATCACCAGATTCTTTTCTAAATAGGGAGAGCAATGACTCAATGGTGTAGCTCTTCTGTGATTTGCTTTGGGCAGCGTTAATAAGAATCTCAAAAACATTCAACTCTAGTTTAGTGAGCGAAGTAGTGTGTGACGTCATCGTGGCTGGCTGAGCTGACTGCAATAATGTCTCGCTGCTATCTCTTAAGCCGTAAATCTTAACCAGCAGCTTTACTGTTCAGCTACCAGATCCTCCCCCCCTTTGCAGTTCTCTGAGAAATACTTTAACAGCACAGTTCAGTGACACAGAGAGCAAGGAATCAGTGAAGCAGTACGAAAAATTACAGAAGGCAAATATCCCCAGCCTGTCAGTTCTCTCTCACTGAAGACACACAAACCGGAATACTTTCTCAACTTTATGAGTTCCCGGGCGACGCCCCCATTATCTGTAGGATAAATCACAGATAATAAATTACCTGTGTCCAGGTTCCCCTAAGCAGAACTATCTGCAAGCAAATAATCCTGAATTAGGTCTAGGGGTGGGAACCTTGGAACCTAGCCAAATACTTCCGTTAGAAAGAACTGTAGCTGAGAACGCAGGCTGATATATATATTAGATTTATTATGGTATCAGGTAAGAAAATAGAGCTAAGGTATACAAAATAGAACTCTGCAAGCTTTGGCTGAATACAAAATCACTGGCTGATAAAAACAATTACACTCATACGTCACACTACTAAACACTAATTCTTATTGGTTACCAGATAAAATTACACCACTGATCAGTCACACTATGTTACGAGGTAGTACAGTTATTAGCAGCTTCTCCTGATCACAAGTACGACGACACCAGCCTTCTGCTCAGGTAAATACCACTAACTAGCCCCCGACTAGTAGGAAATGAATCACCGTGTTTCTCACCAGGCTCAGACCTCAGGGTCGTCTCTCTCGGGAGCTGGCACGGGACATCTCACAGACTCAAGCTGGATTCACAGCAAGTCTCAGTCGCAGCTGGAAGGGAACTCTGCAGCAGATAAGGAGGTCACAGGTCACGCAGGGCAGGTACAGCTGAACCACGATACTTTCCTCCAGATACACAGTTCATCAGTTGGTGGACCTTATTAGGTCTCACTGGTCTTCTTTACACCTCCACCTTCTTCCAAGGCTTCTTACTAACTCCTTTCTTTGTTCCCGCTCTCCCCGTACCTCGTGGTCCGGTGGCTGCAGGAACCAATCTGGATCTTCCTCAGCTCACTGCCTGGCAAGAACAGTCCGTTGTTCTTGACCTTCAAGTTGTTACATTTTTGGTATGCATTTTCTGTTTCTCACCCGCCTTGCTGGAGCCAGCCTCTCAGGAGATAAGGGGGCCTGGTTTGCCCACAGCATGTCCTTGGAGTTGAGCTTCTGCTGTAATTTTCCACAAGCTGCAAAGCTGTTTCTTGCTGACACAGAGAGGTGTGGGTCAGAGTTTACAGCCTCCATTTTGCTGTCATAGGATTATACAGGTCAAGGCCCGCAAGGTGAGACACACAGGGAAATCCTCCTACAGTATAACCTCAAGCTTAGCCATCGAAGGATTAGGAAGATCTAACCTGTAATCATTTAAGAAACTAAGTAAACGAATTGGGTTATATGGAATAGCTACGTTTGCTAAATATTGAAGAATATTACGACAAAAAACCTAAATAGTCGGATAAAGGAATCCTGTTCAGAAGGAATGGATCCTCAGGAGCTTAGCTGAGATTGGGTGGCAGAGCCAGTGGTGGGAGGCGGGGCTGGTGGTTGGGAGGTGGGGATAGTGCTGGGCAGACTTATACAGTCTGTGCCAGAGCTGGTGGTTGGGAGGTGGGGATAGTGCTGGGCAGACTTGTACAGTCTGTGCCCTGAAGAGGACAGGTACAAATCAAGGTAGGGTATACACAAAAAGTAGCACATATGAGTTTATCTTGTTGGGCAGACTGGATGGACCGTGCAGGTCTTTTTCTGCCGTCATCTACTATGTTACTATGAATTAAAATTGTGAATTTCACCTTCTAGTCCCCCCCCCCCTCCTTGTCCGTGTGGACTTTGGATCTTCAGAGCAAACTCCTGTGAATGCTTTTGCTTTGATAATTTTTCCAAAGTAGCTACCTGCATCCGTTTTCACGTGCTCTTTGACACATACTCTCTTCTTTAAGGTTAATTTATGCATATATAGTATATGCTTTAGTTTTCAAAAGTGAGTGCAACTGCAATCCTTTCGGCAGGGAGAGGTAAACTGAGCTCGTAAAGCGTGTGGCCGTCGAAGCTCCGCCTCCAGTGTGCTCTGGCTTCTGTGAGGTCATTGCGTTCAGAAAAATAATGCTGAAGTGATCGATCGTCTCATCGCCTTGTGCTCCCTCAGCGGTGTGCTTATCTGGTTGCGGGGGGGGGGGGGGGCACCTTTGCTCGGACTGTCCGTAGACATGGTGTCGCCCGTCACTGTGGTGAGTTTATCGATCTCTAAATATAGGGGAGGTTCGTTTGTAAAGAAACAATAATGAAAATAAACACCGGCCAACGCTTAAATCTGAACAATGAATGTGGCATAGATGTAGAAATCGCAGTGTCTGAGCCACGGTTATCACTGCATGTACTTCTTACTGTTTCCTAAATCGTTTTTTTTTTTTTTAATGTGCATCTTAAAGATCCATTTTGAAACCAGAGTTGATAACTCTGGTTTCCTTTCTTTTTCTTTGAACAAATTCCTTTTTGGTTGGTGTTGCCTTTTTCGTGATGGCTTTAGCTACCAGGCTCTCAAGATGAAAACAGTGGCCACGTGACTGAGAAGCTTGACTTAACGTTGAGTTCGTTGATTCCGCACATGTGCGGCTGTAAATGTCTGGGAAGAGCACCCCTTCCCGCTTGCTCCGATCTGACCTCAGCATTTTCCGGGAATGTGGCTATCAGGTTAAATTGGGTTGTTTGGGGGCGGATACCAGTCTTTGCTTGTTCACACCAAGGAAAGTAGCGGCAATAGCGGCATCTCTTCTACCATTGTGGACGGGGTTTATCCGATTTCAAAGAATGTTTTTTTTTTTCATGTCTTTGTTTTATATCTGAGAAATTCAGTACTTTTCTTTACACTTCTTTGATAGTTTTCCTTTTTTAATCAGAAGCTCAGATCAGATATATTGACTAAATATTTTCAAAGCACTTAGCCTTCCAAAGTTCCATAGGTTTCTATGGAACTTTGGAAGGCTAAGATGCTTTGAAAATGAGCCCCCTAGCTATTATAGCTGTTATTGTGTTTACATTTAGGTGAAAAATAATAATACATTGTGTTACTTTTTGTAGCGTGCTGTTCACCAAGGATATTTATTTTTTGCCATAAGGAGTTCGGGCCTATGTAAAAAGGGTTTCTGTGCTGAAGTTAACTCCTAAGGTAGACAGTGCACAGCATATTAAAATGCATGATAAAAAGCCTGTCAATTACCCAGCAGAAATGCAGAGCTGTGTGTTGGTGTCTACTCTGGGAGCACAATGGGACAAACCTACCACCAGGTCTGAGGTGCTGATGCAGAAAGCCTGGCAGAAGAGCTGGTTCAGTGTTGGCTTCTATCGCAGAAAGATGTGGCTTAGGAGCTGGCTCTTGAGAAAATTCCATGTAAGTGTCCAGGGAGGGTTATTTCTATTGGGCTTAGCACCCCCAATAATTGTCAAAAGTTGGCTCTTATGTACTGTGGCATAATATAAGCAATAAGCCATGCAAATTACTGTTGCATTGTTAATTCACAGCTCATTGCAAAATGTCACCCGTTGTGTAAGTGTATGGGCAGTGATTGGCTCATGCACTGACAGGTAGGATAAGTTATAGAAAAAAAAAATCTCCTGCATCCCCCCCTCCCCCCACCCCCCCCCCCCCCCCGTACTGATGCCCTGATAAACTTCTACCTTTGACTGAACCCGACCACCCCTGACATGTAAAAAAAAAAAACCCTTTCCCTGGTGTCTAATGCACCGCCCAACCCCTCTCTCCCACCTTTGCCCTGACCATTAAAAAACAAACAAACCCAAAACCTTTCCCTGGTGTCTAGTACATCCCCAGGTCCTCCCCCCGGCATACCTTAAAAGAGACAGGAGTGATGCCCACTCACTCCTGTCTTCAGTGCCCAGCCTAGTGTGGTGCACTATGGAATGCACTGGGCAATCAGTCTGCCATATAAGGAATTTTTTCCCTTATTTGATCGTCTACTCTCCGCCTGACTACAAAATAGAAAATAGAAACATGACGGCAGGTAAAGGCCAAATGGCCCATCCAGTCTGCCCATCCTTTGTACCCCTAACTCTTTATTTTCCTAAGCGATCCCACATACTTACAAAAGTCTTGCCATACTGGGACAGACCAAATGTACATCAAGCTCAGCATCGTGTTTCCAACAGTGGCCAATCCAGGTCACAAATACCTGGCAAGATCCCAAAAAAGTACAAAACATTTTATATTGCTTATCCCAGAAATAGTGGATTTTCCCCAAGTCTAATTTAATAATGATCTATGGACTTTTCTTTAGGAATTCCAGAGTTTAATTACACGTTGAGTGAAGAAAAAATTTTCTCCGATCCATTTTAAATTTACTACTTTGTAGCTTCATCACATGCCCCCTAATCCTAGTATTTTTGGAAAGCGTAAACAGACACTTCACATCTACCCGTTCAACTCCACTTGTTATTTTATAGACCTCTATCATATCTCCCCTCAGCTGCCTTTTCTCCAAGCTGAAGGGCCCTAGCCGCTTTAGCCTTTCCTCATAGGGAAGTCGTCCCATCCCCGTTATCATTTTTGTTGCCCTTCTCTGCATCTTTTCTAATTCCATTATATCTTTTTTGAGAATTGAACACACTATTCGAGGTGCAGTCACACCATGGAGCGATACAAAGGCATTATAACATCCTCATTTTTGTTTTTCATTCCTTTCCTAATAATACCTAACATTCTATTTGATTTCTTAGCCACAGCAGCACACTGAGCAGAAGGTTTCAATGTATCATCAACGATGACACCTAGATCCCTTTCTTGGTCGGTGACTCCTAACATGGAACCTTGCATGACGTAGGTATAATTTGGGTTCCTCTTTCCGACATGCATCACTTTGCACTTGCTCACATTAAACGTCATCTGCCATTTAGACACCCAGTCTCGTAAAGTCCTCTTGTAATTTTTCACAATCCTCCCGCGATTTAACAACTTTGAATAAGTTTGTGTCGTCAGCAAATTCAATTACCTCACTAGTTACTCCCATCTCTAGGTCATTTATGTTAAAAAGCAGTGGTCCCAGCACAGACCCCAGGGGAACCCCAATATCGACTCCCTTCTTTATTGAGAATACTGACCATTTAACCCTACTCTCTGTTTTCTATCTTTTAATCTGTTTTTAATCCACAATAGAACACTACCTCCTATCCCATGACTCTCCAATTTCCTCTGGAGTGTTTCATGCGGTACTTTGTCAAACGCCTTCTGAAAATCCAGATACACAATATCGACCTTTATCCACATGTTTGTTTACCCCTTCAAAGAAATGTAATAGATTGGTGAGGCAAGATTTCCCTTCACTATATCCATGTTAGCTTTGCCTCATTAATCCATGCTTTTGAATATGCTCTGTAATTTTGTTCTTTATATTAGTCTCTACCATTTTGCCCAACACCGACGTCAGACTCACCGGTCTATAATTTCCCGGATCTCCTCTGGAACCTTTTTTAAAAATCGGCGTTACATTTGCCACCCTCCAATCTTCTGGTACCACGCTCGATTTTAAGGATAAATTACATATTACTAACAATAACTCTGCAAGTTAATTTTGCAGTTCTATCAGTACTCTGGGATGAATACCATCCGGTCCAGGAGATTTGCTACTCTTCAATTTGTAGAACTGCTCCATTACATCCTCCAGGTTTATAGAGAATTTGTTCAGTTTCTCCGACTCTTCGAATACCATTTCTGGCACTGGTATCTCTCCCAAATCTTCTTCGGTGAAGACCAAAGCAAAGAAGTAATTTAATCTCTCCACTACGGCTTTGTCTTCCCTGATCGCCCCTTTTACCCCTTGGTCATCTAGCAGTCCAACAGATTCTTTTGCCGGCCTCCTACTTTTAGTATACCTAAAAAAAAGTTTTACTACGTGTTTTTGCTTCAAGTGCAATCTTTTTTTCGAAGTCCCTCTTAGCCTTCCTTATCAGCGCTTTGCATTCGACTTGACATTCCTTATGCTGTTTCTTATTATTTTCAGGGCTCTTATTGGCTCCAACCAGCTGTCGTTTGGTCTTCTGACCTCCTTTTTTTAATACGCGGAATATATTTGGCCTGGGCTTCCAGGATGGTGTTTTTGAACAGCATCCATGCCTGATGTAAATTTTTTCACCGTTCTCATTTTTTGAAGTTAAACGCTAACGTATTTTATTTCCTATGTATACTTCAAAGCTAATATCAAATCAGATCATATTATGATCACTGTTATCAAGCGGCCCCAGCACCTTTACTTCCCGCACCAGATAATGCACTCCGCTAAGGACTAGGTCTAGAATTTTTCCTTCTCTCGTCGACTTCTGTACCAGCTGCTCCATAAAGCAGTCCTTGATTTCATCAAGGAATTTTACCTCCCTAGCATGCACTGATGTTACATTTACCCAGTCAATATCAAGGTAATTAAAATCACCCTTTATTATTGCGTTGTCCAGTTTGTTTGCGTCCCTAATTTCCTTTAACAGTTTTGCATCCATCTATTCATCCTGGTCAGGTGGACGGTAGTACACACCTATCACTATCCTTTCTCTCTTTACACATGGAATTTCAATCCATAGTGATTCCAAGATGTGTTTTGTTTCCTGCAGAATTTTTTTAATCTATTTGATTCTAAGCTCTCCTTAATATACAATGCTACCCCTCCACCAATTCAATCCACCCTATCCCTACGATATAATTTGTACCCCAGTATGACAGTGTCCTACTGGTTATCCTCCTTCCTTGAGGTCTCAGAGATGCCTATTATATCTAGTTTTTCCATTTAGTGCAATATGTTCTGAAGAAAAGGATGCCGCCACTTTTGTAGAGAAGGCTAGACGATATTTAATATAAACAGTGTATTTACAATTTTTCTGCATAGCTCAATGGGCTATTGCAGGAAGCATTTCTTGATAAGCAATATACAAGCCAGAATGAATGATCAAAACAAAGCAATGTAAAGCAAAGAAATCAGGATGCTATATACAGACAAAGAAAGCAGAGACAGACAAAGAAAAATTCAAAAATGCTTGCTACCTCTTTGTTCCAATCTGATTTTATATCGTTCTTCTTTGGCATCTGACCAATTCTCTCATATAACATTCCTGTGCAAGTCTCTGAATACCACAAACTGTTAATCATGTGCAGAACATCTGCTTTCACTTACTGCTCCCCCTTCTTTCCAGACTTTCTGGAGCCGTGCCTCTGGCTAATGTGGGCCCCATCATGTCCCAGGAGATTTTAGTGTTGAAACAGCTAGCTCTGCATGTTTTTTTGAAGCATTCCACTCCAATTTTTTATGCTTTTGTTCAACAAATCCTCCCTTTTGAGGACTGATTGTTTCAGGCCTCAAACATCTGTTTCAGCTCCAGTCTGTTTCTTCACCTCCCTTCTAAATCTCCTCCCCCCTTGTTTGTGGCATTCAGTTTCTGCACGCTTTTTCAATATTTTTGGCTGACATATTAAAGTTCTATTTATTCTGAATTTCAGTTATCATTGTTATTTTAAAAACATCCTGGCACATCTTTGCAAACATGCTAATACATGTTGCATTAAACAGATTCAATTGTACTAGGGTACAAAATTTATATTTCCTTTGAATACAGACAGTGAGCTTCATCAAAGGGGAATACACTGTCATTCATTCTTACTTCTCATTAGTTGATGTGGCATTAAAAATTACACAAATTAAAAGCATAACATTCATTGAATCAGTTGTTACAACATTCTGCGTGTAAGTGCACTTTATCAGGGGAATGTGTTCAGTTGTCATACTATTAATCAGACACCAACATGATGTCTGTGGGTACTTGTCCATAAGCAACGCTTGCTTATAAATAGTCTCATTTGTCCAATGAAGGTTTTCATCATCTCTTACACAGGTATTATTGGGATCACAGTCATGGTGCCCACTCAATTTTATCATTGTAGTCCCATATATCATAGCTGGCAAGGACAAGGATGTGGGCACATATGATACAATCAGTCAGATTCAACATCTTGGCCGCTGCAACAAGTCTATTATCATATGTGTTCATTGTCCATTAACAAACAACAACATCCCAATACCATCATGTTTAGGGACATGATGTTTGTTTATTCTTTGTCCATTTCAATGTTATTAATTCGTCGAATATCTGCTAAATGTATCCAAGAAGTATGACCTTCCAGACGGGCAGAGGTCTGAGTAAGGGCCGTGATAGCAAAAGGCCCTACATACACAGGATCCTTCCATGTTTTATGTGTAAAGTTCTTTCGCAGTACTAGATCACCTACTTTAAAAGCACAAACATCATTAGTAGTCCCTGCCTGTGATGCTACATTTGTTCGGATCATATCACTTGTCAGGTTCAACATAGGTTGTAGCTTTTGCCAGTACTGAGCTGTGCTATCAGTACTTGCTGTCTGCATCGGGAAGAAATGACGTCCTGTCTGAATTTGGAATGGGGTCAATTTAGTACGCCCATTAGGTTGGGCCCTTATAACCATCAAAGCTAATGGTAACAAATCAAGCCAGGTATATGGTTTACCTGCTGTTTCCTTGTTTAAAGCCTTCAGTAATACTCTCAATTTAGTTTTTAAAATACCATTGTAGCGCTCCACCAAACCATTGGAGGTGGGGCGATACACTGATACTTTTCTGTGTGTTAAACCCATAATCGTTTCCATTTCTTTCAAAACACTGTTATTAAAATGTGTCCCGTTATCAGAAATTATTCTAGACGGACACCCATGTCTTGGCATAATATGAGTTATCAGGCATTGTACCACCTCATGTGCTGTCTCCCTTTTACATGGAAATGCTTCTATCCACCTTGAAAAAGCATCCACCCAAACTAACAAATATCTTTTTCCCTGCACTGGAACAATCATATCAGTGAAATCGATATACCATTCTTTTGCTGGGCCTTCTGGTATTGGAAGTGTCCCAGGCGATATTTTAGGACCTCTTTTAGGTATGTTAATATTACATACCATGCAATTTTGCACAACCTGTTGAATCAAGTTATCAATTTTCAAGGTCCAAAACCTTTGTTCAAACTGTTGTCTCATTGTTTCCTTATTCCAATGCATGGTTGCATGCCAACCAGCCAATACCTTAATCGCCTGGCTCATTGGCATACAAGGTAATCCTTCTTCTGCATTAAACCATTCACTTCCCACTTTCATACATCCTCTCTTCAACCATTTTTCACTTTCCTGTCCCTCTGGCTGCCACATTTCAATCTTATCTACATTCGTAAGTGGCCCTTCCTGTGTCTGTCTAGTATTATACAAAATCTTTTCACTTTGCTTAACCACCTCTGTTGCTGCTGCATCAGCCATTGCATTACCTAGTGCTTCAAAGGTTGGCTTTTCAGTGTGGGCCGGGGTCCACACAACTGCAGTTTTTCTACCTTCACGTTCCCTTCTTGCCAAAATTTCAAACAGCAATTTCCAATATGTGTAATGTTGTAAATTTTTACCTGCACTGGTTATCATCCCCCTACGCTGCCATTTTAATATATGATACTGTAGTGAACTTGCAACGTAACCACTATCAGTATATATAGTAACATTTTGAGTCATATCAGTGTGTTGTAAGGCCGTAATAACGGCTAAAAGTTCAGCATGCTGTGCAGTCTGATCAGGAGGGGTTTTATATTGTACTTGCATTATCTTTCTTAGATTCTCATCTACCTGCACGCAGGCAAAGCCTGCAACAGTCCTTTCACAAGCTCCATGTAAACCATATTAATCCATCAGATAAGGGTTCAAAAGTAAGACAGTGAAATGTAGGGATTTCTATAGTATCGATCTCACCCTTTTGATCGACAGGAAAAAGCAGATCTATCTTATTTCTCTGTTCTTTAGTTAATGGTATTATTCTTATATCTTGTCCTAAAAGTACTGCTTGATATTTTCCAAATCTAGTGGCTGTCAATGCTGTTTGGCTAGGGCTCAACAGCGTTTTAATCGTGTGGTTGGTATGTATTACAATAGGAACAAAAGGCATTTGTGCTCTCCACTTGCCTACTGCAGCCACTATAGCTGTCAGTAACTTTGGTATTTCTTTCATTCCTTTTTCCACATGATTAAAAGAGCCTGACAAAAAAGCTACTGGTGCATTTACTTCATTGTTTTGATTAATCATAGCTGCCCAACTATTTCCCATGTCTTTTACCCACAAATGCACAGGTGATTGGATATCTATTACTGCTAACGGTCCTGGAGATAACAAATCCCTCACAATCTTAGCCAATATTATCTTATCCTGCTCTTCCAATACAATTAGTGTATTCTTTGGTGTGGCTGCGGGCAGTTTCAAATGTTTATAAAGTCTCATTACTTTTTGTGTATAATTTGGTATCCATTGTCTGCAGTAATTTAACATTCCCAAAACAGCACGTAACTGGGAAACTGTTTGCGGTACCGGAGTTTCATTTAAAATAGATATAACTTCCGGTATAATGACCTTATGTTCTGCTGAAACATTTTGTCCTAAAAAGGTGACAGTAGACTGAGCTATAACACATTTTTCCCTGTTACATTTATATCCTAACTCTCCTAATAACAAAAATAATTTTGTAGTCCAATCTAGGCATTCTGCTTCAGTCTCAGCAGACAGTAGAATATCATCTACATAGACAAACAATGACACCGTGTCAGGCAAGTGACTCCTGAAATCCTTTAAATCCATCATTAGTTGTTTTGAGAATACCGATGGACTATCAGTAAAGCCTTGAGGCATCCTAGTCCACCTGTATGCCTCATTCTGTACTATAAATGACGTCAAATCCCTAGACTCTGGATGAAGAGGTATTGAAAAGAATGCATTAGACAAGTCAATAACAGTGTTATATGCATATATATTCTGGGTATGCAAAAGAGTAGCAGGATTTGCACAAATCGGAAATTGATTTTTTGTAACCTCATTTAGCTCTCTTAAATCATGTACTATCCTTACATTGTTTTCCCCTTTCGGGACAGGAAACAATGGGGTATTGTACGGGGATACTGAAGGTTCAATAATACCACATTTCAATAATTTACCAATGTGTTCCAGGGTTTTGGATACTAATTTAGGTCGTATGGGGTAAGGGTCTTGCTTCGGCCCCTTTGCCCCTTCTATTAATTCTATCTTATGGGGTTTTGCATTTATGGCTAGTCCATATGGTGAATCACTTGTACTCCAAATATGTTGTGGTAATTCTTCCATAACCCTTACTTTATTTTCATTATTCAACTGCTGGACCATGGTGAGCAAACTTGGTATTTCTTTATTTCCAAAATCTAAACACAATCCTAATTGAGACAATAAGTCTCTACCACACAAATTTACTGGGCAATCAGGTGCCACTAAGAAGGGTACCACAGCCTCCCTTGAACCGTGCGGTTGGCATTCCAAGCGCACCAGAGTGGGTTCTGTTAGCCTTTTTCTTTGTTCTATCCCCGTAAATCCCACTGTTGTTCTATACTGATTTGAAAGTTTAACTCCCTGTGGTTTTGCACACAATACAGAGGTACTCGCCCCTGTATCTATCAAAAATCTCACAGGAGTTCCATATTTGCCAATTGTCAATGTAATAAAGGGCTCCCTTGTGTCTAACCTGAAAATCATTCCCTCTTCCTGACACTGGTCTGCTTCCAGTCAATAGCATTGGTCTGGAGTATTCTGCCAAGTTGGAAAAGCATTTACAGTGCCTTGTCTCTGTACTGCAGCCCCTGGTCCCTGTGATTGCATCGCCGGCTGCTGTATTGCAGTCTGCGGGGCACTCACAGGCATCCCTACTACTTGTGGCATTAATCCTTGCTGCGTTTGCATTTGTACTTGGGGCATTCCTGCATTCTGATAACATTCTGAAGCATAGTGACCATATTGCTGACAAATCATATTGTTCAGAGGTTATTAGAGATTTTAAATCACCTCTTTCCCTATTAGCCCTACACACAAAACTAGCTAGGACTGTGACTAATTTAAGCCAGATGATCTCTTAACACTGCAGGAATCTCACTTAAAAAAGAGTCAAACAAAGTTAAATTGCAAAGACATTCCACATAGAGAACTAGAAACAGAATAACACATATTTTAAAATAAACAGAGATCAGAATTCCCTATAAGACAAAGAACTTATTTAAATCTAATCTAAAACAATCTTTTAAAAGGAACAAAAAATTTCAGTTCTTTCAGACCTTTCTAACCGTTAGCTTAGCAACAGCCAGACACCGAGAAATCAAAAACAGATGACATTCCTCAACCTTCAGGCTGAACCAAAGGCTGATTTTCCTGTTCTCGCTGTATTTTTTCTACATCTGCATGAAGAAGATCTGCTGCTACAGAAAATAAATTCCAAATTGTAAGATGTTGTTCTAAGCTTTTCTTCTTCTTTTTATTTTGTTGTAAGTATTCCAGGAGAGGAGATAATTTTGGACGATCAAATGATCCATACTGAGACCAGTTTGCATCATATTTGATCCATTTCTCATGTATTTTTTCAATCTGTTTTTTTTCTAATGGGAATAATTCTATGACATGCTGCAAAGGGGAGCATTTTTTTGAACTATCTAAATCTAAATACATAGCATACACAGGAGGCTTTTCTTTCTTATCTGCCCCTTTCCCTTTCATTTTATTCTGACTATTACAATTTCTCCTATAGAGCCACAATCTACAAAAATATACTAATGCACTTAAACAAAGAAAATATACAAAAAAGAAAACTACAAAGCTAAACAAATACCACTAATACGTCCACAATGTAAGCTTACTCACGCGTCTTCTTATTTCTCTTTTTAGCAAGCCCAGGAGTCGTCACCTGTATGTCCACTTCAATAGTTTGATCACTCCCAAATCCGTGGTACATAGTAATCGGGCGTAAACAACGCTTGCTCTCTCTCAAAATCCTGTAAAAAACTTCATTAACAACAAACACTTAATTTGTTCTTCGTCTCGCCTTCTCTTTTCCGTTTGCGGCCTACTCCTGGCTGGCTCGCCACTTTGAAGAAAAGGATGCCGCCACTTTTGTAGAGAAGGCTAGACGATATTTAATATAAACAGTGTATTTACAATTTTTCTGCATAGCTCAATGGGCTATTGCAGGAAGCATTTCTTGATAAGCAATATACAAGCCAGAATGAATGATCAAAACAAAGCAATGTAAAGCAAAGAAATCAGGATGCTATATACAGACAAAGAAAGCAGAGACAGACAAAGAAAAATTCAAAAATGCTTGCTACCTCTTTGTTCCAATCTGATTTTATATCGTTCTTCTTTGGCATCTGACCAATTCTCTCATACAACATTCCTGTGCAAGTCTCTGAATACCACAAACTGTTAATCATGTGCAGAACATCTGCTTTCACTTACTGCTCCCCCTTCTTTCCAGACTTTCTGGAGCCGTGCCTCTGGCTAATGTGGGCCCCATCATGTCCCAGGAGATTTTAGTGTTGAAACAGCTAGCTCTGCATGTTTTTTTGAAGCATTCCACTCCAATTTTTTATGCTTTTGTTCAACAGTTCTAACTCTCCCATCTTATTTCCTAGGCTCATTACATTTGCATATAGACATTTCAAACTATGTTTGTTGTTCCTATTTACATCATGCTCAGTATTAATTTGCAATCTTTTGTCTGATTTTTATTTTTATTTATGGACACCTGATCTACTACGGTCTCTTTTGCAACCTCACTATCGGGATACCCTGTCTTCCCTGTTTTGGAGATATCTTTGAAAGATACCTTATCCCAAACCATGCGCTTTTGAGCGACTGTTTGCCTTCCCCCAGTTTCTAGTTTAAAAACTGCTCTATCTCCTTTTTAAATGCTGATGGAATAGGCTCCCCTTTCCCCAGAATGTTGCCCAGTTTCTAACAAATCTAAAACTCTCCTCCCTGCACCATCGTCTCATCCACGCATTGAGACTCTGGAGCTCTGCCTGTCTCTTGGGCCCTGCGTGTGGTTCTGGATTTGAGCTTTCTACCTAATTTGAGCTTTCTATCCCATTACTTTTTAAATTCTGACACAGTCCTCGACTCCACAACCTCTACTGGGAGGCCATTCCATGCTTCCACCACCCTTTCTGTGAAATAATACTTACTTAGATTACTCCAAAGCCTCTTAACTTCATCATATGCCCCCTCATTCCAGAGCTTTCCTTGGGGGCCAAAATCCCTTCTGTGGCAGACTAACACCACCTGATGCATCAAGATGCCAACGTAGGAGGCAGGAGTGAATGGGCAACGGTCCAGCTTCTTGTAAGGTATATTTCGGGGGGGGGGGGGGGGGGTGCTGGGAGAAGTGTCAAGGGGTGAGGAAATGCACTAGACATCAGGGAAAAAAAATTTTTAAGTCATGGAAGGGGGGTTACATTAGATACCAAGGTTTTTACAGTCCATGTCAGGGCTGGACTTAAGGAAGAGGGAGGAAGTGCGCCACTATTTTTCTGTATTGTCTGGTGCAGAAACTATGCTGGTGGTTTGCTTGTTTTCTGTTTTCTTTCTTTTTTTTTTTTTTTTTAATGTCACCCTACCTGTCGCTGCATGAGCCAGGCATCACTCACGCACTGACAAGAAGGGGGGTATTTTTTCAGTGAGCACTGAGCGGTGAATTACTGCTGTGATTTTAATGTGGCAGTAATTTGCATACACATTGAATCCTACATTCACAGGCAATTTTTTTTGCTGAAGCTTGCAGTCGAAGCCTCACGGTCAGCTGCTGTACTGCATGTCTTTCTGCATCGCTCCCAAGGACTTTACAGTGTGTTATTCTCCAAAGACAAGCAGGCTGATATTCTCACAAGTGGGTGACGCCACGTCGGCCCCGGAGGATTTTAAAGCAAAATCTCTTTACGGCGTTCCGTCGCGCGAGCGATCGTACTGCGCATGTGCGCACACCTCTTCCCGCTCGCTGTGCGGACACGCCCCTCAGTTTTTCTTTTTCCGCGTCTGAGGAGACACGGAGTTCGTTAGGGCTTCGTGTTTTCATCAGGTCCTCGGAGTAAAATCTCTTTTTTTATTTTACCCTTTTGGGTGTTCTTTATTTTTCATTTGTACTTTTCATGGCAGGCTCATTGTGGCTTATATTTATACAGGTTCTTTTTGTACCTGGGGCAAGAAAAAGTTAACTAATTGCCAGAGTCACAAGGGGCTGTGCCTGAAATGAAAACAAAGCTTATAAGCTTCTCTTTTCTTTTTTCTTATAAAAGTGCTGGTATATTGTTATCTGTGGGCTCTCTCTCACCAGCAAATAAAACAAGCCCACATTTTTAGATCCATTTATTAAAACTTAAACAAATGGCTCTCGAGAGCTGTGAGAGCCTGCTTCAACACAAGTGGTGAAGGTGTATGTTAAGCAGGTGCATCCCTGCTCAGCCACTGAATGGGCAACCTGGTGACACAAAATCAGTGGTGTCACCTTTGAAGCGAGTCTCCACCCGCCTCGGCGTCTCCTGCTCTGCAGGTTATTCGGGCGCATCGGCGGACGTGTCTTGGGCCGCATCATCTCCCTGTGAAGCGCAAGTAGTGTCTCAAAGACGAGACTTATGCTACTTGTCAGGGATGCCCAAAGGAGATTCTGGCGGATCATCTCCCTGTGAAGCGCAAGTAGTGTCTCAAAGACGAGACTTATGCTACTTGTCAGGGATGCCCAAAGGAGATTTGGGCGCATCGGCGGATGTGTCTTGGGCCGGATCATCTCCCTGTGAAGCGCAAGTAGTGTCTCAAAGACGAGACGTATTCTACTCTGCCAGGGATGCCCAAAGGAGATCATTCTGGAGTCTGACAGAGACCGATGCACGCTGGGTATAGTTATGCATCGAATAGGTCTCCACCTGCCTCGGCGCCTCCTGCTTGGCAGGTCATTCGGGCGCATCAGCGGGTGTCGGTACCATCGGTGCCCAGAGCTTTGCTCTCTCTGTTATGGAGGTATCGGGGCTTCACATCAGTCGGTGCCGAGAGCGTTGCTCCCTCTGTTATGGAGGTATCCTGGCATTGGACGTCGATACCGGTACCAGGTATCAACGGTGCCATCGGTACCGGGTATCATCGGTTCCGTGGATATCATCGGTACCGGGTGTCATGGGTACCGTCGGTACCGAGTATCATCGGTACCATGGGTGCCGTCGGTACCGAGTATCATCGGTGCCATTGGTGCCGTCGGTGCCGAATGTCATCGGTGCGTCGGTACCGAGGAGTATCGCATGGGTCCCGTCGGTACCGGGTGTCATCGGTGCCGTGGGTCCCGTCGGCATCGGGTATCATCGGTACCATGGGTACCGTCGGTGCCGAGTGTCAATGGGTGCCGTCGGTACCAGGTGTCATGGGCACCATCGGCACCGGGTATCATGGGCACCATCGACCATCGGTACCAGGTATCATCGCCCATCGGTACCGAATATCATGAGTACCATCATTATCGGGCATCATCGGTACCATGGACAGGTATCATGGATACCGTCGGTACATGAGTACCATCGATACCAGATATCATGACCAGGTACCATGAGTGCCATTGGTACCAGGTGTCTTGAGCACCGTCGGTACCATGTGTACATCGGTACCGTCGGTGCTGTTGGTGCCGGATATCATGGGTACCATCGGTACCACATGTCAAGGGTACCATCGATACCAGAGTATCGTGGGTACTATCGATACCAGATATCATGACTATCATCGGTGCCAAGTACCATGGATTCCATTGGTACCGGGGGTCATCGGTACCATGTGTATCACCGGTACCGTCGGTGCCATGGGTACTATCGGTACCATCGGTCGCATCTCTGTTATGGAAGTCACCTGGCAGTCTGGTTTCGATTCCCTTGCATTTCCAGATTTTGTCCTTGGCTTTGGGACCATGGGTACCATTGGATGCCATGGGTGCTACCGCCTCCTGCGGCATCTAGCTTTTCACCTGGTCTCCTTCACCGATGCTGCCTCTGGTATGGGTGTTCGCAGCCTACTGGGGCAACTTCTTGACCCCGTCGTAGAACTTACCGCGCCTCCATACCTTGGCTTCCAGGCCCAGAAATGCATGTTAAGAACAGCCAGTTTGCCTACAGGAGAACATAATTTTCCATAGCTGTTCTGGTATAATTGTATGTATGACAGTTGCTCTATACTGGTCAATGTTTGGATCTGAGCTGCTCTGTTTGAGTAGTTAGCTCAGTTCAATGATGGTTCATCTGATGAACATGAAGGTCATGGGGTTTTCTCTGCTGAGAATCCTCTAGATCTTCTATCTGTTTTGACATTACAGTCGAGATTGTGAATCAACCCAATGCAGATGCTCGAGGTCCTGGACTACCATCTTCATCTGAGTCTTCTGCCACTCAGAACAGATAGGAGTTCTAAGAACTTGCTTCGGCGCCCCCGGGGCCAGAGCATACATCCTTAGCCTCCTTTGGGGAATGGCGTACCAGGCTGGCATGATCGCGTCCAAAACCAAGTCCTGCCAGATCTATACGAGCATTCCCACCGGAGTGGGCTACACCTTTTCACCAAGTGGTCAGGTGGCACACGGTGTGTTGCAAGTTCCTGTCCAATGGCATTTCGACACTTGTAATGTAACACCTAGATTTCTGCTCTAGGTACAGTGATGCGCAGACTCTCATGACTGTGTGCCTCTCACCTGGAGGAGGAGACTCAGCAGAAAATTGTAGATATGCTGTGCTTACACTTCCTCATCTCAGAAGTTCTTTGAAGAGAAGAGTAGTTTTCCTTGTGCCTTAAGGGGTCGTATGTATACTCTTACTTCTCGACAGCCGGTTTAGGCTATGCCTCAGCACGCTCGTTCTAGTTAGCGGCGTGCACCTAATCAGACTCCTGCAGTTGTTCCGCAGGAACCGGAGAGGGGTTTTTGACTGGCTCCAATTCAGCATAGCCAATATAAAAAAAAAAAAAAAAACGTCCATACCGGCCAATCTGCATTCTCAATCTGGAATCAAACCCTCCACATTGTTCATTGGGAGCTTAATCCTTTAGCTTCCATCATCAGTGAGTACTTGCAGAGGAACTCTCTGTCTTTCTCAGTGCAATGCAGTCGAGCCCGTTCCACCAGGACAAGAAGGGTTGAGTTTCTATTCCAGGTCCTTCCTTGTGGGTTGCGTCCCATCATAGACATAGGAGGCCTAAACAGATTTCGTTCAGGATGATTTCCCTGGGCATTCTTCTTCCCATACTTCAGGAAAACGATTGGTTATGCTCTCTGGACTTACAGGATACTTATACTCACTTTGCGTCCAGAGTATGTTTTTCCTAGTGCCTGGCTGTTCTGCAGCGTATCTTCATGGACTGGGAGTGCATGTGTTCCCTTATCACCTATGGCACTTTTGCACATGACATCCGCTCAGTGCATCCTAGCTTCCCAGTGGTATCAACTTTAGGGTATCTAGAGGATGTGACCCAACTGTTTGCCAGTCTTCGGAATTCCCCTCAGAGGTGGTTAATTCTCTCCATTTTGATTCTGAGGCTTCCCGTCCACCTTATTCAGTCAAAAGCTGCTCACGAGGGTTGCATCCCTCCTGGCTATCCAACCAAATTATTTTAATTCAACCAAACAATCGGGTTGTGATGTACTCGATAACAAAGGAGTACTGGATCTTGTCCTCTGAGTCAGGATGCCATGCAGATGTAGCGGTGGGCCCGCCAACGCGGCATGTTTTCTCCAAGCCATTTATCTAATTGGCGAAAACAGCAGTCTGGCCGACAGGCTGAGCAGGATAATGCTACAGTCATGGTTGTTGAGCATGGCTGTAGCTCGAAAGATCTTCCGGGAGTGAGATACCCCCTGTTTAATTACCCCTCTATAGACCCCCGTGGGATCCTTCCACACGGAGGTGTACAGAGGGTTTGCTCTTCTAAGATCTTTTTAACCGCCTCCCTGAATTCCTGTGAGACCCCTTCCCATGGGTATTGCTGTTGGGGAGGCATCAGAAGGCTCAGTTCAAATCTTATTCCCATGACCACAGCTTTCTGTCTCTTTGGATCTAAATGAATCTTTGGCTATTTATGTTCAGTGAGGAATCTTACTTGTGTGTGTGTGTGTGTGTTAGTTTGCAAAACAGATAGAAGATAGAGAATAAATTGAAGCAAGGACAGAAACAGTGTAGTTAAAGAAATAGTCTTTTTATTCTTACCAAATCAGACTTTAATCTGATACAGTCATCAGACGAATTCTAGGTTCAACTGGCCAGAGCTTTGCTGCTTCCGAGGCGTTGGGGAAAAGTTCCAAAGAATCCTTGGAAGAGCCCTGTTTATATAGAACTTGGTGCCCATACAAGTCTATGGAGAGGGATTTTTTTCTCTAATCTTGCTTAATCTATGAGTCATGCCCTCCGGTCAGGTGCCCCTCTTTCCGTTTTAGCTATTGCAAGTTATTGTGCAATTTCCTTTTTTGTAAACACTTCCCTAGATACGGACATCCAAACATCCAAACATTAGCTATTGCAAGCTATTGTGTAATTTCCTTTTTTGTAAACACTTTGTTCTTATGAAGATATCTAAATATGGATATATCAATTTCATAACATCTTGTGATCTGGGTGCCAACTTATTAAAGACAGACTCCGTGTTATGAACCAAACTTCTTATCATTTCTGTCTTTAATTTCTACATCATGTGTGTTACACTCAATTTGGAAGTAGCACCAGGTTTCATTAGAACTCACCAAGCAGTCCTTGCTCTTGCAGGCTCTCTGCTATAAGGCCATCATCTTGTTATCAGGCCTAGTCAGTGCTTTTCAGCTGTTTAAAGCTATGTAGCTTGGCCCACCACTATTCCAGTGGATAGGTCTCAAAGTAGAACACATATTAACCTGCAGGAAAAGCAAGTCCTTGCTCAGCCAGTCATAGATTTTTAAACCTAGCTGGTATTTTTACAGCCTGAGTCCTAAAATCTGGCCTTCCACCCTTCCGGTGGGCATCCAGTGAGGGCCTCTTGCTGTACTATAATTATACACCCCTCAGTGGATCTTTTTCCTACTTAGTCCAATCACAAAGTCCCTCAGTTCTGTTCCAGGCTGCAGGTTCATGGCACTCTATCATCGAATGCCTTTCTCCTTCTTTGGGGGACAGGTTTTCTGTATGCGTATCCTCCCATACATCTGGTGGAAAAGACTTTGCTGATTCTCAAACAAGATTGTGGAGCCATGATTCTGATTGCTCCTTTCTAGCTACGTCAGATACGATTCCCTCTTCTTCTGGAGTTGGAATGTTTTCCAGCTCTCATTACACAGAACGAGGGGGCACTTCTACATCCCAACCTCCAATCTCTGCCTCACACGGTCTGGATGTTGAATGTGTAGTTTTCGTTGAGTTTTCCAGAAGAGTGTCTCCCGACTCTTGCCTGCTTCCAGAAAAGATTTCACAAAGAGATGTTATTCTTTTCATGGAAGAGGTTTGCCGTCTGGTGTGACAGCAAGGCCCTAGATCCTGCCTCTTGTCTTATACAGACCTTGCTTGAGTTCTTTCTACACCTGTCTGAGTCTGGTCTCAAGACCAACTCTGTCAGTATTCATCTTCGTGCAATGAGAGCTTATCATCAACGTGTAAAAGGTCAGCCTTTAGCTGTCCACTTCATGAGAGGTTTATTTCTCCCCCAGTGTTGAGAAAATTCCTTCTATGTGTCTAGGGGGGATTATTTCTGTTGAGCTTAGCACAATAATTTTCACAGTTGGCTCTTATGCTTCGGTCAGAGCCCTTATCACTCCTTATTCAGTATCTTGGGGTTTCAAATTCGTTTTCATCCAGCTGCTGCAAGCTCAATTCGGGCCACTGGATTCCTGTCATCTGAAGTATTGGACCTGGAAGGTCGTTTTTTCTTAGTGGCTGTTCCTTCAACTCGTAAGGTCGGTGAGCTTCAGACTCTAGTAGCTCAAGCGCCTTACCTTACTCCTCATCTTTACAGAGTAGTTCTCCGCATGCAGACAAAGTTCTTACTGGCGCTGCTATCAGAGTACCAGCTGATCCAGTCAATTCTCTTGCCAACATTCTTTCTCCCTCATCTTGCAAGCCCTGGCGAAAGCAAGCTGCGCACTTTTTGCGTGGAGCAGACGAGCTCCCTCGGACGGTCCGCCCAGTTGTTTATTTCTTTAATGCCAGTTGCTGTCGGAAACCGCATCATTTCTTCTTAGCTAGCAGATTGCATCTCCTTCATTTTTGTCCAAGCTGGACTGACTCTAGAGAGCCATGTCACGGCTCACAAAATTAGAGCCATGGCTGAGTCGGTGGCTAATCTAAGATCAGTCACTATTGAAGAAATCTGCAAAGCTGCGGCGTGGTCATTAGTCCACACATTCACATCTTACTACTGCCTTCAGCAGGATAGCCGACGCGTCAGTCGGTTTTGGGCAGTCGGGGCTGCAGAACTTCTTTGGGGTTTAGAATCCAACTCCAACCCTCCTAAGCCCATGTTTGTTCTGTTCCAGGCTACACTCATTTAGATGTTTCTTCTTTTCAGGTCAATTTTTATTCTGGCCTCGCCGTTGCGAGACTCAATTGACCACTGTTTGTTGTGTAAGCCTGGAAGCTAGGGATACCCCACTTGTGAGAATATCAGCCTGCTTGTCTTTGGAGAAAGAGTAGTTACTTACCTGTAACAGGTGTTCTCCGAAGACAGCAGGCTGCATATTCTCACAAACCCTCCCACCTCCCCTTTTGGAGTTGTCTCCTCTATCTTTTGGATATAACTGAGGGGCGTGTCCGCACAGCGAGCGGGAAGAGGTGTGCGCACATGCGCAGTACGATCGCTCGCGCGACGGAACGCCGTAAAGAGATTTTGAGATTTTGCTTAAAATCCTCCGGGGCCGACGTGGCGTCACCCACTTGTGAGAATATGCAGCCTGCTGTCTTCGGAGAACACCTGTTACAGGTAAGTAACTACTCTTTATTTTAAATTGGAACAAGAGGACATGAAATGAGATTGAAGGGGGGCAGACTCAAAAAAGATGTCAGGAAGTATTTTTTCAAGGAGAGGGTGGTGGATGCTTGGAATGCCCTCCCGTGGGAGGTGGTGGAGATGAAAACGGTAACGGAATTCAAACATGCGTGGGATATGCATAAAGGAATCCTGTGCAGCAGGAATGGATCCTCAGAAGCTTAGCTGAAACTGGGTGGCGGAGCAGGTGGGGGGATGAGGGGTTGGTGGTTGGGAGGCTAGGATAGGGGAGGGCAGACTTGTACGGTCTGTATCAGAGCCGGTGATGGGAGACGGGACTGGTGGTTGGGAGGCGGGAAATACTGCTGGGCAGACTTATACGGTCTGTGCCCTGAAAAAGACAGGTACAAATTCAAGATATGAGTTTATCTTGGGCAGACTAGATGGACCATGCAGGTCTTTTTCTGCCGTCATCTACTATGTTATTAAAAAAATAATCTTTATTTCCACCAAACAGGAAACTTACATTACATTATACCTCAGGTGATCCACAACACTTATATACAATATGTTTGTCAATATTGCTCACAGTCTTTCCAACATTCAACCATAGAATTCTCCACTTCCCCTATAGGGTAGATGTCTGCTTTCTCCTCTTGGTGGCCTTTTATATTGTTTATGTTCCCCCCTTCCTTTCCCTTCCTCGCCTATTCCCCCCCCCCCCCCCCCCTCTATATCTCCCTTCCCCTTCTCCAGGTGCCTTCCCTAGCTTTCAAGCATTGGAAGCTGTTGGACGATCCCCTTGGTCATATAGCTGGGAATACATTTTCCAAATTTCTCGATACGCCTTATGACTGCCTGTAGGTTTCAAAGTGTGCTGTAACTCTACCCATGCTGTCATGTCTGGTTTGGTGGCGGCAGCGACTCTGCCCAAAACTGCAAAATACATTTTTTGACCAGGAGGGACGCCAAAAGAATGAATCTACTCTGTGCTTCCACAATCTCTCTTCCCTTAATTGTTCTATCCCTCCCATCAGCAACACCCTAAAGGACCTCTCAAAACGGTTTTCCTATAACTTTTTCCATGGCTTCCAAGGAGTGGGCCCATAACTCCGCCAAAGCCGGACATTCCATAAAGGTGTGGATAAATGTGCCCACTCCTCCGTGACACTTAGTGCACCCTTCGTCCTCCCATATTCCCATCTCCTTCCCTCGTTGTCGAGTAATGTACACCCTGTGGAGTATGCGGAATTGGATATCTTGTAATGCTGCATTAGGGGTGACTCTAGGAATGTTCTCAAATGCTTCTCCCATCCACTCCTGTGTTATCGTGTCTCTCATTATCTCGCTCCACCCTGCCGCTAGTTCTACTATTGTCAACTATGCTCTGATACCATTGAGAGAGTCCATTCGAGCTTTCTGGCATCAGTAAAAACACCTTACCTAAAACTGTAAATTGTATTTGGGAACCTGCTACCCGTGCTAGTTTGTGACAGTAGTCTCGCACCTGTAGGAATTGGAAAAATTCCTAACTTGTTCAGATGTCGGGAAAACCTGATTACCTACTTTCATCAACTACCCTATATATTTACATCTGCCATCTGTCCATAATTCAAAACTACTTCGCCCCATCCCCACAGGAAATGCTGGATTATCTACTAATGAAAAAAGGGGTTTCCTTGTCATCAAGCAGATGAAGCCATTACGTATGGGTTGTGTCCATCAACCAGCAGGGGGAGATAGAGAGCACTCAGCTTTTCACAGTGCCTCATGGCCAGCCAGCTCCACTGCCTCTTCAGTATTCTCTATCTCAAGCAGGGTGGTAGCTGCTCATCCAGATGTGGCACGGTTTCTTAGTGGGGTGCTTCGGCTTCGGCCTTCCGTGCGAGCACCCTGTCCAGCTTGGAACCTGGGACTAGTTTTGAAGGCCCTGCAGGCTTCTCCTTTTGAGCCGCTTCGGTGAGCATCGGAGAAAGATTTGACACTAAAGGCCGTTTTTCTTGTGGACATTATTTCAGCGAGACGGGTGTCAGAGCTCCAGGCGCTGTCCTGTAGAGACCCATTTCTGCAATTCTCAGAGTCCGGGGTCACGGTTCGGACCGTGCCTTCCTTCATGCCTAAGGTGGTTTCAGCGTTTCACCTAAACCAGCCTATTTTCTTGCCCTCCTTTGATAAGGAGGAGTTTCCAGAATCGTTTGGCCAGATGCACCTGTTGGATGTGCGCAGGACTCTGCTGCAGTATCTGCGAGTTACTATCTCTTTCAGAATCTATGATCATCTGTTTGTTTTGCTATCAGGTCCTCGCAGAGGGTCTCCAGCGTCTAAAGCCACTATTGCCCGCAGCCTCAAAGAAACTATCTTTTCAGCTTATCTGCTTGCCGGCCAGTCTCCGCCTGTAGCCTTTAAGGCGCATTCTACCAGAGCGATTTCTTCCTCTTTGGCTGAAACTGGAGCACTCTCTCTTCAAGAGATATGCAGTGCAGCAACATGGGCTTCTAAGCTCTCTTTTGCCCGACATTACAGGCTGGATGTGGCTGCTAGGAGGGATGCGCGTTTTGGAGCACAAGTGCTAGCGCGTGGTGTGACCTGTTCCCACCCTATATAGGGATTGCTTTGTTACATCCCATACGTAATGGCTTCATCTGCTTGATGACAAGGAAGGGAAAATTAGGTTTTTACCTTGGTAATTTTCTTTCCTTTAGTCATAGCAGATGACGCCATGAGCCCTCCCTGTATGATTGTCTGTATGCTGTGAATCTGTTTCAGGTTCTGTTCTTGTTTCCTGAAATTCCTTCCTTGGGAGAAAGTTGGAAAACAGTCTTCAGGATTCATGTTCACTTATAGGAGGATGAGTTCATTCCCTCCAGTTTATGTTTTGGAGGACGAGTTTATTCCCTCCAGGAGGTTGCGCATATCCCCTCCAGTTATACAATGAGGAGGACGAGTTTATTCCCTCCAGGAGGATGTGTTTGTCATGGAGCTTGGTAATTAGAAGCCCCAATATCATGGAGCATAACCCTGGCACAGCAATCACCTGAAGTCTCTATTATTTTATGAAGTCTCTTTTATTGAATAAATCACAGATAATTTACTCACAGATAGATGTTCAGGATACAGAGACTTCTTAATCTGGAGGTTGTGGGAGGTGAAGATCTGAAGAGATGTAGTTGTATTGCAGGGGGAGGGGAAGGTAGTTGAACAGGTAAAAATAGTCCAAAGCTGGGTGACTGGAATGTGCAATATCTCATTTGGAAGAAGATATTCGCAGGGTAAAAAATCCAGGTTCGTTACAGGGATTTTCAGCAGGACAGAGCTGTCTGGAGTGAGATGGTGTTGGCTCCATGTCCCTGGCTATAATGGAGGAAGAAGCCCCACGTGGCTGAAAGGACAAAGAAGTGGTGGGGCTTCACACAGGGAGGAGCAGATAGAGACCAATGGGGACAGAGCCTGCCATCGGATAGCAAGGGGTAGTCCTAGAGATAAGAGGGAAAGGTCATACCTGGCTGACCTCTGAGGACAGATAGTAAGACTGAACAGGAAGACAAAAGAGCCAAGCTTGGCAGAGAGAGAGAGAGAGAGAGAAGGTCTGAGCAGCCTCACAACCAGTGATAGCAGTTCTTACACAGCCAAACAAGTGTGGTTGCACTGCCTGTGAACTACATTACCCACAGTGCATTGCTCATGTATTTTCCAGTGGGAAACTGCAGCAATGATAGTCCTTGGGGCTGAGAGTAACAGTAAAGGCATTACACACATTTTAGGATCACGTTATAAACTAGTGCGAGGCTGTCGGAGGACAGAACAGTGTTCATTCTCTCCTTTTGAGTTCATGCCCTTGTTAAGGGGCCATCGTTCGCTGTGAGGAAAGTTCATGTTATTCCCATTGCGGTTTGCCATACTGCTTTGGAAGCTTCAAATACTGAAGAGGCAGTGGAGCTGGCTGGCCATGAGGCACTGTGAAAAGTTGAGTGCTCTCTATCTCCCCCTGCTGGTTGATGGACACAACCCATACGTAATGGCTTTATCTGCTATGACTAAAGGAAAGAAAATTACCAAGGTAAGAACCTAATTTTCCCATCCTCTCCCAGCTCCTCCTATCACCCCCCTCCACCATTTCCATGCATTCCCCAAGGCTACCAGATTCTTGCGGATACGCACCCCCGCGCTCCCTTGCAGCCCCCAAGAACAGAAGTGACCCCAGCACCATTACCTCCTGCACCAGATCATGCGCTCCGCTAAGGACTAGGTCTAGAAATTTTCCTTCTTTCTTTGGCTCCCGTATCAGCTGCTCCATAAAGTAGTCCTTGATTCCTTCAAGGAATTTTACCTCCCTAGCATGCCCTGATGTTAAATGTACCCAATCAATATCGGGGTAATTGAAATCACCCATTATTATTGTGTTGCCCAGTTTGCATCCCTAATTTCCTTTAATAGTTCTACATCCGTCTGTTCATCCTGGCCAGGCGGACGGTAGTACACTCCCATCACTATCCTTTTCCCCTTTACACATGGAATTTCATTCCATAGGGATTCCAAGATGTGCTTTGTTTCCTGCAGAATTTTCTATCTATTTGATTCAAGGCTCTCCTTAACATACAGTGCTACCCCTCCACCAATTCGATCCACGCTATCACTACAATATAATTTCTACCCCAGTATGACACTTGAATAGTCCTCAATCATATCAGGAATTATACGAGATAGACTGTTCGCAAAAATGTTTGCAAATAATTTGGCTTCATAATTGAGCAACAAGATTGGTCTATATGAGTCTGGTTTTTGTGGATCTCAACTTGGTTTTGGCAAAACTACTATCTGGGCGAGCTGCAGAGATTCAGGCAGCCGTCCCTGTCCTACTATAGTATTCAACATAGAAGTCAGCGGGGGTACAAACTCCTCTCTCAGCATCTTATAGAATTCTCCTCTATAACTATCATGTCTTACCGAAGGGTCCCCTTTTTATAGTCCAAGATGCTTCCTCTGCCGCTGAAGAAGCATTTAGTGTAGCCAAACTGTCTGGATCCAACCGTGAAAGATCCAAACCAGAAAGATACATAGAGCTTTCCAACGGAAGGGGGATCGGGGAATGAGTACAGTTGGGCATAGTAGTCTCTCATAATGCGGTTAATTTGACCATCCTTATTTTCCAAAACACCAGTGGAGGAGCACAGAGCATCATTCTTAAATGGACCCTGATGGGGATGAGCCAAGCAGGCTAGCAGTCTACCACTCTTATTTGCATGCTTGTATAATTGATTTGCATGCTTGTATAATTGATATTGAAAATAATTGTATGATTTTTAGGTATTGTGATGAATTAATTCCTTTACAGTATGTTGCAATTATACAATGACACGGGAGCGGGTTATCACGGTAAACCGCAGTAATCCAAAGTAAAACCGCAGGAATGGGAAAAATTTTCAAAGTTTTACTGCGGGTGCAAACAGAGGTTCTCCGAGGACAAGCAGTCTATTATACTGACAATTGGGGTCGGCAATCTGCGCCGGCCCTGGAACCAGCATTTCACATAGCAAAAAGTTTTGCTAGAGCCTTCTGAGTGTGCTGCGCTCCGAGTGTCTTCCCACCTGCCGCGCTCTTCATTTGTTTTTCTTCCGTGCAAGGAGCAACAGTGAGTTTCTGTGGCTCCTCTGTGTGCCCAGGAAAGAGCCTTGACCATATTCTTAACAAATTTTTTTGTGTTTTTCCTCATCTATTTCATTTTGTTTAAAAAAAAAAAAGTGTGTTTTTCCACTTATTTCCTTAGTTATTTTATTCCCCGGTAAAGTTTCCTTTCTTTTCCATTGCGGCTATTTTTAGGCCAGAGAGAAAAACGTTTTGGGGCTCGGATCAGTCTTTTGACGTTTCCATCGGAACCAAGATCGTCGGTGTTGACATCGACTTCAAGGGATACATTAATGTCAGGAGTGGAGGTAGCTGCTGAGAGGCCACGGCGCGCTGGGAGCAGTGAGGCATTGAGTGGGTCTTCACCTGCCTCAAGGCCTGTTGTGCAGGCCCCCTGGGACCGTCCATCGTGTGGTTAACAGTGAGGCTTCTGTGGGTAGGTACAGAGTTCGCGGGGGGGGGGGGGGGGGCGAGTTCGCGGGGACGGGGACAGAGTTTGCGTCATTCTCTAGTTGCAACTCTAAAAGCTGAGTTTTAATCTGTACATTATGATGGATCTGTTGGTGGGGGTGCATGAAGGCCTAGACCAGTGATGGCGAACCTTTTAGAGACCGAGTGCCCAAACAGCAACCCAAAATCGAATTATTTATCGCAAAGTGCTGATACTCATTATGGGCGGGGTCACCACATATAACTCCACCCCTATGATAGCCACACCCCTTACACCAGCCATGGCGCATATAAACAGACATCATTGAAAATATTATACTAGTATAGGAGAAAAAAATAACATGATTTTCTTCCATTATAAATAATTTCTATAAGCTGTTACAGCTCCAATATACCCAGTGCAAAATAAGACAGCAGATGTAAATTCTCCAATTCGACATATTCCAAACACTAAAATGAAAATAAAATGATTTTTCCTACCTTTGTTGTCTGGTGATTTTTGTTTTTCTATCCATATTGGTTCTAGTCGCTGATTCTGCTGCTCTCTATCTGTTCTCTTAACTCCGTTTCCAGGGCTTCCTTTCCATTGATTTCTTTACTTTTCTCCTTTCTTCTTCATTTCTTGCCCTCCATCCATGTCCAGCAACCATCCTCTCCCCTCCAGCCACAAATGTCCAGCAACCCTCCTCTCCCCTGCAGCCACAAATCTCCAGCCACCCTCCTCTCCCCCCTGCCCTCCCTCCCAGCACCTGGCAGCACCCAGCACCAGGCCTCCCTCCCACCCAGAACCCACCATCAAGCTTTCCTCCCACCCAGCACCCAACACCAGGCCTCCCTCCCACCCAGCACCCACCATCAGGCTTCCCTCCCACACAGCACCCACCATCAGGCCTCCCTCCCACACAGCACCCAACACCAGGCCTCCCACCCAGCACCCACCATCAGGCCTCCCTCCCATCCTCCCTCCCAGCACCAGGAACCCCCTCCTCCTAAAATTTAAAAAGCGTACCTCCTTGGCTCGGAGTCGGGGTTAAGGCGGCGTGCGTCCGTAGCAGCAGCGAAGCACACGCGATTCGCTGCCGCTACGGACGCACGCCGCCTAAACCCTGACTCCGAGCTGAGGAGGTACGCTTTTTAAATTTTAGGAGGAGGGGGGGTTCCTGGTGCTGGGAGGGAGGGAGGATGGGCGGGCGGCCTGTTGCTCGTTGGGTTGGAGGGAGGGCGGGAGGAAGGCCGAACTGGGAGGGAGAGTGGGTGGACCAGTGATGGTGACGGCACGCGTGCCATAGGTTCGCCATCACTGGCCTAGACCATGCAATTCCAGTGCTGGTAGTGTTTAATATAAAGAATAACCATAATCTATAGATTGTGAAGTGTGGAGACATTTTTCTCTTCTGTGGATTACAAAGAAACAAACAAGGCCATTTGGTGCCCAGCAAACAAGTAAGCACCCTTTTCCTTCCTTCCTTTGGCCAGATAATTGAAAGACAATGGGTCATGCAATTCTCTGTTTTGGATTAGTGTGTTCAGAGAGGCTAATTGGAAACTTTTAGGCTGCAGTTAGGTTTCCATCTGTTGAGCATTAATATGAAGAGGGCAAGGCAACTGAGGGCAAGATGCACTAAACTAAACGAGCCTTTAACGAACAAGTAGATCACCCTGGCATGCAGTCCAGCCCAATTTCCGACGACGGTAGCAGCAAACGAAAACGGAATGCAGATGAGCAAATTGTGTAGAAACACTTGAAATGGGATGCACTAAGGTTTTCCGCTTGCCCTAACGCTGGAAAACTATGGGAAAGCTAATGAGAGGTCTGTACCTCTCATTAGTGCTTCCCGGCTTAAAAAACTTAAATGTAAAAAAAAAAAAAAAAATCGCGGGGGGGAGGGGGGGGGGACAAAAACGTCCTTTATTGATGGCTCCCCACTGCATTAAAATCATAACTTTAGGCAGCCCTGGCAAATGTAAAAAAAAAAAAAGGATTGGGAGGGGGCAAAAACGCTCGTCAGAAGCGTCCTTTATGGACGGCCTTGCCCCCCCCCCCCCCCCCGCCCGAGGTCGCTGCTGCTCCCCGCTCCCCCCTGCATTACAAAATCATAACTTGAGGCAGCCCCGGCCCTTCCTCTCTTTCTCCTCAGCTCCACCATTCTCCGCCCACGTGCCCCGTCCCCGCACCCCCTGATGTCGTTGCCGCCGCCCCCCCTCCACCGGGCCCCCCTCCGTCTTACCGGGCCCTCGCAGCGCCTCTCACCTCTGTGTGAAGGCGCTGCATGGGTAAGAACAGCTGATCGCCTCTTCGGACGTCCCTCCGTTCCTCCTGGGCCCGCCCTCGTCTGACGTAAGTAACCTACGTAGGTTACTTTTGTCTATATGCCCTCTCTACCTTGTTTTTCATTTGCTGCTACTAATTTCTTATTATTTATTTTTCATGTTCTTGGGTAAGAATAAACTTTAGTAACGTGAGAAGCTTCTTTTGTTTATAGTTGTTTTGGGGACTTATCAGGCTGGGGAATTTGTATGCCTGAGGTGTTGGGTTTTGGTTCTGAGGCGCAGCACCAACAGGCCCAAACAAATCGTCTCAGATGTGTAACCTCCCTTTCCAACTGGAGCAGCTTCCTGTCCCTGATCTTCTTTTGATGACTAACATAGGCTATAATCTCTCCCTTCCTTGTCACCTGCAGTAAATGAATCCAGTAACTGGTGGGTTAAGTCCGTCTACCAGCAGGTGGAGCTAGAGATAAACAAACTGAAGGCAGTGATGCCAGACGGCCAGCCCCCTTCTCAGTTAGTATGTCTCTCAAAGTTGCCAGGTGGGCAGTTTTACCGCCCAATTGGGCGGGTTTTCGCCAGCGGCGACGGGAAAATTTCGCCGGCCACGGGATGTGGTTTTTTGGATGGTTTTCCCGTCACCGCTGTGCGAGTTCGGCGGTTTTTTCTGGGGCTTCTATTGGTCCAATTTGGTCCAGTAGAAGCTTTTCCGGGGCTTCTATTGGTCCAAATTGGACCAATAGAAGCCTTTCAGGGGCGGGGTTGATGTCAGGGATGACGTAGGGGGCGGGGCTAGTGACGTGGGAGGCGGGGATTGGCTACGGGCGGTTTTTGGGCGGGTTTATGGCTCGTTTGGGGCTGGGAAAAATTTCCCAGCTGGCAACCCTGATGTCTTTCTCTCCAGCAGGCGGTGGGCAGCTTTTCTCCAGCTCCTGGATCCAAGGCTTCTGAGGGTGCTCCTGGGCCGGTGGCCAGTTTGAGCCGGGGGTGGCAGACTGAAGGTGTCAGCTTTGGGAGCATACCCAGGTTCTGGGTCCCTGCTTCACCCCGAATCCTCTCTTAACAGGCTTTTTGCTGTTTTTCTTCCCTATATGTTTCTGCCTCCTCACTAAAAAAAAAAAAAAAGAGAACTGTAAGATTTATTTAAAAAAACAAAACAAAACGGAGGGGAGGTTTTATGAGAGCAGGGCTCTCTTCCTGCCTGTCTGAGTCCTGCCTGTGTTTCCTGCTTGTCTGAACCCTGCCTGAGGTTGGAGTTGGAGCGTTTCTCCTCGACTTGTGTTGCAGGTCCCGCACTCCTCCCTGCTGTGGGTAAGTTCTGCGGGATTTTGTGTACGGGGGCAGATGGCAGCTGAGGCTGTAAAGAGGTGTTCCCGATGTGGGAAACGACTATCGGCAGCGGGTCTTTGCAGTGCTGGGTGTGCTAACGGCAGGACTTGAGGGATCAAGCCCCCCCCCCCCCCCCCCGAGAGAGTGCTTTCCCGCCATGAGCCTCGCGATCCACGCACCATTTTGCGAACCGCCGTGGAGGTGGCGCTGGTAGCGGTTTTGGACGGAGTTTCTTCTTCTTTGGTAGGAGAGTCCTTGGGAACTCCAGGCACTGCTGGATGTTGCTCAGGGACTTTGGCTGCGGGTTGTTTCGCTTCGGGGGAGGGGTTTTCTCCCGAATTTGTTTTGCTCCTCCATCAGGCTTATTTGCTGAAGAGGACCTTCCCCCCCCCTCCGCTGCAGCTTCTGGCATTGAACCTATTGTGGGGTCTGGGGGTAGTCAGGGGATATTGGGCTTTTCCCCAGATGATTTCTCCTCCCTTAAAAAGCGTAGAGTTTCTTTGGGGTCTAAGGAGGGGTCCTTAGTGCAATTGCTTGAAGCCCCCTCCTTGGTGGCTCTTTCTGAGCAGATAGGGCTGGAGGAGGTAGAGGACTGTGTCTTTGCTGACCAGGCAGAAGATTCTTCGGCTGTGCGGATTTTCCATAAGGAGGAGTTGTCCTCTTTTATTTCTCAGGCGTTGGATGCCTTAAATATAGAGGACCCAGAGGGCTCTGCTTCTCAGGCAGTCAACCCCAAGATGGCCAGTACCAGGTGTCCTTCTAAGGCCTTTCCGGTGCATGAAGCTATAGAAGAGTTGATTTCGGCCCAGTGGGCGGACCCGGATGGGGGGGCTGAAAGTGGCCAGGGCTATGTCCTGGCTGTATCCGGTTTCAGCGGATCGAGTGGAGCAGTTTGCTCTGCCTAAGGTAGATGCCCTAGTGATGGCGGTCACTAAGAAGACTACTCTTCCGGTAGAGGGTGGTGTGGCACTCAAGGATATGCAGGGCAGACGTCTAGAAACCTCCTTAAAACGTGCCTTTGAGGTGGCCGCTTTGACTCTTCAAGCCTCTGTTTGTAGTTCGTATGCGGCTAGGGCCTGTCTCAGTTGGCTGTACTGTGTCATGGATTCGGACTCGGAGTCGGATCTGCCTGGAGCTCCTCAATTTTAGCAAATGGATATGGGCCTGGCGTACTTGGTGGATGCCTTGTATGATTTGGTCCGTGCTTTGGCCAAGCTCATGGCTTTGGCTGTCTCCTCCCCATGTCTTCTGTGGCTCCGTCATTGGGCTGCGGATATGGCCTCTAAGCAGCGGCTTATTAATTGCCTTTCCGGGGGAAATTGCTTTTTGGGGAGGACCTCGAAAAGATTGTTAAAGATTTGGGGAATTCCAAATCTCAGCGTCTCCTGGAGGATAGACCCAGGTTTAGTTCCAGGCAGGGAGCTTCGAGATCGCATTTCCGAGAGGCTAAAAGTTATTTTATTTTTATTTTATTACATTTGTACCTCACACTTTCCCACTCATGGCAGGCTCAATGCGGCTTACATATTATATACAGGTACTTATTTGTACCTGGGGCAATGGAGGGTTAAGTGACTTGCCCAGAGTCACAAGGATCTGCCTGTGCCTGCAGTGGGAATCAAACCCAGTTCCCCAGGACCAAAGTCCACCGCTCTAACCACTAGGCCACAGGACGTTCTAATTCTGCCTTTCAGCGTCCTCGTTTTGGTCAGCGTTCTTCCTTTTGCAACGTGAAGCGTCTGGCCAGACCTCCAACTCGTCAGGGGGCTCCTTCTCGAGCCACCCAATGATGGGGGTGCATGTCCACTCGGGAGAAGAGCAGATTGGTGGTCGGCCCTCTCTCTGTCTTCCAGAGTGGGCCATAATTACTTCAAACCAGTGGGTCCTCGATGTGGTGAGAGAGGGCTTCAAGCTAGAATTCATCTCTCCCGTCACAGACCTTTTTCTGGAGTCCCGCCAAGAGGCAATGTTTGCGAGACCTGCGAATAGGAGCTATTGTGCCTGTCCCCCCTCTCGAGCGGCGCACAGGCTGGTATTCCATCTTCTTTGTGGTTCCGAAGAAGGGAGGGGCTTTTCGACCTATTCTCGATCTCAGGAAAGTAAACCAGTTTTTACGAGTTCGACACTTCCGCATGGAGATGTTGCGAGCAGTTATTGCTGCTGTTGAGCCAGGCGAGATTTTGACGGCTCTCGATTTGCAAGAAGCTTACCTGCACATTTCCATTTGGCAGCCTCATCAGCGATTTCTCAGATTTGCTGTGCTGGGTCAGTACTTCCAGTTTTGAGCCCTTCCTTTCGGAATGGCCACTACCCACGCACCTTTTCCAAAGGTTATGGTGGTGGTGGCGGCTTATTTGCGGAAGGAAGGGATTCGGGTGCATCCCTATCTCGACGACTGGCTAATTCGGGTGACTACAGCAGAGGAGAGTCGAGTAGTCGCCGATCGGGTGATTGCATTCCTGCAATCCTTAGGTTGGGTGGTCAATATGGACAAGAGTCATCTGGTTCCTACTCAGAGCCTGGAGTACCTGGGAGTGCGAGTCGATACAAAGCAGGGGAAGGTGTTTCTGCCCGAGGGTTGGCGGACCAAGTTACTTTCCCAAGTCCGGACCTTGTTGAGTCATCGCTCTCCTCGAGTGTGGGACTATGTTCAGCTCCTCGGTTCCATGACGGTGACCTTGGAGGTCATTCCGTGGGCGAGGGATCTGTTGTAAATTTTGGGGTACAGAGCCCCCCAAGAAGGCTGAAGTGACCTTAAATCTGACTCCATCTCTAAATAGCACTAGTACTGGGGTAATCAAGGAGTTGTGAAGTTCTAAAAGGAATTGCCACTAAGAGAGATGTTAGGTCTAAGGAAAAGATACCAGCCTTATGACAAACTGGATTTAGATTACAAGTTATACAATGCAGTGAAAGATAGCCTGATGCAGCAAAAGCATTTATACTTACAGCCTTTCATCATTAAGTGAAGCTGTAGGAGTATTTGCTGTGATCTCACCCACCCTGTGTGCATATGAGAGCACCTTTACAGCCAAAATGGACGCTGCAACCTTTCACCTATATGTCTGACTACCAACTGTGCAGAAGTCAGAATTTCAGCTTGTAATAGACTTACTGAAGCCTGCACCACCTCCAAGGTCACTCTGTATCGGGGGAGAATGCATGTCCCTGAGGGAGAGAGAGTGAGAGAGAGCTTACGAGATAAGACGGACAAAGGAAGCTTCATACAGATGCTGGGAGTACATGGTGGGATTATTTCTGATTGGCTCCCAGAAAACTGATTGATCTGAGAAGCGGGAACAGAAAGAGACTAGTTCCTGAGAGAAGAAGAAGAGAGAAGAACAGAAGAACAGAAGAGGAGAACACTTGCATTTCTGCAAGCACCTAATTTACCTGAGAGACTTACTGATAATACCTGGCAAAGCTTTTCCCCAGATTACAGCTGTCTACAGGATCTATACTGAGTCTGTATCATCTGTGGCTGATCAAGACAAGTGCATCACCTGAGCTTGTGGGACCTCGCTGAGACCTTCGGCTGAGGCATTGGAAGGAATCTGATCTGGAAACCGGGACGGTGAGATCATAGTTTACTTCCTTCAGGCTGGGTTAGATAATTAGTCTGTGCTCGGACCCAACAGATGTGTGACGTCAGGATTTATGATCTCTAGTTGCTGTTAGCCTGGTATAAGATTTGTGTGGTAATCATTAGGATCTTGGTATTGTGTTTATCTGTCATTACAGATTAGCCAATAGGATAATCATAGTTATTCTCTATATTTTGGTATCATTGTGCATGCAATCAGGAATTGCTGATGCTATAAGCTGATAAGAGTTTTCTATATTTTTGTATATAACGCTGTATAAATAAACTAATATATTCCATTGGTCTGTCCGTTATTTTCCATGCAGCTAATGTTGGGCAGAGGCCACGCCCCCTAGACATAAGCGAGTACATAGGTAGGAAATTGGCCTCTTACAAAATATATATATAACCACCTACAAATTGGGGGGTCGTCCGGGACATCTTGAAGAACGACATCAGGAACGGAAACAGGATCAATCTGTTAGGCAACTGCACCGGATCTTCAAGGTTTTGTTTTTTTTTTCTTTGTAGCTGAAAAACAAAAGAAGACGAAGCTATTCTGCTTCATGGTTAGTTTGTGTCATCAACACATACGTCTGGAATCAAATGACTGGGATGACGTGGTCTCAACTGATTGATGTGGACCCACTTAAGGTTATCTTCACCTTGAGAATTTTTTCTGAGGCGAATTTGGTAAGTCACAGGTGAAGCTTTTTCCACTATTGGGAATGGACCACGCCAACTAGGCAGAAACTTCCTTTCTTTAACCTTGTTTCTGGCAAAATTGAAGTAGAATACCTTGTCGCCAATTTGGTATTCTTTAGAGGTATTCCCTTGATCATAATAGGCTTTTCTACCTCTAGCGCTACTTTCCAAATTTTTCTGAGCAAAGGCAAAGGCACTTTGCAAATGCTTACGCAAATGGGTGACATATTCATGAGTGGAGGTAGCACTGGACAAGTTCACATCATTAGTCCTGTACAACAAATGAATTGGTAATGTCATTTCCCTACCTGTCATCATCTCAAAAGGAGACACTCCGGTGGAACGGTGGGGTGTGGAACGAATCGCCATAAGGACCAATGGTAGGACAATGTCCCAATTCTTACCTGTGGATGACACATACTTCTTCAGAATGGTCACGATGGTGCGATTAGCTCTTTCCACTTGTCCCGAAGATTGAGGTCTGTAAGCTATGTGCAACTTACTCTTTACTCCAAGCATCTTCCACATATGTTGAATCACCTCTGCCGTGAACTGAGAACCTTGGTCTGAATCCACTCGCATAGGCAAACCCCACCGGCTGAACACATGATTCAGTAGTAAGGTAGCCGTGGTTTCTGCAGTGCAGTTGGGTGCAGGCAGACACTCCAACCACTTGGTGAACATGCAGGTGACCGTGAGCATGTACTTGTTACCACGAGTGGATCGAACTACAGGACCAACCCAATCAATCTGGATATCCGACCAGGGCATGGCGATACCCTTCTTCCTAAGTGGTGCTCGGTGAGATGGTGAAGATGGCTGGAAACGACAACAGGTCAAACACCCTCGCGTGTACAACTGTACATCCTGTCGCATGTGAGGCCAATAAGCTACTTGCTTTAGGGTCTCATAGGTGATATTCTCCCCTCGATGTCCAGCACATGGTTCGTCATGGGCATGCTGCAACATAATGCCTCGATATTCTTTAGGCACCACCCATTGCTCAATGCCATGCTTACTCGTCCGAATAAGCAGGTCTTTGTGAAGTTTGAACTTCTCTCGGGAGGCATAGAGGATCCTCATTTCCTCATCTTGCTTGTCTTTTTCCGTCAGGGGACAGTCTTGCGGATTCCATATGTACTCATAAAATCTCCCGATCACCGGGTCAGATTTCTGTGCCAGGACAAGATCAAAGGATGGGACTTCACTGCACCACTGGACCACCGGCGTGTCGTTGGACTGCTTCGCCTGTCGTCGGGTGACCGCATGGACAGCCGCAGTCTCCACATCTGGGGGTCGCCATAATTCTCCTGTAAGCGCACCCTCCTTGGCCAGGTGATCGGCCAAGTCGTTTCCCAGCTTGTCGGGACTGTCAACTTTTGCATGACCCTTGACCTTCTTCCAATAGATGGTCATGTCATGGTCCCTTACCAGTTGATCTAAAATCTGTATCAAGTTTCCATGATGTACTGGTTTTCCTTTGGAATTTAACATATTTTTCTGCTTCCAGATGGGCAAATGGGACACAAAATTCTGTCTCACATAGTCCGAATCCGTACATATGACCAACTGTCGGACTCCTTTCTGAATTGCAGACTGTACCGCCACCAGAGCTGCCACAATCTCAGCGTACTGATTAGTTCGCGAGCCCAAGCTGTGCTTCAGGGTCTCTTCAAGATTGGTTGGATCCCATACCACTCCTACTCCTGCAACCAATTCCTTGACTGTATCACGACGGTAAGCACAACCATCTACATAGACCTTAGGCATGGTCGCACAAGTCTGTTCATCATACAGATGGTGTCGATGAGGTTCTTTCTCTAGCGGGGGAACATCTGCTTCGGGAATACCTGCAATGGAATCCTGTTCTGCACAATCATGTAGGTCAGCCATACCTTGGGCTACTGCGTTACGATGTTTCTGAGCATACCTTACCTCCAGAGGCCAGCCTTGAAGAGCCAATGTCCAGGAGACTATTTTGCTGTTTGACACTCGACCGGTCTTAATTCGGTCACTACCCAAGAAACTGATGGGCTGGTGGCAAGTCTCCACAATTAGCTTCTCACCTTGGATGTAACTTCTGAAGTGTTGCAAAGCCCAAACGGTAGACAGGAGCGCTTTCTCACAGTCGGAATACTTCCTCTCCACATCCGTTAGTCCTTTACTGGCATACGCCACTACCCTCTTATCCGAGTCATACTTCTGATATAGGACAGCACTCATAGAGTGTTGGGAATATCCCAAGTCCACGTAGAACTCACGACCTCCCTCGGGGTATGCGAGGCATGGGAAGCAGCTAAGCTTGTCTTTCAGCTCCTGCATAGCAGATTTCTGTTCTGGCCCCCAGACCCAAGGTGTATCTTTCTTCAACAACTTGACCAACGGTCGAGTGATCTCCGCATACTCATCTATGAACTGTCTGGAGTAGTTGCAAATTCCTAGAAAGGAACGAAGTTCAGTGATATTGGTGGGCTGTTTCAACTGTTGTAAAGACTGCACTCGCTTCTTCTGGGGTCGCAGACCCTCAGCAGAAATTTCATACCCTAAGTAATTCAGTGATTTCCTGCACCATTGTCCTTTGGCAAGAGTCAGTTTAGCTCCAGCATCTGCCAACTGTGTGAAGACATGCTCAATCTCCTCCAGGTGTTCCTGAAAGGTAGGACTCTTGATCAGAATGTCATCCACATAGACCACTGTTCCTCGAGCTTCAGCATCTGGTAGGGCCTTGTGTAGGAAAATGTTGAATTCAGCAGGTGAATTGAGGAACCCAAAGGGTGTCCTGTTCCACGTATACTGCTTCTTCCCAAACGTAAAAGCCAGTTTATGCTGATCGTGGGGATGGACTGGTACTGTCCAAAACCCTGATGCCAAATCCAGGCTGGTGAAATACTTAGCCCCCCTGATGGTTGCAAGGTTCTGATCCAGTGGAGCCATAGGCCACCGGGACAAGGGTACTCGCTTATTCAACTGACGATAATCCAGAGCGATTCTCCAGCTGTTATTCTTTTTCAAGATGGGCCACAGAGGGGAGTTGTACGTGCTGTTGCATTGTCTGATGATACCCCTGGTCTCCAAAGTGTTGAGAATCTCTTGTACAGACTCATAGGAAGCCAATGGAATCTTATACTGACGCACAAAGACAGGCTTGCTACCAGGTTCCGTAGGCACTCTGGTGACATGTAGGTTCGTAAGTCCACAGTCATACGAATCTACAGCAAAAAGGTCCTTGTAATTGTACAACAACTGAGTCAACTTCCTCTTCTCTGTGTGAGTAGTACAAGCATCAGCCTGTTCCACTTGCTCTTTCACCATAGCATCAAACTCTGAGAAAGGTTGGTTGGATGAAATTTCCACCTGTTCTTCAATGTCCTCCTGCAAGGTTGAGGTTTCCACAGAATTCACCCTTCGAGGCTTCTGAGGTACAGACATTTCCCTGGACAGAAACAAGAAGTCATCTTCCACCTGTACCTGAGCACACGTCGCATCATAGGGCCAAACAAACTCGAGAGATATGAGGCCCCTGGGAGAGGTAAACCAACTGTCAGTCGTCTCCCCCCCCGGCAGGTGTCCCAAGAAGAAGGCAGCCTGCCAAGGATAGGCAAACTTACCTCGACATCATGGAAAGACTGGCCAACCAGAAAGCCAAAAGAATCTCCAGCAGATAGCTCAACTTCAGCAGACTGTGGATTGGTGACCAACAGGTATAAGGTGGTACCGGTGACCTCCAAACATGGCAGAACACCAATTGCCAATCCAAGGTCTCGAAAGTGGGCATGTGGGTTAAAGAACACTACATCATCCAGCAGACGTTGTCCTTGAGCGAGGCGAAGCTTGAGGGAAAAATCCCGTACCCTACCTGGAATGGTTACATCCTTGTCACAGACTACCTCACAGACCTGGGGAATGGTCTGTCCAGACTTCAAACAAACAGCCGTAGGTTCAAGTTCCACTGGGTTGTTCTGCATTCTACTCCACAGGACTAGATTCACCAGGTCCACATAAACTCCCAGTCGTGCAAGGCAATCTGACCCCAAACATAAGGGTTCCCTCAAGCCCCGGACAATAGAGAAGTGGTGAGTGAATGTCTTCTTTCCCACAGTCAAGGGAAGGCCACATATTCCGTCAAGCGGCTTGGAGCCTTGTCCCGGTACCTGTACCGAAGTAGAGGAACATCTGCTGAAGGGAAGTTGTACAGACTTACGAATTTGGCTGTACAAAGAGTCACTGATGTAGGAGAGATCACTAGTGAACAGTAAAGTAGCTTGAAGCAATTGGGTGTTAGCCACTTGAACTGGTATGGTGAATTCATCACCTTTCTGGGTGATGACAGTCACCTTGCAAGGATGAGCAAAATCAGGACCAGAGATAGGAGGTGATTTTTCAAGTAATGCTGGAGACACAGTATCTGTTAAGTCATCCGTCTTGGCTGAGTCCTGTGAAACAAACTCTAGTTGGTCCGCTTGTTGCACCAGCTCTTCATGCTTCTGACCCCCTTTTAGTGCATCTGTCAAAGGAGGCTCCCGCATGGGCGGATCCACGGAACACCGGGGATCAGTCCGCAGGGGAGTGTCCTGTAGCTCCACAGAGTTGGCATCACCGACTGTACGCCAGTATCTCCCTCGCACATATTTAAGGGGTCGAGTGACTTTAGACCAGATCGTTTCCTCGTCATAATCCAAAACAGGCCGAAATCTCTTCAAAAGGTCATTTCCAATCAGAAATTCTTCACCCTCGCTGGTAGTGATGATGGCTGGGTGCCTGACTGTCATCTGTCCAAGCTGTAAAGATAGCCAAACCTGTCCCACAGTTCCAATACTTTGATTGCCATAGGCCACCAGTGACAAGTCGCTCGGTGTGACATGCAGCACATCCTGACCCCCCCCTAGAGATGCCTCTAGTTTCTGAAACAGGCCCTGGGTGACCAAGGTCACCTCTGAGGCTGTATCCAGGAGACCTTCACAGGAAAGTACTTGTTGAATTAACAACTCCACGGTATATCTGTAACCTTTAGATATAAGCTTACCTAGAAAATACCTGACTTCCTGGGATGAGTCTTTTGAAAGAGGCCCTTCCGGGTTCGAGGGCTGAGACGCAGCATGGTTCACGGGGGACTCCTCACTGATGGGCGACAACGCATCCACGTGGACAGTGGGGACGCTTGCGGTAACAGGTTTTGTGGCCACGTCTAGTCATGCTTGTTCTTCCTCCGAAGAGGATGGCTGTTCCACCTCAACAGATTTAACACTAAGCCCTGGAGGGGTCGGCGGTCTAGAAGACTGGTCCTTCTGCTTCTGGAATTTGACCTTTTTATGAGATGGAGGTGTCTTAGGTACATTGCTAGACTCCGCGATTGAACATCTTGCCAGCAATTGGTCCAGCTGAGCTTGCATAGCACGGATCTTCTCTGCATTCCACTTCTTCTGATTAAACCGCTTCTTTTTAGGTTGTTGCTGTCCCTCCTGTGCAATAGGGGGCGCTGCATCCCGCGGCAGGGCCTGAGAGCCCGGCGGCGTAGTTGGTCTCGGCGCTTTGTTTTCCAGAGAAAGCGTGGAAGTGACCGCACAAACAGCAGGTGGTATCACCCTGTTTCGACTCTTGGATGCCGGTTTTGGAGTCTCTGCGATTGGCTTGGCGCGGCAGATTTCAAAAATTCCTTCAGCCTGCTTTAGAAGGCTGGAATAGGGTTCTGCGTTTTTTCCTGCCAAGGGAATCTTTATCGGATCAGGCAGACCCTGTATAAAAAGTTCCCTGAAATCACCAAATTCAAGATCTTTAGAATCAGGCGGCACCCCCCCTTGGTAAAATGCACGCTTCAAGCGATGGGCCCACTCCCGCGGACTCTCCTCCGGATTACAACTAATAGTATACGCTGCACGCTTAGCTTCAAGAGAGTTGGCAAAGAGACCGTAGCGCTTCGCTAAGGCTTGCTCCACTGACCGTAAATCAGGGTCATCGGACATGATCAAATCTAGAACTTCATGGCACTCGGTACTAAAGGTCCATTTGAGGAGGGCTCTGATGTCATCCTCAGAAGAGACGTGCATGGTCTGCAGGAGTTCATGCACTGCCTTAAGATGGGTTTCTATGGATACCGAGGCAGACGCTTTAAAAGGCGCTATTACGGTGCGTAGCATCTTTATAACATATGCCTGCCTCTCCATAGACATTCCTTTCTTGGGTTCCGGCTTGAAATGCCGCTGATCACTACCAGGTGTAGAGAACCTCGGGGCAGGTGTATCGCTAAAACTGGGTGGAGCTGCCGAAGGCTGAGGCCCTGAGCTAGGCACCTGACCAAGTGAGCTGATGATTTCAGCAGGCAGTCCCTGGGCCCGTGCCCCCAATGGGTGTGGCACTGTCTCGGGTCTGCTGCTTCGGTCACCAGCCACTATGGGGCTGAATTGTACAGAGGGGCGGGAAAGAGCCGGAGCCATGCCCCCAGTGGGTGTGTTTAACTCGGGTCCCTCCCGGCTCACGTAACGGTTCATTTCGGGAGCTGGGCTTGGGTGACCCACAGCAAAACTGTCGGGGAACTCTAAGGTATACGGTACTTCTTCCTGCGCCATTTGCGTAAGCTCTTGCTGCATTGTGGAAATCTTTACAGTGCACTCATCTAATGCTTTAGACAATGAATCTCTGTCCTTCACTGTACATTCTAATTGTAGTGAGACTGTGTCCTGCTTTTCTTTTAACTCCGCCAACTCTAGCTTGGCTGCGTGCCAATCTTGAAACACAGACACAGATTGTTCTTGAGTGGCCACTAGCTCCCTGCGCAACTCACTCTGAACACCTTCTGAGACCTGTTTTAGCTCCCGATTTAATGTCTGCAACTTATCTGTTTCCCTAATCTGGTTGTGTAATGCATCAGTCAAACGAGAAAATTTCTCCTGCAACGAATCAAAAGACTCGAGGTACTGGGCAATTTCTTGCTTTAATGTGTAATTGAGTGCTTCACAATCAGTTAGGTCACACTGCAAAGTTTTACACTTATCATACAGTGTCTGGCACTGCGTACAAATCTCTTCAGAGGAATGAGGTGGGGCGGGGCTTACATTGGTCCCTGCTAAAGCAGATTTGGCAGTCTGTAAATCAACTCGTAATGCAGCTAACTCACTGTCTCGCTCCTGGACAGTTTCCCTAGTCTGGGACAAATCTAACTGCAACTCTGCTATGCGATCTGTTAGAGGTACAGATACCTGTCTTATCTCATTCATCAAAGAGTCTTTAACTGCCAAAAGAGACACGCCCAGTTCACAAAGCATCCATTGTGACAAATGCTGTTTCTCTTTTATAATTGTATTTAAAACCGTAGCATATGCTTCTGAGCTATTCGGTGACCTGCTACCAAATAAAGCACGTACAGACTCTACTGTAGGAGGAGCTGGTTTCGCCTTACTATGAGAGAGTGGCAGTAATATTTTAAGCACGCCCCTCTCCTGTTCACTCAGAAGAATTTCAGGCAATGTGCCAACAGTGCCGGTCGCCATGTTAAAGACTAAACACACCCTGTTTTCCTTCCAGAGAGTTAGAGAAACCGTTTCTTTCTCTTTTGGAGCTCAGAGTAATAAATCTGTCAACCAATTACAGCAATAAAACACAGCTGTATAAACAAAGTCTGCCGTCAGCTAGGGTAAATCTGCAGTTCGTGCAAAAAGAAACAGAGAGTTAAGCCAGCTTTCTGAAAAGCCCCAGAAAAGTTTTAACTTCTGATATTCTTGCACCAACCATCCCGGGCGAGAGCCCCAATTTGTAGGTGGTTATATATATATTTTGTAAGAGGCCAATTTCCTACCTATGTACTCGCTTATGTCTAGGGGGCGTGGCCTCTGCCCAACATTAGCTGCATGGAAAATAACGGACAGACCAATGGAATATATTAGTTTATTTATACAGCGTTATATACAAAAATATAGAAAACTCTTATCAGCTTATAGCATCAGCAATTCCTGATTGCATGCACAATGATACCAAAATATAGAGAATAACTATGATTATCCTATTGGCTAATCTGTAATGACAGATAAACACAATACCAAGATCCTAATGATTACCACACAAATCTTATACCAGGCTAACAGCAACTAGAGATCATAAATCCTGACGTCACACATCTGTTGGGTCCGAGCACAGACTAATTATCTAACCCAGCCTGAAGGAAGTAAACTATGATCTCACCGTCCCGGTTTCCAGATCAGATTCCTTCCAATGCCTCAGCCGAAGGTCTCAGCGGGGTCCCACAAGCTCAGGTGATGCACTTGTCTTGATCAGCCACAGATGATACAGACTCAGTATAGATCCTGTAGACAGCTGTAATCTGGGGAAAAGCTTTGCCAGGTATTATCAGTAAGTCTCTCAGGTAAATTAGGTGCTTGCAGAAATGCAAGTGTTCTCCTCTTCTGTTCTTCTGTTCTTCTCTCTTCTTCTTCTCTCAGGAACTAGTCTCTTTCTGTTCCCGCTTCTCAGATCAATCAGTTTTCTGGGAGCCAATCAGAAATAATCCCACCATGTACTCCCAGCATCTGTATGAAGCTTCCTTTGTCCGTCTTATCTCGTAAGCTCTCTCTCACTCTCTCTCCCTCAGGGACATGCATTCTCCCCCGATACAGAGTGACCTTGGAGGTGGTGCAGGCTTCAGTAAGTCTATTACAAGCTGAAATTCTGACTTCTGCACAGTTGGTAGTCAGACATATAGGTGAAAGGTTGCAGCGTCCATTTTGGCTGTAAAGGTGCTCTCATATGCACACAGGGTGGGTGAGATCACAGCAAATTGTTCCTGTTTGATGTCTTCTTGATGTGAGAAGTTGTCCATTCACACCTCATTATTCATCACGGTCCACCCTATTGACTTTGCTATGGACCTTATACCATTTTTACAGTCCAAAGACTCTCACACTGTTGAATTATCTGTTGACCATGAGACTCTCGAGGTTGCAGATTACAAACGTCGTTCATCTGATGTCACCCAGTTCCACATGTCCACTCACGTTGTCATCCCACTTTTGACCATCTCGTGGGTCATCATGCTCCTGTGTGCTGTAGTGTTTTGGAGAGACCTTCGTCATTTACGCTATCGCGTAAACACTTTGTCTCCTACAGCGATGAGATTGCAAGACTTTATGTAGTTACCTCTAACCAGAGTTTTGCCAACAATTTATTCCGTTTTCACTTTTCTGTACTAATATGCTTTGCTTTGCATGATGTGATTTTCATGATCTATGTGATTATGGTTCATGATTTGTTTGATTAATTTTCATGTGTTAAGACTTTTAACTAACTGCACATGCGGGTTCTATTATTCAGTATTTTGCTGTATTAGCATTTGTGATTTCCTTGTGAACATTATTTTGCTTAATTGAACTGTTTGAAGAGTGTTAGTTTGCATTAGTTGAGATTTACTTTGAAACTTTTTGTAGTTTTGACCATGAAGTTTGTACCTGAATCCTGACTGAACTGTCTGGCTTATTTTTCTAGTTAGGTTGGAGAAGGCCTTTACTCCTTTGCAGTAATTTCCATCTCCAAGGGGGGGAATCTGTAGGAGTATTTGCTGTGATCTCACCCACCCTGTGTGCATATGAGAGCACCTTTACAGCCAAAATGGACGCTGCAACCTTTCACCTATATGTCTGACTACCAACTGTGCAGAAGTCAGAATTTCAGCTTGTAATAGACTTACTGAAGCCTGCACCACCTCCACGGTCACTCTGTATCGGGGGAGAATGCATGTCCCTGAGGGAGAGAGAGTGAGAGAGAGCTTACGAGATAAGACTGACAAAGGAAGCTTCATACAGATGCTGGGAGTACATGGTGGGATTATTTCTGATTGGCTCCCAGAAAACTGATTGATCTGAGAAGCGGGAACAGAAAGAGACTAGTTCCTGAGAGAAGAAGAAGAGAGAAGAACAGAAGAACAGAAGAGGAGAACACTTGCATTTCTGCAAGCACCTAATTTACCTGAGAGACTTACTGATAATACCTGGCAAAGCTTTTCCCCAGATTACAGCTGTCTACAGGATCTATACTGAGTCTGTATCATCTGTGGCTGATCAAGACAAGTGCATCACCTGAGCTTGTGGGACCTCGCTGAGACCTTCGGCTGAGGCATTGGAAGGAATCTGATCTGGAAACCGGGACGGTGAGATCATAGTTTACTTCCTTCAGGCTGGGTTAGATAATTAGTCTGTGCTCGGACCCAACAGATGTGTGACGTCAGGATTTATGATCTCTAGTTGCTGTTAGCCTGGTATAAGATTTGTGTGGTAATCATTAGGATCTTGGTATTGTGTTTATCTGTCATTACAGATTAGCCAATAGGATAATCATAGTTATTCTCTATATTTTGGTATCATTGTGCATGTAATCAGGAATTGCTGATGCTATAAGCTGATAAGAGTTTTCTATATTTTTGTATATAACGCTGTATAAATAAACTAATATATTCCATTGGTCTGTCCGTTATTTTCCATGCAGCTAATGTTGGGCAGAGGCCACGCCCCCTAGACATAAGCGAGTACATAGGTAGGAAATTGGCCTCTTACAAAATATATATATAACCACCTACAAAGCCCACAAATCATCATTTGGAATGAGGAGTTTATTTGCCAAGGTACAAGTCAAATCAGTGATTGACAACAGGCACGTACAATCAATTAGTTATAGGAATATAATAATCCAGCTGCAAACAGGTGTTAATTAGTTCCTAATCTTTTATAATTTCTTTTACCAATTAAAGGTTTTACAAGGGAAAACAATTAGGTAATTTGTCAATTCTGCTGGACACATTGGTTTCCCTTGGAGAGAGAGAGTGGCTACCCTTTTCTCTCTAACTTAAACCAGGAAATACTCTGATTTTTATAGGTGCCCTCAGGATATGGATAATATGACAGTAGATATACCTGATTGGATCTATGCTAATGTCATGGTTGTCACTGATTGGCTCATGCTAATGAGTAGCTTCTATCTTGCTAACATGGTTTTGTCTTTAGCTCGCTTGACCATAAATCTTATGCAAGACCCTGCATCCAGCTACACCTTTCCTTTCTCACACCATGGCTGACCACAATCCTGCTCACAGGAAAGTCTCATTTCTCAACTTGTTTTTCTAACTTACATTAGAGAAAATTCCACTCTGCAACAGATACGGCTTCCATTTTGTGCTGAAATCCTCCATTTTGTTTCCATATCTATTGACCTAACTTTTCCTAATTTAGCTTATTTAGGCCTCAATCCGGGCTACAAACTAGGCCATACTTTTTCCAGTAAGCTCCCAGTTATGTCAGCCATCAGATTTCTGACTCAGCCAAGGTCTGTAATGGCCTGAGCTCTATGACTGGGCCTGCCACCATTCCAGTGGGGGGGTCTCTGGCTGTACCATAATTATACAGATCACATGCGGCCTCTTCAGATCTTCCTTTTGAGCAAATGGTCACCAACGTCGATGGATTATCAGCAGCGCCTCCTTTGGTCGAGCCAGGCCAGGGACAGTCTTGCATGGTGGCTCCAGCTGGCCAGTTTACAGAAGGGTGTTCCTCTGCCTTCTCCCAATTGGGTGGTAGTTGTTACAGATGCCAGCCTTTCAGGGTGGGGGGCCCATTGTCTACATCGGGTAGCCCAGGGATCTTGGACCTCACTCGAAGCGACTTGGCCGATAAATTGCCTGGAGTTGCGAGCAGTCATGAATGCGCTGCAGAGTTTAAGACCTTGTGCGAAGTCAGGCAGTTCGAGTGTTCTCGGACAACACCACGATGGTGGCCTACATCAATCGGCAGGGAGGCACTCGCAGTCTTCCCCTGGCAGAGGAAACGTCTCGTCTTCTGGTGTGGGTGAAAGCTCATGTTCTGTGTCTGTCAACAGCGCACGTTGCGGGTCAGGACAATGCTCAATTGGATTTTCTCAGTCAGAATCTTTTGGATGCAGCAGAGTGGACGCTGTCGGACTCGGTGTTTCGGCTGATCTGTCGACGTTGGGGAATGTCAGTGATGGATCTAATGGCCCCAGCTTGCAATGCAAAGTTTCCCAGTTCTTCAGTCGCAAAAGGCAGCCCGGATCCGCAGGGTTAGACGCCCTTCTCCAGCCCTGGCCAGAAGAGAAACTGCTGTATGTTTTTCCTCCATGGCCTCTGATAGGGAGGATTCTATTCCGCATAGGGCGGCATCGGGGGCCGGTCTAGTGGCTCTGGATTGACCCCGGCGTCCGTGGTATTCGGATCTGGTTCGAGTGCTCTCAGTGTCGCCGTTGCGACTGCCGGTGACTCCGGATCCTCTGCATCAAGGACCAGTCCAGATGGAAAATCCCTCCCGCTTTGGTCTTGCGGCCTAGCTATTGAGAGGCGGCTGTTGAGGAAGAAGGGATTTTCGGAACCAGTCATTGCCACTGTTTTGGGGGCATGGAAGCAGTCCACTTCGGCAGTGTATGCTCGGGTGTGGAAGGCTTTCTTGGCGTGGTGTGGACTGCGTGCCGAGTTGCCCTTTTGGGCGTCCATTTCGGTGATTTTGGCGTTCCTTCAGGATGGTCTTCAAAAGGGGTTGGCATATAATTCCCTTCGAGTTCAGGTGGCCGCTCTGGCCTGTTTTTGAGGGAAACTGGACGGTTCCTTGTTGGCAGCTCATGCAGATGTGGTTTGTTTTCTTCGTGGGGCTCTAAGTCTCCGACCTCCTGTGCGACAGCCGTGTCCAGCTTGGCATTTGAATTTAGTGCTGCAAGCTCTGCAGGCCCTGCCCTTTGAGTCTTTGAGCAAGGCCTCTGAAAAGGATCTTACACTTAAGACGGTGTTTTTGGTGGCCATAACTTCGGCTCGAAGGATTTCTGAGATTCAGGCTTTGTCTTGCCGAGATCCTTTTTTGCAGTTTTCTGAAGCAGGGGTGTCGATTCGGATGGTGCCGTCGTTTCTGCCAAAGGTAGTTTCGGCTTTTCATATCAATCAGGCTGTTTACCTTCCTTCCTTTCGAAGAGAGGATTATCCGGAAGAATTTGTGTTACTTCATTTCTTGGATGTGTGGAGAGCCTTGTTTAGATACCTGCAGGTTTCTAACGAATTTCGTCGCTCAGATCATCTCTTTGTGCTCTTGGCTGGCTCGAGGAGAGGTGAGGCGGCTTCTAAGGCTTCCATTGCTCGATGGATTAAGGAGGCTATTGGGGCGGCGTATATGTTACACGGCTGGTCGCCTCCAGTGGCCCTGAAGGCCCTTTCTACTCGAAAACAGGCGACTTCTTGGGCAAAGGCGTCTGCCTTATCTCTGGAGGAGATTTGTCGGACGGCTACTTGGGTGTCCTGTCATAGTTTTGCGAAGCATTACAGATTAGACATTTCTGCTCGGGAAGATGCGAGATTTGGGGCAGGAGTGTTGTCGCGGGGAGCATTGGCTTCCCACCCTACTTAGGGATTGCTTTGGTACATCCCACCAGTTCCTGGATTCATCTGCTGCAGGTGACAAGGAAGGTAAAATTATGTCTTACCTGATAATTTTCTTTCCTTTAACCGCAGCAGATGAATCCATGATCCCTCCCTAGCTTAGCCGACTGTTTTCGTTTTCCACGGGGAATAGATGTTTTTCCTTCCAGGTTCTTTCTTGCAGAGTTCAGACAGATATGGGGACACGGAAGGGATTCCTGTTTCTAGAACAAGTGGAAGTTGATTCAAGTTCGTTGTTTGGTTCTCTGTTTTTAATAGTGAGGATGGTTTCTTGTTGTTTGTTTCTTATTCTTGCCTTGGTTACTGCTTACAAATGACAAACTAACTGAGAAGGGGGCTGGCCGTCTGGCATCACTGCCTTCAGTTTATCTCTTTCTCCACCTGCTGGTAGACGGACTTAACCCACCAGTTCCTGAATTAATCTGCTGCGGTTAAAGGAAAGAAAATTATCAGGTAAGACATTAATTTTACCTTAAGCACTGCCTTAGCAGTATCCCAATATAAGATTATCCACATGGGCAGCATTCGCTTTCTTAAATATCTGATATTTCGGTGAAATAAAGCCTAGAAATCTCCCGTCCCCATAAAGCCGAACTGGGAACTTCCACTGATAGTGTCGTGGAGACGCCCCAGGGAACTCCAAGCAGGCAGATACCATAGCATGATCCAGGATTTTAATGGGTCTAATCTCCGATGCCTGTATTAATGTAAACAGACAGCAAGAAATGAAAATGTAATCAATCCTGGACATGGTGGCGTGTGCCCGAGGCAAGTGAGTATAGTCACATTCTACCGGGTGAAAGGTGTGCCAAACATCCACCAAATCCAGGATTTCACTTGGCATTGGGAATACCCCAGGAGTCGTACTTCTGGGGTATTCCAATGCTATGAGATATATCTAGCCTCAAATCCCCCACTTCATTAAAATCCCCTCCTACCAAAAAAGGAATCCTATCAGAACAATGAAGATGGTGAAGTATCTGCTTGTAGAAGGCTTTACTATGTTTGGTGCATAAACATTACAAAGGATCAGTGGTTGGCGCTCAGTAGTTACATGAACCAACAAAAATCACCCAGCATCATCATGAAGATTTTGTGAGTGGCGAGCTGACTCCCTTTCCGCTGGGCATTTTCAGACTTGGTTTGATTGGTAACTGAGGTTACCTGTGTCCTGCTCTTAATATCTCTTAGTATCTTCCTGATAAACTATTGATGCCTTTATTCTGTTTCACCCCCTTTTTATTCTATCCTATTAACACAAAACAAACAAACAAAAAAACCTGTCCTTTCACTTGCAGAGGGTCTGACCTCTATAAGTTCCTTATCTGTCTATATTCTATTGCCTATATTGCACTGTGATTTTATATTTTTATGCTGGTATTGTCTTAAAGGGATTTTAGAAAATTGTGTTTTGAATATTTGTGCTAGTGATTTAATCTTTTTATGTTGGAATTGTCTTTTTTTTTTTATTTCTTTTTATTGTCATCGGTACAGTACATGCCCTCAGGCTACAAAAAACTGAAACAGACCAACAATGCCTGTGCCAGCATAACTTGCAATCCAAAAACAAAACCAAACATATGGTCCAATAACATAAACTGAGTCCGCCCTTGACACATGTGTGCAACGACATTTTCTTTTAAACCCCCAACTATAAAACCCTTCCTCTCCTCCCTCCGCTCCCAATAGCTACACTCTTCAAAAAGAAACAAGGGATATTCACCCCCCCCAGCCCCCCCTCCCTCCCACCTGGTGTCCCCCAATCTATCACCTCCCCCCTACCTGGACAAGAGAGCTACAAAGGAACTTTGTTGTCACACTGATTCCTTTAGCTTCTGCCACAACATGGCATACTGCCTGTTGTCTAAATTAGAGGATTGCTTATATAGTAAATTCTCATACTGCGCCAACTCTTTGACCTTTGTCACCCAACAGTTATATGGTACAGGTTCCGCACTTGTCCAGAACTGCAAAATAATTTTTTTGGCAGCCAGTGTTGTCATATATAAGAATCTCTGTTGTGGTTGAGATAGCCCCTGCTCAATAAGGTCAGTCTGGTCTCCCAGCAACAACGAGGGATATGACCACTCTATGACCACCTGAAGAACGATATTCAATACCTGGAAAATATCATTCCATATAGACAATTTGGGGCATTCCAAGAAGCTATGTAAGTACCAATTCCTATCTGACATTTAGGGCAAGTATCTGTCTCCCACAGCTTCATTCTCTTCCCCCTCTCACGGGTGATGTATGCCCTATGTAGCAATTTAAACTGCGTTTCTTGCCAGTCTGCAGCTTTAACGAAATTGGCTAGCGTCACGAACAGAAAATCAAATTGGGGAAGAGTATAATCGGATCCCATCTCCCTATTCCATCTGGAAACTACTCCCACCCCTCGCTTGACTGATATAACCATTTTCATCAGTTTATACCACGTGAATAGTCTATTTCCCTCCGTTGGGAAGTGCAGCACCAACTCATCCATTCCCCCATACATCCATTGAGTCCCATATTTCCCCCACATTTGCTGCCAATAATGACGTGCTTGTAAATAATGTAGATACTCGCCACTTCTCTTTCACTTAAGTACATATATAAGTACATAAGTAATGCCATACTGGGAAAAGACCAAGGGTCCATCGAGCCCAGCATCCTGTCCACGACAGCGGCCAATCCAGACCAAAGGCACCTGGCAAGCTTCCCAAACGTACAAACATTCTATACATGTTATTCCTGGAATTGTGGATTTTTCCCAAGTCCATTTAGTAGCGGTTTATGGACTTGTCCTTTAGGAAACTGTCCAACCCCTTTTTAAACTCTGCTAAGCTAACCGCCTTCACCACTTTCTCCGGCAAAGAATTCCAGAGTTTAATTATACGTTGGGTGAAGAAAAATTTTCTCGGATTTGTTTTAAATTTACTACACTGTAGTTTCATCGCATGCCCCCTAGTCCTAGTTTTTTTGGAAAGCGTGAACAGACGCTTCACATCCACCTGTTCCACTCCACTCATTATTTTATATGCCTCTATCATGTCTCCCCTCAGCCGTCTCTTCTCCAAGCTGAATAGCCCTAGCCTCCTTAATCTTTCTTCATAGGGAAGTCGTCCCATCCCCGCTATCATTTGTCGCCCTTCTCTGCACCTTTTCCAATTCTACTATATCTTTCTTGAGATGCGGCGACCAGAATTGAACACAATACTCAAGCATTATAACATCCTCACACCTGTTTTCCATACCTTTCCTAATAATACCCAACATTCTATTCGCTTTCCTAGCCGCAGCAGCACACTGAGCAGAAGGTTTCAGTGTATTATCAACGACGACACCCAGATCCCTTTCTTGGTCTGTAACTCCTAACGTGGAACCTTGCATGACGTAGCTATAATTCGGGTTCGTTTTTCCCACATGCATCACCTTGCACTTGCTCACATTAAACGTCATCTGCCATTTAGCCGCCCAGTCTCCCAGTCTCGTAAGGTCCTCTTGTAATTTTTCACAATCCTGTCGCGATTTAACAACTTTGAATAACTTTGTGTCATCAGCAAATTTAATTACCTCGCTAGTTACTCCCATCTCTAAATCATTTATAAATATATTAAAAAGCAGCGGTCCTAGCACAGACCCCTGAGGAACCCCTTCTCCATTGTGAGAAGGAGAGAAAACTAGTACCTTCTGGGGATATCAAGTCGCCCCAGGTTACACAACCATTTTTCGCCCATCTTTTAAATACAGAAGGGCCCAGACCCGCCGGGAAGCTTACCATCCCTACCGGTCTTTGAAAGGGTGAAGCAAGCGGACTTCTATCCTGTCAAGTTTGCCACCACTTCCATGCTGCACGGAGCGGTGCTAGAAAGTTAAACTGTCTATTTGCAATGGTACCTAACCCCGGAGGTGTATGGATTAAATTTATAAGCTTGTATGGTTTGCACCAATCCTCCAACCAGTGGGCTGGTGTAAACTTAGCTTGATCAGTAATACCTTCATATATGAATCGCATCAGTGCAGCCACGTTATATAATCGTAAGTCCGGCAAGTTAATACCGCCCTTATCTTTGCTGAGTATTAACTCTGAATGTCCTATATGAGCACCTTTTTGTCTCCATATAAATGATCTGATAGTTGACCTAAAAAATCGCTCATCTTGTCTCTTAATCTAAATGGGCATTGCCTGCAATGGATACAACAGTTTGGGCAACAGAATCATCTTGACCAGGGCTACTCTATCGAATAGCGATAAAGGGAGATCCCTGCACCTCACACATACTTGTCTGTTCTTATCGATTTGATCTAGTATATTTCTCTTATACATCACTATTGGGTTAGTGCTCAAGTAAATACCTAAATAGCGCATTGCCTGAGTCACCGGTGGGATCGATAGGTTCCCAAACCTTGAATTAGCTTGAGTACCCGACATTAAAAGTGGTTCAGGTTTATCGCAGTTAGCCCGAGAGTTCCCCGAATTTCTTTATTAAGGATAGAGCCTGTTCCAAGTGTAGGGATGCATCCTCTAGATATAATAAAATGTCATCCGCAAATAAATTGATACGGATCTCCTGCCCCCCCACCTTCAAACCCTTAATCTTGTCACTCTGCCGGATTTTTATCGCCAACGGTTCAATTGCCAAAAGGAACAGGAGTGGCGATAACGGGCATCCCTGCCTCGTGCCCCTCTGTAGCTCAAAGCTATCTGTTAGTGTGTTATTAATCATCAACCTCACCTTGGGCTCAGTATATAAAACCTGTACTCACTCAACGAACCTGCCCATTATCCCGTACTTCTCCATCACCCAAAAGAGATATTGCCATGATATACTATCAAAGGCTTTCTCCATGTCTAGCCCTGCTATTGCCTCTCTCCCCTCAGTTCCTTTATAAGTGTGTATTGCCGCCAAAGCCCTGATAATATTCATGGAGGCATATCGCCCAGGAACAAAACCCGCCTGGTCCTCTTGTATAACCCTGGATAATGATAAATTCATTCTGCGGGCTAAAATAGCTGCTAACAATTTCACATCCTGATTTAATAAGGAGATGGGTCAATATGACCCCAACTGCCCCGGATCTTTCCCTGGCTTAGGGAGTAAAATAATATGCGCCAAGTTTTTGGTATGTTGTCTCCTATCCCCGCCCCCTGTAAGGCTATTAAAAAATTCCGCCAGAGGTCTAGTTATATCATCTATTAAAATTTTGTAATATTCAGGTCCGTACCCATCTGGCCCTGGGGCCTTAGTCAGCTTTAATGCCTTAATGCCTTGCCTGACCTCCTGTTCAGAGATAGGAGCACTCAATCTTTGTATCTGGTCTTCACTACATTGCGGCATAGAGAGACCTTCAAAAAAGGCATCCCTCTGCAACGGATCCAGCTCTCTCACTGCGTATAACGACTGATAGTATTGAATAAATTGTTTATGTATTTGGGCCTCTTGAAGATACACGTGGCCTGCATAATCCCGGATTGATGTTACTATGTCTCTTCCTATAGGGCCGTACTAAATTCGCCATAAGTCTGCCCGCCTTGTTTCCCCATTGAAATAATTTAAATCTCTGAAAATATATATCCCGCTCTGCCCTTGTATTAAGCAGTTGGTCAATACATTTTCGAAGCCGCCCTAAGGTCTTTATGTTTCAATCATTTTTATTCAAAACTTAAGAAGAAAAGTTAACATCATCATGTATGAACGTCTGATATTTTCCCCCCATTTGACTAAACTAACACATAGTACTTCTACCCCAACAAATAGGACTTAACCTTCCCTTCCCCTTCCCCTCCCACCCCCATCCCCTTTTGTTTCCCTTGCTGTGGCATCAAATGATCATAATAATGCAGGGTACAGGGCAATATCTAGAAGTTTAACAGTCTACTCCTGGCAGTTGGAGTCAGAGTATTCCAAAAGGGAGTCCAAGTGAGTTGGAAACGCACTCCAGTCTTTGTTTTAAAGTCTGTAATTCCCACCCTCTCTACCCGCAGTAACGTTATCATACGCACACGCCACTGCGATACTGTAGGGTAGTTGTATGTAAGCCATTCTGAGAGTATTGCTTGTTTAGCCACTACAATAGCTTTGCGTACAAAAGCGGTAAATCCTGATGGGACAGGGTGTATGAGAACAGGATGGCCCAGGAGCAGCGCCGAGTCATACTTCCAGCCCGCCTTCCACATCTCAGAAACATATTGTACTAGCTCCTTCCAAAATCGGACTATGCCCTTGCAGGACCAAAACATGTGCCTGAGGGTGGCCCCCGGATCCCTGCATTTGAGGCTCTCTCCCCAAGGCGAGAGTCCCATGTGAAAGGCTCTTCTGGGAGAAATGTAGAGTCGAAGAGCAAATTTGTATTGTAGTTCCCAGTGCTGCGTCATGTTCATTGTTTTGCGCATTGTAAGCACATGGGACTTGAAAGAGCCATGGGGATATCTCGTTTCCAGGCAGCCAGTAACTTGGCATAGTCCAGTTCGGTAACTGTGTCTCTGATGTGCCTGTGATGGAACGTGAGGGGCACCTTTGCTGTGCCTCTAAAGAGAATGCTGTTGCCAACTCTTCCTGGACATCCTCTGCCAGGACAAGGAACGTATATAATGCTTTAGCTGTGCATAATAGAACTCATCGGAGGGCGGCAGGGCGTATTCAACACAGAGCTCCTGAAATGGCTTTATCTGTCCTTCATGGGTAAGTACTTGTAACAAGTATACTATCCCTTTCCTTTTCCATCTGCGGAACACCGAATATAGCCTTCCAGGTGCAAAGGCAGGGTTCCCGCATATTGGCAAGTATGGTGTAACATTCGAAGAAAATCCGTGTAATTTACAGATCCATTTCCAAGTTGCTTTTGCTGATGTCATTATTCCTGTATGCTTCAGTAGGGGTGGCAATGGTAATCCCATCGTGTGCAAATAGCTGCTGAAGTGCGTTTCTGGGTATAATTGTAATTCCAGTTCTGTATTTGTATGGTCCTGTGTTCTGCGAAACCAGTCAGTGATGTGGCGCATGCCACTAGCTATTGTTAGATATTTCACGTTCAGTAGTCCCAAACCCCCATATTCTACCGGTAAACTCAGTGTTGGAATGGAAAGGCGGGGTTTCTTCCCACTCTAAAAAAAATCTTTGCATTAACCTCATTAATTTCTTTTCCTCCCCCCTCTTTAAGTAAAGCGGGAGAGTTTGAAAAACATAGAGCCACTTTGTAACTACAATCATGTTGTACAATGCAATACGCCCCAGGAGAGAGAGTGGAAGGGATCCCCATGCCTGCAATTGTTTTTCAGTGTCTTTTAATAAGCGTTGTATATTTAGCTCATATAACTGGGACAAATCAGCTGGAATACATACTCCTAAATACTTAATCATGCCCTGCGTCCACTGTAAGGGAAACTGTCCAGGCCAAGATGTTTTGACGTCCGGTAGAATGGGAAGTGCAATGGACTTGTGTAAATTTAATTTATATTTAAATCTTTTTTTATTATTGGCAATAACATAAAATAACATGTACATTACTCGCAAAAAAGGACACATACAGAGTATCATCATACAACTGAAGTCACTATGCATTTTACATTTTCTCCCCGCTTCCCATCTTCCTCCCTCAATCGCTTTCTTATTCTATGGTTTCAGCGTTTTAATGGAGAGATTTTGTGATGAGATTCCATATCAAAACAGTATTATTATTTTGTATAAAACTCGTACTAATAGATCTATCATGTAAACAGTCTGAACTTTAGCCTCATCCGCGTGCTTTATATAAGTATGTCAGTCATTTTTGTTACTAATATGTGCAAGTAATAACCAAGTACCATACAAGACACCAGCGCCTTTGGCCATTAACAGGTATCAAATTCAACACGTTTAAACCATCATAACAGTTTTTCCCCTCCCCCTCCCCCCCCCCCTCCACACTGGTACTTCCAGGCTTAATTCTCTCAGCTGACCTACACTCCAACTTTTAAGTACATACATATACCTATAGTGATTAAACCTGACTCCGAAGTTCCCAATGCATCTAAAACTCTAATGGTCCCCAGTGGGCACTCAATGACTCAAGTAACCACGAGTCATTTTCCAACTAACCAAAAATTCCCATCAGGGCATCAAGAGTCATTGTCATCAAATGGTCTAAAGTCTCTTCCCCACCAAACCTCCCAACCCCCCCTCGCTCCCCCCCCCCCCCCCCCGGGTTTCCATGGTGTACTGTCAACAATTAGGAATTCTACTAAGCGCTACCGGGGTTAATGAATCCCAGAATGGCGACCACCTCCGACCATAGGAGCCAACTTTTCAAAATGATTGGGGGTGCTGAATTTTTTTTTAACAGGTGGTGCATTCCCCCGCCCCCTCCCTCCCCCTCCCCGTCCCCCCCCCCTCCCTCCCCGCCAAGGTCCAGGCCCCCCTCTCCTCCGAATGCCAGTCCCAACCCCAGCCTGACCTCTTCTCCCACAACAGTCCTCGGTCGGTCCGTCCTTGCCTTCCTGCATGCCGCCCAGAATTTTAAAACTCATCTTACCTTGGGGTCCCGGCGGCAGCATTGAAAGGTGAGCAGGCTCGGCGCTTCAGCCTTCCCTTCTCTCTCAGCTCTGGTCACACCCTTGCGGAAACAGAAAATGAGAGCGGGACCAGAGCTGAGAGAGAAGGGAAGGCTGAAGCGCCGAGCCTGCTCGCCTTTCAATGCCGCCAAGACCCGAGGTAAGATGAGGTTTAAAATTCTGGGCGGCACGCAGGAAGGTGAGGACAGACCGGCGGAGAACTGAGGGAAAAGAGGGCGGGCACCGGGCAGGTAGGCTGGCTGGGAAGTAAACTTCCGACTTCCGGCGGTTTCTGGCGCCCTCCTGCAGCCTATTAGTTTGCGCCCCTACAAATCCAGGGGTGGGATCACTATGGCTCCGCCCCTACAGTAGTCACACCCCTTTTACCAACCATGGCGTCATTGAAAATATTACACCAGTATAGAAGAAAAATAACTTGTGGGGTTTTTTTGTACTCTAAATGACACAAACCAAATTGGCAAACAGACCATGAATTATGAGAACAGACAGTCTTGCCAACTCTGAAAAACAATGTGTTATCAAAGTCTCAGAACCTAACAAACAGATCCCTATTCAGACACTTGGCCTTGCAGTCACACATGTAGAACAGAGATAGCCCCTCTTCAAATTCTTCAAAAATTAACCTGAAATCCTAAGACGTTAGACCCTGCATGCAGCACAATACCAGACAAACAGAAAGAAACACATTGCTATACATTGCAAAATAAGACAACAGATGTAGCAGATGTAAATTCTCAAAGTGGACATATTACAAACACTAAAATGAAAATAAAATTATTTTTTTTCTACCTTTGTTGTCTAGTGACTTTGTTTTTCTGATCATGCTGGCCAAGTATCTGATTCTGCTGCTATCTGTCCTCTTAACTCCATTTCCTGGGCTTCATTTCTTTACTTTCCTCCTTTCTTCTTCATTTCTTGCTCTATATCCATAAGGAAAAGCTGGGTCCTCCGCAGACTTGACCGTCCAGTGGATCCAGCTTCTGCCTATTTTCTCCATCCATGTGCAGTTTTTCTCCTCTCTTCCTTTTCCCTCATCTCATCTCCTTCTTCTCTCTTCCCTCCATCCATGTCCAGCATTTCTTCTCTCTCCCCTCTATCCATGTGCATCTTGTTCCTGTCTTCCCTTCCCTCCCCTCCATCCATGTCCAACAATTCTCTCCCTGCCCTCCCTTCCATCCACCTATGTCCAGCAACCCTCCTCTGTCCACTGCCCTCCCCTCCATCCATGTCCAGCAACTCTCTGCTCCCCTCCATCCACCTATGTCCAGCAACTCTCCTCTCCCATGCCCTCCATCCACCCATGTCCAGCAACTCCGCTGCCCTACATCCATATCCAGTAATTCTCCTCTCTCCCCTGCTGCCCCCGCTTCATCTATCCATATCAAGCAATTCTCCTTCCTCCCCTGTCCTCCCATCCATGTCCATCGATGCTCCTGTCTCCCCTGCCCTCCTCCATCCATCCATATCAAGCAATTCTCCTTCCTCCCCGCCCCTCCATGTCCAGCAATTTCTCCTCTCTCCCTGGGCCCTGTCCTCCCATGATCCATGTCCATCGATGCTCCTCTCTCCCCATCTCCATCCATATCAAGCCATTTCCCTCCTCTCTCCCTGGGCCCTGCCCTCCCATGATCCATCGATGCTCCTCTCTCCCCACCTCCATGCTCCATCCATCCATATCAAGCCATTTCCCTCCTCTCTCCCTGGGCCCTGCCCTCCCATGAACACACTTTTCACACCCATAACCATAATACAAGTTCAGCTTCGTAATTGTTCTAAACATTATTCTGATGGTCCTACCTCCACCAATAACTGGTTGCATACTGCAATCTCTGTTCTAACAAAGGCCAAAACTGAATTAGCTTCGACGGTGGAATTCTGAGTTACTGTTATTTTAGCAGGTTGTCAGTCACGGGTTTTACTTGCTCTCTGGTCTTTATCCTCCTCTCAACAGCCATTTCCTTAGTGTCCTTCCCCTCAATCGATCAATGTTAGTTTTCTGTCCCCTACCCTCCCGCTCCCATGTTCACCTGCCCGCCCTCTTCTATTTAAATTTACCTCCGTCGCAGCGTCAGTGAAAAGCACTGGCCGCCTGCTAGCAGCCTTCCCTTTGGTTCGCTCGGCAGTGTCCCTCCTTCTTCTGACATCATTTCCGCGAGTCAAGGAAATGATGTCAGAAGAAGGCGGGACACTACCGAGCGAAGCGAAGGGAAGGCTGCTAGCGGGCGGCCAGTACTTTCACTGACGCTTCGACGGAGGTAAATTTAAATAGACGCTCAGCTGCAGCCTGCGACGTCGGAGGCTAAGCGGAGGCAGTGCCCTACAGAGGTCGGCACCCCCTGCCAGTGCCTGAGCGGCTGAAAATATTGGGGGTGCTTGAGCACCCACAGCACCCACGGAGTCGGCGCCTATGCCTCCGACAATAAGCATCCCCTTTGGATGAGGCCAGGTCTCCCACCCCTCTACGCTCTAATGCACATAAGGAAATCATTCTAGACCTCCATTGCTGATAAGTGGGGGCTTCTGCCGTTATCCATTGGTGAAGGATTACTTTCTTACCCATAAGAACCGCCCGTTTCAAAAAGGGCCTAAGTCCCACAGCCCCTGGGGCCGATAGCTTGAACTGGTCAAATAAAAGAGATGCATAGGGGGTCCAGGTCACTCCCCAGAGAGCCGACACATGCCTAGTCACCCGTTGCCAAAACTCTAGAACCCACTGCCAGAACATGTGACCAAGACCCGCTGGGGAGCGAGCACACTTGGCACAGGCGTCATCAGCTCTCATGGCTGCCCTCATCGCCCTGTGTGGGGAAAAATACATTCTCATTACAAACTTATAAAGAGTTTCTGTCAGTGTCACGTTTTCCGTCATTTTGGGAATATTTAACACGTAAGTTTTTAATTGCTCGCCCTTCAGATTCAAAGATAACTCATTATTCCACTGGGTTGCCAGTTTCTCATAATCTACCTCCCCCAACTGCTCCCTCAGACATGAGTGAAAGTACTTTAGGGGGACTGCCAATTGCACATCCATGGCAAACAGAGCGAGCAACTTCTCCCACGTCTCAGAAGTCAAGGAAGCTTGCGGAATCGACCGGATATAATGTTGTAACTGATGCCAAGCGAAAAAATCCCCCGTCACGGTCCCGAATTCCAACCGCCAATCTCCCAATGTCTTCCCTCCTCCGTATAGGGCTGATGTAAATAATGAGCCCCTCGATCTCCCCAGGCCACAAATTGAGCCGAGGTCGAGCCCGGGGAGAAATCCGGGTTGCCCGGCAACGGTAACAAAGGAGAGTATCTCGACAGAAGCCAAAAGAGACAACACATCCATTTCCACACTCGTCTCAATGGCGAGAATAACACTGCATAGGCGCTAGGTACCCGACGCCCACATGACTTTATATGTAGCCAGGCGCTAAAATGTATCGGTGTCAACAAAAGCTGTTCCTCCTCTGAGCAAGTGAAGTAGCTCATTCCTCTAAACCAATCGGAGATGTGCCTCATGTTCCCCGCTACAGAATAAATTTAATTTAAAGCCAGAAAATTTCCCAAATTGTTCAATTATCTGCAGCAGCCTGCTTAAGCTCTGGGTATGGTTTTTCAATAGTACCAGCAGATCATCTGCATAGGCCAACACCCTGATGTCATGACCTGCCAAGATGACCCCCTCAAGATCCTATGTAGATGCAATGATCCTCAGCAGTGGCTCCAAGGACAAAACAGAAAGTAGCGAGGAGAGTGGACACACCTGTCTCGTTCCACGACATATTTGGAACTCTGACTCTCTTGTGCCATTTACAAGAACCCTCGCCGTGGGCTGGCAATATAGAGTACGAACAGCCCGGAGGAACCAACCCGCTATACCCATGCTTTCTAAGGTCTGAAACAAGAAGTCCCACCCGACCCGGTCAAAGGCCTTCTCCGTGTCTAAACTTACTACTAAGGAGGGCCCTCCATCTTGTTTACATGCTGCAATTGCCAGCAAGAGTTTCCTGACATTGTGTACCGAATGCCTGCCTCTCACAAACCCTACCTGTTCTGCGTTGATCAACTGCGGTAAGAACTGGGCCAATCTCTCCACCAACATTTTAGCTATTATTTTAATGTCTACATTGAGGAGAGAGATTGGCCTATAAGACTCAGCCCTGTCATTGGGTTTACCCGGCTTAGGTATTAATGATATGAGAGCCGTGTTAGCATATCTTGGAAATTGTCCCGTTTCTATAACCTCATTGTAATATTCTAATAGAGCTGCCAGGGCTTCCCCAGGTAGACTTTTGTAATATTCTACTGTGAAACCATCAGGGCCTGGAGCCAAGCGCAGCTTTAGGGACTTAATCACCTGTTGTAGTTCTCCCAGCCCTAAGGGCATATTCAAGGCCTCTAACTCTTCTGCTGTGATTTTGGAGAGCCCCGCATGGTGTAGGTACTCTTGCATGGCCTGCTCTGGGGGGGGGGGGGGGGGGGGCGCCTCTGCCATATATAGGGTAGCAAAATACTCTGTAAATACCTGACCTATCTGCTCTTTCTCCGTTGTGGGCCTACCTTTTAAGTCTTTTAACATTGTAACCGTACGGGGACCCCCCCTAATTCTTGATTAAACGGCTCAGCATTCTACCAATCTTATTACCGAATCTCTGTAGTTTATATTTGTAATAGAGGGCTGATCTGGCCTCTTCTCATGTAACAAACTATTCATTGCTACCTGTGTGGATTTTAAGGTTTCAAAGGTAGCTTTAGATGGGTGGTGTATGTAGATTCTTTTAGCCCTACTCAGTTGTCGCTCTAACTAGTATCTCCGCCGCCCTCTTCTTATTCTTGAGGCTGCAATAAGCTATAATGGCGCCCCTTAATACCGCTTTAGATGCAGACCAAAACAGTTCGGGTTGGCTTACGGCATGCTCCCCATTGAAGCGTACATAGTCTGCCCAGCTCTTGTGGCTCTTTAAATGTGGGTCTGAGTGTAAGTAAGCCGGGTATCTCCATCCATTCGCACCCCCTTTGCCAGCTGTAACATTCAACTCCACCCATATTAGAGCATGGTCCGAGATTTCTTCTGGCCCTATAGTGGCAGTATTGACTACGTGAAATATGGATCGGTCTAATAATATATAATCTATCCTGGCGCACGATCCATGTGCCCTTGATCTATGTGTGTAGTCCCTTTCTCCATAGTGTAGGATCCGCCAGGGGTCCACCAAATTGAGCGTCTTGTTAAATGCTTGGAACTCTTTGGAGCGTGCCCCCTCTATATTGTGATTCCCTCGGGTTGGAACAATCCTGACGGGGGTCCATTACCACATTGAAATCTCCTGTCACTATCAATCTAGCATTATGGTGTTGTAAACAAGTTCCAGCCAAGGACTTAAAGAAAGTTGGATCATAATTGTTAGGGCCATATAGTACTAGCAACAAAAAAAACATCCCTTGCAGCCACACTCTAAGTTATATGTAGTCTCCTTTACTCCTTTTACCCATTAAAGTTACCTTGTATCGGAGTCCCTTCCGATACAACACTGCCACCCCTCCTTTCCTCCCTTGGGATGAGGCCGCATACACCTCACTCACCCATAATTTCTGTAATTTAGCATGTTCTAGATTGGTAAGGCGCATTTCCTGGAGACACGCAATATCCGCTTTATGCCTTTTCAGTGCTGCTAAGATTTTAGATCTCTTTATCGGGACGGTAATGCCACCCACATTCCATGAAATTATTCTAGCAGACATATGTTATACGCAACTCATTTACTAGTGTTTGTTGACTTCTTATAGTATCTGGCTTCTTGCCAGCGCATGTTGACATAGCATCTTTACCATTCCAGCTCTGTTCTCCCTCCTGTCCTTTCCAACCCATCCAAGCAAATTGAGTAAGCCTAACACCCTGCCGCATGCCAAATCCCACCCCAACTTCCATATCAAACCAATAACAACCCAAACCCAAATCCCCTCCCCTCCCAATCCCCAAACACACATTCAGACCCCCAACCATCTCCAGGCCGAGACCTTGGCGATGCACAGAGTCACCTGGCTTGCAGAAAGCCCTCGTCCTGGACTCTGATTTGTTCACCACTCACTATAGTTACTTGTGCAAACCTCGTATGTCCAACAGCACTTACTAAACACATCAGTCTCCTTCAATAATGTTGTGTTCTTGCAGCGCTGTTTTAGCGTCTGCAACTGATTTGTAAACTCGCCACTGCCCTTGGATATGGATTTTCAAGTGTGATGGGTATTGAAGTGTGAATCTTATTTGTTTCTGCGCCAGCTTAGCGCATATGGGATGAAATTTTCTCCGTTGCTCTTGTACTCCCACAGAGTAATCTTGAAACATCAAAACATGCCGTCCCTCATAGGTTAAGTCCGCTCGACGTATTTTGAATCCATTTAGAATTTCAACTTTGTGTCAGTAATTAAGCAGCTTTGCTACTATCACTCTCGACCTATTTTGCAGGTCTGATTTGCGGCCTACTCTGTGCGCCCTCTCTATCACCACAGGTCCCAAGGAATCAGAAAGCGCCAGCTCCTTAGCCAGCCAATCCGTCAGCCATGGCACCAAGTTTCGTTCAGGTATGCTTTCTGCTAGGCCCACTATTCAGATGTTATTCCGCCGAGAGCGATTTTCTAAGTCTTCTAATTTTTCTGCTTGCTCTTGCAATTGCTGTTTGATCACAAGCAAGTCTGTGCTGTAACCCTGGGAATCATCCTCTAGGGCCGAGACTCTTGTTTCAAGGTCCTCTGTTCTAGTCTCTAGTCCCTCTAATTTTGTGTGAAACAGATCCAATTTTTGGTCGAAAGCTTCCCATTTAGGTTTCCAAGCCTTTTCAACTGCTTCCGTTAGCTGCACAAGTTGTAACTCAGAGAAGGACTGCTCCATTGCCATCTTGGCTTCCGGGGTGATCAGCTTGCTTTTATCTTTCTCCTTTTTTGCAGCTCTTTTTTTTTTTTTAAATTATATTTATTGAAATTTTTGAATAACAATATATAACACTTGTCATGGCACAATCATATGACACATATATATAACTTCCATAACCAATAACAGGAAAGTGAACAAATTCCCTCCTCCCTCCCTACCCCTCTACCTAACATGAGAAACTCTTACTCATTAGTGAAGGTTAGTCGTATTGTGGTCAATTATTCGCTTTCAGAGTCTAGGAACAATCAAGTGGGGCGCATCAAGATCTATCCCATTGTGTCCTCTCCATGTGCGATAGCGCTCCCATAGCAAGTTAAATTTTGTTATATGTCCCGATTTCAAGGCTGTCAGTTTTGACATTTGGTAGAGGTAGTCCATCTTATGTATCACCCGGATCACCGGTGGTGCCATTGTACTTTTCCACGCTGCCGCCAATGTTATTTTCCCAGCTATAAACCATATAGAAGTAAGTCTGTGGTCAGCAAGGCGCACTCCAGGTGGACGAACATGTAGTAAGCATATCTCAGGCTTAGCTGAATATCGCACCCCAGTCACTTGAGCAAACGTATCAATCAATTCCGTCCAATATATTTGGATCTTAGGACAGAACCACCAAATATGGGCCATGTCCCCCACCATTGTACATCCTCTCCAACATTGATCAGACCCTTTCCCATACATTTTTACCAATCTCTTTGGAGTATAGTACCATTGATACAATATTTTATAGCTGTTTTCAGTGAGAGAACTAGATACAGAGGCATGTAACATGTGTTCTAAAGCTTTTTCCCATTGGGTCTCATCTAGAGTTATCTGTAGATCTCGCTCCCAGCGTTGTATATAGTATTGGATTGGAGCCTGATCAGCAAGCAGGGCCCCATATAGGCGAGACACACAACCCCTATGGCTACCCGCCCTCATTGCTCTTTCTATATCTACCTCCTCCCGAATCAGTTCTGTTTTTGCTTTCTTGTTTATATAATCTCTATATCGTTGGTAGTGAAATAGGTGAGAGGTTGGTAATCCATAGTCCTCTTGTAATTCTTCAAATGGGGTTACTTGGTCATCTTCCCACAGTTGACTTAGCGTGATAAGACCCCTCCTTTCCCATTGGCCATAAAGAGGATTGTCTACCCCCAACGGACATCCCGGGGCAGTTTTTATTGTCATCTGTTGAAAATGTAGTCTATTGGGTAGAGTCCTTTGCCTAACCGCCCACCATGTTTGCAAGGGGTATTGCACTGCTATTGGGGCTTTCCTAATATAAGACTGGAGTTGGCTCTTTGGTAGCCACAGTATAGAGCGTAAGTTTGCTAATCCCATCCAGTGTTGTTCCATCTGGACCCATGATTTAGTACTACCAGTGCTCCACTCTGCTAATACTCGTAACTGTGCTGCTTGGTGGTATAGAGCAAAATTTGGGACTCCCATTCCTCCTCTTTTTTTTGATTGGTACATAACAACCGCTCGTACCCGTGGTGGTTTGTGTTGCCACACATAAGCGAAAACCTTTCTATTAAGTTGTCGAAAAAATCCCCTCGGTACTGGTAATGGTAATGCGAGGAACAGGTATAAAAGTTTGGGCAAAATCATCATTTTTATGGCTGCCACACGTCCCAACCAAGACAGCTCTAACCCCTCCCACCTGTCAAGATCTCGAAACAATTCTTTAAGTTTCTGGGGATAGTTAACTTGATGGAGGTCCGACAATTTGGGTGTTAATTGAATGCCTAGATATCGGAGGGACCGCTGGACCCATTTGATCTGGAATTGTTGTCGCAGTGAGGCTTCGTCCCCTGCCGCCAGTCCCAATCCCAGAGCCTCAGATTTATCTATATTCACCCGGAACCCGGACATGGTGCCGTATTGATTCAATTCTTGTAATATATATGGTAAGGACTCGCCTGGATTAGTCACTGTTAATAAGATATCATCGGCGAATAGCATGACTTTGTGTGTTAGATGCCCCACCTGGAGACCATGTATGCGTGGATGTTGTCGTATGCATTGGGCCAAGGGCTCCATTGTTAGTGCAAACAGCAGTGGGGACAGGGCACAACCCTGGCGGGTCCCACGTTCTAATGTTATTGGGTCAGAGTTGGTTCCATTGATTCTCAGTATTGCTAATGGCTGGGTATATAATAATTGGAGCCATACTATAAACCGTCCTACAAATCCCATTCGCTTTAGTACTGCAAACATAAAGACCCAATTGACCCTATCGAATGCCTTTTCGGCGTCTAAAGATAGGAGCAACATTGGCTGTCTGGTATTGGTTGCCTCCTGAATCAGGTGGAGTGCCCTGCGAATGTTATCTATTGCTTGCCTTCCCATGATGAATCCCGCCTGGTCCTCTTGTACCAGCTTCGGCATGAGTCTTTGTAGTCTCTTAGCCAATATCTTAGTAAAAAGCTTGTAGTCCGATCCCAACAAGGAGATCGGACGGTAGGAACCACAGTATTGTGGATTCTTTCCGGGTTTAGGTAAAACTACTACATTTGCTATCCGCCAGGTGTAGGATAGCTCCTCTTGGGTATCAAGCTCATTAAATGTTCGGACTAGTAAAGGGATTAAGAGCTTGCTATACCGTTTATAAAATTTGTTTGTGAATCCATCTGGGCCCGGGGATTTACCGTTAGGCATATCGCTTATGGCCCACGCCACCTCATCTGCTGTGATCGGTGCAGAGAGCGCCTCCGCTTCTACCATTGTCAATGTGGGTAGGGCCGCCTTTGCAAGATAATTCTGGGCTTCCTGCGCATCTAAAGTACCCTCCGTTTTGTATAAGGCCGTGTAAAAGTCTGAGAAGACTGTCCTGATCTCTTCTCCTGTTATACATAATTTCCCCTCCCTATTGAATATGGAGGGCACTTGTGTATGGGTATAGTGCTTTTTTAACTTAAATGCTAGTAGCCGTGAAGCTTTGTTTCCAAATTCGAAATGAGCTTGTCTCACTCTTTGGAGGTGCTCTGCTATCTCTGCCATTTGAATTTCCCTAAGTTCTGTCCGTAATGCGTGTATTCGGTGGTTTATAGCTCCCGCCCCCGGTCGCCCTGCACATTGTTCAGTGAGGTCTCTTAATTCCGCATGTATTTGTTGGGTCCTCGCTCTTACTTGTCGTTCTAGGTGGATTTGTAAGGATATAACTTTTCCCCGGAGCACGGCCTTACATCCTTCCCAGAGGATCCCAGCTGATACTTCATTATTATCATTGATGTCAATGTACTCTCTAATATCTGCTTCTATCCTGGCGGCTATGATTGGGTCTGCTAGTAGTTTGTCACTAAAGCGCCACTGTGGCGTTCCAGGGCTCATTACCTTCAATTTCAACTCAAGGACTACTGGAGCATGGTCTGACCATGTCCTCGGATATATCTGAATATCCACTGTATTTGTCATTAATGTCAAGTGCCCCATCCAAAAATCTATGCGGGAATGAGAGTTGTGTACAGCCGAGTAAAATGTGTAGCTTTTAGTTTGTGGGTTTCTGTGTCGCCAAATGTCTACTAGTTGCCATTGTCTCATGAATTTATATAATTGGGATCGATCTGCTTGTGAGTAGCGTATCCCTTGCGTAGAATTATCTAGTGTTGGTTGCAGTGTGAGATTATAATCACCACCCATTAAAAGGGTCCCTTCAACATGTTTAGAGAGGAGCACTGATAGGTCCGAATAGAAGGCACCTTGTTGGTCATTGGGGGCATATATATTTAAAAGTGTCAACACCTCTCCTTCCACTTTTACAATCATCAATAGATATCTACCCCCTTTGTCCCTTACTATCCTTTGCACTTGCCAGGGGTATTTATTGGATAATGCTATCAGGACTCCGTTTTTTTTCCTTTCTGTGAGACTTGATGCAAAAAATATTTGCTGTGATCTAATGTTACTACACAGCCGCTCTGCCTCCTGTAGTAAATGGGTCTCTTGAATAAACGTTATATCAGCATGGAGGCGTTTTATCTCCTGAATCATAAGATGTCTCTTTCCTGGTGAATTAAGTCCCTTTACATTAAGGGTCATGCATTTAACAATACTCATCTCAACTGTGTGACAATCTCTTTTGTCCCTCCTCTATTCCCAATCCTCTGGTCTATTCCCTCTTGAAAGTCCTGCTCTCTAACCTTCAGGTAATGTCGAATCTGAACTAATCTCCCCCCAACTAGAAACTCTTTTACCCTCCCCTCCCCCTTTAAGACATCCTCGTATCCAAAGCACAAGGGTGTCATAGAGGGAAGTGACCCACCCACCCACATATTATCAATTAACAATTTGGGCCCCACTGCTTTGGGCAAAGTAATGTGAAGTGCTGATTGCGCAACTGAAAGGCATTTTTTTTTTTCTTTTTTTTTTTCCTTTACATATTAAATGTCATCACCTTACACTGTTCAATCTTACAGTCAGTTTCTTGTAACTTATGTTTGGAATCAGCTTTTGTTGTGTCCGTTCCTCCAGTCACTTCTTTGCTTTGTCTTCGGGTCTTCGTAGCTGGGTATCAGAGTGTTGTCGCTGTAGTCGTCCTTTTCCCGCTGTGACCCGCTGCCATCTTGGTCTATCTCCAGTTAATGGTATACGTTTCCTGGGAGTATTAATGTCTCCGCTGGGGCCTGCTTCCGGAAAGATATGCGTTGCCTCTGCGATATCTCGTATTTGGCATTGCTTCCCCTCCTTGTAAAATCGCAACACAAAAGGGTGGCCCCAGCGATATTTAATCCCCTTGTCTGTCAAAAATTTCGAGAAGGGTCGGAGTTCTGCCCTTCTTTTCAAAGTAGCCGCCGCCAGGTCTTGGTAACATTCAATATGGTATGTGTCCCATTCAAATCCTGGCGTGGAGCGCGATGCCTGCATGACTTGTTCTTTTAATTTAAAATCGCTGAAGCATGCAATAATATCTTTTGGGCGGTTTGATGTTAAAGTTCCTAAAGCTCTGTGGGCCCTCACCAGTTGGATTGTAGCAGGGTCTCTTGTGATTTGAATGTTCTGGAGCAGCGCACTCACAATTTTTTGAACTGTCTGTTCACAGTCTGTATAGTGTGGTGTGTCTGGCAGACCCCTAAATCGCACATTGCATCGGCGGCTCCGATTTTCAAGATCTTCTATTTTGTCCCAGACTTGCTGGGTGTCTTGTCGGGCCTCGCGGTGCTGGGAGTCGAGTGTCTGGATTAAGTCTGTTTGTTCCTCCAGGCGGTCTTCTATTTCAGTTACTCGTAGGCCCAGCGCGCCTATTTCTCCGCATAGCTCCGCCCCCATCGCGGCGATGTCTGCCCGCACTGCCGTTATTATTTCCGTTTTTATCTCCTGCAACCAGCCCCGTATTTCCTGCATATTTGTATCTTCCTGGATCCGTCCCTCCCCCGTAGCGAATAGCGACGGGGAGAGCGGCGGGGGACTCCCCCCTCGGGACTCGGATTGGCGCTGTTCGAGAGCTGGCGTGCTTGAACTCGCGGCTGGGCCCGTATACGCGAAGGTTTGTAAGTCGACTGCTGGGGCTTTCGAGGTCAGCATCTTTCGCTTACCCTTGGTTTTAAATGCTGTTTTCTTGCGTTTCTCAGTCGCGTTTGCTTGTTTTTCATGCAGTGGGTTTACTGATTGTTTGGGGCTGATCGGAGCTCGTGGCTCAGGCAGCCATTTCAGGTGGTGACGTCACTTCCTCCTCCTTTTTTGCAGCTCTAAGTGTCATCCCAGCTGGAGTTTTACTGAGGTACTAGTAAGAAAGGCCCGTTTCGTAAACAAATGAAACGGGCGCTAGCAAGGCTATAGAGAGAGTGAGAGTGTGTATATGTATGTGTGTCTGTGTGTGTGTGACACAGAGAAAGTGTGTGTGTGTGTCTCTGTGTGAAAGAGAGTGTACTACTACTACTACTACTATTTAACATTTCTAAAGCGCTACTAGGGTTACGCAGCGCTGTACAGTTTAACATAGAAGGACAGTCCCTGCTCAAAGAGCTTACAATCTAAAGGACAAGTGTACAGTCAATCAAGAAGGGGCAGTCTAGATTTCCTGAAAGGTATAAAGGTTAGGTGCCGAAGGTAACATTGAAGAGGTGGGCTTTGAGCAAGGCAGAATGGCGGAGCCTGGAGTTGGCGGTGGTGGAGAAGGGTACTGAGAGGAGGGATTTGTCCTGTGAGCGGAGGTTTCGGGCGGGAATGTAAGGAGAGATGAGGGTAGAGAGGTAGTGAGGGGCTGCAGACTGAGTGCATTTGTAGGTGAGAAGGAGAAGCTTGAACTGTATGCGGTATCTGATCGGAAGCCAGTGAAGTGACCTGAGGAGAGGGGTGATATGAGTATATCGGTTCAGGCGGAATATAAGACGTGCAGCAGAGTTCTGAACTGATTGAAGGGGGGATAGATGGTTAAGTGAGAGGCCAGTGAGGAGTAGGTTGCAGTAGTCAAGGCGAGAGGTAATGAGAGCATGGATGAGAGAGTGTTGCACAGGTAGGGTGAAAATGAAGAGACAGCAGTCTTCCATCCCTTCTGTGTCCCGTGTGTATGAGTGTGTGAGAGAGAGAGAGGTGCTAGCAGTCCCTGTGATAGTGGCAGGTCAGTTGCTCATTATAGCCAGTTAAGAGTGAGAGAGTGTGTGTATGTGCTGGTTTTTTTCCTTCCCTCATATGCCCTCCATGTCTGTTGTTTGTGTGGAGAGCAGACATCTATATGGTCCTTTTAGCGTTGCTGTTGACGTCGTGTAGCAACTGTGTGCTGCTGGTTTTCATTGTTCCGCGATGTGTCTTATGTCACGTTCCGTCGCTTAGTAACGGGTTCGTGATGCGATTGGTTGAGTGTCATTGGTCTGCCCTCGACGTCATGACGTTTTACGTGGGGGGCGGGGCCAACACTCATGGGCGAATTCCTGGTTTCACCACCATGCATTTAGAATGTTGGGACTTGTGGAGGCTTCAGAACGTTGGAGGTGTGTTTTATATAGAGAGATTTGTCCATAGAAGTTAATTAGGTTAACTGCCTCAGTAATTAAAGTTAATGGAGCGGTTTCCAGCTTTAACAGGGCGAGGGCTCTCGAGCTCCAGCTAGACACAGCTGCTCAGCTCATTGCACCACGTGACTCCCCCTCCCTGTGCTCTTTAACCATGCTACCCACATGCTGCCGTTGGGCTTGTTGATATTCAGCAGACAATGTTAGCAATTCCGCCTCTAATTTTTTCTTTTTCCCTGCAGTATAGGCCAAGATATGCCCGCACAACACTACTTTAGCCGCCTCCCAATATATACAGTGGGGGAAATAAGTATTTGATCCCTTGCTGATTTTGTAAGTTTGCCCACTGACAAAGACATGAGCAGCCCATAATTGAAGGGTAGGTTATTGGTAACAGTGAGAGATAGCACATCACAAATTAAATCCGGAAAATCACATTGTGGAAAGTATATGAATTTATTTGCATTCTGCAGAGGGAAATAAGTATTTAATCCCTCTGGCAAACAAGACCTAATACTTGGTGGCAAAACCCTTGTTGGCAAGCCCAGCGGTCAGACGTCTTCTGTAGTTGATGATGAGGTTTGCACACATGTCAGGAGGAATTTTGGTCCACTCCTCTTTGCAGGGCTGTGGAGTCGGAGTCGTGGAGTTGGAGTCGGCAGCAATTTTGGGTACATTGAGTCGGAGTTGGAGTCGGCAAAAATGTACCGACTCCGACTCCTCATACATTTGAATAAAGTACTTCTCTGCTGTGAATAAAGCTTAGTACCTAGTTGTTTCACTAGTGTGAAGTCCAGCTGAACTATTTTGCTGGAGAGCTTCCCTCTGCTCAGTCTCCCTTTGCATTTACTGACCTGCTGTAGAGCACCTCCTCTCTGACCCCACAGTGAACTTAAGCTCCAAGAGAAGATCATTCAGCACACACAGATAAGGCAGCAGAGAGACTCCACCCAACTTCCTCTCTCTCTGCAAGAAGAGCTTTATATTTTAGTGGAAGTGGCACACCATTCACAATGGCAAAAAGAATGTCAGGAAACATGACAAAGTCTGCTGTTTATGAACACTTTACAATATCAACAGATGGGAAACATTATGTATGTCAATGTATTATAGAAGACTAGTAAAAGAGGCCCGTTTCAGAGCAAATGAAATGGGCGCTAGCAAGGTTTTCGTCGCCACCCCCCTCCCTCCCTGGCCAACCCCTTCGTTGTTCTGCCATTGCTCCGCCCCCAATGTCATGACGTTTGACGCGAGGGCGGGGCCCGGAGCGATTTCCACCCCGCCTCCCTCCCTCCTTCCAACCCCTTTCGTTGTTCTGCCATTGCTCCGCCCTCGAGGGCGGGGCCCGGAGCGATTTTGGTGGCTTCACCACCACGACCCTTCGAACCTTTTTGAAGGAAGTCAGGGCTTGGCTTCACTGACGTCAGTGTCCTCAGAACGTTGAGGGTGAGTTTTATTATAGTAGATGATGATGGTGAAAAAGCATGTGATGCAAAAATTAGCAGTTTCAGTGGTTATGAAAAAAATGCACCTACAAGAGCATCAAATTTAAAAAGACACTTGCAGCGTTTCCATCCTTAAGTGTTAGAAGCTGTGAATGAGAAAGATAGCAATGAAAACATTCCATCTACTTCAGGGTCAATAAAAGATCAGAAATCTACTGGAGGCCAGACACAACTATCAAGATTTTTTACAGCTGACAAAGTTATTATAACAGTGACACCAGAAAAATTCAAAAACCACATTATTGAAATGGCAGTAAAGAATAGTATACCACTATCTTTTTTTTTCACAACCAGCCTTTTTAGGCTTAAATGGAGAAATGGCTAAAAAGCTTGGAGTTTCTCTGGAATGAGAAAGTATAAGGAAACTTATACTTGAAGAGGCCAAACGTAAGAAGGAAGAACTAAGAAAAAGTCTGATGGGACATTTTGTCTTTATTAAAATGGATGCATGCACACGTCACAGAGTCAGTTATTTTGCAATTAATGTTAGATTTGCTGATGAAAACAAAAAAACAATAACCCGGACATTAGGAGTAAAGGACACTCAGGCACATCATACCAGTGAGTATCTGCAGAAGTTAGTGGAAGGTGTTTTAGAAGATTTTGAAATTAAAAAGGAACACATTCTATGTATTGTAACTGAAAATTCTTCAAATATGTTAAGCACAATTGAAAAAAATGAAGGAGGTTGATGAAGAAAGCAGCATACAAATATCAGAAGATGACATTCTGCAATTCAAGAAAGCTGTGAAAGTTTGGATGATATTGCTGAAGAAGCATCTAAGCTTATTACCATTCAACATATGCGTTGTGCTGTTCATACTCTGCAACTAGCAATAAGAGATGGATTGAAGGATCGTCATGCGGCTACACTAATTAGCAAGTTGAGGCAAGTAGCTGTTGCAGCCAGGATCCCTAAAACAGATGCTATTCTGAAGAGACGTGCCATTTTGGATCAAGCAACGCGCTGGGGACGTACTTACTTGATGATAAAGCGTTTCTTGAAGAACTGGACACTGTAAATGTTTCATTAAAAGAAAACCAGTGGGCTCAAGTTACAGAATTAGAAAGGCTACTTTCTTACCCTTTTGCTATTGCCAAGAAGCTGCAATATGAAGATTTAACACCAGGTAAATTCTTTTTGGAATGGAAGGGCTTGATATATAACCTTAACAAAAGTGGGGGGTTAATTGCTGATGGCATTGTATCTTCAATGAGGAAAAGAGAGGAGCTCTTGCTGGATAATCAAATTCTCTTAGCTGCTATTTATGTTGAGCAGGGACTGTCTCTCTTTGTTAAATTGTACAGCGCTGCGTAACCCTAGTAGCGCTCTAGAAATGTTAAGTAGTAGTAGTAGTAGTATGTTGATCCAATGAGCTGAATTTTGTTGAGCAGTGACCAAATTGCTACAGGAAAACAGGCACTCTATGACATAGCAGTTCGCATGAAAGGGTTGCTACCTGAAACTCATAAACCACTGGATGAAGCTAAAGCTATAAATACTGGTGGTAATGGTAACTCAGGTTCATCCTCTTCAAATGAAGAAGAGAATTTTCAAGCCTATTTGGACAAAATGGAAGCTTCAAAAGCAAAGTGATATCGGTAAGCATGGAAAAGCAACCTGTAAATGTCCATATAAAGAAATTCATGCAAGAGTTTTTTAAAGGATTAAAAGAAGTGGAAAAGTTTGACCGCTCATCAAAACTGACTATAGAAGAAGCCATCATTGTTTATCCAGAGATTGTCAGTGATGCAGCTAGAATCGTAACAGCAATGCCACCCACCCAAGTCAGTGTTGAAAGACTGTTTTCAGCACTGAAAATAATCAAATCAGATTTAAGGGCTTCTATGAAGGAGGATCTGGCAGAAGCAATTCTGTTTCTAAGAACAATATATGGGTTAATTTTGGATTATCTTTAACAGCTATTCTACAGCTATATATGCCAAGTTTAAATAATATATAAGTTGTTTTAGGTTTTCCAAATGTTTTTGGTTTATGTAGGTTAACTTTGATTTTGTTCTAATTTCCAAAGGATGTTGTTCTAGAATTTCCAAAGGATGTGGTTGTTCCAGATTTTTATACTTGCTAATGCTATGATGACTTTATACTTGATAAAAAAACAATAAACATAACCTTGTTTTTTTATGTGTGTTTTTTTTGTTTAAACTTTAGTATTAATGAATATTTATAGTTTCTTTAATAAATAAAATAAAAAGTCACAATGACAGATTTTAAACCCAAACATTAACATGCAGCCTTGCATGCTGCACTCTTTTTCAGTCAACATGCAAAAAAAATACATATTAAAAACTGAGGAGTTGGAGTCAGAGTCGGAGTCAAAGGATTTTTGTACCAACTCCACAGCCCTGGAACAAACGAACAATTGCAAACCTGTGCAGGCCAACTGAGCCTTCATGCTTGGACACTCCTCCAGCTTTAGACATTGTCCCTTGGCTCCGCTCTATTCATGCGTTCCATGTACGCTGTAGCTTCCGACGCTTCCTGAAACAGCAGTACCTTCCCTTCGTGCCACACTTGTAGCTTTGCAGGATAGAGGAGTGAAAAACGGATACCCCTGCTGTACAACTGGGAGCACGTGGGAGCCATTGCTCGGTGAAGTTGCGCCACTGCCATGGAATAATCATTAAATAACAAAAGTTTATGTCCTTCGTATTCCAGCTGCACTTTTCGATTGGGACCCTGCTTCAGCAACATTTCCTTCTCCCGCCAGTTAAGATAGTGAGCAATGGCGGTTCTAGGTTTAATGGTGCCATCCTTTCGGGCCCCTATGTGGTGCGACCAGTCGCACTGCCATTTGCCCGCTCCGCCTCCAAGGCCCAGGGTTTTAGGCAACCACTCGTTGAAAAACTTGTAGAGCGCCCCATCTCTCACCTCTTCTGGAAGCCCCACCACACGTAAGTTGTTGCGACGGTTTCCCTGTTCTTCCACCTGTTACTTGAGTGCTGCCGCTTCCTTTTGCAAGGCTGTTATCTGTGCCGTCATGCCCGTCGTTACATCCTCTTGATCCTGCACCCGTTGCTCTACTTCACTTAGCCTGCGAGCTTGTGTATCAAATTTTTGTGAATTTCCTCGACTGCTGATTGAATCTTATTTAGGTGATCTTCCAGCGCGGCAGTCACTGTCGAGGAAATCTCCTTTGCCCAGTCTCCCACATTGTTCTGTATCCGAGGCTCAGAGACTGGAGACGACGCCATCTTGGTATCTTTTGGCGCGGGAGCTCTTTTGTTTTTTATAGCGCCCTGGTTTCTTGTGGGCAAACCGTTCGTCCCGTTATTTTAAATTTCGATCCGGTACTTGCTTTGATTTCTCCAACCCTTCACGCTATCACATAGTACCTCTAGGTACAAGAATTGGGTTTAAAAGCAGGTTTTTGCAGAGAATTCGGGGGAGCTTTCGTCTCCTGCTGCTGCTCAGGAAGCAGCCATCATGTGACCCCCGGAATTGTCTTAAAAGTGTTTTCATTGGAACTGTGTTTTAACCTGTGCCAATTGTTTTAAACCTGTGACTTAATCTGGTGACCAATTTTGGTTACATAGCATCTGGTGACTCATAGCTCTGGAGTGTAGGGGTAATTTTGTTTTGAGCTGGGTAGTAGAACCTAAGTTTACCTTGTGAGCTGAGAGCTGTGCTGGGCATTTTCAGACTCGGTTTGATTGGTAACTGAGGTTACTTGTGTCCTAGTCCCACCCACCCCTAGGTAAACTCCCTTTATATAGGGCAATCAAGGGACAAGTATCTTCATTACACTTAATTGGTCAATCCTAATTCTTGTTATTCCTCTCATAGTTCACCTTTTCACACTTGTGAATCACATCATTATGACCTTCATTCAGTGCAATATATGTTCAGCTTTAATCCCAAGGCAAACTATCTGGAACCTTAGAGCTTGTCCTCCAAATATCAGCCTTGAAAGAAGAGATCAACAAACTCAAGAAGGAATTAACTACAATTAAAGAAGTGTCCAGGATTACTCATTTCCCAGCTAATTTACCACCACCACTGCCTCAGAGAATGAAATATCAGAGGAATAGATGGGTCACAGTAGGCTCTGGTAGACTAAGATCTGTGACACAGAAACACTCGCCCTTCCAAGCTTTGCCCCTGTCAAATTCTTTTGCAGCGTTGCATCATTATGATATCGAAAAAATTAGTACTGTGGTAGAACCAGAGGCAATGAAAATAGCACAACCCCAGAAACATCCCCCAACTAATGATAGAATTGTGAAAAGCAGAAAATTATTCCTGCTCGGAGACTCCATTGTCAGAGGCATTAACTTAGGAGCACAGTTCAGGGGTTCCAACGTAGTGAAATGTCTTCCAGGATCTTCAGCTACAAGATGTACAGACCAAATACTGAAAGTGATCCGAGAAGAGAACGAGGCTTCTAACGCTGATGATGTTGTAATTCACCTGGGGACAAATGACCTGGCCAAGAATAGCAAGTTTACAGCACAGAGAGCGTTCCAGAAGTTTGGGGAGGGACTGAAATCTTTGGTTTGGACTGTGGCTTTTTCTGAAGTAATTCCTATGTTGGGGAGGGGAGAGGAAAGACTGCAAAACAGAGGAATTCAATAAGTGGCTTGAGTCTTGGTGTAAAGAAGAAGGTTTTAAATACATAGGTGAATGGGGTAATATGTGGAAAAATAACAGGCTGTACTGTAATGATGGGCTACATCTTTCTGTGATGGGAAAAAGGATCCTTGGGGAAAAATTCAGACAGTATGTTTCTAGACATTTAAACTAGAGGGTGGGAGTGACAAAAGGAAACAAGGGATTTTGGAAAGTCATCCCCAGAATAAACATGATGGCAGAGGGAAAGGTCATGTAAATATTAAAAAAAACACCCAAACTGCCACGCTCCTCACCTTGGTGAGGGGTGCTCCTGCGATGTGGAGTGCTGGCCATCTTGGCGGGTCCGGGAATCCTTCTGCCTGCCCGTGACGCGAAGCGCCGGCCATCTTGGTGGATCTGGCGCTCCGGGAGCCCCCTCTGCCTGCTCCGCCCGGGAGCCAAATGTGCGGCGTGCCGTGCCCTCCTGGAACGTTGGATTCTTCACTCCGCCTCCTGCCCCACTGGATTGGAGCCTCGTAGTCAGGCTCCTCCACCTCCTTCAGCAGACTGGCCAACGGGAGACTTCCCTTGCCAGCTGATTCTTTTTCCCCTGATGGTGGGGTCTATTTTAGGAGCAGCTTTACTCCACTTCCTTGCTAAGGCTTCTACTTTGGTAGATTGTGTCTTGTACCCGCAAGCGTTCCTTTGCTGACCCTTTTGCTGCCTGTCTCTGACTCCCGTCTGGACCCGGATTACTCTCTGCCTGCTGCCTGCCCTTGACTATGGCCTGAACCCGGATTACTCTCTGCCTGCTGCCTGCCTTTGACTTCTGCCTGAGCCTGGATTATTCTCTGCCTGCCTCTGACTACTTCCTGAACCCGGATTACTCTCTGCGTGCTGCCTGTTTCTGACTTCTGCCCGAACCCGGATTACTGTCTGCTTGCTGTCCGTCTCTGACTCCTGCCTGAACCCGGAAACTCCTTGCTTGTTGCCTGTCTCTGACTCCTGGCTGAACCCGGATACTCTTTGCCTGCGGCCTTCTGACCCCTGCCTGCGTCTGGGAGTCCTGTTGGCTGCCTGCACCTGGGGTCTCAACCCTCGGGGAACGGCGGTCATCACAGGTGAAGCCTCGGGGTTGCTCGGCTGCCCAGCAAGAGCGCAGGTTCGAGCCTTCGTCTCTGTGCTCCGTCCGGGCACAAGGACTCATGAACATGACACAAACTCATTAAGCACATGGAAAGCTATGTGCACAAATGCTCGTAGTCTAAGTAAAAAGGTTCAAGACTTGCAAGCCCTGATGTTTGAAGAAAACTTGGATATTGTTGCTATTACGGAGACATGGTTCAACGATTCTCATGAATGGGATATGACCGTACCGGGCTATAATCTTTTTAGGGCCGAAGAGGTGGAGGAGTGGCTCTGTATGTGAGAGAGAATATCAAAGCGGCTGAAATGCGGGGAACCTGGGGAAAAGAACAAGCTTTATGGATCGTCCTGGAAAGAGAAGACGGAACCTGTATCCACATGGGAGTTATCTACAGACCTCCTGCGCAAACAGAGTTAGACAAGGATCTGACAGAAGATATTCAAAAGATTGGTATGAAAGGGGAGGTGCTACTGTTGGGAGATTTCAGTTTGTCTGTCGTGGATTGGAACGTCCCGTCTGCGGAATCGGAAAGAAGTATTAAGATTGTGGATGCCTGTCAAAGTGCCTTGCTCAGACAAATGGTGATGGAACCCACGAGGGAAGGGTCGATGCTGGATCTAGTGCTCATTAATGGAGGTAGTGTTTCCGATATCTGGGTGGGTGCCCACCTATGTAATAGTGATCATCACACCGTATGGTTTGATATAAGGGCGAAGGCGGAGTGCGGACGCACAAAACTCAAAGTACTGGATTTCAGACGTACTGATTTTGCTAAAATGGGGGAATACCTGAAGAAGGAGCTGTTGGCGTAGGAGAAGTGAAAAAACAGTGGTCCAAGCTAAAGGCTGCTATAAATATGGCGACTGATTTTTTTGTGAGGAAAGTAAACGAAAACAAGAGAAACAGGAAGCCTATATGGTTCTCCAAACAAGTAGCTGAAAAAATAAGAGCAAAAGAGGCTTTGTTCAAGAAATACAAAAGAACGCAACAAGAGGATCACGGAAAAGATTATCGGATTAAACTGCAAGAAGCGAAGAGGGAAATATGGCTAGTGAAAGCGCGAGCGGAAGAAAAAATGGCTAAAGATGTAAAGAGAGGTGACAAGACTTCTTTCAGATGTATATTGGAGAAAGGAGAAGAGATATAGGAATGGAATTGCGAGACTGAAAGATAATGAGAATGGCTATGTGGAGAGTGATGAAGAGAAAGCGAACGTGCTAAACAATTATTTCTCTTCAGTGTTCACAGAGGAAAATCCTGGAGAAGGACCGCGGTTGGCTGCCGAGGGAACGTCTGGGAATGGAGTGGATACTTCACCATTTATGGAAGAAAGAGTTTATAAACAGCTGGAGAATCTGACTTCTTTCAGATATATATTGGAGAAAGGAGAAGAGATATAGGAATGGAATTGCGAGACTGAAAGATAATGAGAATGGCTATGTGGAGAGTGATGAAGAGAAAGCGAACGTGCTAAACAATTATTTCTCTTCAGTGTTCACAGAGGAAAATCCTGGAGAAGGACCGCGGTTGGCTGCCGAGGGAACGTCTGGGAATGGAGTGGATACTTCACCATTTATGGAAGAAAGAGTTTATAAACAGCTGGAGAATCTGAAAGTGAACAAAGCTATGGGGCCAGATGGGATACATCCCAGGATACTGAAGGAGCTCAGAGAGGTCCTGGTGGGATGTATTGCTTTGGTATTGCAGCCTGCTCACTTGATCACCACAGACTGCTCAAAGACTAAAATACTACAGATTCTTTTAGATTCGTATTGGGTAAATGAAACTCTTTTTATTAGTACTTTAAATGGAGAGTGTATAAGTCATTATTGTTTCAACTACACAATGATTAAGAAATACACACACTAATCGAGTACATTACTACTACTACTATTTAGCATTTCTATAGCGCTACAAGGCGTACGCAGCGCTGCACAAACTTAGAAGAAAGACAGTCCCTGCTCAAAGAGCTTACAATCTAATAGACAAAAAATAAATAAAGGAAGGCTAAAGAAAAGTTATATATATATATACACACACACATATACACACTAGTAAAAAAAGGCCCGTTTCTGACAGAAATGAAACCGGTGCTAGCAAGGTTTTCCTCGGAGTGTGTATGTTTGAGAGAGAGTTTGTGTGAGAGATGGAGTGTGTGTGTCAGAGAGAAAATGAGAGAGAGACAGAGTGTGTGTGTGTTTGTGTGAGAGACAGAGTGTCTGTGTGTGTGAGCCTGTGTGTATGTGACAGAGAGATAGAGTGTGATAGACAGAGAGTGTGTGCCCCCCCCCCAGCCATCCATGTCCAGCGACCCTCCTCTTCCCCTGCCCCCCCTGCAGCCACCCATGTCCAGTGACCCTCCCCGGGCATCAAACCCCCTCGTCACCCGTAGCTGCCACTGGTAACGCTGTCCGGCCACTGCTGCTTCTCCTGTTGAGCAGCAGCGGCCGCTACAAAAAGAAAAAAAGCAATAAATGTTTTTAAACATCAAGTGTGGCACCGCAGACAGCCATCAGGCATTGGCTGTCGGCTCTGCAGCCTCTCCTCTTCTCAAGTCGCTGCGCTCGTCCGGGGTCTTACTCCAGGGGCAGTGACGTGGAGGCGAAAGGAGGAGCGGCAGCAGAGCCGACAGCTAATGCCTGATGGCTGGCTGCGGTGGCGTGCTTTATGTTTAAAAACATGGCTTTTTTTCTTTTTGTAGCGGCCGCTGCTGCTCAACAGGAGAAGCAGCAGCGGCCGGACAGCGTTACCAGTGGCAGCTATGGGTGGCGTGGGGGGTTGATGTGCTTTGGGGGGGGGGGGTGTTGATGTGTTTTGGGGGGGGGGAGTGGGGTGTTTGATGTGCCGGGAGGAGGGGCTTGAGCAGCACACTCGCAGCGGATTCCCAGGCAGGGGGAAGAGTAGGGAAACACTCCGCGTGTTTCCCTACTCCTCCCCCTGCCTGGGAATCAGCTGTGAGTGATGTCAGCCTGGCTACGGAGCCTAGCTCAGCAACTCCAGGAGCCACGAACACAGGCAGCTACTTTAGAACGTTGGTGATGAGAATTATTATATAGGATATATACACACAACAGGAATCTCAGGCCCTTATCTCATCAGCCAGGAGGCCGGTTGCAGCGAAAGCCTGAAGTCTCCTTATGACCAGGAACAAATCCTCTGCGCAGTACATCTACCCACAGATGAGCAAGACTGAAAAGCAATATTTTCCTTAATATTTTCCATCACATTCGGTTCTTTGCTTTTCAATTTTGCTTATACGATAATTGTATAATAGAATAACTATAAGATATTTTTCACATATAATGAGTAAGATAACAATTCCATATAGTCAATATAATGATTATGCAAAGTATGATTAAGGTAGGATGAAATAGCAAATTTAATGCTTTAGTAGCTGAAGGTGAGTGTCCAGAGAAAATGTCCCACCAATTATGGGCTTTTTGCAAGCATGAAGAAATGTCCACAAGTGTATCTCCAGTGAGAGTTGTATCAATCTGGTGTTGAAGTAAAGTTTTATTGCGCTTCTGCAAATATTATTGTAAAAGTTCATTTTTTTGTATAGCATCTCTCAAAGGCTGTAAACTTAATGAAATGTCGGCTATATTCAGTACTTGTGGATACCAATATAGGGTCAATTGTTGCTCCATATCCGGTACAAAGGTATATAATTGTCCATGCCACCATAAATGAGTGACGTTGGTAAAACAACCAGAAAAAGGATAAGATAAATTATATAAATGGGTTACATTGACATCATAAGAGGCTAAACAAATGTATTGAGCACTAATTTCAATGAACGTACTAAAATTAGCAGGGAGTATAGTCCAAGGGCAAACATTAATGGAATTCTGTAATAAACACGGTTCATATAAAGGAGAATGTTGTCCACAAATAGCCCCATTAATGGTATGTTGGCAAAATTCTAAGCTATAAGTAATATAATTTCCAGAAAAATGTGGTAACCAAAATTCATTAACTAAAACAATGGGCAAAATTATACATTTACACAAGACACGTTGCTCAGTTACATTAAAATGTACAATTTGCCCAGAACAAAAGAGGTCAGTATATATTACAGTATTTGGAGTTATTAAAACCCAATTTGTGGGGGGCAAGATGGCGGCTGAGTAACAAGCTTGGAAGGTTGCTCCGTTGTTACTTGCTCGTAACTCCCTTTTTTTTGCTATCTGACATCTTTAAAATATGCCTAAACGGAGAGGTAAATCGCGAGGAGGACCCGCTACCCCCCTTTTACCTGGAGCTGTGACTATGGATCGCTTCCTTCTTCCGGGCACGCCGACGGGGTCTGGTTCGCTGCTTGAGGGTTTGGGGAGAGGTCTCCCGCTCCCTCAGCTTGAACAAGAAACATCTTTCAGCCCCGAGATGAGGATCCCTCCTCCTATGCCGGCCGTGGCGCTGAACTCAGTCCGGAGACTTCCTGAAGCGCAGGACGCGACGGGGTCTCCTGGTGCGGGTGTTGGGTCGACGCCTGAAACGCCGGTGAATCCTGCTGTGCAAACAGCAGAGGTGGGGGGAGGAGAAGCTGCCTCTGAGGAAGAACACGGAGCAGTAGGAGGTCAACCAGCCTTTTCTTCGTTTCTTACTTTGGATATTCCAAATAGATCATTTTTGCCTGAAAAACCTCAACAAATCTCCTTGGACAACATTTGGGAAGCACTTGTAAGTTTAGAAACTTTATTTATACAAAAGTTTTCTCAATTAAATAAGAAACTTAACTGTGATAATGAAAAGATTGTTGAAACAGATAAGAAACTGACGTCTTTGGGCAAAGAGGTGGAAATTAATTCTTCAGCAATAAAAAACTCTCAGCAAATTCAATTGAATTTAATTAAAGAAAATTTGTATCTTCAAAACAGAGTTGAAATACTAGAGAATTATCAACGCTCAAATGCTCTTAGACTGATTAATTTTCCCAAGCAGATTGCCATTTCTCCATTGATAACCTTCAAACAGTACTTAACAGAAGTTCTAAAAATTCCAGAAAAATCACATCCACCAATTTCAAAGATTTTCTATATAGAACCGTTTCGGAAGAAAGAACTATTACAAAAAGAGGAGGCAAATGTTCAATCTTTGGACTTAAATTTGACTCAAATTATTGAGGGAGACAATGTGGGCCTGACAACTGCTACACTCAAAGTGATTTTCATACTTCAACCGGACAGAGACTGGATACTTAAGCAATTTTTTCTTAATAAAAGACCAGGTTTCCTTAACTGTAATATTAGAATGTACCCGGATGTCTCTAGAACTACGCAGAAAAAAAGACAGGAATTTCTTAAATTGAGACCAAAAGTAATGCAACTTGGGGCATTATTTTGGCTGAACTTTCCTTGCAAGTGTGTGATAAAAATAAATTCAATTAAGTATGTATTTTTTGAGGCAAGTCAATTGAATTCCTTTTTAGAAGTAAAGTTGGGAGACCCACTACAGCCATTACCAGGGACAATAGTAACATCAACCCCATAGATAGTTTATATTGTCTGGATAGCTTATACCGGCCAACATGATTTGATTTTAGAAGTGGGCTTCTAAAAAATTTACAGATTTCCTTAAAATTGTGAAAACCCCCTGTTAACTGTGGACTATAGACGAGTAATGGATCTTTTTTCTTATTTTTTAAATTTCCTTAAAGTTTATGCTTTGATAATCTTTGTTTTAAGATACTAAATCGTCTTTATCTGTATTCAAGATGTTCTTGATGTAATTAAAAATATAAATAAATAAAATAATAGTAAAAAAAAAAAACCCAATTTGTGGAAGGAATCCACCGGTGAAAGATTCGCCTCCACAAATATTCAGAATTAGTCATTAAATCATCCTGAGCCTTATTCCTTTGTATAAGGGCAAATAAATGCTGCAATGTGCATGTAGTCCAATTCATAAAATATACTTATACAGTCTGTGCCCTGAAAAGGACAGGTACAAAGCAAGGTAAGGTATACACAAAAAGTAGCACATATGAGTTGGGCAGACTGGATGGACCATGCAGGTCTTTTTCTGCCATCATCTGCTATGTTACTATGTTATATTATATTGACATCTACTTGTAATTGGACTATTTGAGTATAATTGAAAAGGTTTAGAAAACGTTTATCATATTGTAAAGTCATCTGTTGTGGTTCAAACACCGTTGGCATCCACTGAGCTTGCAAAGTAATAAGCTGATTAATATCAGTTCCAATACGCTTAGCTTTATAAGCTAAAGCCTCAGAATCAGTAGCATTTATTACTCCTGCACTTGCACCAAAAGCTCCCAATAATGTGTCATACCAAGCTCGTTTAACTCTACATTTGGGCAGTTGAGGAAAAGTAATATTGAAATAACATTCTTCCTTGTCATCAAGCAGATGAAGCCATTACGTATGGGTTATGTCCATCAACCAGCAGGGGAGATAGAGAGCACTCAAACTTTCACAGTGCCCTCTTGGCCAGCTAGCTCCACTGCCTCTTCAGTATTCTCTATCTCCCTTAGCAGGGTGGCTGCAGCTTGTTCGAGCTCCAGAAAAATCTGCCGGGAGGTGGTTCCTGGCTTGCCAGTTGTTAACCGGGGTGTTGGAGGCTATAGCAGCTTCACTTTAAAGGCACATAGGTTAGCCCTTTCCCTGCCTTACCCATACCTCTGTGGATGTGGACATATTGCCTTGCTTTCCTTGTCCTTACCCACCAACAGTGGATGCAGGCATATAGGTTCGCCCTTTCCCTGCCTTTCCCACTCATCTGAGCCTCCGGAGTCTTCAATACCTCTGCTTTCCTCATAGCTTAAGAAAAAAGTCGCGTCGCGTTTTTAAACGCAGAGACGCTGGAACAGAGGTTTTTGACCTGATTTTCAGCAGGATCGTAGTTGTACACTAGATCCTTTGAGGTAAGAGTGTTTTCCAACTCCTCCAGGGTGGGCCCGCGATCGGGGTGATTTTGGCGCGAAACCGCCATTTTGGATTTTACCGCCGTTTTTCGGCGATGGCTACGGACAATGTAAAGCGCTGTTCTCCGAGGACAAGCAGGCTGCTTGTTCTCACTGATGGGTGACGTCCACGGCAGCCCCTCCAATCGGAATCTTCACTAGCAAAAGCCTTTGCTAGCCCTCGCCCGCCGATGTGCACCGCGCATGCGCGGCCGTCTTCCCGCCCGAAACCGGCTCGTGCCGGCCAGTCTTCTTTTGTCCGCGCTCGGTACGGTCGTGTTTCGCCGTTCGTGCCCCGGAAAGTTGACCTCGCGCGTCGTTTTCGACTCGTTTCTTCTCAGAAAGTTTAAAAAGTGTTCGGGAAGAGCCTGTTTGGTTTTTTCCTTCCTGTATTTCGAGCTTTTCGCCCCGGTAAGTTTTCTTTCGTCGTCGGGGTAGGCCTCAGTTAGGCCCCGGTCAAAAAGCGGACTCAGGTAGCGAGGTTAGCCCAGTGGAACATTTTGTTCTCGGGCTCTTCGTCGGCATCTGCACCGGCACCGGGGGTATTGAGTGCATCGACGTCTTCAGCGTCCAGACCTTCATCCTCGGCTGCCAGTGCATCGAGTGCATCGAGGCATCGGCCCTCTGCATCGGCGCTGAGACGTCGAACGACTGTATCGACGTCGGTGGTACCGGGACCTCGTCTGCTGATGTCGTCGGACGGTGGTGCTTCGTCTGGAGTGCAGTTGAGGGCTGTCCATTCCCCTGCTGGTGGCGGTGAGCCTTCGGGTGGGTCTCCCCCTACCCTGAGGGCTCCTGCGGTACAGCCCCCCCGAGACCGACCTTCTTCGGCCTCGGCCCCGAGGAAGAGACGGCTGGATTCTACGTCCTCCTCGTCGGTGCCGGGAAGCTCCGGTGACATGCTTCGCAAGAAATCGAAAAATCATCGACACTGGTCCCCTTCCTGTGTTGGCACCGAGAGCTCTGGGTCGCCGAGGGAGTTGGCACCCAGCAGGCATCGGCACCGAGAGGACCGCTCACCCTCTGTCCAAGAGGTGTCGATGCGCTCCACTCTGGACAGCCCGGAACAGCCTCCACACCCGGAACAGACTCTGACATCGACGCCTGCATCGACCTCCATGCCTTTTTCTGCAGCCGCTCTGAACGAGAGCCTCCGGGCCGTTCTCCCAGAGATCCTGGGAGAGCTGTTGCGCCCTACCCCTCCGGTACCGGGGGTGCTTGCGCCACCGGTACCGTCGAGCGTGGCGCCGGCTGGTCCATCGCCCGGGGTGAGGTCTCCGGTGTCGGTGCCGCGTGCGGTACCGACTGCGGTCGCCTCCCAGGAAGGCTCCCCGACTACGTCGGCGGAGGGAGCTTCGCCGGTGCGGGCGAGGGAGTCTACCTCTCGACGCCCCCACCGTGGCCGTGGTTCCACGGAGTCGAGCCGGGCACGGTTGCAGACACAGGTTCGTGAACTTGTGTCTGACACCGAGGGTGAGGCCTCGTGGGAAGACGAAGGAGACATCAGATATTTCTCTGACGAGGAGTCTGAGGGTCTTCCTTCTGATCCCACTCCCTCTCCTGAAAGACAGCTTTCTCCTCCCGAGAGTCTGTCTTTCGCTTCCTTTGTCTGGGAGATGTCTACGGCCATCCCCTTCCCGGTGGTTGTGGAGGACGAGCCCAGGGCTGAAATGTTTGAGCTCCTGGACTATCCTTCTCCACCTAAGGAAGCGTCCACAGTACCCATGCATCATGTCCTAAAAAAGACATTGCTGGCGAACTGGACCAAGCCTTTAACTAACCCCCACATTCCCAAGAAGATTGAGTCCCAGTACCGGATCCATGGGGACCCAGAGCTGATGCGCACTCAGTTGCCTCACGACTCTTGAGTTGTGGACTTGGCCCTAAAGAAGGCCAAGAGTTCTAGGGAGCATGCTTCGGCGCCCCCGGGCAAGGACTCTAGAACCTTGGACTCCTTTGGGAGGAAGGCCTACCATTCTTCTATGCTCGTGGCCAAAATTCAGTCTTACCAGCTCTACACGAGCATACACATGCGGAACAATGTGCGGCAGTTGGCGGGCTTGGTGGATGCGCTCCCCCCTGAGCAAGCCAAGCCATTTCAGGAGGTGGTCAGGCAGCTGAAGGCGTGCAGAAAATTCCTGGCCAGAGGGGTGTATGACACCTTTGATGTTGCGTCCAGGGCCGCTGCTCAAGGTGTGGTGATGCGCGGACTCTCATGGCTGCGTGCCTCCGACCTGGAGAATAGAATCCAGCAGCTGATTGCGGACTCGCCTTGCCGTGCGGATAACATTTTTGGAGAAAAAGTCGAGCAGGTGGTAGAGCAGCTCCACCAGCGGGACACCGCATTCGACAAGTTCTCCCGCCGGCAGCTTTCAGCCTCTACCTCTACAGGTAGAAGATTTTTTGGGGGAAGGAAGACTGTTCCCTACTCTTCTGGTAAGCGTAGGTACAATCCTCCTTCTCGACAGCCTGCGGCCCAGGCTAAGCCCCAGCGCGCTTGCTCTCGTCAGCAGCGTGCGCCTCAGCAAGGCCCCTCGGCTCCCCAGCAAAAGCAAGGGACGAGCTTTTGACTGGCTCCAGCAGAGCATAGCCGACATCCAAGTGTCAGTGCCGGGCGACCTGCCAGTCGGAGGGAGGTTGAAAGCTTTTCACCAAAGGTGGCCTCTCATAACCTCCGATCAGTGGGTTCTCCAAATAGTCCGGCAAGGATACACCCTCAATTTGGCCTCAAAACCTCCAAATTGTCCACCGGGAGCTCAGTCTTACAGCTTCCAGCACAAGCAGGTACTTGCAGAGGAACTCTCCGCCCTTCTCAGCGCCAATGCGGTCGAGCCCGTGCCATCCGGGCAAGAAGGGCTGGGATTCTATTCCAGGTACTTCCTTGTGGAAAAGAAAACAGGGGGGATGCGTCCCATCCTAGACCTAAGGGCCCTGAGCAAATATCTGGTCAAAGAAAAGTTCAGGATGCTTTCCCTGGGCACCCTTCTTCCCATGATTCAGGAAAACGATTGGCTATGCTCTCTGGACTTGAAGGATGCCTACACACACATCCCGATACTGCCAGCTCACAGGCAGTATCTGCGATTTCAGCTGGGCACACGTCACTTCCAGTACTGTGTGCTACCCTTTGGGTTCGCCTCTGCGCCCAGGGTGTTCACAAAGTGCTTGGCTGTAGTAGCAGCGGCACTTCGCAGGCTGGGGGTGCACGTGTTCCCATATCTCGACGATTGGCTGGTGAAGAACACATCCGAGGCAGGAGCCCTGCAGTCCATGCAGATGACTATTCGCCTCCTGGAGCTACTGGGGTTTGTGATAAATTATCCAAAGTCCCATCTTCTCCCAGTGCAGAAACTCGAATTCATAGGAGCTCTGCTGGATTCTCGGACGGCTCGCGCCTATCTCCCAGAGGCGAGAGCCAACAACTTGTTGTCCCTCGTCTCGCGGGTGCGAGCGTCCCAGCAGATCACAGCTCGGCAGATGTTGAGATTGCTGGGCCACATGGCCTCCACAGTTCATGTGACTCCCATGGCCCGCCTTCACATGAGATCTGCCCAATGGACCCTAGCTTCCCAGTGGTTTCAGGCTGCTGGGGATCTAGAAGATGTGATCCACCTGTCCACGAGTTTTCTCAAATCCCTGTATTGGTGGACGATTTGGTCCAATTTGACTCTGGGACGTCCTTTCCAAATTCCTCAGCCACAAAAAGTGCTGACCACGGATGCGTCTCTCCTGGGATGGGGAGCTCATGTCGATGGGCTTCACACCCAAGGAAGCTGGTCCCTCCAGGAACGCGATCTGCAGATCAATCTTCTGGAGTTGCGAGCGATCTGGAACGCTCTGAAGGCTTTCAGAGATCGGCTGTCCCACCAAATTATCCATATTCAGACAGGTTGCCATGTACTACGTCAACAAGCAGGGGTGCACCGGATCTCGCCCCCTGTGTCAGGAAGCCGTCAGCATGTGGCTCTGGGCTCGCCGTCACGGCATGGTGGTCCAACCCACATATCTCGCAGGCGTAAACAACAGTCTGGCCGACAGGTTGAGCAGGATTATGCAACCTCACGAGTGGTCGCTCAATTCCCGTGTAGTGCGACAGATCTTCCAGGTGTGGGGCACCCCCTTGGTAGACCTCTTCGCATCTCGAGCCAACCACAAAGTCCCTCAGTTCTGTTCCAGGCTTCAGGCCCACGGCAGACTGGCATCGGATGCCTTCCTCCTGGACTGGGGGGAGGGTCTACTGTATGCTTATCCTCCCATACCTCTGGTGGGGAAACTCAAGCAAGACCGAGGCACCATGATTCTGATTGCTCCTTTTTGGCCGCGTCAGATCTGGTTCCCTCTTCTTCTGGAGTTGTCCTCCGAAGAACCGTGGAGATTGGAGTGTTTTCCGACCCTCATCACACAGGACGAAGGGGCGCTTCTGCATCCCAACCTCCGGTCCCTGGCTCTCACGGCCTGGATGTTGAGAGCGTAGACTTTGCCTCTTTGGGTCTGTCAGAGGGTGTCTCCCGCATCTTGCTTGCTTCCAGGAAAGATTCCACTAAGAGGAGTTACTTCTTTCTGTGGAGGAGGTTTGCCGTCTGGTGTGACAGCAAGGCCCTAGATCCTCGCTCTTGTCCTACACAGACCCTGCTTGAATACCTTCTGCACTTGTCTGAGTCTGGTCTCAAGACCAACTCGGTAAGGGTTCACCTTAGTGCGATTAGTGCACACCATTACCGTGTGGAAGGTAAGCCGATCTCAGGACAGCCTTTAGTTGTTCGCTTCATGAGAGGTTTGCTTTTGTCAAAGCCCCCTGTCAAGCCTCCGACAGTGTCATGGGATCTCAATGTCGTTCTCACCCAGCTGATGAAACCTCCTTTTGAGCCACTGAATTCCTGCCATCTGAAGTACTTGACCTGGAAGGTCATTTTCTTGGTGGCAGTTACTTCAGCTCGTAGAGTCAGTGAGCTTCAGGCCCTGGTAGCCCAGGCCCCTTACACCAAATTTCATCATAACAGAGTAGTCCTCCGCACTCACCCTAAGTTTCTGCCAAAGGTTGTGTCGGAGTTCCATCTGAACCAGTCAATTGTCTTGCCAACATTCTTTCCCCGTCCTCATTCCTGCCCTGCTGAACGTCAGCTGCACACATTGGACTGCAAGAGAGCATTGGCCTTCTATCTGGAGCGGACACAGCCCAACAGACAGTCCGCCCAATTGTTTGTTTCTTTTGATCCCAACAGGAGGGGAGTGGCTGTAGGAAAACGCACCATATCCAATTGGCTAGCAGATTGCATTTCCTTCACTTACGCCCAGGCTGGGCTGGCTCTTGAGGGTCATGTCACGGCTCATAATGTTAGCGCCATGGCAGCGTCGGTAGCCCACTTGAAGTCAGCCACTATTGAAGAGATTTGCAAAGCTGCGACGTGGTCATCTGTCCACACATTCACATCTCATTACTGCCTGCAGCAGGATACCTGACGTGACAGTCGGTTCGGGCAGTCAGTGCTTCAGAATCTGTTCGGGGTTTAGAATCCAACTCCACCCCCCCTAGGTCCATGTTTGTTCTGTTCCAGGCTGCACTCTCAGTTAGTTGGTAAATTTTTTAGGTCAATCTCAGTTATGTCCTCGCCGTTGCGAGGCCCAATTGACCATGGTTGTTGTTTTGAGTGAGCCTGGGTGCTAGGGATACCCCATCAGTGAGAACAAGCAGCCTGCTTGTCCTCGGAGAAAGCGAATGCTACATACCTGTAGAAGGTATTCTCCGAAGACAGCAGGCTGATTGTTCTCACAAACCCGCCCGCCTCCCCTTTGGAGTTGTGTCTTCCCTAGTCTTTGTCTTGCTACATATGAGACTGGCCGGCACGAGCCGGTTTTGGGCGGGAAGACGACCGCGCATGCGCGGTGCGCATCGGCGCGTGAGGGCTAGCAAAGGCTTTTGCTAGTTAAGATTCCGATTGGAGGGGCTGCCGTGGACGTCACCCATCAGTGAGAACAATCAGCCTGCTGTCCTCGGAGAATACCTTCTACAGGTATGTAGCCTTCGCTTTCCACTTGTGGCAAGCGCAAATCAGCAGCAGGGCTCTGTAAATCGTGCTGTATTGGCGTAGGAGCCGGCCCGAGCATGGCGAGCGATGTTTCTTCCCGCTCTGAGCTGGCAGCGGGCGCCATTTTGCTTACACCGCATGGCGCGGCCTCCGTGGACACGGAGAGACCTGAGCCGGGTGGGGCACCTCGAGATGAGGTTATTTCTGGAGTGGCTAGCACCGGACAGGATTTGGGTGCCCAGGGTGAGATTTTCTCCCCGGATTTTGTGCTTTTGCTGCATAAAGCATACATGATGAAAAGAGCCCTTCCTCAAGGGTCGCCTGAGGCTCCTCTGATTGCCCCCCCCCCCCCGATGGATTCTGGCCTGGGACTGCCCAGTGAGGCTTTTTTCCCGGATGCTTGGCCTAAAGATAAGCGCAGAAGGGTTAATTCCCCTTCAGATTGTGGTCGGGGTCGGGGTGTGAGGATTCGGAGAACTCTGACAGACGTTCTTGGTCTGAGGAACCAGAGTCAGGTGCGGATTTACCACAGGATCTGGATGATCCCTCCGCGGTGAGGATTTTCCACCGTGATGAGCTGCCAGCGCTTATTTCAGATACCCTGCAGGCCCTCTCGATTGAAGATCCTGACAGTGGCATGGCCTCCTCGGGTAATCCCAGGATGGCTAGTACCAAGAAAGCTGCTCGGGCCTTCCCTTTGCATGACTCCATCCTAGAGCTTGTTTCGGCTCAGTGGGCTGACCCCGAGGGACCTTTGAGAGTTTCCAGGGCTATGGGGCAGTTATACCCTCTGTGTGAGGGACATATGGCTCGTTTTCAAATGCCTACAGTGGATGCCCTAGTCACTGCGGTGACAAAGAGAACTACCCTCCCTGTTGAAGGAGGTGTTGCCCTGAAGGATGTTCAAGACCGTAGGCTGGAAACAGCGTTGAAACGGTCCTTTGAAATTGCAGGTCTCACTGTTCGGGTGTCTGCATGCAGCTGTTATGCTGTGAGAGCCTGCCTAGCTTGGCTGCAACAGGCAGTGGCTCAGCCCGGAGATGGAGCGGAGCCCTTCTTGGATGTGGCTCCGCGGATGGAGGTGGCCTTGTCCTTTCTGGCTGATGCCCTTTATGACCTTGTCAGTGCTTCGGCTAAACAAATGGCAGTAGCAGTGGCGGCTCGCCGTCGTCTGTGGCTACGACACTGGGCAGCGGACATGGCCTCTAAGCAAAGGTTGGTGAAGTTGCCTTTTCAAGGACTTCTCCTATTTGGTGAGGAGTTAGAGAAAATTGTGAAAGGCCTGGGTGATCCAAAACCCCAGCGCTTGCCCGAATATAGGCAGAGGCCTTCCTCTAAGGGCCAGGCGGTCCACTCCTCGTACAGACCTCTCTTCCGTGAAGCTAGAAGGTACCGCCTGGGGCGTTTTGCTGGGTTCACTTCACGTGCCCGTGGTCAGCAGAGGAACTCCTTTCGCTCGGACAAGCGTTCCGCAGCCGGTGGCTCAAGACCAGGAGTTCAGGGGCGACCCTCTCAATGATGGTGCGCCGGCCCTCTCCTCGATGCCTGTCATCGGAGGACGGCTTTCCCTCTTTGTCGAGGAGTGGGCCAAGATTTCCTCAGATCAGTGGGTTCTGAACCTGATCAGAGATGGATACAGAATAGAATTCAACGCCCCAGTAAGAGACGTGTTTGTGGAGTCCCGATGCGGTTCTGCCGTCAAACGGGCGGCGGTGGAGGAGACTTTACAAGGTCTGATTCATTTAGGGGCAGTGACCCCGGTGCCTCCCGCCGAGCAAGGCTGCAGCCGATACTCCATCTACTTTGTGGTGCCGTGAAAAGGTGGGTCCTTTCGCCCTATTCTGGACTTAAAAGAAGTGAACAAGTCCCTGAGAGTGCGGCATTTCCACATGGAATCCCTGCGCTCCGTCATTGCGGCGGTTCATCCAGGAGAGTTTCTCACGTCTCTAGACCTGAAAGAAGCTTACTTGCACATACCGATTTGGCCCCCGCACCAGAAGTTTCTGAGGTTTGCGGTGTTGGGAAAACATTTCCAGTTCAGGGCCTTGCCTTTTGGCCTCGCCACAGCTCCCCGAACCTTTTCGAAGGTAATGGTGGTAGTAGCTGCTTTTCTCAGGCGAGAAGGTATCAGGGTTCACCCGTACCTAGACGACTGGCTCATCAGAGCAGACTCTGCAACAGAGAGCTTACAAGCTACAGCCAGAGTGGTCTCAGTACTGCAATCTCTAGGGTGGGTCGTCAATATGGCCAAAAGTCACCTGTTCCCTTCACAATCTCTAGAGTTTTTGGGGGCCAGGTTCGACACAGTCTCGGGCTATGTGTTCCTACCCGAGCCAAGGCGGTGCAAGCTTCAGAATCAGGTCCGTCTGCTCCTGAGGATGCCCCGCCCGCGAGCTTGGGACATTGTCCAGCTGCTGGGATCGATGACAGCCACGATGGAAGTGGTACCCTGGGCGAGAGCGCACCTGAGACCTCTACAGTATTCCCTACTTCGGAGATGGTCTCCTATTTCTCAGGATTATCAATGCAGACTTACTTGGCTCCCTGCGGCCCGTCTCAGCATGGAGTGGTGGCTCTCGGACAGCATGTTGTGGCGAGGAATGCCGCTGACGCTCCCCGTTTGGTGCCTAGTGGTAACAGATGCCAGCCTGAAGGGCTGGGGCGCACACTGCAAGGGGAAGCATGCCCAGGGTCTATGGACACCCTAGGAGTCGGAGTGGTCCATCAACCGCCTAGAGTTGGAAGCGGTGTTTCAGGCGCTTCTGGCCTTTCAAGTGACCTGGAAGGATTGGCTGTCAGAGTGATGTCGGACAACACGACAACGGTGGCCTATATAAATCGACAAGGCGGAACAAGGTGCAGAGCACTAGCCGCGCAGGCCGAACTGATTTGCCACTGGGCCGAGCTGCATCTTCAGTGTCTGTCGGCAGCTCATATTGCAGGTCAGAGCAATGTGCAGGCCGATTATCTGAGCAGGCATCAGATCGATCCAGCAGAATGGAATCTGGCAGACGAAGTATTCCTGCAGATCTGTGCCAAATGGAGCAAGCCAGTGATGGATCTAATGGCGACAAGTGCCAGTACCAAAGTTCCGTGCTTCTTCAGCAGACGGAGAGATCCTCGCTCGGCGGGGTTGGATGCCTTGGCTCAACCCTGGCCTCCGGGTCTACTTTATGTGTTTCCCCCATGGCCCTTGATAGGGCGCCTGCTCTTGCGGATTCGGCTGCACCCAGGAGAAGTGGTGCTCATCGCCCCGGATTGGCCAAGGAGACCTTGGTATGCAGACCTCCGACAGATGCTCCTGGAGGCTCCTCTGCCGTTACCTCTGGTACCGAACCTGTTGACTCAGGGACCGGTAGCCATGGAGGACGCCGGCCGTTTTGGTCTTACGGCATGGCTATTGAGAGGGCGCAATTGAGGGATAAAGGTTATTCCAATAAAGTTATTTCCACTCTCCTGCAAGCCCGCAAGCGGTCCACTTCCGTGGCTTATGCCAGGATTTGGTGCCTGGAAGCACACCAAGAGTCAAACAGGCACCAATGGCTGTCAAACAGCAATGGCTCTGGAAGCACACCAAGAGTCAGAGCCATTGCTCCAATGCGGGCTCCTGTCTCGCCGATTCTGGACTTTTTGCAGGAAGGTGTACAAAAAGGCTTGGCCTATAATTCCCTGCGGGTGCAGGTGGCAGCGTTGGCCTCCCTTCGTGGTAAGGTGGAAGGCGTGTCTTTGGCTGCTCACCCAGGTGTGGCATGGTTTCTTAGAGGGGTGCTTCGGCTCCGACCTCCAGTGCGAGCACCCTGTCCAGCTTGGAACCTGGGGCTAGTTTTGAAAACCCTGCAGGCATCTCCTTTTGAGCCGCTTCGGCGAGCATCGGAGAAAGATTTGACACTGAAGGCCGTTTTTCTGGTGGCCATTACTTCGGCGAGACGGGTGTCAGAGCTCCAGGCGCTGTCCTGTAGAGACCCATTTCTGCAATTTTCAGAGTCCGGAGTCACGGTTCGGACCGTGCCTTCCTTTATACCTAAGGTGGTTTCAGCCTTTCACCTAAACCAGCCTATATTCTTGCCCTCTTTTTCAGAGGAAGAGTTTCCAGAATCTTTTGGGCAGCTGCACCTTTTGGATGTGCGCAGGACTCTGCTGCAGTATCTGCGAGTTACTAACTCTTTCAGGACTTCTGATCATCTGTTTGTTTTGCTATCCAGTTCTCGCAGAGGGTCTCCAGCGTCTAAAGCCACTATTGCCCGCTGGCTCAAAGAAACTATCTTTTCAGCTTATCTGCTGGCCGGCAGGGTTCCGCCTGTAGCCTTTAAGGCGCATTCTACTAGAGCGATTTCTTCCTCTTGGGCTGAAACGGGAGCACTCTCTCTTCAAGAGATATGCAGTGCAGCAACATGGGCTTCTAAGCTCTCCTTTGCCCGACATTACAGGCTGGATGTGGCTGCCAGGAGGGATGTGCGTTTCGGTGCACAAGTGCTAGCACGTGGTGTGGCTTGTTCCCACCCTATCTAGGGATTGCTTTGTTACATCCCATACGTAATGGCTTCATCTGCTTGATGACAAGGAAGGGAAAATTAGGTTCTTACCTTGGTAATTTTCTTTCCTTTAGTCATAGCAGATGAAGCCATGAGCCCTCCCTGTATGATTGTCTGTATGCTGTGAATCTGTTTTTCAGGTTCTGTTCTAATTTCCTGAAGTTCCTTCCTTGGGAGAAAGTTGGAAAACAATCTTCAGGATTCATGTTCAGTTTAAATTTAGGAGGATGTGTTCATTCCCTCTAGCATGTTTTTTTTGGAGAATGTGTTGATTCTCTCCAGGAGGCGCGTGTGTTCCCCTCCAGTTCTATAAATAGGAGGATGAGTTCATTCCCTCCAGTGTGTTGGGAGGATGTGTGATTCCCTCCAGGAGGCGCATGTGTTCCCCTCCACTTATACAATAAGGAGGATGAGTTTATTCCCTCCAGGAGGACGTGCATTCCCTCCTTTATGAGTTCATGCCCTTGTGATGGGCCATCGTTCGCTGTGAGGAAAGCTCTTGTGATTCCCATTGCGGTTTGCCATACTGCTTTGGAAGCGTCAAATACTGAAGAGGCAGTGGAGCTAGCTGGCCAAGAGGGCACTGTGAAAGTTTGAGTGCTCTCTATCTCCCCTGCTGGTTGATGGACATAACCCATACGTAATGGCTTCATCTGCTATGACTAAAGGAAAGAAAATTACCAAGGTAAGAACCTAATTTTCCCTTCTGATGATTTATAGCAGTATTTGTACAGGTAGAAGGTACACGGACTAGGTTGTTAGTATGTACTCCTGGATTTGAGTCAAGTATAGTAACATAATCAACCCACCAAGTACGGTTCTTGATAGGTGTAGCATTTACACAAAAAAGCGTTTAGACATTTGCTAATGATACATTAGTAGTATAAATGTCCACAATGCTTGCAATTTTAGGACAGCATTGTTGTATTGTCTGTCTCTGGTTTGAGCGAAACTTAGCTGTGCAAGTCATATTAAATCGACAACACCGGATCTGGGTGTTATTAGTAACCCGAGCAGAAAGTAATTGTTTATCTTGCGGTTGAACATAAGCTCGTTCATATGACTGAACTCCTTTCCATAATCGTATCTTTGTTCCTGTGAAAACCATAGTTAGCACAGAGCATACTCGATAAGCCGTGCATGTGTAATTGTCTTGTTTTTGGATTTCACTCTGATTCTTCCATTGCCAAATCAGCTTGCCTTGTCTTTTGGTGGTAAGATGTAGTCATCCACCCGGGGTAATGCCAATACCCAAAGACACCATAAGAAGGAGGATCATACTGACTCTTACAAGGATCTATGAATGAAACATGTTAACAGATTAGTTACTCAGAGTGAGATAACATAAGTCCATTTTTCCTGCCTAGATCGGAGGATCAGGACAGTATTGTCTACCCCTTGGGCAATGATTTCAGCAGGCTGTGGGTGCCCATTTTCTTGGGTAACCCACACCTTTGCACCTGCAGAGAAATTGGTGGATCCAAATCCTTTATCCCCTCATATGGTAAAGGTGGTGGGTGGATCCAACTTCACAATTCCAGATTGTAACACAGGTAAAATTAATAATTGAGCAGTTCTATCATTAGCCTGAATTAACACATCGTGTGGACCTTGGTTATTAAGTATAACCTTTACTTCTCCTTGATAGTCTGTATCAATCACCCCTCCCAAAACCTGTATTCCTTTCACTGCCAGGGTTGAGCGGGGGGCTATCAACCCAAAATATCCGGTTGGGATAGCCACTCCTATTCCTGTGTTTATTATTTGAATATATCTTTGTAACAATTTAACTATTTGTAGAGCATATAAATCCAGCCCTGCCGCTCCTGGAGTGGCCCTGTAGGGCATCATAGCTCCTGCTGTAATTTCCCAATATCCTAATTGGTAGCTAAGACTTGTAGGTTAGGAGTAACCATTTGCATTAGGTCGATTATTAAGTATCCTTAAGGCCTCTACCAAATTTATTTTCCAATTCTTTAATGATCCCCCTATTTTATGTATTTGTTGTTTCAACAGACCATTCATTCATTCAGTTAAACCTGCTGCCTGTGGATAATAGGGAATATGAAAAATCCAATATTTATTATGGTCTGAAGCGTATTGTTGTACTATTTGACCTATTTTTATTTGAGACAGCTTATCCCACTGACAATACTAAATCCTAACTTTCCTCATATTGTCTGTACCTGCCCAATCACTGACTGCATCACCCCTGTCCTATCCTCATGTTCTTATCTCTCCCTCTGATTGCTTGAATCTGTATCCTCCCTGAATTGTAACCTTTTTGTAACATTGTAAGCCACATTGAGCCCGCTCTTGTGGGATATTGCAGGGTATAAATGTACCAAAAATAAATAAAATGGGAACATTATCTGTCTGAATTTGAAGGGGAATACCATAGTAAAGGAGTATCAATTCTAAAGTTTTGATGGTATTAATCTGGGTAGCTCATCTGCAGGGATATGCAATTAAATATCCAGAATAAGTATCTACTGCTGTACATACATAATGACATCCCTGTGAATTGGGTAAAGGTCCTATATAATCCATTTGCCAAATCTGTCCAGGTAACTTTCCCCTTTGTAATTGCCCCTTAGTCACGTGGAGAACAGATCACCTAGTCTGATGTTCACAGACTGGACATTTTGCAGTGGCAGTTTTAATAACATCTATAGTTAAACTAATACCACGGTTGCCCACCTGTAAGTGGCCTTTTCTCCAAAGTGTCCACATTTCTGGTGCACCCATGTCGCCAAACCTGAGCAATTATCTGATTCCTCCAAAGTTTCCCCCTTGAGAGTTGTGATTTTGCTCTGTTCATCAGCCACTGCGTTGTAAAGGCGTTCTAGAGTGTCACCCTTGCAATGAGCATCTACATGAAAAACAGTAACATTAGTATTCTGTACATAATTCCAAATGTCTTGCCACAATTCTTTACCCCACAAATGTTTGGTATTAATCTTCCAATTGTTCTTATACCAGGTAAGTAGCCACGTGGCTAATCCATTTGCCACAGACCATGAGTCAGTATAAATGTAACATTGTCCTAAATTCTCAGTCTTCAAAGCCATATAGGCAGCATTCAACTCTGCATATTGACTATTTGCTTCTTCCCCACTACACTCTAGTGAACGGTTTATTTTGGGGGTTATAAGCTACTGCTTTCCACATTCTCTTTCCTCCAACATATTTAGCAGAACCATCAGTAAACCAAGCATGCTGCTGCTGCTCTTCATTAGTTAATTGATCATAGGCTTTTCCCCACCTGACTGGGCTCTCTACCCGTTCCAGGGGTTCTAGCCCAGTTTGTCCTGTTTCTGGCAGAGCTGCCACTTTTTCATGCAATAAGGGAATTCCCCCAATCCCTGATTTCATTCTCTCCTGGATATACCATTTCCATTTAATGGTGCTGGCTTCCTGTGCATGCCATATCCTATGAGTTTTCGGGAAACTATGTATCCACTGCATTATTCTACTAGAGCCCGATAACATGCTAATAGCTCTTTTTCAAAAGGAGTATATTTACGTCCTGCCTCTGGTAACTTGCGACTCCAAAATCTTAATGGCACCCGAGTCTTTTGTTTCTGCCAAAGGCTCCAATTAGCATAATTTTCATTCACTGAGACACTTAGCTCTACCTCTCCTTGCTGCACTGGCCACAGATCCAAGGCAGTTTGTATTACGTGCTGTGCTGCTTCAAAAGCTTGTTGTTCATTTTCTCCCCACTCAAAATTATATTTTTTCCTAGTCACTTTATATAATGGTGCTAAAATTTGCCCCAGGTGGGGTACATGTTGTCTCCAAAAGCCAAATAATCCAGTAAAACGTTGTGCCTCCTTTTTATTACAAGGAGGAATGAATTCCAAAATTTTCTGTTTAGCTTTTGACAAAATTTCTCTTAGACCATTATGCCACTGAGTGTCTAGAAATTTCACTGTTTGGAGGAGGACATGACATCACGAACCTGAATGGCTGCCTAGGTTCATAGCTCCAACACACACCTCTTTATTTAAGCTAAAATAGCTAACCCTAGCCCGAGTAATTGCTTTAACAATACTGCGGTTCAGCTCCGGTGCTGTGAGGAATTATTCGAGAGGTCTGCGGGCGACAGCTAGGAGGGAGAGCGAGCGTCCGTCGGACAGGGCAACGGAAAGGACCTCGCGGCGCCATGTGCTTTCATCCGCGCCTGCTTCCCACTCGGACTCAGATTCAGCCCCATCCTTGCCCGACACCGGCAAAGCCTCAGCTAAACGAGGGCTGTCTAAGGATCTTACTAAGTTCCTCGTGGAGATCCGCATGGAGATCAAAGCCTCCAAGGAGGAAATCCTTGAAAAGATGGACGTTTTGAGCGTGGACCTCCGAGAGATGGGAGGCCGCGTGGAAGACTTAGAAGTGCGGGTAGACGAGCAGGCTGAGAAGCTGACTGGCGAATGTGCTTACCTCATACGCGGAATTACAATTTAAAGTGGACGACCTGGAAAACCGTGGGCGAAGAAGCAACTTGCGGTTTCGAGGGGTCCCAGAGACGGGAGACAATGAGGACGTCAGTGCGATCGTTAAGTTGCTCTGTGGCAAGCTGATAGACACTGATGATTTGGCTATTGAACGAGCCCATAGAGCACTAGGAAAACGACAGGATAACAGACCTCGAGATATTGTAGTCTGTTTTTCCACATTTGCGTTCAAGGAAAAGGTGCTACAGAAGGTGCAACAAGTACAAGTCCATCCAGAACTCTGCCGCACGTCTTATCTTCCGCCTTGACCGATATACTCATATCACCCCTCTCCTCAAGTCACTTCACTGGCTTCCGATCAATTACCGCACACAGTTCAAGCTTCTCCTACTAACCTACAAATGCACTCGATCTGCAGCCCCTCCTTACCTCTCTACCCTCATCTCCCCTTACGTCCCTACCCGTAACCTCCGCTCTCAAGACAAATCCCTCCTTTCAGTACCCTTCTCCACCACCGCCAACTCCAGGCTCCACCTGTTCTGCCTTGCCTCACCCCATGCCTGGAATAAACTCCCTGAGCCCATACGCCAGGCCCCCTCCCTACCCATCTTCAAATCATTGCTCAAAGCCCACCTCTTCAATGTCGCTTTCGGCACCTAATCACAACACCTCTACTCAGGAAATCTAGACTACCCCAACTTGACATTTCGTCCTTTAGATTGTAAGCTCTTCTGAGCAGGGACCGTCCTTAGTTCTTAATTTGTACAGCGCTGCGTAACCCTAGTAGCACTCTAGAAATGTTAAGTAGTAGTAGTATATTGACTATAATGATGCCCAAGTCAAGGTATTTCAGGACTCGTCGGCGCATACGTTATCCCTGAGGCGAGAGATGAAACCTGCTTTAGATGTCTTGGTGAAAAATAAAATCCCATATCGTTGGGCGTTTCCATTTGCCCTTTGTTTTACAGTGGGTGGGCACATGCATCGGATCCGGGCACTTACTGAAGTCTGGAAGATTCTACATAGTGAGGGACTGGTGACAACAGAAGGCCCACTGGTGGAGCTGGCTACAGCAACGCGAGCTAAGCTGCAGAAGTGGAAGCGGATACCGGACAAGACCAAGACTCCAAGGACTGACACTTGAACAAACTGTATGATAATCAGTGGTTTCTACTTTAAGGATTGGTAGCCGGGTATCTTTTCCCTGTTATGTAAGAGGGAGTTGCTGATATTGTGTTTCAGTTATTACTTCAAAAGTTCTTATTGGTTGGCTGAGTTTGATGCACTATGAGTATGTGTTTGGGTTATGTGTGAAGGGTAGGGGGGAGTATTGATTGGTGGGAGGGGGATAATGCTGAATAGGGGGGTGGGCGTGAGCTGGTCTTGGGTAGTTAGATTGGGTCTGTGGGCACTTTCTCTGTACTCCTAGGAGGGATCACTGTCCCTCTCTAGTGGATATAAGGGGGGGAAGTGGTATAGTTGGGGTGGGATGGAGGGAGGAGGGGGGGGAGGAGTCTTCCCAGGGTATGAATGTGACAATGTGGTCAGGGGACGAGAGAGGGATAGTTGGGGTGAGGGGTAGCGAAGGGGGGTGGGAGGGCTGGGGGGATTGGGACGGCTTGAGTATCACTCTCCATATGTCAGAAGTGAGTGGCATTCAGATTATGTCCAATGGCAGCTTTTAAGGTGCTTACATACAATGTAAAAGGGCTTAATTCTCCATATAAACGTCATTCTCTCCAGCGTGAACTGCGCTTGATGCACCCACAGGTGTTCTTTTTGCAAGAAACTCACTTGTTGAAAAAGCATGAGGGTTTATTGACTTCTAGAATGTACCCAGGGGTATATTGTGCTTCTGATGTAAAAGGAACTAAGAAAAGAGGGGTCGCTATACTGTTCCATAAGGATGTTCAAGTGCAGATATTACATATTAGAAGAGACCCTGACGGGCGCTTTCTCTTGCTGCATGTGCGGTTGGAACAGCAGGAGTACACCCTGGCTAGTGTATATGCGCCTAATGAGCACCAGGAGAAATTTTTTGGGTATCTTCAATGGGAATTACAGAATTTTGCCCGAGGTAAAGTGCTAATGGCGGGAGACTTTAATGCCACCATGCAGCCCGGGCTTGATAGATCTGCTCCTCCTGCTCCGACTGACTATAAAATCTCACAGGCATTGCGGAATTTGGTGGAGGCCATGGGTCTGTATGATGGGTGGCGTTTAGGCCATCCGAGGGGGCGGGACTATACCTTTTACTGTCAGATTAGATTATGTTTTTCTTGATAAAACTCTTTCGGAGGGAGGGGGAGACTCCTGTATAGGGCATATCACTACTTCAGACCATGCTCCGGTCTGGTCGGTCATCCCCTCTTTGAGGGGGGAAAGGCGGGACCGAAGATGGACATTCAATAACTGCCTACTACAAGATCCGCAGATTGTTGGTAACTTTCTTCCAGTCTTGAAGGAGTACTTTGAACTTAATATGGACTCGGGTCCGCCTTTGCGTATAGTGTGGGATGCTTTTAAGGCGGTCTCGAGAGGCTATTTTAGTAAATGTGCGAGTCAGAGAAATAGGATCCATAAAGAACGTTTTACCCAGTGCATGGAGAGAATAGGTGAACTAGGGAAACGGTATAGGGCCACAGGCAGGGTGTCTGACTATCGTAAGTTGCAAGGTGTGAGATTGGAGTTGGCTGCGCTACATGAGGAGAGTTTGCAGTTTGTGCATGCTAGGTTGAAGCAGGTTTACTATGAAGGGTCTAATAGGCCTGGAAAGCTGTTGGCAGCGAAACTTAGAAAGATGAGAGCAGATAGACAAATTGTACAAGTGAAGGGTGAAGGGGGTGTTATGCTCAACAAATCCGCGCAAATTAGGGAGCACTTTGCCCAATTTTATGAAGCACTTTATAAGGAGATTGACAGATATCTGGAGGCTCGAGGACTGGCGGTGTTGTCAGAAATGCAAAAACGATAATTGGAAGCCCCGGTGATCTTAGAAGAGTTGCTGCAGGTTATTAAGGATCTGCCAACGGGCAAGGTGCCTGGCCTAGACGGGTTAACCAAGAATTTTTTTTCAGACTTTTGCTCGCGAACTGGCTCCCTATCTGACATTGGTTATCAATTCAGTAAGAGAGGGGGCGCCTCTCCCTGGAACTATGATGGAGGCCTGGGTTGCGGTCATACCTAAACCTGATAAAGATACTACAGAATGTGCTTCATATCGCCCAATATCTATCCTAAATACTGATGTTAAAATTCTGGCCAAGGTTCTTGCGCAGCGACTGGGGGTGATGTTGCCTACCTTAATCCACCCTGATCAGGTGGGCTTTGTGATCAAGAGGCAGGCAATGGATAACGTCCGTAGAACCTTGGATCTACTTTACGCAGCTCGGTCGAAGGCCTGCCCTCTGGTGCTACTGGGACTGGATGCGGAAAAGGCCTTTGACCGAGTTCATTGGGGATATTTGGACAAGGTTTTGAATAGAGCTGGGATTGGCCCCGGGTTTAGTCTTGGATCCAAGCTTTGTATACTTCACCACAGGCGTGTGTTCGGGTAAATGGTGGGAACTCGAGCGCGTTCTTGTTGGGACGGGGTACCAGGCAGGGATGTCCGCTCTCCCCCCTGTTGTTCGCATTGGCTATGGAACCGCTGGCGGCGACTATTAGGGAGAATGTGGATATCACTGGGGTGAGAGTGGGGTCTCAGGAGCATAAAATTGCACTATTTGCGGATGACGTGCTCTTGTCATTGACTAATCCAATAACATCTCTGCCTAACCTGATGAAGGATATAGAAGAATACTCAAGGGTATCGGGCTACAAGCTTAATGCGAGTAAATCGGTGGGGAAAGCAGTGGGGGTGCCTTCGCAGACACTGGAGGCGCTGAAAGCATCATTTGCCTTCAAGTGGTCGGCTAGATCTATTCATTACTTAGGGATACAGCTACCTGTGAGTCTGTCGGAGTTATTTGCGGTTAATTACCCAGCGCTTCAGAAGGAGATATATAGAGACCTGGACAGATGGACGCATATGGGACTATCTTGGCTGGGCCGGATAGCAGCAATTAAAATGAATATCTTGCCCAGGCTATTGTATCTATGTCAGGTTATCCCTCTGAGATTACCTAGGCCGTTTTTGTCCACCCTACAAGATTGTTTGATGCGTTTTATCTGGAATCAGAAGAAGCCTCGCTTGCCGAGGGCGGTATTATATCGGAGTAAACAACTTGGGGGCCTAGGGGTACCTAACGTCTTCTGGTACTATTGTGCAGCTCAGGCCCGATCGGCGGTCGAGTGGTTTCGGGGGGAAGATCACAAACTATGGGTGCACATTGAACAATCCTTGGTGGGGTCTCGCCGGTTAGGACACTTAATGTGGCTTCCCCATAAATATAGGGGACAGGTTGACCGCTTTCCTCCGACTGTACTACTGGGATCATATGTTTGTGGGGGGTAGACCTCCTGTCTCAGGACTGGCGCCAATCGTGGATAACCCCTTATTTTACCCTGGAGTTGGGCATACGCCTTTTGTAAGATGGGCAAAGTCGGGTTTGGATTTGTTGGGACAATTGCATGTGGGAGAGGACCTAGTCCCTTTTGATACATTGCTAGAGGATTTTAAACTATGATCTGATGACTTTTATCTCTACTTGCAACTGAAACATTTTTTGACAGGGCCCGACTATGCAGCGTGCCTGTGTAGAGAGGTGCACCCGATGGAAGATGTCTGTGTGCGGTTCCAAACCACAAGAGGTATGATTACCTTTTTATATGCTTCATTGGTGGCGCATCAGGACCCTTTCTTATTACATCGTAGGAAGTGGGAGCAGGAATTAGATTTCATTTTGCCAGATGAGAAGTGGTTGCAATTAGAGAAGGGGATCTTGAGATCTGCGTGGTCGGTGGCTATGAAGGAGAATGCGCTTAAGGTATTCTATAGGTAGTATCTCACACCGGCGCGTTTACATCATATGTTTGTGCAGGTTACAGAGAATTGCTGGAGGAAGTGTGGGGCTGTCGGTACAATGGGCCACATTTGGTGGACATGTCCAAAAGCAAAGGCTTACTGGAAGGGTGTGCAATTCCGTATCCATGTATGGGTGGGCAAGTCTGTGCAGTGGCATCCGTTAGTATTTATACTTGGGCAGAGACCAGAAGGACTTAAGTGGGATGAGTGGCTCCTGGTGAGTGCGATTTTGCAGGCTACGCGAGTGAACTTGGCACAGAGCTGGAAGTCACCCCTGGTCCCCTCGTTGGTGAGCTGGATCACGAAGGTGCGTTATCTATGTGAAATGGAGAGATTGACAGCAATTAAAAAGAGGACATTGCCTAGATGGGAACGGATATGGAAACCATTTTTGAGTATGAAGTTGAGATGAGTGTATATTGCTTGAGTGACATGGGGGAGTGACAGAGGCTGATTAGGGAGGGAGGGGGTTGGGTGATGAGGGAGTGTTGGGGGGAGGAGGAGGGGCTTCTTTGCTAATGGGGTTTAGGGGTACTTGGGTCAAAAACTGATAAATATTGAAGTCATTTGGGAGTTATTATTACTAAGATACAGATTGAAATTCATTTTCGCACTTCTTGGCGAGTGTTTATCAAGTTTCATTTATCTGTGGACAGTTAATCCACTATTGTATTGTAATGTGCTGATTATTTTTGTACTGTATCAACAAAGTTCAATAAAGACTTTTATAAATTTAAAAAAAAAAAAAGAAATTTCACTGTTTGGGATGGCCCTTGTAGCTTATCAGAATTTATTTCCCATCCTTTGCCCTTTAAATGTACAATTAACAACTCCAGCTGAGTCTGAACATCTTCCTGTGTTTTCCCTTGAATCATAATATCATCAATATAATGCACAATTTGCATATGATCAGCTAGAGGAAACTCATCTAAATGATCTGCCACCGTCCAGTGACAGATAGTGGGGCTATGAATCCAGCCCTGTGGTAGTCGGGTGAATGTATATTGCCTGCCCTGCCAACTGAAAGCAAATTGATCCCAATGTTTCTCATTGACTGGTATTGTGAAAAAGGCATTAGCCAAATCTATTACAGCGTACCATCTGCCAGAATGTGTCTGTATTTTCTCTATCAAAGTAATAGTATCTGGGACTGCAGCAGTTAAAACGGGTGTAACTTTGTTTAATTCAAGCAAGCTTACCCTAACAAACCTACTTAATCCTATCAGCCCACTTATACTACTCCATTATGACAATGACACTGCCTATGACACTGATTATACCTTTAACCTTGTCTCCGAATGACCCTACTCATCCTCCAATCGTTTCTTCTCCATCTCCCTATTCCATCCCCCTCCCAATCTCCTCTCCTTTTTCCAATCTATCTGTGTTTACCTTCCCATATCCAATCCATATTTCCTTGTCATCAAGCAGATGAAGCCATTATGTATGGGTTGTGTCCATCAACCAGCAGGGGGAGATAGAGAGTACTCAACTTTTCACAGTGCCTCATGGCCAGCTAGCCTCTTCAGTATTCTCTATCTCCCCAAGCAGGGTGGCTGCAGCTTCGAGCTCCATCAAAAATCTGCCTGGGGGTGGCTCCTGGCTTGCCAGTTGTTAGCCGGGGTGTTAGAGGCTATAGCAGCTTCACTTTGAAGGCACATAGGTCAGCCCTTTCTCTGCCTTACCCATGCCCCCGTGGATGTGGACATATTAGCTTGCTTTTCCCTGTCCTTTCCCACTCAGTGGATGCAGGCACATTGGTTCGCCTTTCCCTGCCTTTCCCACATATCTGAGCCTCCGGAGTGTTTTTATTTACCTCTTTTGCCTCTGCTTTCCTCACAGTGTTAAAATAAATAATTAAAGTCGTGTCGCGCTTTAGCGCAGCGATCTTGGAAAAGAGGTTTTTTTCTTGAGATTCTTCTGCAGGACTGGAGCTGTGATACTCGGTCTAGTGAGATAAGAGTGTTTTCTGACTCCTCCGGGGTGGGCCTGCGATCGGGACGTTTTTGGCGCGAACCGCCATTTTTGAATTTTACCGCCGTTTTCGGCGATGGTTGCGGAGACTGTAAAGCGCTGTTCTAAATGTGGCAAGCGCAAATCAGCAGCGGGGCTCTGTAATTCGTGCTGTACAAACGGTAGAGCCGGCCCGTTGCGACGGAGAGCCCTGAATTCGGGGAGGGGGGTGTCCTCTGAGTGAGGCTAATAATAGAGCTGATAGCCCTGGGCAGGATCCGGGCGGTCAGGGAGCGGTTTTCTCCCCTGATTTTGTTTTAATGCTGCATAGGGCGTACATGCTTAAAGAGCTCTTCCACAGGGATCTTCGGACCCTCTGCCTGCCCCCCGGTGGATCCTGGTCTTTTGGAGTTGGCTTTGCCTGTTTCTTATCCTCCTGATAAACGCAGAAGGGCTAATTCCCTTTCTGAGTGTGGTGCCCCCCTCCTCTTCCCCCCCCCCCCCCCCCTGTTGTCGGGCTATGAGGATTCTGAGGGGTCTGGCAGAACTTCTTGGGCTGAGGAGCCAGAGTTGGGTGCAGAATTGCCACAGGAGCTTGATGATTCGTCTGCGGTGAGGATTTTCCACCCCGAGGAGCTGCCAGCGCTTATTTCAGATGCCTTACAAGCCCTCTCGATTGAAGATCCTGGGAGTGGCACAGCCTCCTCTGTTAATCCAAGGATGGCTAGTACCAGAAAGCCTGCTCGAGCCTTTCCTTTGCATGACTCCATCCAAGAGCTTATTTCGGCTCAATGGGCTGACCCCGAGGGATCTTTGAAGGTTGCCAGGGCTATGGGGCAATTATACCCTCTGAGTGAGGAACATTTGGCTCGCTTTGCAATGCCTAAAGTGGATGCCCTGGTCACGGCTGTGACAAAGAGAAGTACCCTCCCTGTTGAAGGAGGTGTTGCCCTGAAGGATATTCAAGACCGCAGGCTTGATTCCGCTCTGAAGCGGTCCTTTGATTTGGCAGGTCTCACTGTTCGGGCGTCAGCATGCAGTTGTTATGCTGCTAAAGCCTGCCTGGCTTGGTTACAGCAGGCAGTGGAACATCCCAGTGATGGAGCGGAGACCTTATCTGAAGTGGCTCTGCGGATGGAGTCGGCCTTGTCCTTTTTGGCTGACGCCCTTTATGATATGGTCAGAGCTTCGGCTAAACAAATGGCTGTAGCAGTTGCGGCTTGCCGCACTCTTTGGCTAAGACATTGGGCGGCGGGCATGGCCTGTAAGCAAAGGTTGGTGAAGTTGCCCTTTCAAGGCCTTCTCCTGTTTGGTGAGGAGCTGGAAAACATTGTTAAAGGCCTGGGGGATTCCAAACATCAGCACTTGCCCGAAGATAGGCCGAAGCCTTCCTCTAAGGGTCAGGCGGTCCGCTCCTCTTACAGACTTCGCTTCCGTGAAGCTAGAAGGTACCGCCCGGGGCGTGCTGCTGGGTTCACTTTGCGTGCCCACTTTCAGCAGAGGAACTCCTTTTGCTCGGACAAACATTCCGCAGCTGCCGGTTCAAGGCCTGGAGTTCAGGGGCGACCCTCTCAATGATGGTGCGCCGGCCCCCTCCTCGTTTCCTGTCATCGGAGGAAGACTTTCCGTCTTTTTCGAGGAGTGGGCCAAAATCTCCGCAGATTAGTGGGTCTTGGACCTGATCAGAGACGGATACCGAATAGAATTCGATGCCCCGGTGAGAGACGTGTTTGTGGAGTCCCGATGCGGTTCTGCCGCCAAATGGGTGGCGGTAGAGGAGACTTTGCACAGTCTGTGCCAGATAGGGGCTGTGACCCTGGTGCTTCCCGCCGAACAAGGTCTAGGCCGCTACTCCATTTACTTTGTGGTGCCACGAAAAGGCGGGTCTTTTCGCCCGATCCTGGACTTAAAAGAGCTAAACAAGTCCTTAAGAGTGCGGCATTTTCACATGGAAACCCTGCGCTCCGTCATTGCGGCGGTACAGCCAGGAGAGTTTCTCATGTCTCTGGACCTGAAAGAAGCTTACTTGCACGTACCAATTTGGCCCCCGCACCAGAAGTTTCTGCGGTTTGCGGTGTTGGGAAAACATTTCCAGTTTCGGGCCTTGCCTTTTGGCCTCGCCACAGCTCCCCGAACTGCCTTTCTCAGGCAAGAGGGTATCCAGGTTCACCCGTACCTAGACGACTGGCTCATCAGAGCAGACTCAGAAAAAGAGAGTCATCTAGCTACAGCCAGAGTGGTTTCAGTCCTTCAATCTCTGGGCTGGGTCGTCAACATGGCCAAAAGTTACCTGACTCCCTCGCAATCTCTAGAATATTTGGGGGCCAGGTTCGACACAGCCTCGGGCTATGTGTTTCTTCCCGAGCAAAGGCGGTGCAAGCTTCAGAATCAGGTCAGTCTGCTCCTGAGGATTCCCCGCCCGCGAGCTTGGGACATTGTCCAGCTGTTGGGATCGATGACGGCCATCTTGGAAGTGGTGCCATGGGTGAGAGCGCACCGGAGACCTCTACAGTATTCTCTACTTCAACGATGGTCTCCAGTATCTCAGGATTATCAGTGCAGACTTTCTTGGCTCCCTGTGGCCCGCCTCAGTATGGAGTGGTGGCTCTCGGACAGCATGTTGTGGCGGGGAATGCCGTTGGCGCTCCCCGATTGGTGCCTAGTAGTGACAGATGCCAGCCTGAAGGGCTGGGGCGCACATTGCCAGGGTAAGCATGCCCAGGGTCTGTGGACGCCCGACGAGTCGGAGTGGTCTATCAACCGCCTGGAGTTGAAAGCGGTGTTTCTGGCTCTTCTGGCCTTTCAAGTGACCCTGGAAGGATTGGCTGTCCGAGTGATGTCGGACAACACGACAGCAGTGGCCTACATAAATCGACAAGGCGGCACTCAGTGCAGAGCTCTAGCCGCACAGGCCGAACAAATTTGCCACTGGGCTGAGCTGCATCTACAGTCTCTGTCAGCAGCTCACATTGCAGGTCAGAGCAACGTGCAAGCCGACTATTTAAGCAGGCATCAGATCAATCCAGCGGAGTGGGAACTAGCAGACGATGTATTCCTGCAGATATGTGCCAAATGGGGCAAGCCAGTGATGGATCTTATGGCGACCAGTTCCAATGCCAAAGACCTGTGCTTCTTCAGCAGACGGAGGGATCCTTGCTCTGCCGGGTTGGATGCCTTGGCTCAACCCTGGCCCCTGGGCTTGCTATATGTCTTCCCTCCTTGGCCCTTGATAGGGCGAGTGCTCCTGCGAATTCGGCTGCATCCAGGAGAAGTGGTGCTCATCGCCCCGGATTGGCCCAGGAGGCCTTGGTATGCGGACCTCCGACAGATGCTGTTGGAGGCTCCCTTTCCGTTACCTCTGGTTCCGCACCTGTTGTCACAGGGTCCGGTGGCCATGGAGGACGCCTGCTGCTTTGGTCTTATGGCATGGCGATTGAGAGGGCGCAATTGAGAGATAAAGGCTACTCAAATAAGGTAATTTCCACTCTCCTGCAGGCCCGTAAGCGCTCCACTTCCGTGGCTTATGCCAGGATTTGGCGCCAGTTTGGTGTGTTTCAAGAGCGCTTTCTCCGTTGTGGGCTCCTGTCTCGCCGATTCTGGACTTTTTGCAGGATGGTGTACACAAAGGCTTTGCCTATAATTCCCTGCGGGTGCAAGTGGCAGCATTGGCCTCCCTGCGTGGCAAGGTTGAAGGCGTGTCCTTAGCTGCTCATCCAGATGTGGCACGGTTTCTTAGAGGGATTCTTCGGCTCCGTCCTCCCGTGCGGGCACCTTGTCCAGCTTGGAACCTGGGGTTAGTATTGAAGGCCCTTCAGGGGGCTCCCTTTGAACCGCTTCGGCATGCTTCAGAGAAAGATTTGACACTGAAGGCCGTCTTTTTAGTGGCCATTACCTCGGCGAGATGGGTGTCAGAGCTCCAGGCGCTGTCCTGTAGAGACCCTTTTCTGCAATTCTCAGATTCAGGGGTCACGGTTCAGACCGTGCCTTCTTTCATGCCTAAGGTGGTTTCAGCGTTTCACCTAAACCAGCCTGTTTTTCTTCCCTCCTTTGTTGAGGAGGAGTTTCCAGATTCATTTGGGCAGTTGCACCTTTTGGATGTGTGCACAACTCTGTTGCAGTATCTGCGAATTACAAATTCTTTCAGGACCTTTTTGTGCTGTTTGCAGGTCCTCGCAGTGGGTCTTCAGTGTCTAAAGCCACTATTGCCCGTTGGCTCAAAGAAGCTATCTTTTCAGCATATCTGCTGTCTGGCTGGGCTCCGCCTGAAGCCTTTAAGGCACATTCCACAAGAGCGATTTCCTCTTCCTGGGCGGAAACTGGAGCACTATCTCTTCATGAGATTTGCAGTGCTGCAACATGGGCTTCTAAGCTCTCTTTTGCCTGACATTACAGGCTGGATGTGGCTGCCAGGAGGGATGCGTGTTTTGGAGCACAGGTGCTAGCGCGTGGTGTGGCTTGTTCCCACCCTATTTAGGGATTGCTTTGTTACATCCCATACGTAATGGCTTCATCTGCTTGATGACAAGGAAGGGAAAATTAGGTTCTTACCATGATAATTTTCTTTCCTTTAGTCATAGCAGATGAAGCCATGAGCCCTCCATGTATGATTGTCTGTATTGCAGTGATTCTGATTTTAGGTGCTGTTGTTTCCTGAAGTTATATTCTTTCCTTCAGGAGTTGGAAAACAGTCTTCTAGGAGGATGAGTTCATTCCCTCCAGTTCATGTTTTGGGAGGATGAGTTTATTCCCTCCGTTTATACAAAGTGGAGGACGAGTTTATTCCCTCCAGGAGGATGAGTTCATTCCCTCCTTTTGTTGAGTTTATGCCCTTGTTAAGGGGCCATCGTTCGCTGTGAGGAAAGTTCATGTTATTCCCATTGCGGTTTGCCATACTGCTTTGGAAGCTTCAAATACTGAAGAGGCAGTGGAGCTAGCTGGCCATGAGGTACTGTGAAAAGTTGAGTGCTCTCTATCTCCCCCTGCTGGTTGATGGACACAACCCATACGTAATGGCTTCATCTGCTATGACTAAAGGAAAGAAAATTATCATGGTAAGAACCTAATTTTCCCATTCTTCAAACCTTATTATGTTATTGTAGTTTGTAATTACCTGTAATTACAAACTACAATAACATAGTAATAATAATGGGGGGTTTTTTTTTCGGAATGTAAGCCGCTTTGTACCTGCTGTATGTGGGAAAGTGCGGGGTACAAGTGTAGTAAATAATAATAATAATTCCCTATAATCCACGGTCATACGCCAGGAACCGTCACTTTTTCGGACTGGCCAGACTGGATTATTCCAATCTGTGGTGGTAGTTTTAATAACCCCCTTCTCCATTAACTCTTTTATAGTTTTACTGATCTCAAGGTGCCCCCCTGGTATTCTATACTGTTTCAAATGAATAGTCCGTGTGGCTGGGGGGATCTCTATTGGGGTCATTTTCACCTTTCCCACAGTAATTGAACAAGATTGGATGTAAGGTTTAACTCCAAATTGATATCTCCCATCATCTAATGTTAATGTCAATCCTTTTAATATATCTATACCCAGTATATATTCAGGCACAGGCACAATCATAACTTTATATTCTTTTTTAGGTAAGTTTCCAATTTTTAATGCCACCCAAGTCTGTACAGTTTCAATTTGTTTCCCCCCCAATCCGGTAATGACATTTTCTGACCCTTAAATTTATGTGGATTCCCATATATCAAAGTGGCCTCAGCTCCAGTACCCACTAGAGCACGCACTTTTTGACAGGACCTATTTTTCCAACAAATTTCTATATGGGGCTGCAAATCTAAACGCGCTAAGTGGCCATTCTGTCAATCATACATTCCTGCTTTTTTGAGATGCTGCACTTCTGTCCAAGGATACAAATCCTCGTATCCCTGCCATTCCCCTTCCTCCAGTGGGGGGTACACTAGCACTAGGGGTTCCAGGCTCAAGGGGAGCTGATTTGTCAGCATTTACCCGAGCTCGCTGACTGCGTATTACTTTGCCCCCATTTAATCCCCGCTTTTTATACATCTTCCACATTGCAGCTGTGGGGATACCATCCACTTGTTCTCAGGCTACCCATCCTTCAACAAGGCAGTAAACATGTCTTTTCTGGAGGCTCGATTAGTCTCGTCACCTTCCTTCCTCCCTTTCTGTCCCCGATCAGTAGTTTTTGGGCCCCACTCCCTAAGATCTCCCAACTGCTGCACTTTCCCCATCCCATCCCAAATGGAGTTCCCTGTTTCATTAATTAGCAAGGTCATAATTACCTGCTTATATGCAGGAGGAGCAGTCTTAATCAATTTATTTTGGACACTAACAGACAATGCTATCTGAGAGAAAGTATCAGCCTGCCCTACAAAAATTGCTGTTTTCATCCCTTCCTCCTTTATTCTTTGCACACAATCCCGTAAAGTATACCAGGGTCGCTCATTCCCAGGCCAATCTGCTTCTGTAGGGTGTTTGCGATTACACCCTTCCACTACCAATTCTAACATAGTGGTGTTATTATTGTAGGGTCCCCCATCTACTGGGGGACGTCCCTGAAAATCCCTGAAAGCTGCCGGCACATAAGGTTCTTTACTTAATGTGATAAATTTCTTACAATCCATTGTATCTAAGTTAATATCAGCTGCACCCAATTCATAAATGCGCACAACCCAGACAAGCAAAGTTTCCCCCGATCTCTGTTGGAATACCTCTATCAAATCACCAACTTCATTTTGGGTGTAACCTTCCACTAAATCCCTTCTTTGATACACTCCCTGAGCATCTTGTATCATGCGCCGCCATTTGATCGGGTGCACCTTTTTGCCTCCTTTAACTTTTGGAGGGGACGTGAAATCTTCGGGATCCTCACTTGACTCTGAGGTTGAGGTATCCCAAATGTCCCTATCCCAAGAATCGGTCAAAAGACAGCCCTGCTTTAGCAATACATAAATGTACTTTTTGTTAAACTTTCCCTCTCTGCATTTTGTATTTATACTGTGCCACCCTTACTGCGGTACGCTCTGCAATGGTCTGATATGTATCCAGCTTATCAGCTAACAATTTATTTTGACAATTAAGCATTACATTTTGACTACGCAAGTCACACATTTGTCGCTCTTAATTCTGCAATTTTCCTATGCTGTTCATCATGGTTCTGATGGATTTTCCGATAAGCGGTTAACAGAATCCATCCACGCCTTCCGACAGAATATTGTTCCTTCCCCCATTCTATCTTAATTTTTTGCATACATCTAACCAAATCTAATAGTTCCGACCCCTTTAAACAGGAGTCCCACTCCTCACACAAACCTGCACATTTTGACCACTCAGTGGCTATGGCACTGCATCCCATCCTGGGATCTCAATAACACTTGTTATTACAGGGCTTGTTTTCCAAGTCGGTGCTGATCCAAACTAGCTTTATTCCATTCAATCACCGCTGTGCCGTGGATATATGGTTCCGTTTGTTAAAAAATATTATCTTTGATGGTCATCAGTCTTTCACCCATGTATCACCTGATTAGGGCATTGTTGTATCCAGTGTGATAATCGTTGTATATATATAACTGACACTTGATTGTGGCTGAAGGGCTTCCCAGCGTAAATCAATTTGCTAGCAACTCATCAGTTCCAGATCAGCACCGATTTGGAAAACAAGCCCTGTAATAACAAGATCATGGAACAGCCGAGACTTGGAGGACAGGATCATGCAACAGTTTAAATATCAATGACATTATTGAGATAAGTGGTAACTTTAATAAGCATTTCCAAACGGAATTGAGATAATACGGTACAGTTTGATGTATTTTTGAATAATTTTTCATAAGGAGGACTCTGTGTTCTATGTTATATATTGATGTAACAGAATAATTGTGATAACATAGTTAAAATCATAGAGATAGTTGGAAGGATGAGAGGATCTGAATGACGCATTGAATGTGGAGTGAGAGAGTGATCTCAGCAAACTTTATGTAGACGTATATTGATGCAATTTGATAATATTATAATTTGTTAGTGAAATAGTACTCTGGTGATTAATGTTATATCCCCTTGTATTAGCATTAGTTAAAATTTAATGCCAAAAAGTGTAGAGTGATGCACTTGGGGTGCGGAAACCCAAAAGAGAGATACCGGATAGGAGGGGAGAGATTAGTAAGCTCGACTCAGGAGAGAGACCTTGGGGTGTTGGTGTCGGAGGATCTGAAGGTGAAGAAACAATGCGACAGGGCGACGGCTGTGGCCAGAAGGATGCTAGGCTGCGTAGAGAGGGGCATAACCAGCAGAAGAAAGGAGGTGTTGATGCCCCTCTACAAGTCGTTGGTGAGGCCCCACTTGGAGTATTGTGTTCAGTTTTGGAGGCCGTCTCTTGCTAAAGATGTAAAAAGACTGGAAGTGGTGCAAAGAAAAGCTACGAAAATGGTATGGGATTTGTCTTGCAAACCGTAGAAGGAGAGACTTGCTGACCTGAACATGTATACCTTGGAGGAAAGGAGAAACAGGGGTGATATGATACAGACATTCAAATATTTGAAAGGTATTAATCCGCAAACGAACCTTTTCCAGAGACAGGAAGGCGGTAGAACTAGAGGACATGAATTGAGGTTGAAGGGGGTCAGACTCAGGACTAATGTCAGGAAATATTTTTTCACGGAGAGGGTAGTGGATATGTGGAATGCCCTCCCGCGGGAGGTGGTGGAAATGAAGACGGTAATGGAATTCAAACATGGGTGGGATAAACACAAAGGAATCCTGTTTAGAAGGAATGGTTTCGTGGAATCTTAGCGGAGATTGGGTGGCAACGCCGGTAATTGGAAACAAAACGTGAGCTGGGCAGACTTCTACGGTCTATGCCCTGATCATGGCAGAAACTTCAAGTTTTAAACCTTGAAGTTTCTGCCACAGCTTAAAGATTAGGGTTTAAAAGAAGAACTGTAGGATATTGATAAACACAGTAGCACCCTAAACTATGGAGCTTAGTACCACAAACTGTACTAGCTGCCTTTTGCAGTGTTGGCTGTCTTCGTGCTCTTGAATCCTGGGAAAGATCAATAATTTACAGTACGTCACAAAGCCTCTTTAGATTCCAGTGAATACAGTTAGGAAATCTTCTTAGGCTTTGCTCACAGAGACAAGAAACTTTCTGAGCACACTACCAGAACCCTTTTCCACACTCTTATCACCTCTTGCTTTTAGACTATTGCAACTTGCTTCTCACAGGTCTCTCACTAAGCCATCTCTCTCCTCTTCTGCTGCACAACTTATATTCCGCCAGTGTCGCTATGCTCATATTGGTCCTCTCCTCAAGTCACTTCATTGACTCCCTATTTGTTTCCACATATAGTTCAAACTCACTCTGCAGCTCCTCAGTACCTCTCTACTCTTACCTCTCCCTACACTCCTGCCTGGGAACGCCATTCACTGGGTAAATCTCTCTTATCTGCACCCTTCTCCTCCACTGCTAATTCCAGACTCCGTTCCTTTTATCTTGCTGCACCATATGCCTGGAATAGTCTTCCTGAGGCGGTATGTCAAGCTCCATTTCTGTCCGTCTTCAAATCTAGGGTAAAAGCCCACCTTTTTGATTCTGCTTTTAACTTCTAACCCTTACTTGTTCAGTACCCATGTTTTATCATTTCCACCTTAGTAATTCCTTTATCCCGTATTTGTCCTGTCCCAATTAGATTGTAAGCTCTGTCGAGCAGGGACTGTCACTTCATGTCCAGTGTACAGCGCTGCGTATGTCTAGTAGCGCTATAGAAATGATTAGTAGCAGTAGTTTTTAGGTTAAGGTGTGTTCCACAGCACGTTGGCGTCATTGAGGGGTCCTTTTTCAGATCAGCAGTAGGGCTACCGCACGTGTAGCATGCACCAAATCGACACTACCACCGGGTAGCACGTCCAGCTAGCGGTAATTTTGAAGTTAGCACAGGCGCGGTAGAGAATATTTTTCTGTTTTCTACTGCAGGGGGCATTCCAAGGGGTAATCAGTGCACGCTGCATGACTACTGCACATGTAGTGCATGAGTCCTTACCTCTAGGTCAGTGGGTGGTGGTAACGGCTCAGGCAGTAAATAGCTGTGCGCTACCTTTTAATTTTAGTGCATGGCTATTTACTGTCCCCATTGAAAAAAAAGCCTTTTTTCCCAGCTATGGTAAAAAAAAAAAATGGCCCAGTGCGTGCCAAAACCATGCGCCCACACCTACCACAGGCCACTTTTTACCACAGTTTAGTAAAACGACCTCTGAATTCTGAGGCTTCCAGTTTCAATTTCTCCTCGACAGAAAAGCTGTACCATGCTAGAAGAGTGTGCTAAAAGCACTGAAAGTGGAGCAGCCTTATGGCCCGTGGACATCTGCCAGCCTCTTTTTATTTATTTATTTTGTTTATACTGGGGCTTCATTCAGGATCCCGTACAGAGAGAGAGAGCAACACACAGGGCCCTTTGTACCTAAGGATACAGAAAATAGAAGTGGATCAAGTTACAAAGTTAAATTCTGAAATCCTTTTGCATGCTGAATAGAAAAAGCAAGTTTAACCATGTTTAAAAACTAGAAAAAAACCAAAACATTGTAAAGTACAAAATTACCCCTGTCTGTTTTTATGTGCTTTTCTTTGCTTATGATTATTTATAGCTTGTTTGACAGATAACATTAGGGCTTGAAATGTGTGTCTTTCAAGATTTTTATTTTTATAATTTGACCTCTGCCTACATTTTGTTTTTTGACAAATTTCAGTGCTGAAGGATTTTGAGAATCATCTTCCCTGGTTTGATGTCATTTCCAGTGTTTTTTTTCTATTTTTTTGCTGCTGTCTTGAAAGCTGAAGGCCCTAGTCCAGAATTGATTTGTCAGGGTGGTTGGTGGGGCTTCTGTACATGAGAATTTGGTTTGCTAATAGAGAGTTGCATGGGAACAGGAACCTTACCCATTCTCGCCTTTTCCTGCTGGAATCTTACCCGTCCCCACCCATCCCCACTGGAATCTTACCCATCCCGGCAAGAATTTAACCTGTCACAATCCGTCCCCACCCGTCCCCCGCAAGTATTTAACCCATCCCCGCAAGACCCATTCCGATCAGCTCTCTGTCTCTCTCTCTGGATTTGAGCCACAGCAGGCAAGGAAGGAATGGAAGTTGGAACACTTTGGTGCACACATGTAAGATTTGTCTCTAATTCACTGGCATTGTGTGCTGAGAGGTCACCACATGCATGCGCCAGTGTCAGAGCTGAGGTCTGCACATCAGCCCAGGAGCAAAGAGGATTAATAGTAACATAGTAAGTGATGGCAAATAAAGACCTGAGGAGTCCATTCAGTCTGCCCAATAGTCACATGCATTATCTATTCATGATTAAATCAATGAGGGTGATATTATATACTTGATTATGTTCTTTCTTTGGTGTTTCTGGGACATAGACCATTGAAGTCTATCCGGCCCTATCCTTATGTTCCAACTGCTGGAGCTGCCGTCGAAGCCCACTCCAGTCTATTCGTGCTTATTTGTGGTACACAGACCATAAAATTCTGTACCCCGTGCTTTCCCACTCATGGCAGGCTCAATGCGGCTTACATGGGGCAATGAAGGGTTAGGTAACTTGCCCAGAGTCACAAGTTGCTGCCTGTGCCTGAAGTGGGAATCGAACTCAGTTTCTCAGTTCCCCAGGACCAAAATCCACCACCCTAACCACTAGGCCACTCCTCCACTCCTTTCTGGATGCTTCCTGCAGTTCTGCCTTCCAGGCCTGTCCGGTAAGTCCTGTCAGCCGCCTGCACCCAGGGGCTCAACTCCTGAGGAACGGTGGTCAAGTGCAGGTGAAGTTTAGGCTGAATTCCTGTTCTGTTTGCTCCAGCTTGAGTTGCCTCGGCTGCAGTCTTCACCTGGTAGTTCCTGTCCTGGGTTTACTGGTACGTCTGTCCTGCCTTGTCTGTGTTTGGGTGATTGTCCTGCCGCTGCCGCCCCTCGACAGTGGCCCAAGGGCTCACAAACCCTGAGATTCCGGGAGATATGTGACATCAGCCCTAGTTGATCACAGCCAGAGTTACCATCTAAGCGACACTCGACACATCCACACACATGCAGCCATTTAAGTTTAGGTTTTTTATAACTTCCATTTTCTAATTAGAGATCCTCTGTGTTATCCCACGCCTTTTTGAATTCCTTCATCATTTGTATCTCTACTACCTCCTTAATGAAAGACTTTCCACATTTGTGCTGTTAAAGCGAGGAGGAGGAGACAGCACTCAAAAGAACTTGGTACTTGATAGATGACAGGCTGGAGCAGGTGTAGCTTACACTTCCATGGGAACCCCACAGGAATTGTTTCCATTCCCATGGGAATCCCGCAGAAACTGCTTCCATCCCCATGGGAACCCCACAGGTTCCACAGGATTCCTGCAAACCCCATTCCCATGCAGGTCTCTAGTTGTTAACTCTGTCTGGTTCCAGCACTTGGAGGGGAGGAAGTGTTAGGTTTCTTACTAGCACATTGCAGAGCAGACAGCTCATTTATAATGCTTTGTTTTCTAACAGAAACCCAACTTTTGTCCTGATCCCTTAGGAACTCATTATTATTCATGACTTTTCTAAGCTGCAGATCAACTGCTGGAAGTGTAATTTTACAGATCTTTGACCTGACCATTTTCAAAAACTTTCATATTTGCTGCTATTTTTAACATCTCCAGGGACAAGCAGGATATCAAATCCTCATGGATGGGTGATACCGCCAGCAGATACCACATGAAGAAGCTTTTCTTAGTTTGTCCAATTTGTAGACGCTTTTGAGAAACCTTACTCTTCATACTTGTCTTCTCCCACCTGCAGCAGCCACACAGGGACTGAATCTCTCTTTGTTTTTCCACGACGTTAACCGGATGTATCCTTGGTGTACCTCATCAAAACTTTTGTTTTCTTCAGAGGTAATAGGTTTGGCACACAAGTATAGTCAATTTTTAGAGACATCCTCATTTTTATGCTAATAATTCTGGTTATATTTATTAATGACATTTATACTCCACATTTTCCCATACAGTTTCGAGTTCAATGTGGCTAACAAGCTAAAAAGAAGTCATTGCAAAATATGAAACTAAATACATAAACCCACACATATCAATAAGGAAAGAATTGCAAATACATAAAGAATTCAATAATAAAGCATAATGGGGAGAATAGAAGGGGGAGATTAGGCACCAGGACCAATTGACAGAAAATTTTTGAAAAGAAAAGATTTCAAAAACTTACGAAAAACCAAATATCAAGTTGGGATCTTATATTTTTCAGCAAGGAATTCCACCATTTAGTACCTTGGTATGAAAAAGTAGCTGAATATATAGATTTATAAGCTACTTTCTTACAGGTAGGAAAATGAAGACGTAGGTATTTTCTTGCACCAAGATTGAATTGCAAGAAGGCAACATAACAAGGGGCAATACCATACAGAATCTGAAATATGAGAGCACAGAGTTTGAATACAATCCTGGCCCTAATGGGACGCCAATGCAAATGTATCAGCAAAGGAGTAACCCTTTCAAAGCATGGTACATGCTTGACAAGTCTAGCTGCAGTATTTTGGGCAGTTTACAGTTTCCTTAAGATACATTCTTTCACCCTGCATAGATGAAATTACAATAATCAAATTGGGTCAAGAGACTGGACAAGTAATCTGAAAATACCAATTGAAAAAAAGGGCCTAATGCGCTTCAGCTTCTAAAGTAATTTAAAAGATTTGGTGACCACCAAGGACACCTGAGATTCAAAGGTTAAGTGTCAATCAACAGCAACCCCTAAAATATTTAGAGTGGACTCCAAAGGATAAGAAACAAAGTCAATGCTAAAATTGCTGCAAGGATCATGATTATTGGTTATTACCAAAAATTTAGTCTTTTCCTGATTTAATTTTAGCCTGAATTCAGAGGCCCCAGATTCCATTAAATCAAGGCCAGTTTTTATCCTATGTAGAATTCCCTGGATGTCCCCTCGAAAAGGGATGTAAATAGTGACATCATCCGCATAAATAAAAGGGAAGGGAAATGGGACTTGATATACCGCCTTTCTGTGGCTTTTGCAACTACATTCAAAGCAGTTTACATAGTAAACTGGTACTTATTTGTACCAGGGGCAATGGAGGGTGGAATCCTATTGACTTAAGTCTCCCCCCCTCCCCCCCCCCCCCCCAGTGGAGCCATCATGACATTAAATAATATTGGAAATAGGGGTGAGCCTTGTGGCACACCACAATTTGGACCACTCTGTAAGACCTAGACTTCAGAAAGCCCAGAAACCAGGACAAGACTTTCTTACAAATCCCAAACTGGTCTAGTAATTTTAACAAAAGATCATGATCCACCACATCAAAGGCACTTGACATGTCAAATTGCATAACCAGGATCTTGTTGCCTAAACAAATTCCCTCTCTGAAGGCAGAAACTAAAGTGGTGAAAACAGTCTCAGTCCTATAGCGTGGGCTGAAGCCAGACTGGGACATATGCAGGAGATGAAAGCTGGTAAGATAGTCACAGAACTGGGCTGCTACAATTCATTCCATCACCTTGACCAATAAGGGGATGGAAGCAACTGGCCTGTAGCTCGTAACATCATTCAGTGAGCCTGAGGGTGTTTTAGGAATAGGGGTTGAAATTATAGAACCCCTCTCAGCTTGGAAGAGGCCTTGAATAAACAAGAAAGATATATGTTCCCTGAGAAGTTCAATGAATAAGTTAGAGGCATCCTTCAGAAGATTACTTGGACAGGCATCAAGGATATAATGGGATGAGGAATACTTTGAAAGGAAGTATTTAACTGTTTCAGAGGAAGGTAACTGAAAAGAAGGCCAAAATTTAACTGTTTTAGAGGAGGATAACTGGAAAAAAGGCCAAAATCTAACAGGGATACCAACCCAATGATCAGCCCGCAAAACTGGGAAAGCAGCATTGTTGCCAGGGGACTAGAGAACTGCCCTCCTTATAGTTGCTATTTTCAACTCAAAGTGGGAAGCTAGCTGTTGTGCTGTAGGCGTAATCACATTGGTAACTGTGACCCCTTTGGTGGAAAAAACTCTGTGCACCAAATGATAGAGTTTGTGGATACTTAATTTAATGCTCCCAATTTGTTCAGTGAAATACCGCATCCTAACCTCATGAATTTTATCTTTGTAATCCCTAACAACTCTTCTCCAAAGCAGTCTGTTAACATCAGATCTACTTTTGGACCATTGCCTTTCAAGCTTTCTTGAGAGGCTGGAGAGAGAAGGGATTGGTCAAACCAGGGAGATACTTTGCGAGCAAGTTGAGGCTTAATTTTAAGGGGGGCTAAGACATCCAGAATGTGTTCACAGAATCCATTCCTCTGAACTAAAAAATCTGCAGTCATTGGCAATGGGAGCAGCGGACTATTGAATACACTGGCCCAGAAAGCAACAATATCTATTTTGCCCCTGGTCTTACAAAATGAAGAAATGTACTACATCTTCCAGTTTTTATTAAGAAAAATAATTTTGTCCACTTTGGCTAGTTTCAGACAACTGCATCTTGCAGCTACAATTTGTCCAGCAACAGAAAACATTCTTTCCGAGGGCACAGAGGTGGCTGGCTTACACAGAAACTTCTGTGCAAGCCGGTTCAGTAGTGGCAATTTCATTTGACTTTGCTGCCAGAATCAAAAAACATCACCGCCAGTTTCCAAAGGATCTTTGTGTTTATAGCAAGCAAGTTCTGTATTGCATCTGATTCGATGCTGGAGCAGCTGGTAATGTCTGAGTTTGCATTTTTATGATCTCTTGAGCTGCAACTGCAATGACATCTGGTACTTCACCATAAGTTGATTTAAATCTCGGATCCAGGAAGCTGCTTAATCTATATAAATTAGCAAATAATATACCTTGAAATCTGTGAAGTAAACACTCTTATTTCAAGCGAGACATAATTTTCAGGTTTGCTGATTCTGTATCTTCATAATTGATATCAACTTCCTCTCCTGAATCTTCCCCATATGTTGTATCAATTGAATTAATTATGTGTTCAACCAGTGGATGAACAACAGACACAGTAACATACTGTTCTCCAGATGCAATTGTTGTGGTTTCCTCAAAAGCCTGCAAAACATCAACGAGTTTTTGGGCAGGATCATAGTCAGGTTTGGCAGGTGCACCTTTCTTTGTGATTTTATTGTTTCCGCTCAAAGCTAAACCAATGGGTTGCTTCAATTCAACTGCACTTCACAACATAATGCAAGTACTGTTCCAACGTGTTTTCACATCACCAATCAGTTTCTTCACTGGCATTCCCAGCATTTCTTGAGCAGTTTTCAAGCTTTCTGTAAGTATAGTACTGTGATGGAAAATGCTGACGATGAGTCCGCAGCCCATCTTCCACACATAACTGCAGAGTGTGTCCGAAGCAGCAATGGTGAGCGGTACAGATTCCTTTTCGAATAAGTTTCCCTACTGCTTTTTTCATTGATGCATCATTATCGGTAACAATTGCAAAAACATTGCCTTCTAGCTGCCATTTCTTCACTGCACGTTCCATGGCATCTGCTATGTCTCTCTGGCATGTGTTGCGTATTCAGCACAATATTCATTGCATGAAAGTCATCATCTATGCCATGTGCAGTAATTGCTGTGTTTATAGTGGAGTCTGTTAGGGCCGCCTACTGACAGGTAAGGGGTGATAGGACAGAAGCTATTTTCCTTCCAAAGGGATAGTCTTTATTCCAGTACAGATAATTACAAGGCAATAAGATGATAAAGCAATTAGACAATCTAATTAGGCAATAAACAAATAGGCAAAGTAATTAGATATGCAATTAGGGATTTTAGGTAAAGTAATTAGGGAATTAGGTGAAGGAATTAGGGAGTTAGGTGGGGAATTAGAGGGAATTAGGGAGTTAGGTGGGGAATTAGAGGGAATTAGGTAATTAGACAGAATTAGGTCAAGTAATTGGACAGAGTAATTAGATGGAGACAGAGCAATTAGACAATAAAGCAATTAGAAAATGAAGTAATAACAAATAGCCATTTGTTATTGAGAGGGAGTGAAACCACAGCTGCAAAAACTTACTTTCTGTTGACATCTCAGCCCTCTGACTAGATGGAATACAACAGCCACTTATATACAGTGGCTGGAGCATCAATCTCCCTACCAACCAGTGTACAACTTGTAATGTCAGCCAAATTTATTGTAACATCAGCTAAATTTTGTCTTACGTTATTGTTTACAGAATACAGAATAATGTTTATAAAACTCAACATCTTAAAATAAGTTCAAGGTTCTTTTACTGAAGAGTGCAGTGCTATTCTGTTACAAGAATTTCCCTCGGACCCGGATCTTATCACTGTGTTATCTAAGTCTTTCACAAACTGTAAACATATTCTTCCGAGCTAGAGTAAGTGGCACCATTTCTGTAAGGGGAGGAGGAAGAGCACTCTTTGTTGGTACAGTGTGACCTTGCATTTACAGCTCTCAGCAAAAATACAGAAAGATGGTTTGAGCTTTTAGCTAAGTAGGTCATGGGTCATGCCTGTCAGTAAGCAGAAAAGTGCAAAATCAATTCATTCCCCTCTTGATTGAGAAATCATCACCTGTACAGATAATTCTGTAGGGTGCCCATTCGATGTACACTGATGAAGGGTACGACAGTTTGAAAAGGAAGGAACCCAAACTAAACCTATCTATGCCTGGGGAGCTGAAATAAGCTCTAGAAGAGATAAATCCATGTAACAAGTAAGTGACTGAATCAAGAAAAATGCTGAAGGTAAACAAACATTACATTCAATTTCATAAAGACAAGATCCAAAATTAGTGAAACATTACAGAAATACATCTCTGAATTAAGTGTGAAAATTGTAGCATAGATGACATGGGAGAGTATAGTAAAGAAATAGCAAAATGATAAGACAATAGAAGCAAGTATTGTTTCAGATAATGAAAAGTCGCAGTTGGTGCACAAAATTATGAAAATATAAAAAAGGCTAAAAAAAGCATATAATATTTCAACTAAAGCAGTATAAGCAGAATAAATGTCTTCCTTAAAATGGAGGTGTACTTGCGTTACATGCAATAAAAGTACTAACAACAATAAAGGCAAAAAACCCCAAACAAAAGTAATAGGCCTACAGAACATTCAAGAAGGAAGTGTAGTTTGTTTTCTACTGAGAGCAGTAGCAAGAAGTCTTAAGACAAGTCCACGAGCACAGGGAATAATGCAACAGACAATTAAAGCAGAAACTAAAATGACAATCAAAATGGAGGTAAAAATAGACATGAAAAAGGTTTTCCAGTTACACAAGATTGTATTCCACCAGGATGTCCAGATAGTATTAACACCTGAATTGGTAGTCAATTTGTTGGCTAAAGCAGAAAGGCCTTGCAATGCCTTCATAACAGAACCATAAGTGTCAGTATTAATGGGAATATAAGTAAAACAATGATTTCTGGCTTTAAATTGATCAAGTACCCCTCTTGAAACTCCTATAGAGTCTAAATAGATAGTGTTATCAGGAGAGTTAGGAACGTGTCTTTTGACATGAGATATCTGATGAGGATAGACAATTACAATGGGTATAACTAATTGAACTAGAGCACATATACCAGACCATTGGAATGACAAAATAGGATATAGAATTTCGGTCCCACAATACCACCATACATCAGAACGTGGGATAGAGATGTTAGAGAAATTAAACATTGGGAGGTCAGAAGGGTTAAAAGTAGCAGAACAATGGGTAACATTTCCTAGAAAACAGAGGGTGTAAAGTGAACAACAAGAATAGGAGAAAAACAAACAGTTGCAAGAATAAAAAACAAATTCATCAGTATGGCAAATACTTCATTATGGCAAGAGTCCAAAATATAAAGTCCAAAATTTAAAGTGCAAAAGGCAAAATTTAACTTATAGACAACAAGTAGGCGATGGGCGAAGATCAGTTAGATGGTTCCAGGAAGAATCGCCTTCCAGTAAAGATGATGATGAAGTAAGAGACCAAATTCAAGTTTCCAGATTAGATAGGAGCAGGCCAAACTGGTGAGTCCACACTGGTGTTTCAGTCAATTGTTCACATGGGTCATCTGGATCAGATGTTAAGGCCTCCATTCTGACCCTAAATTCTCACTTGGGTTGTTGTTTTCTTCACCGGGTTTGAGACGAGGGTTCCTATTGAAACACCTCCCCTTTGCAGCCGGGCTTACCCTTGTGAGAAGTTGGTCTAATCTGGTTGCCTTAGACCTCTTGATGACCTTGATTAGGACCCAGTCACTCGCATGGACCTTTCCGAGCTCAATAGGTTCAGAATCTGTAGACACTACTGATCAATAACAGAAAATGAAAAACAGACTGGAAGCAGTAAAGGGATGGTAAAGTAAGGTTATAAAACCTGAGGTAAGGACTCCAGGCAATATTATCAACTCAAAGTTAAAAGTTAGCAAGGCAACGAGAAAAATGAAAAAAAAAATGAAATAATTGAAAACTCTAGAACCATTAGCAGTATGAAGTATAGCTGAGTCGAGTTTAGTAAAATGATATACGATTGCAGCCAGGGTTGCACACGGGAAATGGCTTGTCGCCTCTGGATGACGTTAACATAAAATAAGAATAGGGTAAACCTGCAACATGACTCAAAGGAAAGGTAAGTAAATACAGTGCTTTGGAAAAGAAGAGCAATACAGAGAAAACCAAATACTAAGCAGAGGCAGAAGAAAAATAAGAAAAAGTACATAATTGTCCAGGAAGTATCACTTAAAAAATTCATTACAGTGATAGGCAGACAGTTCTGAGACATTGGCAGACTTCAGATATCTGTAGCAGGAAGTAAGATTTGTTTTTCAGCTTCACAGCAGCAGCTGATAAATTGATCTGGAATGACATTAGACAGAGAAACATTTTTGTTAGGTCTACAAATATGTTGCCAGTGATTTCTACATACCACCTAATTAATAGAATTGCAAAAGGAGTCAATTCTGTTCTACTATGCACAGAACAGACATTAAGAACAGAAAAAATTAGAGTATTGTGAAAACCAGGAAGGTTATTTCTGTTATGTAATGTTTAACAGAAACATTAGGATACATGAATGGAAGGAATAAGCAGACAGAAAGCATTATAACTGAAAAGGAAACATAAATTACATAAAAGCAAAAATAGCAACAGTTCATGCTGTAGATAGAGCAGGTTTGAAATTACATAAATGAGTCTAAAAATTCTCCTTCCAATAATGCAACTGTAGGTGTCACAGTTTTCAGACTAGTCTCGCAGCATGGTTCAGAAAGATGACAAAGTAAATAAGGAAAAAATAAAGCAGAGAAGTAAGGACCGAATTGGTGTCTATAATGGGCAAATCTAGTTGAGGTTAATTTGGAATAATGAATCTATTACTATTCTAGCCTATGAAAATCTTTATCATGGTAGCCCCCTCTTGTGGCGAAGAAAGGTAGGAAAAACAGTAGAATTTCACAATAGTGCAGAAAAACAGTGGCTGGCATAGCAGGTAGAAAACTAAAAAATCAGAATGTAAAAATTCATTTAGGGACAATGTTTCTGGGAGTGAGGTCTGTGAAATCTCAGTTAGCTAGGGAACAGAACATACATATGCATAACACTAACATGAGACACAAAAATCAAACACATTGAATAACTAAGGTGGCAAATCTGTTTGGTAACCAAATTTAAAGGGAAAAACATGAGTCTGGTAGGAAACTACCATAGCAGAGAAGGCAGATCAAGCAATGGCAAGCTTTTAACCTAATCTAATAAAATTGAACTGTTAAAAAAATACAAATCATATTGAGGCAAATAAAACTGCAATAGCCTATAATTTGGAGTTAAAAATTGCATTGTACTTCAAATATACTTCTGCTGTGTGGCACGGGCCCTTGTCACAAAGCAGTTGAAATGTAAAATGCACTCAAATCAGTAAAATACAAAATGATACTGGACATATAAGTCTCCCTTAAAGAAAAACAGACAGGTCAAAATTGAAAGATAAAGGAGAGAAGAGAAAATAAAACAAAACAGAGTTGCATCTTTAATTCCACCACTGGTATGAAACTAGGAAAGGAAAGTACAGTTATCGTAAAGCAAAGGTACTAGTACACAAACAGTCCTTGGTGAGCAAATAACAGACTGTATGTAAATACAAAATTGAATAATATATTTAACCTTCCACAAGTTTGTACTGGGAGAGGCCGGGGTAGGCCTTGTGTAACGGAAAAGCTCCCTTTTATGAAGAAGGGAGACTTAGAATGATAGCTGAAATGACATAAATCTCATGGAAGTTCAGTAAGAATTACTGGCACGAAGACCGCCCTTGAGAATATGCCGGAACAACAAGTGATTACCAACCTCAAAAAAAGGATGGAAGTTTAGGAATGGGAAATAATAGAGAAGAGGGTTAGATAGTTGCTAGGCACCAGCTCCAACACATTAGCGTGTCTTCACCATGGTACATACAAGTAGAAAAAGAAAAATAAAGACATAGGGACAGTAAAATAGATTGTTAGCAAGGAAAGACTTGTGGGGAATGTTTTCACTGTTACCAACAGGAAGTTTTATGAATGAAACTCAATACTCAATTTTCTATAAAGCAGCAAAAACTAACAAATGAAAGAAAAGGAAATAAAAGGTTATAATTTAGACCATGCTATCAAAATTCAATACTGGGCACAATTTCTAAAATAGGCATGGTGTTATATACAAGTATATATGATAAATTACCAAAATGGTTTCTTAGGACCAGAAGTACTTCTTGTGTACATAGCTATTCCAGGGACAACAAGAAAACATTTAAAGTCTCCATCGGGATTAAACTGCAGCTGAAACCCCGATGGAGTGCATTGAAACAACTTTTTTTTTTAAAGGAAGTAAATATACTTCTTTATATTCCACTGGTATAGCTATCCAGCTTATTTTCGAAAGAGAAAAACGCCCATATTTCGACCTAAATCGGGAGATGGGCGTTTTTCTCGCAAAAGCGCCCAAATCGGTATAATCGAAAGCTGATTTTGGGCGTCTTCAACTGCACTCCGTCGCGGGAATGAATAAAGTTGATAGGGGTGTGTCAGAGGCGTGGTTATCGGCCGAGGAGAGTTGGGCACGCTCGGCCGATAATGGAAAAAAGAAAGGTGTTTTTAGCGAGAATTTAGGTCACTTTTTCTGGACCCTGTTTTATCACGAACAGGTCCCAAAAAGTGCCCTAAACGACCAGATGACCACCGGAGGGAATCAGGAATGATCTCCCCTGTCTCCTCCCACCCTAAAAAACAAAATGTTTAAATATTTTTTCCAGCCTCTACGCCAGCCTCAAATATCTAGCTCCATGACAGCAGTATGCAGGTCCCCGGAGCAATTTTAGTTTAGTTGGTGCTATGTTTTTTGAGCTAGGCCCATACAGAGAGCAAAAATCGGAAGAAAAAAAAACCATGCAATTGCAGTCATGGACGTCCAAATTAAAACAATAGTCATAGGGGGATGCGAACCAGCCACCTTCTGATTACAAGACCTGTGCTCTAACCACTGCACCACTTATTCAGTTGAGATGCCCTTCCCTTTCCATTAAGTCCCTCCAAGTTTCTGTCACCCACACACTCTCAAACATACACACTCCGGGGAAAGGGGGGCATGGAACTCGGAGGGAAGGGGGGCCAAGAACTTGGAGGGGAGGAGAGAGGGGCAGGAGAGGGAGGGAGGGGGCCTGCACCTCAGATGGAAGGGGGGCCTGGAACTCGGAGGAGAGGAAAGGGAGGGAAGGAGGGGGTCATGGAACTCGGAGCCCCACACACACACACACTAACTCTCTGTTTCTCACATACACTCTCTCACACACACTCTCACACTCACTCTCTCTGACACACACACACACACACACACACACACACTCTCTCTCACGCACACACACACCCCATATCTCACACACACTTTCTCTTTCACACATACACACTCCGAGGAAAACCTTGCTAGCGCTCGTTTCATTTCTGTCAGAAACGGGCCTGTTTTACTAGTTATATATATGGGACAGTTTCTAATCTTCTATCTAATAGCTTCAAAACCTTAAAAATAGGCATAGCAAATTTTGTTTCAAGGCTGTAAGTTGTAAAACATATCTAGCTCTGCGTTTTGAGGTGGAATTAAGAAGAGTGGAGGAGTGGCCTAGTGGTTAGGGTGGTGGACTTTGGTCCTGAGGAACTGAGTTCAATTCCCATTTCAGGCACAGGCAGCTCCTTGTGATTCTGGGCAAGTCACTTAACCCTCCATTGCCCCATGTAAGCCACATTGAGCCTGCCATGAGTGGGAAAGCACAGGGTACAAATGTAACAAAAAATAAGTGCAGTAAGCTATTTCAATGGAAATAACTGCATAACTTAGAATAGCAAAGCCAACAGCTGACAGGAAATATCAGAATCATGGAAGAAAGTGGCTTTCAATTCTGTTTCAACCCAAGAGCTAGAGGTAATAAAATACAGTGTAAAGAAAATCATTACCTTGCTGCAAGCAGAGTGTTAGGGTTAGTTTCACTATTGGGAGAACTCTGGCTGGGGTTACCTACAATTATACATCCCAGTATTACATTTAAACTCACTTTTCCATTTCTGTTTCAGCATCTCAAGCCACTAGAGGCTTGAATTGCTTATGTCATCTTTGTTTACAGAACATGAAGGACTCATTCTGTAAACAATGTTGCTTTGGCAGTTTTCCTGGAAGAAAGGACCTTGCAGAGAGGTAGCTCAAAGAAATGAAGGGAAATTATTCAAAGCCCGTGACACGTTGCTCAAGCAGTGTAGTAAAAGCTAAAATTAAGAAAGTATTAGGGGGTAGGTTCAGGAAGATCAAAACGAATTTGAAACGAATTGTGCAAGTAAATCACATCCTAGCAAATTAATGGGGCATAAGGGAGCATAAAGAAGTGGTGTACGTAACAGTTGGTTATCTAAACAAATGGTAAGTGGCTGCAGTGTGAGTGTAAATGTAACAGGGATATCTTCAATTAACAAGATGACCAATGGTTCATTATATCCAGCAGTTTCTGAACCACGCCTAGTCATTGGAAATCATGCTCACTGTTTTGTGTTTCAGGGTTCCATGATGGAAAAGGTTGTCCGTGGGAATTCTTGCGAAGGGGAGTGTTAGAATATGAATGATCCCAGGCTCCCACCCCTCTTTAGGGATCCCTACATTCAGTGGCAAAGTGACCAAAATGATTACACTTAAAACACTGTATATTGTATCTGCGTGAGAGACTAGGGTTTGGAGTATAATGTCTATTGTTACCTTGAAAGCCCCTTGGTCTACCACGGGAATCCCCTCTTTCTCTGGTCCTCACATAGGAAAGGGATTCAATAGATTGACTAGTGGTAGTGTTGGAATTAGATTCGCTCCGTAGTTTTAGAGTCAGCCTGCATTTATGGGCATAGTGGCCAAAATTGCGGCAATAGGAGTGAGGTTGCATAGGATTAGTCTTAGTGAGGGGGTTGGTTTCTTGGTCAACGTGCAGAGGTGTCAATTCTTTAATAACGACTGAAAGCCATTTATTGAGAATTAGCAGATGATTACTGCGGGTGGAACCTGTTGTATGAATATCAACATAGTTAAGTAATTTGTGTAGAATTTTTGGATTAAAAGAACCATGTCGAGGCCAAGAAAGATCTGGCCATTTTTGATTCCATTGATACCAGGTATTACAAAATTTAATAAGAGTCATTTGGTTGCGTGGAAAGAAATTTATCACTTTCTGAAGAGGCGTAATAATGATTTGAGTAAGGGAACCTTAATATTGGAAAACACTTGTCTAGGTTGCAGTAAATTTAATAACAAACCTAGGCTTCTTTAAAACACCTATTTCACTGTTCATCTACTTCACTGTTACCTCAGAAATAATTCTTAGTATAATATTATAATTCAAAAACCATTAACTCTCTGACGCGTCACCACAACTAACGTGGAAACGATCGCCAGGAACACATGGAGAGACCGTTAAAGTCCCTCCAGTGTCCCAGAGGTTGATAACGACTCGCCCTCAAAAGGATACATCTACTTCAGAACCCAGCGTATCTGGGTAACAAGACAGAGTCTTTTATGAGGGACCGCGCTGTGTCAAATATTTTCTAAACTATATCTGCATTACTTATTTTCTTTGACTCAAATATCTCTTAATGGCTAGTCCTTTTATAGTCACTCCAAAGAACTAGGAACCCCCTCTACCATCAAAGTACTTGTACAAGATTTTCACTACTTACAAAATAGGATGGCAAAGGACTCCCCATAATCTAGAGCGTAAAAGGACAAGCATTTACTCACAAACCAGAATAAGTGTTAACCTTAATATGGAGTAATATAGAAAAGAAAGTTAGAGATGTAAAATAGAGAAATATACTTACCCTTCTTTCCGTTCCTAAGTGTTCGGACTCAGAAACCCCTGGCACCTCACCATCAAGGCACTCCAGGGTCAATCCAGACGGACTGGATGTAAGAGAGGGCTAGTCCACGGTGGAGGTAACGGCCGTCCCTGGATGGTGGACATGATACGCGAAACAAAACACCTCACTAGAGGAAAACCCTAAAACGGGCTAAAAATCAAATGCCTAAATTTAGTCACTGTCACCCACAGATGGTATACCTTCAGATAGGTATAAGTCTCATCCGTAGATGTAAACCGTCACACAGGCATCAATGCATGCCAATTGTGTCAGTTTATAGTTTATCTCTCTCTCTGTTTCTCTCAAACAATGAATTTCGTACTGAGCTCAGATTTACTTAAATTTAGAAATATAACCCTATCTCAGATCTATTCTAATTTGGGAAAGACTCACTTCAACATTAAGTCCCAGAGGAATCAGCAAAGCATAATAACCTCCAACTCCACTCTCGAACCCGTGTTACCAAAACCTCTGCTACCATATGTTTATAGTGGAGTCTGTTAGGGCCTCCTCTGACAGCCTAGTATCAGTGAGGACCGTGATTATGTGGATTATTTCTCTGATATATCTATGTACCATAAGAAATATACAATTTGGAAGTATGGGGCAAATAAGGTTTTTCTACCTCCTCACACCCACCCCAGGTGATAGAAAGGATAGAAAGGCAATAAGATGATAAAGCAATTAGACAATAGTCTAATTAGGCAATAAACAATTAGGCAAAGTAATTAGGTATGTAATTAGGGATTTTAGGTAAAGTAATTAGGGAATTAGGTGACGGAATTAGGGAGTTAGGTAGGGAATTAGAGGGAATTAGGTAATTAGGTCAAGTAATTGGACAGAGTAATTAGATGGAGACAGAGCAATTAGACAATAAAGCAATTAGAAAATGAAGTAATAACAAATAGCCATTTGTTATTGAGAGGGAGTGAAACCACAGCTGCAAAAACTTACTCTCTGTTGATCATCTCAGCCCTCTGACTAGATGGAATACAACAGCCACTTATATACAGTGGCTGGAGCATCAATCCCCCTCCCAACCAGTGTAAAAACTTGTAATGTCAGCCAAATTTATTATAACATCAGCTAAATTTTGTCTTACGTTATTGTTTACAGAATACAGAATAATGTTTATAAAACTCAGCATCTTAAAATAAGTTCAAAGTTCTTTTACTGAAGATTGCAGTGCTATTCTGTTACAGGAATTTCCCTCGGACCCGGATCTTATCATTGTGTTATCTAAGTCCTTCACAAACTGTAAACATATTCTTCCGAGCTAGAATAAGTGGCACAATTTCTGTAAGGGGAGGGGGAAGAGCACTCTTTGTTGGTACAGTGTGACCTTGCATTTACAGCAAAAATACAGAAAGATGAAGTTTCAGCTTTTAGCTAAGTAGGTCTTGGGTCATGCCTGTCAGTAAGCAGAAAAGTGCAAAATCAATTCAGCTGCCATGGTTCTGCTGGTCCAGAGATCTGTGGTAATGCTTGCATATCTCAGACTTCGAAACTGACTCAAAATGTAGATGGACGTATATTTAGCTTCAATCATTCTATCTAAAGTTTGACGTGATGGCATGGCATAACACCCGTTGAGAGACTGAGAATAGGCCAAAAAGCCTTCATCTGTAACAACACTAAATGGTTGCATATCTTTAACAATAAAGTACATGAGGGTAGTATCAATGTTTTTCTTATCTGTTGGTGGAAGTGGCTTGAGGAAAAAGCATGAAACCCGAGCTTGAGAAGAGGCTGCTGATGCTTTAGGTTTTGTGGCCACAAAAGTGTCAGACATAACAGATTTCTTAGAATTGTCTTCAGCTTGCAGATCAACAAATTTTGCTTTATGATATTACTACTACTACTACTATTTAGCATTTCTATAGCGCTACAAGGCATACGCAGCGCTGCACAAACATAGAAGAAAGACAGTCCCTGCTCAAAGAGCTTACAATCTAATAAACAAAAAATAAATAAAGTAATCAAATCAATTAATGTGAATGGGAAGGAAGAGAGGAGAGTAGGTGGAGGCGAGTTGTTACAAGTGGTTACGAGTCAAAAGCAATGTTAAAGAGGTGGGCTTTCAGTCTAGATTTAAAGGTGGCCAAGGATGGGGCAAGACGTAGGGGCTCAGGAAGTTTATTCCAGGCGTAGGCTGCAGCGAGACAGAAGGCGCGAAGTCTGGAGTTGGCAGTAGTGGAGAAGGGAACAGATAAGAAGGATTTATCCATGGAGCGGAGTGCACGGGAAGGGGTGTAGGGAAGGACGAGTGTGGAGAGATACTGGGGAGCAGCAGAGTGAGTACATTTATAGGTTAGTAGAAGAAGTTTGAACAGGATGCGAAAACGGATAGGGAGCCAGTGAAGGGTCTTGAGGAGAGGGGTAGTATGAGTAAAGCGACCCTGGCGGAAGATGAGACGGGCAGCAGAGTTTTGAACCGACTGGAGAGGGGAGAGTGGGAGGCCAGCAAAAAGCAGATTGCAGTAGTCTAAATGAGAGGTGACAAGGGTGTGGATGAGGGTTTTGGTAGAGTGCTCGGAAAGAAAGGGGCGGATATCTGGCCAACAGGGCATGCTGACCTTGATTTATTCTCTTTCTCCGTCAAATCCATTGCCTGCCAAACTGCTGCTCACCGCCACATCTAATGGCCACACACAGAGCTGAGTGTGGTGTGTATCTTTTAGGCTAGGGGAACGGGACCAGGACTTTTTTTGAGGGGGTACACCTTTTCCATTGCTAAAATTGACCCATGGACCCCAAGTTTTAATGAAAGCTCAGGCTCTACACACCAATTCTGCCTTGTCATAGATTCTGTGACTGGTTGTAGGGGGCCTGACTTTTGTGGAATGAGTCCCTCAGTGATCACCCCACCCCTAGCATTTGAGTACCGGCACCTTTTTTGCTAGAAAAAATGCACTGAACAGGACTATGATCTGGCAAAAAAACCTCATTGATTTGCAGGCTTTTGAAGACGCGACTAACAAAGAGGGGCGCTGCGGGGGAAGGTGGGGATGTGGTGGCATGGAGGGGGCGGGATACGCATCCTACGCGAAGAAGATGGAAGATGCAGAGGAAATTGGGAAGGCGGCTGGTGACAGAGAAGTGGCTGTTATTAAAAAATTGATTTTTAAAAGAAACTAATTGATTCGCCGAAAATGAATCGATGAATTGATTCGAATAGCGAATTGGACAGCATTACTCTCCAGTAAAGAGTAAACTCGAGTTTTGCATGGCCATGTGACCAACTTGGGTTACCTAAATAGAAAATATCAGCATTTGCACCCCGATACGCTTGTAGGTCCAAAAGGTGACCTCCAATATGAGAAGAAGGTGATGCAATATGGGCAAACTGCCAAGAAATCAGAAAATCAAATAGGTTCCTTGTGTATAAATTACTGGTATTTTTAAAATGTAGATTGATATCACCCATCAACAATGATTTATATTGCATCTTTGTGTTGTTACTGATATAGAGGGAGATTCTATATAAGGTGCCTAAAAAATCGGTGTGAAAATCAGTGCCAACTTAGCGTATTCTATAAGTTGTGCCCAGTATATTGAATACGCTTAGTTGATATCTCATTGCCTAAAACTGTGTGCCTCCATTTACACCAGTGAAAATGTGGAGTAAATCTGGCATGTAGATTTAGTAGCACTGGACCATATTCTTCTATAACTAAATGCATAAATTTTGGACTACTCATGAAATGCCTATTTCCCGCCCATAACCATGCCCCTTTTTGCCTGCGCGTGTTAGAACTTAAGTGCACTGCATTACAGAATGCGCTTAGCAAATTATGCGAGTAAATTCTAATTATTTCTAATTAGTGCTCATTATTGCTTTTTAAGAGCTGTTATTCTGATTAACTTGTTAAGCCAATTAAGTTATGTGCATTGTTATAGAATATGCTTTGATTTTTGGCGCATATCTCTAGGCACACTGTATAGAATCTGGGGGATAATGTGTAATGCAATTACAGTTGTAATTGTGTGGTACACAGATACATTTGAACTACATAGTAACTGGAAGTTAGTTTTATAACAAGCTTTCTAACACACAGTAGGTGTGCACATACATAAATTATAACCAGTTTTAAAATAGAGAGTATATTCATTCCCTTTTAAAACGATCCCACAGAAAGAACCCACAAACATTTATTGCCACTCTGCAGCACATGCAAATTTACCTTTCCTTGTCATCTGGCCTTACTATTCTGAACAAGTGGGTGTTATCCCTTCGTACCGGCAGATGGAGGTAGAGAAAACGGATCTATTCCAGTGAACTCGCTGGTATTACTTGCTAGTTCTCAGTGGAAAACTCCAGTATGCATCTGCAAAAAGCAGCAGAAGGTCCCTTTTTGTAACGCTCACCCATGCCCCATCAACTACTGCAGCTGCAGTGATCATCTATTGCACTCTCTACTCTGCATATAACACAAATTTCTCTGATTTTTGTTTTTCCTGTAAGGGAAAGAGCATAGCATCTGTGAGCCCTGGTCCTTAGTCTTCAGAGGGCAGGTTTCAGAATGGTATGGCTGACTAAAGGAAGGGAAATTATCAAGTAAGACATAATTTCAACTTCCTTGTACAGTGCATGCAACTGATAGTATTGTATAATTTGCACATCACTTGGTGACACGCGTCCATTCTCCACCCACATCTATGCCTCCCTGACAGTTGTGGGCTGAGTGATTTAGGCGCACTGTGTATAGAAGAGTGCCTAACACAACAGTTTTTTCAGCTAGGCGCATTCTTATAGAATCGTTTTTATACTTCTTATGCAGAATATGAAGGCAATCAATCTATAAAAATAAATGTGACCTTTCATATCTGCCTATTGACACCACCTGTCAGGTTTTGTCTGTCTAATTTCAAATGTATGCAAGGCAAATTCTTTGTTTACCGACTCTAAGGCAGCATAGGTATAAGATTCACCATTCTGTAATCTACATTTTCCAATTTCATGTACGCTGTCTGTGAAGAGCTTCAAATATTTTTTTCTGAGCTGAAAACTTGAAAATCTTTGCAGAATTTCTTTTCACATCAGGTAATCAATAGAAATAAAACAATTTTTTCACATCATGAATTCAGTTATATCACAAGCACATTGGTTACTCCAGCTGGCTTTCAACCAGGCTTCTTAAATTGTTCTTGTTGATGGTATCTTAACGTACTGTAAACTATGTCGTATCTACCTACTGAGGTGTTTAAAATTCCTGACGCAAACAAACATTGAATAATTTGTACAGACTCACTGCTGTGCTTTAGTGCCAGTCAACTGCGACACTTTCTGTTCAGCTGTAACAATGAATTAAGTTAAATGAGGTAATGTGGGAAGTGGCCATGTGACCTGTTTAACTCAGAATTTGTGTTCCTATTCTTTCATTCTATTTCTAGCCCTCTTTCTATATTCTTAACTCTAAAAGGTTCTTGTATATTGCTTGCCTAAAGTTGTGTAGCTGTTTGTGTTTGTATCTCAGTGCATCTTGCTGGAGGTAGACTAGACTTCCAACGTTGAGCACCATGTCAACACCAGGCATTATTAATATTACAGTGCCTTGTGTTAAGGGTCACCAAAAACAATTGAAATTGTGTTATCCATGCTTTAAACTGCCCCGTCCCATCTCATTATCCCATGATTGCCAAGTAAACCTGTCTGATTGCTTGTTGAGGCTGAAAATTATGTTGGAGTTCAGGAAGTCTTTGACTAGCCCAAACAGTGCTTACTAAGTAGAATATGCTAGCAGGGCTGAAAAGCCATTTTAAAACTGAGGACTGATGACCCTAACAGTTTTCTTTGGCTCCTGATGATTTGCTTTATTAACCAATTCACTTTCTTTCTAGGTGAAGAGTGAGGGCCCAAAGCTGGTCCCCTTTTTCAAAGCCACTTGTGTGTACTTTGTCCTCTGGCTGCCAACGTCCAGTCCTTCCTGGTTCAGTGCCCTCATCAAGTGTTTGCCCATCTTCTGCTTGTGGGTTTTTCTTTTGGCCCATGGCATCAACTTTGTAGTAGCCCATCAAAGTGTTAAGAGGATCTTTGCCGGACTGATATTCTCAGCACTTGGTGATGCCTTCCTCATCTGGCAGGAACAAGGTTACTTTGTTCACGGTAAGTCTTGGTGGTAATAATGGGGAAGAAAACACGAGGCCGAACCATCAAATCCTTTTTCTAACCATATTTGACTGAACTTTGTGTAGCCATGAGAGAAATACAAGTCAAAGGTAATGCAGAGATGCCACATCACGCTCACTTGAATGCTCTTACACTCTTCAAGCCCCTTTTCTCAGAACCTTCATGCCAGTTCACTGGTCCTGATCACTGCTTTCAAGAGAGGCAAGCCTAAGAGAAGAAAAGCCAAGTAACCCAGCCAGTGAGAAGAAATCTGAGCACTCCTTCCTGTGTGTTGCCTCCCTCTACCCTGTCTGTTTTTTCTGCTCTTAGGAGCACAAGTGCTCTGAAACCTATGCACATACTTTAAGGCAATTTTCAGCCTTTCAGAGGCTTTGAAGAAGAGTAAAATGTTTTATGTTGACTTTCTCCATTTCCCTCTTGGGCCTTCAGTTTCACTCTTTGGGGTAACTTGGGAAAGTCACTGCACATAGTTTTAAGTTTTATTAAGGACTTGCTATCCCGCCCATTGTAAGTTACATCTAGGTGACTTACAGCCTAAAAAGTAGGAAAAAGAAGGTGGGGGGACAGGGCATTACTAAAAGGGGCAGAGGGTAGAACTAAAATTGTGATAGGACAGAGAAGGGAAGTACAAGCGGGAAGGGTTGTGTTGTTCAGAGTTGTTCAGGTATTGGGTATGTGCATCTTGAAAAAGGAAGGTTAGTTTTAAAATTCTGGGGGAATTTTTGTTGACAGAGGGATTGTGGTAATTTGTTGTATTTCTCAGGACCATGCAATGAGAAGATTGCCTTCTGTGTGTGCTCATGAAAAATTTCTCTGAATGCGGGAACTACTAGATGATTTAGGGTAGATGGTCTTAAAGCTCTCTAGGGGGGGGGAATAGTGCAGCTTGTAAGCAGAAACATTAATAAGTCTGCCCATGAAGACTACCTACTCATTCATGTCATGGTACGTAGCAATAATAACATATCTATTACGTTGCTGAGCCCATTTTTCATTAACCCGATAAATTAGTTCTAAAAAAAAAGGTTCAATCTGCAACTTGTTGATCTTTATTTTTACATACTAACACAAAACCCATACTGTTTTAAACTTCCATTGAAATGGTAAATCTTAACCTTCCCTTTCCAAACAATATTTTGGCGGCAGTCTTATCTTAGTTTTATGAACAGATACTGAGTATCACTTGAGTGCTTGCTGGGCATCTTTGATAATTCTTATCAGTGAATCAATGATGATACATAGTAACTGTTGTTCCAGGTCTCTCAGCAAGTAGGGAAAGCATGTGGAACATGGCTCTTGGAATTCTTTCTATCCATTTATATGTATTGTCTTAATGTGTGTCTTTGACCCGGAGGGGAATGGGATACAATAGTTTGAATGGATAAGGATTCAAATATTGTGTTAATTTGTAGTGAATAGTAAAATGAAACTCATTGTGGTAATATATGTAATCATTAGATGTTACTGTCAACAGATTTCAAAGGATGGGTTTTTTAGTTACCACAGGGTGCCACTGTCCCATGGCAAAAGATATTGTCATGCTTCTCCACCAATAATCAGCAAACTGTTGGGCCCTTTTGCTAAGCTGTGGTAAACATTTAGTATGGCCTTTGAAAATACATTAGTATAAAGGGATATTCAGAATGTCTTCCTTCAACTTTGGCACATTCACAAAGTCTTTGACACCATTGAGCTGTTGGCTGAATGAATTTTAGGGTTTCATTAATTAAGAGTTCAACTGTTTTGCAAGCTTGATGCACTGGAGCTCCATCTTGGTGAAAAATAAAGTATTCAGAATTATCTAGAATTTCAGGCAAAGGGTTCTGCTACAGTAGGACGTTTTTGGGTTATTTGGAAAACTTTGGTGGGGGGGGGGGGTCCCATTTTTCTGGACACCGTGTATGTGCACACATACACATATACCTAGCCCCTATTTTATAGAATCACCTCTTATGTCTAGTGCAGGGGCATAGCCAGACCTTATGGTGGGAGGGGGCCAGAGCCCGAGGTTGGGGGCACATTTTGAGTGCCGCCCCGCCCCCCCCCCCGCCTCGTATTGCCTCACCTCCCCCCCCTGCCGCTGCCTCCACCTCGCGCCTTCTCACACCCTCCTCGCACCCCCCCCTCACTTCACAAATACCTTTGAGCTGAAGCCTTCCTTCAGTGCTGTCTCCGGTGCAGCCACGTTCCTGCCCTGCTCTTCTTGCTCCTCCTGTCCTGTACACGCTGACGCTCCTTCTCAGTAAAGTACTACTACTACTACTTAACATTTCTAGAGCGCTACTAGGGTTACGCAGCGCTGTACAGTTTAACAAAGAAGGACAGTCCCTAAAGGAGCGTTAGCTTGCACAGGACAGGAGGAGCAAGAAGAGCAGGGCAAGAACGTGGCTGCGCCGGAGACGGCGCTGAAGAAGGCTTCGGCTGGTGGGGGTTGGGGACCCCTGCCAGCCAAACCAGGGGCCCGGACATAATTTGCGGGGGCCCAGGCCCCCCATATCTACGCCCCTGGTCTAGTGTAGCCCTATTCTGTTTCTCTTAGTGTTCATTCTTTTCCTTCTCTTCCAGGTTTACTCATGTTTGCTATCACACATATCTGGTATTCTGCAGCATTTGGGATGAAGCCGTTGGATCTGCGAGCTGGCATTGTCATGGCCCTCATCTCAGGCTTTCTGTACACCTTCCTGTACTCCTACCTCTCTGGTCCCTTCACCTATCTGGTGGCTGTTTATACTGCCTTGATAGCCTTCATGGGTTGGCGTGCCATTGCTGGAATCCAGCTTTGCAATGACCTCTGGACTTGGACCAAGCTCTCAGCCTGCATCGGTGCAGTGCTTTTCATTGTGTCCGACCTGACCATCGCAGTTAACAAGTTCTGTTTCCCTGTACCCTGCTCACGTGCAGTCATTATGGCCACCTATTATGCAGCCCAGATGTTGATTGCTTTGTCTGCTGTGGAGATCAGAGATGAGAGTGATTTCCAAAAGAAGAAGTAAACCAACAGTCATCCGCTGCATGAACAGTGTGGTTAATGGCATGGGTACATGTACTTATCATTGTGGGATCACCCTCTCTTTTGGTGCACTGGTAAATGAGATTCAACTTCACTGAATCAGTTTTCTTAAGTGGCTTTCTTTAATCTCAGGACCATTAATACAGCACTGAGCTGTTTGTGCTGTACCTGTAGCATTTGCCTTCCTGAAAGCTTCAGGACTCTTTGATAATATTGCATTGTGTGGGTTTCCCTGAAGCTGGTGCTGGATGATAAGGAAGGTGAAGGAGGAATTTCCATGTATTACTTTCTTAAGACATTGTACATTTTCATTTTAGTCCAATGTGGATCCTGAAGATCTTAAAGAACATGGTTCCTTTACAGTACAACTAGATTCACAAGGAAATTAATGTTCAGGTTAGCAGAACTAATACAAAGAAGTTTTTTTCTTTTCTAGTTAATAGGCTGGTCAGTGACTATACTCATAGAACTCGTTCATGGACAGTGCAGTTTTGTGATATTTACAATAGATTTGTTTTCTTTCTGGAACCAAACGAAACATGTACCTAAGCGTCATTTTAACTCTGTACACTTTCTGGAGGATTCTTGAAATGAAGTGACAGGTTTGTCATATGTGCTTCATAACTTTGTATGCTGCATTTGCAGTTTTAAGGGAACCAGCGTCATAAGGTGGCAGAAGGATGTTTTTCTCTCAAAAATGTCCAAGTTGCAATTTTTGACACCCTAATTTTAGATGTTTTGCTCCACAGTTTGTCCAAATTTCAAGGGGGCATGTTGGGATGTATTTTGTGCAGGATATGGGCAGCACCAAAAGATAGAAGTTTTTCTGCAATAATGGAATAAAATGCAAATGTGTGGGGCCCAAATTCAGACGTTTTTGGCTGGACCTGTTTCAGTCATGACTAACTGACCAAAAGGTGCCCTAAATGACCAAGGAGCTCATTTTCAAAGCACTTAGTCTTATAAAGTTCCATAGGTCACTATCCAGCGTATTTTTGAAAGAGGCCGGCCATCTTCCGACAGAAATCGGGATATGGCCGGCCATCTCTCAAGTCCGGCGAAATCGGCATAATCAAAAGCCGATTTTGGCCGGCCTCAAATGCAGTTCGTCGCGGAGCCGGCCAAACTTCAAGGGGGCGTGTCGACAGGGTACAGAAGGCGGAACGGGGGCGTGCTTAAGAGATGGCCAGCTTTGCCCGATAATGGAAAAAAGAAGGGTGACCCTGACTTGCATTTGGCCAACTTTACTTGGTCCCTTTTTTTTTCACGACCAAGCCTCGAAAAGGTGCCCCAACTGACCAGATGACCACCGGAGGGAATGGGGGATGACCTCCCCTTACTCCCCCAGTGGTCACCAACCCCCTCCCACCCAAAAAAAAACATTTTTTGCCAGCCTCTATGCCAGCCTCAAATGTCATACCCAGCTGCAGGTCCCTGGAGCAGTTTTAGTGGGTGCAGTGCACGTCAGCCAGGCGGACCCAGGTCCATCCCCCCCCACCTGTTACACTTGTGGTGGTAAGTGTTGAGCCCTCCAAACCCTCCCAAAACCCACTGTACCCACATGTAGATTTGGGGGGCTCAGCACCCAAGGTAATGGAGGTATGCATCTGGGATCAATTTTTGAAGTCCACTGCAGTGCCCCCTAGCGTGCCCGGTTGGTGTCCTGGCATGTGAGGGGGACCAGTGCACTACAAATGCTGGCCCCTCCCATGACCAAATGCCTTGGATTTGGCCGGGTTTGAGATGGCCAGTCTCGGTTTCCATTATCGGCGAAAACTGATGCCGGCCATCTCTGACATTTGGCCGGCCCCAACCGTATTATCGAAAAGAAAGATGGCCGACCATCTTTTTCGATAATACAGTTTGGGACTGCTGTTTGCCTTATAGATGGCCGCCTATGTAGATGGCCCCGCCCATGTAGATGGCCAGCGCCCTTCAATTATGCCCCTCTATGGAACTTTGTAAATCTAAGTGCTTTGAAAATATACCTCCAAATGACCACTGAGGGATTAAGGCAGAATCTGTACATAATTTCTCCTATCTGGAGTTCAGAATAGCTGGATCTGATTCCCTTCCTCCCTCATGTTTTCAGTGCAGAGCCGAAAGCCAGTGGACTGAAGCCAGCCCCGGTTTTCAGATCTGCAAGTTGTGATGTAAAAAGAGCGATTCGGGTGCTTGCCCCTGTTTGTAAGTATTTATTCAGATAAACCATAGACTTGACATTTGCTTTCCTTAGAAAGAACAGTGTCAGCTCAAGCAGGTGAAAGCAGATACACAAGCCCCAGAACTGTGCAGTAAAGTGTTAACCTCTATAGTATAGGTTAGACATGTTTCTCTGCTTGTGAGAATAGCCAGTCAGTGTTTATTTGCCTGTACATGGTATGTATACAGGCAGCAGCTGAGTGTCAGCCATCCTCTTTGTCCTTATGGTGGCAGATCTGCAGTCTAGACCTGCAAAACCTAGTTCAGAAGCAGACAGAATGCAGCAGTTTAAGTTATGTGTAGCGCAGACTTTCATTTTTTTCCATAACATCCTTGACAGTTTATACTGTCACGTCAACATAAGAGGTGCCCTGGACTGCATTGAAAAATAAGGGAGAAAGAGATCTGTTTATTTAATATTTTGGAGCCTGTTTGGAAGACTTCAGTTTGGAACGCTGTCTCATCGCTCTGTCACTTCCCTTTCCCCAGACTTTGTGGGGAACCACTTGGCCAAATGCAAGTGGTTGCCATGTTAATCCACTTTAAAGATGATAAATAGAAATAAAATGAAAGACAGGAGAATATATTGGACCAAATCAGTATATTTTTGACAAGTTTTCGAAGGCACTACTTCAGTTGGAATGCTTTTCATGTTTCACTATATATATTTTGATTTAGTCATGACTGACCTAAAGAAGGCTGGCCTATGAAAATGTGACAAAAAAGTATTGTCTGAGTTTCTTTTTGTTCTATTTCTATTTATCACTCAAGCTTTGTAGTATAAGCATACAGGAGTACTATACTATGCTTATGTTCTCAACATATACGGCACTCAGTACAAGAGGCTCCCTCAAACATGACCTCCCCCCCCCCCCCCACTGCCACACCCACTGCTACTGCTGTTCCAGATTAGCAACGGTGTCGGCAGCAAAACACCATAAAGCAGCCATGGGACTGCTTTCGGCTCTGCCGATCCCCAGCCCCCCCTTTCTGGGTCAGAGGATCAGCAGAGCCAACAGTACGCAAATGGTGACTGCTTTATGGTGTTTTGCTGCTGCAGTTGCTGGTCTGGAGAAACAGCAGCAGAAGTGGCTGTGGCCAGGGAAAACAAGATGCTGAGGGTAGATACAGAAGGGGAGAGTAAAGACAGTGGACGGGAGAGGGAGAGAGAGAAAGGAAGGAGATGCTGGATGGAAGGGAGGGGTAGAGAGAGAGAGAGAGAGGGGAGATACTAGATGGAAGTTAGTGAAGGATAGAGGATAGAGTTAGTGAAGGACAGGGGAATAAAAGGGGAATAGAACAGCTGGGGTGAACTTGACAGTAGAAAGAGGGAAACAGAGTGAATTGAATCTTAACAGAGAGGTAAAAAAATCAATTGAAAGAAGGTGAAAGGAAAAGGAGAGAGAAAAATGCCAAGAGTTAAAGAGAAGATGGAGGAAAACATAAACGAGAACTTAACACAATTAGAAATGTGAAATAACCAGACCACCAATGTAGAAAAGTAATTTTATTTTCTCTGTTGTGGTTAGAATTTATCAGTTTTTTGGAATGTCCATTTCAAAATATCTGCTGAGCTCAGGGGTTCTGAGTTGAAATTTGTTCCACTTAGCGGGTACTTGACTTGAAGTTGAGAAAGAAACACTGACTGCTGGTCACATTCTTTTACTCATCTTTGCCCAGGCTTGCCCACCATTTTCCAACCACTGTAGTCTTGTTCGTATCAAGAGAGTCGTGCACAGATAAATAAGAAATTGTGCTTTACGATGGTTATAACTCAAAAAACTGAAAGGGTGGGGAGGGGGGAGCAATTTATTTGTTTATTTTTAATAAAAATTTCCAGGAACATATAGGATATCATTTTAATACAAAAGCAAAGACATTTGATAAATCGCATGTAGGATGATCTCAGCCTATTTTGACTGTTAGGAAATTGTAATCGCAAATGTTTCTATACTTTCACTTTATGTGGAAAATGATGGTGAAAATATACAGAAATGGATAATCTCATACTTCTGAGGTGGCCATTGTTTAACTCTGGACTCGGTAACAGCAGGCAAAAAGAATTTGGTTAGTCTTCTAAAAAATAAAAAAAGGTTAAAATCTTACGAAAATTCCCTGTAATGGAGAAACAGCAAAACAAATTATGACACAGTTGAAATCTCATTTTAAGATTACATGGGCCCTTTTCCTAAGCTGCAGTAAGAAATGGCCTTAGCATGTCCTTAAGTAGGACATTCCCATGCACATTCGACCATCAAAAAGGGCTATTTTCTATTTTTTTGAATATATGGCCGTGTGCTAATGTGAGCATTAGCACAGCCATTTAAAATAACTACTGGGGAACACTTAGTGCCTCCTAAATAGAAGGTACTGTGTACCTGAAATATATGCCTATCCAAGTTAAGCTTGGGGGGTGTTTATATTCAGATATATTCTTTCTTTCTTGTGTTATGTATGTGTCCCTTTTCCCTTCCCCTTTGGTGTGCAGCATTTTTGCCCCCCCCCCCCCCCCCATAGTGTTCACCAGTTCTCTGGTGTGACTGGCACTTCTGTCTCACTTCTGCCCCTCCCTCCCCACACACACACATTGGTCAGCATTTCTTACCACTCCCTCCTGGCTGCTGCCATCACTGACAGAAATGAAAGCAAGCTGGTCCAGTGTGGAGCCGTGAGCGTCTGTTCAAACTCAAGGCCCCACACTGGCCCAGCTTGCTTTCACTTCCCTGTCAGCGGCCAGCAGCCGCAAGGAGAGAATATTAGGAAATGCCAGTCAGAGGAAATGCGTAAGGGGGGGGGGGGGGAAACAAGAGAAAAGTACTGGTCACCACGGGGGGTGGGGGGGAAGCACATAAATTTCTTCCAACTTGACTATAAGCCAAGATCCCAAATTTTGGCCTTTTCTTGGGGGGGGGGGGGGGGGAATCTTGGCTTATTGTCAAGTTTATATAGTAGTTAAGGACTCTCACCTTAACCCTGCACTAACCAGTTAGTAAGCGGTAATGTAGATGTGCTAACTTAACAAATACCAAAATTAATGTGGAATGCTTTAGCATGTGCTTTTTTAGGTGTGCATTAGTGCCTAACACAGCATTTCAACTGGAGATCCAAACTAAAGGAACAATCTACATAAGTGCATAAGTATTACCATACTAGGACAGACCAAAGGTCCATCAAGCTCAGCATCCTGTTTCCAACTGTGGCCAATCCAGGTCACAAATATCTGGCAAGATCCCCAAAAAGTATAAAATCTTATCCCAGAAATAGTGGATTTTCCCCAAGTCCAAACCTTTTTAAAACTCTGCTAAGCTAACCGCCTTTACCACATTCTCTGGCAATGAATTCCAGAGTTTAATTACACGTTGAGTGAAGAAATATTTTCTCTGATTCGTTTTAAATTTACTACTTTGTAGCTTCATCACATGCCCCCTAGTCCTTGTATTTTTGGAAAGCATAAACAGACGCTTCACTTCTACCCGTTCAGCTCCACTCATTATTTTATAGACCTCTATCATATCTCCCCTCCGCCGCCTTTTCTCCAAGCTGAAGAGCCCTAGCCATAAGTACATATAAGTATTGCCATACTGGGAAAGACCAGAGGTCCATCATGCCCAACATCCTGTTTCCAACAGTGGCCAATCCAGGTTACAAATACCTGGCAAGATCCCCAAAAAGTACAAAACATTCTATAGTGCTTATCCCAGAAATAGTGGATTTTCCCCAAGGCCATTTAATAATGGTCTATGGACTATTTCTTTAGGAAGCTGTCCAAACTTTTTAAAAACTCTGCTAACCTAACCGCCTTTACCACATCCTCTGGCAACAAATTCCAGAGTTTAATCACACGTTGAGTGAAGACATTTTTTCTCCAATTTGTTTTAAATTTACTACATTGTAGCTTCATCACATGCCCCCTAGTCCTAGTATTTTTGGAAAGTGTAAAAAGACGCTTCACATCTACCCATTCCACTTGTTTATAGTGGAGTCTGTTCTTACCTAGTATCAGTGAGAGCTGTAATTATGTGGGAATTATTTCTCTGATATATCTACTTACCATAAGAAATATACAATTTGGAAATGTAGGGCAAATAGGGTTTCTACCTCCCTACACCCACCCAAGATACTGTGACAGAAAAGACAGAAAGGACAGAAGCTATGTTCCTTCTAAGGGGATAGTCTTTATTCCAATACAGATAATAACAAAGCAATCAGGCAATAGAGCAAGTAGACAAAGTAATCAGGCAAGGTAATCAGACAAATAATCAGGCAAGGTAATTAGGCAAAGTGAGGGAGAGAGAGAGACCACTGTGATAAAGAGTCATTCAGTTGATCATCTCACCCCTCTGACTAGATACAACACAACAGTGCCTTATATACAGTGGATTGAGCATCAATCCCCCTCCCAACTTGCAATTTCAGCTGATTTCTGTGTTACTCGGCTAATTTCTGTCATACTTTATTGTTTACATAGAATGAAACACAGTATCTGAATGTTTATGGAACACAGCATTTCCAAGGTTTCCTCTACAGAAGATTGTAGATGCCATTTCGTTACAGGAATTTCCCTAGCACCCATGTTTACCATACTGTTATCTAATATCTCAACACTTCTTCGCCTTCAAACTTTGTGAAGTAAAATCAGTGGCACCAATACTCTGTCAGGGGAGGGGTAAGAGCGCTCTTAAGCGTCAGCATGGCCTAGATTTAGAAATTGCTGCTGTAAGGCTCTGGCTATACAGAATGCTGAAGCAGAGCTTTTAGCCAGAAAGATGCAGCTGTCAGGCTTCTTAAGTTTGAGTCTTTAGACATGCAGTTCATGGGTCATAATCTGACTTGTCAGTGGTCAGAAAAGAGCAAATCAATTCATTCCCCTCTTGATGATTGAGAAATCATCACCTGTACAGATAATTCTGCAAGGCGACCATTCAATGTCCATCGATGCAGGGTACAGCAGTTTGAAGAGGAAGGAACCCAAACTAACCCTATCTAGGCTTGGGGAGCTGAAATAAGCTCTAAAAGAAGAAACCCATGTAACAAATAGGCGGTGAAATCAGAAAAAAATGCCAAAGATAAATTTAAACATTACATTTAATTTCATAAAGACAAGAATCAAAATTATGTAAGTTAACTCTTAATTAAATGTGAAAGTCGTACCATGGATGACGTGGGAGAGTAGAGGAAAGAAGAAACAAAATAACATCAGGGAAGCTCATTGGATAAAAAGGAAAAAATATGTATAAAAGAATATATATAATATTTCAACTAAAATCAGTATAAGCAGAATAAATGTCTTCCATAAAAAAGGAGGTATACTTGTGTTACAGGAAGTAAAGGTTCTAACTAAAATGAATAAGGTCAATAGTAGCAGGCTTACACAACATTCATGAATGAAGTACAGTTTGTCTTGTACTGAAAGTTGTAATAAGAAGTTTGAAAACAAGCCTGCGAGCACAGGGAATAATGCAACAGAAAATTAAAGCAAAAACTAAAATGACAACCAAAATGGAGGTAAAAATAGACATAAAAAAGGTTTTCCAGTTACCAAACATTGTAGCCCACCAGGATGTCCAGCTAGTATCAACACCTGAATTGGTAGCTAATTTGTTGGCTAAAGCAGAAAGACCTTGCAATGCCTTCATAACAGAACCATCAGGGTCAGTATTATTGGGAATAAAAGTACAACAATGACCATGAAGTACAATACAAACACCACCATCTTTGGCAAGAATGTGGTCAAGAACAAGTCTATTTTCCCAGGCTACTCAACCAGTGGCACTAACTTGGGTCACCAAGCCTTGAATGACATTTCTAGTAAAGTTTATGAATCTTTGTTGATTATAATAAATGTAATTAATCCAATCAACATTTTTATTAATAGTGACCCTCCAAAACAAAGTAGATACCTGATTTCTGGCCTTAAATTGATCAGGTACCCCTCTTTGAACTCCTATAGCGTCTATATAGACAGTATCATCAGGAGAGTTAGGAACGTGTCTTTTGACACGAGATACCTGATGAGGATAGGCAGTAACAATGGGTATAACTAATTGAACAAGAGCACATATACCAGACCATTGGAATGGCAAAATGGGATATAGAATCTTGGTCCCACAATACCACCGTACATCAGAACGTGGGATAGAGAGGCTAGAGAAATTAAGCATTGGGAGGTCAGAAGGGACAAAAATATCAGAACAATGGGTAACATTTCCTAGAAAGCGAGAATATGCCTGGGTATTGAAGCATTGCAAGCATATAGAAAAGGTCAGATTAAAACGCACACCAAATAAAGGATGAAACAAGGAATGAAAAGCCAAAGGCAGATATAAAGAGTGAACAGACTTGCATGAAGTGGAAAGTGGATGTTCAGAAGTAAAAGACAATATCATACACAAACAAGTATTATAATGTCTGAAATTAAAAGGAAAGAAAAATAACTTGGGTGTGGGACGAGGTCTTGTACACATGTAGCAGTTAGAAGCTTTAAGGGAAGAAGCAGTATAGTGCAGCCAGTGTAACTATGTATGAAGCAATAGTATGATATCATGAGCAAAAGTGGGTACATCAATAATTAAAACTATGGTGGCATATGTCTTACATAAGGACACAAACTTGAAAACTAAGCATCAGTAGAAAAAGCAACAGGAAGAGTATTAGCATACGGAATAGTAAATTAAGAAATTTCAACAGGTCATATGGAATTTTCTCAAGCCACTTAGCATTAGTTGCAGCCTGCAAGCCAAGAGTAAAGAAAGAAACTGCACCAAGTTTAGTGAAAGAAAACAAAATTCAGCAGGAATAGAGAATCAAGCATACAGGTGTACAGGTACCAGAAATATTCTCAAGAAGATATGGGTGTAAATGAGTGAAACAATGCCAGAAAATATCCATAGAAGGAAAAACAGCACGAATAGGAATAAAAGGAATAGTGGTCACACAAGACAATACTTGACCTAAATGTTGACATGTATCAGAAAAGGAAATACATAAAAGAGCAGTAACAAGACAATAAGCTGTAAAGACAGGAGAAAGAGATAGGGGACAATTAATATAAGCAATAAAGAATTCAGTACAGTTAACCATAATACAAAAAGAGTTAACCAATATAGCAGCAGACAGCATACAATACGAGGGATTCAAAAAGAGTCCTCTCACAGAAGGTGTTTCCTAAACAAGGTATCTCCTGTGGAGAGATCACCCTCTGTTGGTGTTAGCATATAATACGAAACAGTAGAAAACTAGGCAACAGAAGCTAGAGACATAGTATGAGTAGTATTAATGGTAAGAATAGAAACAAAGGGTGGAAAGTGAGCAACAAAAATAGGAGAACAACAAATAGTCATAAGAATAACAAACAAATTCATCATTATGGCAAATACTTAATTATGGCAAAAGTCCAAAATATGAAGTCCAAAACTAACAAAACAGTAGGTGAAGGGTGAAGATCAGTTAGATGGTTACAGAAAGAATGTCCTTGAAGGAAAGATGATGTTGGGGTAAGATTCCAAATGCAAAAGTGTCCAGATGAGATAGGAGCAGGCCAAATTGCGGACTCCACACTGTTGTCTCAGTCAATTGTTCACGTTGGTCATCTGGATCAGATGTCAAGGCCTCCATTTTGACCCTAAATCCTCGCTTGGGTTGTTGGTTTCTTCACTGGGTTTGAGATGAGGGTTCCTATTGAAGTACCTCCCCTTTGCAGCCGGGCTTACCCTTGCAAGAAGTTGGTCTACTCTAGTTGCTTTATCCCTCTTGATGACTTTGATTAGGACCCAGTCTCCTGCTTGGACCTTTCCGAGCTCAATAAGTTCAGAATCTGTAGACACTACTGACCAATAACGGAAAATGAAAAACAGTCAGAATGGAAGCAGTAAAGGGATGGTAAAGTAAGGGTCCCTTGGCCTGTGGTCCAACTGTTAAGTAAAGGTTCACACATTATAGAAAACCTGAGGTAAGGACTCCAGGCAATGTTGTTATCTACAGGATATCAACTCAGAACAGATATGAAAGGGTTAAAATGTTATAACAGGGGGGTCACGTGATGCCTGCTGCCTGAGAGGAAGCTGAACTGAGTAGCTCCCCCAACACCAGCTAAAATCTGCTAAATTATTAAGATTCCTGAAAGACTGGACCCCAATTTGGTCACTGTGGTGAGAAGTATATTACCTGACATTGCGGGGACGTGTTTTGGGAGGTTGGAGGCACGAGGCATGCCCACAAGGTCACAAAGGAAAGTTAAGACCCCGAGGAAAACAGGCCTGAGCAAGATGGCGGAGCCTCAGCAAAATCAGAACCAGGGCACGATCTCACCTCAGGCTCTGAATTTTATGCAGCCGGCGGAATGGGTGCAGGAGATAACAAGATCGGTTTCGGCGGCGCTAGCTGACAGGCTGAATAAACTACAGTCAGCAGTGGAAGAAATCAATAAAAAGTTGACACGCATTCTCAGCGGATCCAGGAGGTGGAACAGCGAGTGTCGGCGGGTGAGGAGGAGGCGCGGGCCACGGCGACCTTGATCGCTGCATTGCAGAATGAGGCGGGAGAGCTGAGAGAGCGAGTCGAGGAGCAAGAAAATCGAAGCCGCCGAAGTAATCTAAGAGTGATTTGGTTGCCAGAGACTGTTTTAGGCACAGACCTGTGTCTCCTCTTCGATTTCTGGTTGCCCAATGCGTTGGGGTTAGAAGAGAACCAAGATGCCTTTTGTTGTGATAGAGCTCATAGAGTGGGAGCAAAGGGAGAAGCTAACACTAAGCCACTTACAGCCATAGCCCACTTTACTAACTGGTTCTCAAAGGAAAGAATTATGAAAGCGTTCCGGGCCAAGGGGGCTGTTGAATATGAAAGTCATCGAGTGCTTCTCTTCAACGATTACTCAGCCCGAGTTGTGGCGCAGAAGAGAGCTGTGGCGCCCATGTGTTCAGCGCTTCACAAGAAGGGAGTGAGATTTGCGCTCCTATATTCCGCAAAGTTGCGGATATGGCAAGGGGGACAGACAGTCATCATCCAGGAGGTCAGGGAAGCTGAAGCATTTTTAAGGAAGCTAAACGCCACCGAACAAGAGGGCTGATTGAAAGGAACTATGCGAGCTAGAGAGGACTGGAGAAGGTGCTGTATTATGGGGAAAGACGAAACTTGTGAGGCTGCAGAGGAAGGGTGGACTTGGGCCTCAGCCCCAGTTGGGCTTGCATGTCTTAGTTGTTAGGGTTGAAAGTAAAGTTAAAGGTCTCCGGAAAGGGAGAGTGAGAAAATGGGTTGACTCTGTTGATATCTGGTCGGGGAATATTCAAAAGTTGATTGTTCATGGGAGAGATGATTATAATCATTGGATGTGGGAAAGTAGAAACAGGGTTCTAAGTTGGGTGGGGTTTGGGAGAGAGGCTGAGGGCTGACTCTGGGTAGGTGAAGGGTGGGGAGTGGGGACTCAGAGGAGGGGGGCAGGGCGGGGAGGGGGACAGGGTTGGGTCTGTGAAGCAGGGGGATGGGAGTGAGTGGAGTATGTGTGAGAGCGAGAATGGGGATGGGGGAGCAGAGGGGATATGTATGGGAACTGGGGTAATGGCTTGGACATGAGGAGGCTGGAGTAGGAGAGAAGAGCTGAAGAGCACTGTATGGATGTTAGTTGGCCAGAGAGCGGGAGTTTGCCGGTTAAGCTGGGAGACCGGCGAGGTGTGTATTGGATATGTAACTGCTGGCATCACTAACTACATTGATCACGGTTAACTTGAAAGTGGTTACTCTCAATGTGGACGGAATGCATTCTACTGTTAAAAGAACTAAGTTGCGTTCTTGGCTGAAAAAGGAGGGGGGGCGGATATAGCATTTATACAGGTTAGTGTTAGGCAAAAATAAAAATATAAAAAGCAAATTTTAACAACTAATCTCCATAGTCTTTTCCACTTAGTTTTAAAAGCTTTGTACCACAGCATTAACAGATAGAATCTAACAGCCACTGCAGGATCTAATTTAGTATTCCCACCCACCCCTAGGACAACTCTTCATTTATAGTCAGTTATTGTAATTAGAGTAACAAGCAAGGAGTGCTCTTACAGAGTTTAAAATACATTTCATTACCATCTAAGAAGGAAACACTAAATAAATCATAAAATATACTATATAAACTAAAAGACACTTTTATATTAGGCTAATATCCTTAATACTGTAGCAAGTTTTAAATTATTGAAAAACTCAAAAACACTAAGATGGAGTCAGCAGTCCAGCAGCGAGAGGGGTGCTATCCAGTCTTTTGCATTGAGTGTCACATGTATGGTTATCTCCCAGTTGGTGAGATGTCATATGTGTGTGCCCGATGCAAAGAGCTCCTAGCTCTCAGGCAACGTGTCCGTTCTCTTGAGGCTAGAGTAGCAGACTTGGTGGAGCTGAGGGAGACAGAGAGGTACATAGAGGAGACCTACAGGGATGTTGTAGAGAAGTCCCACCTCCAGTCTGGTAGCCCTTGTGCTACCCTGGAGGAGGGAGGTCTCCTAGAAGGAGAGCATCACCCTGGTGAAGTAGGAAGTACTCCTGTAGCCAGGACCTCGCACCGAGGATATGTCTCCAAGTGGTGCCCAGGAGGGAAAGGTTAGGACAGCTGTTGTAGTTGGTGATTCGATCATTAGGCATATAGATAGTTGGGTGGCTGGTGGACGTGAGGATCGCCTGGTGACTTGCCTGCCTGGTGCGAAGGTGGCGGACCTCAAGCGTCACCTAGATAGGATTTTAGAAAGTGCTGGGGTGGAGTCTGCTGTCTTGGTACATGTGGGTACCAATGACTTAGGAAAATGTGGGAGAGAGGTTCTGGAAGCCAAATTTAGACTCTTAGGTAGAAAGCTCAAATCTATCCTAGAGGATCTATCCTCTAGGGTAGCATTTTCTGAAATGTTACCTGTTCCACGCGCAGGGCCCAAGAGACAGGCAGAGCTCCGGAGTCTCAATGCGTAGATGAGACGATGGTGCAGGGAGGAGGGTTTTAGATTTGTTAGGAACTGGGCAACATTCTGGGGAAGGAGGAGCCTATTCCGAAAGGATGGGCTCCACCTTAACCAGGGTGGGACCAGGCTGCTGGCGTCTGCATTTAAAAAGGAGATAGAGCAGCTTTTAAACTAGAAATGGGGGGAAGGCCGACAGTCGCTCAAAAGCGCATGGTTCGGGATAAGGTATCTTGCAAAGATACCTCACAAACAGGGAAGATAGGGTTTCTGGCTAGTGAGGTTGCACAACAGGCCGTGGTAGGCCAGGTGCCCTTAAATACAACTAAAGATCAGACAAAAGAGGGCAAATCAGTAGTGTCCAGTACTAAGCATCATGCAAATAGGAACAACAAACGTACTCTGAAATGTCTGTATGTAAATGCTAGGAGCCTAAGAAATAAGATGGGAGAGTTGGAATGTATTGCACTAAATGAGAAATTGGATATAATAGGCATTACTGAGACCTGGTGGAAGGAGGATAACCAGTGGTACACTGTCATACCGGGGTATAAAGTATATCGCAGTGATAGGGTGGACCGGACTGGTGGAGGGGTAGCATTGTATATTAACGAGAGCCTTGACTCAGATAGATTACAAATTCAGCAGGACACAAATCACACCTTTGAATCATTGTGGGCTGAAATTCCATGTATAAAAGGGAAAAGGATGGTGATAGGAGTGTACTACCGTCCACCTCGCCAGGATGAGCAGGTAGTCGCAGAAATGATAAAAGAAATCAGAGATGCAAACAAAATGGGCAATGTGATAATAATGGGTGACTTCAATTATCCAAATATAGACTGGGTAAATGTAACATCGGGACACGCTAGAGAGGTACAATTCCTTGATGAAATCAAGGACAGCTTTATGGAGCAGCTGGTGCAGGAGCCGACGAGAGAAGGAAAAATTCTAGACTTGGTCCTTAGTGGAGCACATGATCTGGTGAGGGACATTATGGTACTGGGGCCGCTTGATAACAGTGATCATAATATGATCAGTTTTAATATCAACCTTGAAGTAACTATACACAGGAAGTCAAATACATTAGCGTTTAACTTTAAAAAAGGAGACTATGATAAAATGAGAAGAACGGTGGAAAAAAAACTTAGGGGGACAACTGAGAGGGTAAAAACTGTACAACAGGCATGGACGCTGTTCAAAAATACCATCCTGGAGGCCCAGGCCAAACATATTCCACTAATCAGAAAAGACAGCCGGCGTGGTTGAAAAGTGAGGTGAAGGAAGCTATTAGGGCTAAAAGAAATGCCTTCAGAAAATGGAAGAAGGAACCGTCTGAAAATAACAAGAAGCAGCATAAGGAGTGTCAAAGCAAATGCAAGGCGCAGATAAAGAAGGCCAAGAGAGATTACGAAAAAAAAAGATAGCATTAGAGGCAAAAAAACATAGTAAAAATTTTTTCGGTATATTAAAAGCAGGAAGCCGGAAAAAGAATCGGTTGGGCAGCTGGATGACCGAGGGGTAAAAGGGGCAATCAAGGAACACAAAGACGTAGCGGAGCGATTGAATGAATTCTTTGCTTCGGTCTTCACCGAGGAAGATTTGGGTGGGATACCGGTGTCGGAAATGATATTTCAAGCGGACGAGTCGGAGAAACCTGGAGGATGTAATGGGGCAGTTCAGCAAACTGAAGAGTAGCAAATCTCCTGGACCGGATGGTATTCATCCTAGAGTACTGGTAGAACTGAAAAATGAGCTTGCGGAGCTACTGCTAGTGATATGCAATTTATCCTTAAAATCAAGCGTGGTACCGGAAGATTGGAGGATGGCCAACTTTTAAAAAAGGTTCCAGGGGAGATCCGGGAAATTATAGACCAGTGAATCTGACGTCGGTGCCGGGGAAAATGGTAGAGGCTATTATTAAAAACAAAATTACAGAGCACATCCAAGGACATTGATTACTGAGACCGAGCCAGCAGGGCTTTTGTGTGGGGAAATCTTGCCTGACCAATTTACTTCAATTCTTTGAAGGAGTAAACGAACATGTGGACAAAGGGGAGCCGGTTGATATTGTGTATCTGGATTTTCAAAAGGCGTTTGACAAGGTACCTCATGAAAGGCTACAGAGGAAATTGGAGGGTCATGGGATAGGAGGAAAAGTCCTAATGTGGATTAAAAACTGGTTGAAGGATAGGAAACAGAGAGTGGGGTTAAATGGGCAGTATTCACAATGGAGAAGGGTAGTTAGTGGGGTTCTCAGGGGTCTGTGCTAGGACTGCTGCTTTTAAATATATTTATAAATGATTTAGAGATGGGAGTAACTAGCGAGGTAATTAAATTTGCTGATGACACAAAGTTATTCAAAGTCGTTAACTTGCGACTGGATTGTGAAAAATTACAGAAAGACCTTATGAGACTGGGAGACTGGGCGGCTAGATGGCAGATGACGTTTAATGTGAGCAAGTGCAAGGTGATGCATGTGGGGAAAAAAGAACCCGAATTATAGCTACGTCATGCAAGGTTCCACGTTAGGAGTTACAGACCAAGAAAGGGATCTGGGTGTCGTCGTCGATAATACACTGAAACCTTCTGCTCAGTGTGCTGCTGCGGCTCGGAAAGCGAATAGAATGTTGGGTATTATTAGGAAAGGTATGGAAAACAGGTGTGAGGATGTTATAATGCCGTTATATCGCTCCATGGTGCGACCGCACCTTGAGTATTGTGTCCAATTCTGGTCGCCGCATCTGAAGAAAGATATAGTGCAATTGGAAAAGGTGCAGCGAGGGGCGACTAAAATGATAGCGGGGATGGGACGAATTCCCTATGAAGAAAGACTAAGGAGGCTAGGGCTTTTCAGCTTGGAGAAGAGACGGCTGAGGGGAGACATAATAGAGGTTTATAAAATAATGAGTGGAGTGGAACAGGTGGATGTGAAGCGTCTGTTCACGCTTTCCAAAAATACTAGGGCTAGGGGGCATGCGTTGAAACTACAGTGTAGTAAATTTAAAACAAATTGGAGAAATTTTTTCTTCACCCAACACGTAATTAAACTCTGGAATTCATTGCCGGAGAACGTGGCAAAGGCGGTTAGCTTGGCAGAGTTTAAAAAGGGGTTATACAGTTTCCTAAAGGACATGTCCATAAACCGCAACTAAATGGACTTGGGAAAAATCCACAATTCCAGGAATAACATGTTTGTACGTTTGGGAAGCTTGCCAGGTGCCCTTGGCCTGGATTGGCCGCTGTCATGGACAGGATGGTGGGCTCGATGGACCCTTGGTCTTTTTCCAGTGTGGCATTACTTATGTACTTATGACCCATCTATCTGGGGTAGAACACCAAAAACTGAGGAGGGAATGGGTGGGGGGGGGGGGGGGGGGATTTTAACATCGTGGCTGACCCTTTAGTTGACTGCAAACCCCGGAGGTTAAGGTGGGGGGGGGGGAAAACTGGGGAGAGCAGAGGGGTTAATTTTGTATCCTCTCAATTAGGGCTAGTGGACATTTGGCGGCTTCTACACCCACACGACAGTGAGTTTACTTTTTACTCTCACCCCATTGTGGCTAGTCACCACATCCCTGTTATCGAGGTCTTCCAAAGTGAGTATAGCTGATAGCGCGCTGAGCGACCATTTGGCAGTTACAATTAACGTGTCTTTTGCTGCAGAGCATGGAGAGAGGGTGTGGAAGTTTTCCCCTCCACTGTATAATGACAAAGGCTTTCATGAGTGGACTAACACGGCTACCACACTCCTCTACTCATGAGTACCTACAAAATAAGTGGTTGGATTACCAAATGCGTAACCGGACTTTGGATGTGGACGCGGGTACGTATTGGGAGGCATCGAAGGCAATGATGAGAAGCCACTTAATAGCATATACAGCAGGGAGAAGGAAGAAAAGGGAGGCAGATCTCCTACGCTTGTCTAGCGAATATCATTAGCTGAGACGGGCACACATGAGCACTATGACTGTCACTATTAGGTCCCGCATGACAGGAAACAGATAACATATTGACTCAGAGGGCGGAGAGGGATATAGATTTCCAGCGTTTTAAATTATTTAAATGGGGCAACAAGGCCGGGAAAATATTAGCTAACTTGGTTAGGCCACACCGCAAAAGGCAAGTTATCACCACCATTAAGGATGACAAGGGGAGGGTACACACTGAAGAAACCCATGTTACACAGCAATTTGTTAACTTTTATAGCTCTTTGTATAGGGCACGGGAATTTAACCCAGACTCATGTGAGGCCTTTTTTCAAAATATACAACTCCCTAATCCTACAGCCGACCAACTAGCGGCTCTCAATGCCCCTATTGAAGGGAAGGAGATTAGGCAAGGTATTAAATCCTTAAAGTTGACTAAGGCCTCGGGCCCGGATGGTTTTGGCCCAGAGTACTACCGTATTCTGGTGGACTTGGTAGCGGTGCCTCTAGGAGCCTGGTTCAATGGGATAGCGGAAGATGGACTGTCCATACAACACAATCTGGCCCACATAGTACTTTTACCGAAAACAGGCAAGGACTCAGTTTAGGTGGCTCATATCGTCCCATTTCACTTTTGAATCAGGATATCAAATTATTGGCAGCCATAATGGCTAGGCACATGAATGAGGTGGTCTCCTCCTTGGTGCATGAGGATCAGGTGGGTTTTGTCCCGGGGCGATATGCCTCTATGAATATTATGAGGGCCCTCTTGGCTATACAGGAGTGTAAGGGAAAAGGGAAGCTGGATGCTATTGTGGGGCTGGACATGGAAAAAGCTTTTGATAGTATATCGTGGCAATACTTGTTTTGGACTTTGGATCATTTTGGCATAACGGGGACATATATATCTTGGATTAAAGCTCTTTATACGTCCCCTGTGGCCAGGTTGTTGATAAATGTTAAACTCACAGATAGCTTTCCAGTACAGCGAGGCACACGACAGGGATGTCCTCTGTCACCACTCCTTTTCCTGTTGGCTATGGAGCCGTTGCCCATAAAAATCAGGAGCAGTAGGAACATAAGGTGGATAAGGGTGGGAAGTAGGGAGTTTAGTTTAAACTTGTTTGCAGATGACATTTTACTATATGTGGCAAATGGCCCTAGAGACCTACCAAGGGCGCTTGCACTAGTGGGGGAATTTGGGGACTTATCTGGCTTGAGGGTAAACTGCTCTAAATCAGAATTAATATCGTTATCGGGATGCCCTGAGGACCCCGGGATGGCGGGGCTGTCTATACCGAATGCTAAGGGTGCAATGCGGTATCTGGGAATTTTTCTTAGTATTAGTGCATCGACATTTTATAAACGGAATGTGGTCGACCCATTGGATAATATTAAGATGCTCTGTGATAGGTGAAAACATCTGCCACTTTCCTTGATGGGCAGAATAGCCTTGGTAAAAATGATCTTGCTACCAAAAATTCTATACCCCCTGCAAGCGGCTCCCATCTGGCTCTTGAGGAGGGAAGAGTGCATGTTTCATAATTCGATCCTTTATTTGGCATGGGAAGGGGGCAAGAATAGGACATCAAAAACTTTCTCTTACCAAGGAGGAGGGGGGGGGGGGGTGTCTGGCCCTGCATGAGCTTTGTTTATACAACATGGCAGCGCTTATGCAATTTATTTTTGATGGTCATTACCATTTTTTGCCTAGCGGGGGGCTGGAAGACTGGAGTAACCCATGGTCGTTTATAAATTTAATACGCATGAAGCCTAGCAGCGCTTCTGAAATTAAGGGGAAGTTGGCTTTTTTACAGCCTCTGCGGAGGGCATGGGTTTGGTGGAAAGGGCACCATAATCGCGCGCCAGATGCCTTTCCTTTTTTGGGCACGGTGGGTAACGTGGACTTTCCGGCAGGTATGGGGTACTCTGTGTTTGATAAATGGAAGGAGAGGGGTGTGTGGTTCTGGGTCACCTTTTAGTGCAAGGAGAGGAGTATTTGGAATCTTTTGATCAGTTAAAAGAAAGATGGTATATCCTAATAACCACTTGTTGCAGTATCTCCAGGTGCGGCATTATTGTACTTCCTTAAAGACGGCACATGGGGATCAGTGGTTGTGGGGATCTTCAGATAAGATTTTACTGCATACCCCATACAAGGTGAATAGCCTCTCTACATGGTATAAAATTTTAAATATGAATATGCCAGGGGGGGGGGGGGGGGGGTGGAAAGACTGATGGACCAGTGGAATAGAGAGTTGAATACGAGCTACACAATCCATAAGTTTACTAAGCTCTTCTCCATCATATATGAAATGGTCAAGGCAGTGGATCTGCAGGAAACACAATATAAGATACTGCACCGAGCATATATTACTAGGGCCAAGGGGGCAGTTATGGGTCTTTGGGATTACTAGATTACTAGATGTAAGCAGGGATGGAGGACCTTTGTTCATTCCTTTCTTGAGTGCCCAGCCCTATCTTTGTGGAACACATTCTTCCAGGTGCTTAACACAGTCACAAATATACAGCTAGAGTGGGATTACGCAACTTTGCTCCTGGGAGACCAAACACTTTTAGTAACTCAGGGCCTTACTCAGCCATACAGGAAATTTATATACATTTCATTATTGTTGATAAAGAAAACAATTCTACAATTCTGGACATCCTCTGAGAGTGTCCCTAGTGATGTGTGGTACACAAAGATGAGAACAGTAGGCAAGCATGAATGTCGGATCTACTCCAACTCTGTAAAGCTTGAAAGTAAACAGTATTTCAGTTTGTGGACAGGCTGTTTAAAAGTGTTACCTTAAAGGGGGGTGGGGGAGGGGTGGTAGGGTCAAGGTAGGGAAGTGGGGTGGAGAGTGAGGTATGGATGTTGTGTATATGGTGTGGATAGAGAGTTGTCTGATTGGGAGTATGGATGGATGGGGTCAGGAGTGGGGGGGGGGACAAAAAATGAAAAATACAGTGCGAAATGTGTTTCATATACTTGAGCTTTAAGAGTGACACACAGTAACATAGTAACATAGTAGATGACGGCAGAAAAAGACCTGCATGGTCCATCTAGTCTGCCCAAGATAAACTCATATCTTGAATTTGTACCTGTCTTTTCAGGGCACAGACCGTATAAGTCTGCCCAGCAGTATTTCCCGCCTCCCAACCACCAGTCCCGTCTCCCCTCACCGGCTCTGGTACAGACCGTATAAGTCTGCCCTCCCCTATCCTAGCCTCCCAACCACCAACCCCTCTTCCCCCCACCTGCTCTGCCACCCAATTTCAGCTAAGCTTCTGAGGATCCATTCCTGCTGCACAGGATTCCTTTATGCATATCCCACGCATGTTTGAATTCCGTTACCGTTTTCATCTCCACCACCCTCTCCATGGAGGGCATTCCAAGCATCCACCACCCTCTCCGTGAAAAAATACTTCCTGACATCTTTTTTGAGTCTGCCCCCCTTCAATCTCATTTCATGTCCTCTCGTTCTACCGCCTTCCCATCTCCGGAAAAGATTTTTTTGCGGATTAATACCTTTCAAGTATTTGAACGTCTGTATCATATCACCCCTGTTCCTCCTTTCCTCCAGGGTATACATGTTCAGGTCAGCAAGTCTTTGGTCATACGTCTTGGAACGCAAATCCCATACCATTCTCGTATGACACAGAGGCTCATATTGTTGTCTTTGTTATAAGACTTGTGTATTTTATGGCCACGGTCTGTTGCATGTGGCCACAGTTGTATTGTGTTTATTAAAAAATGTTTTAACAGTTCTTTCACAAATGTTGGCGTAATACAAAATATAAATCAACAAAACTGTTGTTAGCAAGGCAGTGAGAATAATGACAAAAAATGAAATAAATGAAAAATCTAGAACCATAAGTCTCCAATCATACAGTATGAAATATGACTGAGTGAAATTTTGATAGCAGACATCAGATATCTGATGCAGGAAGTAAAGTTTTGCAGCTTCACAGCAGCAGCTAGGATCTTTAAACTGATCTGGAATGACATTAGACAGAGAAACTTCTTTGTTACGTAATGCCCTGTTTCCCCGAAAATAAGACAGTGTCTTATATTAAATTTTGTTCCTAAAGATGCGCTAGGTCTTATTTTCAGGGGATGTCTTATTTTTTCATGAAGAAGAATTCACATTTATTGTTGAACAAAAAAATGAACATTTATTATATACTATACAGTAGTTGTCATCACAAACCAGCATAACCAGACAAACTGTGAATCCTATCAAGAATTTCTTGTTACTACCATTATTTCCATATACAACAATCTATGGTACATTTACCGATCCCGATATTTATGAACACAAATGATCAGTAATAATAATGATGATTTCATGGTTTATCACAATATGGCATATGATCTGTAGTACAGTCTTTACTGACCATGTAGAAGGATGTATTATTTATATAGCCCCCTAATCCAAAAATATATTTGTCTATAACAGGTAACAACAAGCACAACTACAACAAAATATATAACATATAGTCTAAAAAAAAATCATAATATTCACTAGGGCACAGTATTTCTACAAATACTTTTTACTTGAGAGTGAAATTACATTCATGTTTCTTTTATAAAACATCTTAGCCCCAATAAGCACATTTATAGTAATCTGACATGCTGGTTTTGGTTTAAAATGCCAAAAGAAAACTAATAACTTTTGGTCATCTGGCCATAATTTTTCCCATATGTAATCAAAATGTTTTGGCTTCTAATTCTTATTTACTTTTTGAATATTTCTATTTCACATTTAAACTGTACAATATATTGCACAGAAACAAATTCCTAGTTTAATATATTGTATTTTTTTAAATATGAAAAACATAAATGTATGAAGACTTTTATAAGGTACTATACCCTAGGGAGGGGTTAGGGACATTCTTGGGATACAATTCAGCTGCTCTTCATATACATTTGATTTGAATGGGCAAGTAGCAGATGTGTATCTTCATACATTTAAAGTATCCACATAAAGTTATATACTTAAATCAACTGACGAACGAGCCACATAAAAGGCAGCTGCAAATATGCATAACTTTATATTAATAACTCATTCATATAACAGTTATATGGAAAGCTTCCTGCTGAAAATTTACCTCATGTTTTTAATGCACACTTATGTATGTTTCACAGGAGGTACATAACCTTTTGTGTGTGCATCAAAACCAAATGTTAAGTGAGTTCATAATTCCTTTATAGAGAAACCCAGCTGCAAGGCCCCCCTCCTTCTCAGACCTCCCATGTCTCCTGCCCTCCCCTCCCTCCCCCCCCCCCCGGAGTCACCACCGCCCCCCTCCACGCGGCCCGGGCCCTCTGATCGCTATTCAATTTACAGCGCCGAAACCACAGCAACAGCAAGCAGATCAGCTCCCGTTGGCCTTCCTCTGTCCCGCCCACGTGTGACGTCACATCGGCGAGGGCGGGACAGAGGCAGTGAAGGAAGGCCGACAGGAGCTGAAGCTGATCTGCTTGCTGTTGCTGCGGTTTTGGCGCTGTAAGTTGAATAGTGATGAGAGGGCCCGGGCCGGGTGGAGGGGGGCGGTGGCGACAGCGTCCTCGGCGGTTCCCTCCCTCAAACTTTGCTAGGTCTTATTTTCGGGGGAGGCCTTATATTCACCAATTAAGCAAAACCTCTACTAGGTCTTACTTTCGGGGGATGTCTTATTTTCAGGGAAACACGGTGTTTTCTTCAGATATGTCGCAAGTAATTTTTATATACTAACTGACAAGCAGAAATTTAAAAGGAATCAATTCTATTCTTCCTGGAAATTGTACTAAGCACAGAGCAGACATTATGAAAAGAAAAAACTAGAGTATTGTGATAACTCATATGCTGTAAATATTATTGTTACAATTGTAATCACTGGGGTAGAGTTCAACAGTTCATGCAGTAAAAAGAGTAGGGCTTAAATCACTCATAAAATTCTCCATCAAGCAATGCAGCTATAAGTGGCACTGTTTCAGAAGGATGCCAGCTAAGAGTTAATAAGGGTAGGCATGAGGTCATAAAAGTCACAGTTCCTAACAAGTGAAACAACCTAATGTCTGGCATGAGCAGAAAAAGGCATTAGCACAATACTATTCTCAGGTTTGATGCTTTAAGCCAATCTAGTTGAAGTTAATTTGGAATAATAAATCAATTACTATTCTAGCCTATTTTAACAGAGCATACAATAATTCATATACATTTCCCTGGATAAACACTTCATCATACCTCTACAAATACATCAACATGCTCTGACCATCGCAACATACAGTGTACTTTAAACTCCCTATGATGCAAAACATAAATGTAAATCATTATGGTAGCTCCCTCTTGTGGCTAAAATAAAAAAACAGTTTTCAAATTCAGATAATATAAAACAAAGTGGTAAAGTTTGTAACAAGGTTGCTATTTTGCAGTGAAAAAGAAGGGAATTTAAACAGATTAAAGCAAAATAGAGCAGCACAAAACAGGGTCAGGGAAGGCACATAAAAAGTTCCTGGGAGGCAATTAAATTTAAAGGCAGAAAGCAGAAATCAATGGTTCCTGTATTATGCCACCAATTTTGCATCCAGCCTCAATATTACACAGGAAAGTTCACAATTTGCATAATATGTAACCGTAAAAACTAAGAAAAATTAAGTTTCTGTCAGGTAACGTAAAACAAAGCAATTATCAGATGCACACACATACTTATTATGGCATTCACATTAAATGTATTACAGAGAATGCAGAACAATTTTTGCAGGACAAGTAATGTCAAGCTTGGAACCCAGAGTAAGAAAATGTAGCTGTAAAAAAGTTCAAATCGTAATGAAGTAAACAATGCTGCAGCCTTGGCTGCGCTTTACAAATTATAGAGTTCTTGGAAATTAAAAATTGTAGTGCATTTTAATTATTTCTTTGCCTTGTGAATCAGGATCCTTGAAACACCAAGCAGTTGAAAGGTAAAATGCAATTAAATCAGCCGTAATAGGGACAGTCGGAAGACTTGAATAAAATTCAAAAATCAGATAGGACAGAAAGTAATCTGCACAGCTAAAATAAAGTAGACAAACAGCTGAATTTTCCCTGAAAGAAAAACAAGCTGTGCACACACGCCCACATAGAAACTGGCCAGTCTGCACTCACGCCCACACATAACACATCGTAATAAAGAATAGCAAGAGAACGAGGGGGGGGGGGGGAACAGAGCTGCGGCTTTAACTCCAGCGCTGCCAGCAAGTAGTAAAAGAAAGTACAGATGTCTTTAATCAAAGTTACTAGGACATAAAACAGTTCTCATTGAGCAAATAATACAAACTGTTTGTAAATAATAAAAAAAATTGATGAATATATTTAACTTTCCCACAAGTTGGTACGGGGAGAAGCCAGGATAGGCTTTGTGTGTCAGAAATGTGCTCTTTTATGGAGAAGGAGGCTTAGAATGATAGCTGGAATAACATAAATTTCATGAGAGTTCAGTAAGGCTTACTGGCATGAAGACCACCCTTGAAAATATGCCTGAACAACAAGTGGTTACCAAACTTAAAAAAGGATGGAAGTTTAGTAGTGGATATATAATAGAGAAGAGGGTTAGAAGATAGTTGCTAAGTACCAGGGGCGTATCTGCGTGGGGCCTCAGGGGCCTGGGCCCCCGCAGATTTTGCCCTGGACCCCCCTACCGCCATCAACCCTCCCCCGCGGCCGATCTTACTTTTGCTGGCGGGGGACCCCAAACCCCCGCCAGCCGCCCCGCGGTGTTTGAAATTCATCTTCGGCCTCCGTGGCCGTGCTGCTGTGATAGGCGCTGTTGAAATCCACTTCGGAGTCTGACGTCGTTGTACGTTGTACGTGCTGCGACGTCAGACTCCGAAGTGGATTTCAACAGCGCCTATCACAGCAGCACGACCACGGAGGCCGAAGATCAATTTTAAACACCGCGGGGCGGCTGGCGGGGGTTTGGGGTCCCCCGCCGGCTGAAGAAGAAGTTTTTACGGCAGCGGCAGGTGGAAGCAGACCTCGGCTGGCGGGGGGTTGGGGTCCCCCGCCAGCAAAAGTAAGAACGGCAGCGGGGGAGGGTTGGCTGCGGGAGGGGGGTAGAGAGAGTCATTGGTGGCGGTGGGGGCTCGGCGGTGGGGGCTTGGCGGCGGCGGGGGGGGGGGCTAAAATGTGCCCCCTCCCTCTGGCTCTGGCCCCCCCTACCGCCGGAGTCCAGATACGCCCCTGCTAAGTACCAGTCCCAACACATTAGTATGTCTTCACCAAGGTACATGTTAGCAAAACATGAAAAATAAAGCCAAAGGTGACAGTAAACTAGATTGGGTTACCAAGGAAAGACATGTGGTGAGTGTTTTCACATTTACCAACAGGAGCTTTATTAAAAAAATAATTTTAAACATACTTCCTTATATTCCACCAGTATAGCTATGTCAATTAACAAAAGAATATGGGTCCTAGTAACAATTCATTAATGATTCAAAGCAGAAAAAGTAAGCATAATGAATAGTACAAACAAAGACAAAGATGTAAACCGAATTTACAATTTGTTTTGTGAAATAAACAGACAAAACAAATCAGAGTGGATAGAGGTGAACAGACATAGATAGTAAGTTCGCAAAGGTTTTGAGCACACACAGACTCAGCTCATGTGTTTATGAGATAATTCTTATGTATAGGGGACAATTCCTAATCTTCAATCTAATAGCTACAAACTTTTAAACTAGGTGACATAGTAGCTAGTTCTGTAATTTAGGCAGTATATGAGGTGGTTTGGACCAAGCTATTTTAATGGGAAACTCGGTATAATTTACAGCAGCAAAGTCAACATACTGATAGAAGTGCAAAAGTTCAAAGTGAATGTTTAAAGAAGCAGGCATGGGGGGGGGGGGGGGGGGGGGGGGTAAGAGGGACATGAGAGAACAAACAATTATTCTCAGTAACAGTTAACATTTGTCTTTTGTTCCAATCATGCCATTGGGTACAAATATTTCCTAATTCTTTTCTCTGAGTAGGGAAACAATTTCAACAGTTGTGGCCATAATGTAAACAAAACCTAACAGACTTTCTAAACAATATAGTCAAATAATAAAAAGGTATGTCTGTAGGTACTTACGGAATCAATCACAATTTCCACAAGTTCGATATTCAGGGAATCTGCAGCTGAACCCAAATATCGTATCACCAATAATCCTGCACTGATTTCTTTGGCGAGGCAAAGCAAAAAAGATCAATCCTTCAAAATAAAAGACCTTTCACACCTTAACAAAAAAAAAATTTGAGAATTCCAACAGTGGATAAATATCAGTTTCAGAAATCTGACAGCTCAATCTGAAAATGTATTTGAACACTGAACAGCTTCTGCAATCCTGTCACTGAAACAGAAACTGAAAAAAAAGGAATTCGAAATAAATAGTATAATTTGCTGCTAGCAGAAGTAATATATATCTAATATAATAAAACGCACCGTGAACGTTCTAATGAGGACAACGTTCTGAAGCCATCTGGGGTTCGTGGGGTTCGTGGAGTTCGTGGTGTGAAGCCATCCAGCCGTCTCTGCCCCGCCCTCGCGCCTAAACAAACAAATACGGAAGCGAAGCGTCAGGGAAGGAGGCGGCGCTCCCGACGTCTAGCTTTCCCTTCGCTGTGTTCCGCCTTGTTTTGAAGGCGGAACACAGCGAAGGGAAGGCTAGACGTCGGGAGCGCCGCCTCCTTCCCTGACGCTTCGCTGCACGAACCGCCACGGAGGTAAAGTTAAAAAGAATAAAAAAAAAAAAAAAGGGATGCATGGATGCGAGGCATGGATGCGAAGGGGGGGGGGAGAAGAGGGCGGGCCAGGCTGGGACATGGGAGAGAGAGTAGCATGGATGCGAGGGGGGGGGGTCATGGAAGGGCGAGAGGGGACTTGCTGGAAAAGGATGAATGGAGGCGGCAGGGGACAGAGGAGCATGGATGGGTATGGATTAGGAGGGCAGGGCACAGGGAGAGAGGGGAATTACTGGAAATGGATGAATGGAGGGGGCAGGGGACAGAGGAGCATGGATGGGCATGGATTGGGAGGGCAGGACTCAGGGAGAGAGGGAAATTGCTGGATAGGGAAAAATGGAGGGGCCAGGTGACAGATGAGCATGGATGGGCATGGATTGGAAGGGCAGGACTCAGGGAGAGGGGAATTGCTGGATAGGGATGAATGGAGGGGACAGATGGGCATGGATGGATATGGATTGCAGAGCAGGCCTCAGGCAGAGAGGGGAAATGCTGGATAGGGAAAAATGGAGGGGCCAGGTGACAGAGGAGCATGGATGGGCATGGATTGGAATGGCAGGACTCAGGGAGAGGGGAATTGCTGCATAGGGATGAATGGCG